>NC_137882.1:14144954-14744954 GCF_963924005.1 Protomyctophum bolini | reverse complement strand
AGTCCATTGTGGTCCTCTTCACTTAAAACACTTGCAACATGACAAACAAACAAATCCTGTGTGTGTCTGTCTGTCTGTCCCTATGGGTGTTTAGAGTAGGACCTTTGACCCTGCTGTTTAGACACACACACACACACACACACACACACACACACACACACACACACACACACACACACACACACACACACACACACACAGCACTGCTCAGTTCACATGGAGTGCGATTTTTCAGTTCCCTGGCTCAGGGAACAGGACGCCCCTGCCATGCATAGTCCACCATGGGCAACATTGGAGGTGCGACAGGCCCAAGGCCTAGTAGGAAGTTAATTGTGATTTAATTTAAATAATTAATCGTGCTTAACATTACGGTGAGCTAATTAAATTAGTTAACTTTGACAGCCCTACTAAAAAGAAAACCTTCCTAACGTTCCTAAGAGCTCTTTTAAAGGTGCTCAGATAAGCACTTGTTGCTCAGAGAAGCACTCAAGCACTTGTTTATCTATTTGTGCTGACTCTGGCTTGATAAGCTTCCTTGTGCATGGTGTCATGCACCAAAAATAGCAGACGAGCTCACAAAACCAAGCACTGCAAACTGCAAAGCACTGCATTGCAAATAATCTGCTATTGTCATAGTGCACGCATTCAAATGTAAATATGGACGAATAATCTCTGAATTAAAAAATGTAGCTTAGCTTATTAATGCCTGGATAAAGTTCTCAGTCGCCAGGACTGATTTCAGTCATTTGGATTCCATATAGAAGCCAGCATGTCTTCTATGGAAGCGTGTGTGTGTGTGTGTGTGTGTGTGTGTGTGTGTGTGTGTACACGTGCCCGTGCGTGCGTTTCCCAACTTCCCAGAATAAAGTATAGCCTATACTGCTTGAACGTATTGCAGACTAGGCCTATAGCAATAAAGTTACACACACACACACACACACACACACACACACACACACACACACACACACACAGGGGGGGGGGGGCTCCTTTCACACTGTTTTCACAAATAGCATAATAGGAAATGATGAATTCAGATGTAAGATAATATTTTTCCTTTAATCCATGGTAATGTTTTGTTTCTACAGCGGGATCCCCTGGGTCATAGCACTGTCTTTGACAGGCGAGGGTGTACTGAGCAGCTAGACTCCACTCACACGGGTCACTGGTGCACTGACCAAGCACATGGACATTATTACGTATGGAGAGAGAAGAGGGACAATTTTGAACTGAGCCCACGGCTGTGTGAGCAAACCTCTTCTTCGCACCGGTGACCAAATTCTGTTCTTCCTTCAAAATGAACTCAGTTCAGCATTATATTTTTTACAGCATGTGCAATACAGCTGCAGGACAATCACAAAATGTGGAGAAATGTTTTGTTTCTTTATTTTTATTTTCTTAATCACCAATTGATTTATATTGATATTTTGCATTGTCTATGACTATTCCACATACAACTGAATATCTGAATGTATATTTTTCATAGTACTGCGGTTCTTTTTGTAGGATATGAATTCTATAAAGCCAAGGGGACTCACCATAGTGCCTTCAACAGTTATGTTTAAAGGTATGATCTTGAAAGGTGCAAAAGCATTTTGCAAAAATATGTTGCAGATAATATGCTATCTTTGACAAACCCCACTACGGTACTCTATTGAATGTCTGGCTATATAGTGCCTTTTTAATATCACTTACCAGAGTCAGAATAAATGAAGTATTTACACATAAAATGTCTGAAAATCAGCTTGATTTTAAAGCTGAGACTGCAAGTTTACAACATAGTATTACGTATTATGGTATTTTATAGAACATGGGAGTTTTTTGTTACGGTTACAGTACATGTACATTCAATGAGATACTGTAGATCCTGCCTACAAACATCAGATGTGCCACTATGCTGCGCTCAGGGAATTCATGTTTCCTGGTATTGTTAAAAACACTCAAAGTGTAAACGACACCACAAAGACAGAGGAAACCACGTAATACAATGATGAAAAAAAACCTACAAATAAAGATGTAAAACCAACAAAGCGCTTATGAGCTTGTTTTCCCACATGCAGAACCATATACAGTAGATGAAATATAGATCCGGTTAAAATATCCATCACAAAACTCCACTCCTTTCTATTGAAGAACCTAGTTTATTTATTTATTTTTGCACAAAATGTTATTTTCATATATTTACTGTCTTGATAAATAATACTAGTCCAGTGATTTTTTGTTTTTAAACATTGATCTTTATTGTTTTTGTTTTTATGATTTTTTTTTTCTTCTCTCTAGCCCAGATCGCAATCAAGATGTTAGATTCCTAGCATCATGTAGCCCGGCATGACCAGACTAATATCGCTGCGTAGATATTAAGTCTACGGCAGTTACAAACGGATTCAAGCAGATTCAAGCGTCAATAGTGGGCTCTGATTGGTCACCCACAGCTCTGGGATGAACTGAAATGTAATTCAAACCGAGGAGCGCCAGACCAATCTGCAGCAGATCTGTTTGGTTTCCAGGCTAAGCATCATGGGCTAGGTATAGCAGTTTTTAAGTTTACGTTTTTAAGTCGGTGCAGTTTCACATCCTGTTTACCATCTGTAGTTCTACTCCAATCACAGACACTCCTTCAGCAGCACAGAAGAGAGAAATTATCTCATCGTAGCACCTTTAATAGGAGGCACTATTTGTCAGCGACATGGACAACAACAGCTTGAACAAACATGTTTATTAAAAACAACAAAACTGAAGACTGCGACTACATAAAATAATCTCTACCGCTGTAGATTTGTTGTGGTCTATGACAAGAATCAAATGTAGTTTTAAGATGCACTCCCGTAAATTATTTTTGACATGGTAAACATCAAAGCGACATAAAAGAGAATAGGAGCAGAGTGATGGAGTCTGAGCAGTGACTTCATTCAACCATATGTTCATGCATTCATTCATTAATTCGTTCAGTTACAGGCTTAGCTGTAGATACTGATTGCCAACCAAGTGAATCAAGTGATATGTGAACAAATTAAATTGTCCTTAAGAAATTTAAATCTATGCATATATCTAGCTGGTTATTTCACATTGCTGTGTTCACAAATAAGGCTTAACAAACGTACACAGAGGAAGCAACAAATTGCCCAAATGTCTGTTTATATTGAGGTATAATATTGCTATGTGTAATTTTTTATTTGAAACCTTTGGCTACAACCTATTGCCACATGCTGTTTACGTATAAAATCACTGGTGGAAAATACTTAAAAATATTAAATGCCAATTGATTAAAAAATGCAGCTCAAGGGACACAAGTCTAACCGTTTCCTTTCTCCTTTTATTATAACATTTTGTTATTACACCAAAAGTGGTGACCAATTTAATTCTGTGCCGCTCACTCCCCATTTCCGCACTTTCTAATTTCCGCAATTTCCAATTTCCGCAATTTTCAATTTACGCAATTTCCGCAATTTCCAATTTCCGCAATTTCGAAATTTTTCCGCAATTTTCACTCCCCAACCCATTTTTGATAATAGTATATGTGGCCGGTGACTTGCAATGAACAATCTCATTAACCAAATCTCTTCACATGGACTGCCTACCAGCCCCTCAGCTTTGTAACATAATTTAATGGTCACTAATTTCGGTAAACACACTACTCTGTTGCATCATTCGAAACCCTACACGGCTTGTGCAAGGATGCGCTGTGATTGGCCAGTGCACTTGTGCAAGGACACGCTGTGATTGGCCAGTAGCCACTTTGAGTGGCAGTCAGGACAAACACTCTCGCCAGAACTGATTTACTATTCTGTGTCTAATCGGGTTGCAACTCGAACGGCACTGAGTCGTCTCAATCGAACTTCGCAACGTTCGGCACGGCAACTCACTCAAGCTCGTTCGGTGGTGCCTCACGTGGCTCAATTCGCTTGAGGCGGCGCGCCTCCGTCGCAGTCTAAAACTATACTTTATCGGCCCAAAAAACAGTCTGCAGTTGTTTTGGCGAGAGGCACTTCCACGTTGGCTACAAGCCAATGGTCAGGTGGTTATAAGCACAAACCTTGTAGAGTTTAGAATTCCGCTACTCTGTCTCACACAGAAGGTGGGTGCAGTGTCTTGTCTCAGTCATCATCGGCGCTGAAGACTTTCAGGCAGCAAGGTGGTTTCAGCTCAACGTGGCAATAGATCGTTGGTGGACACGGAATTCAGAAGGGATGTATCCACACTGATGACAGTGACAGCCGGAGCCACAGTGCAAACTGACAGGCTCCATCCCATCTCAGGGTGAAAATTCCAACAGACTTGAGGCCTTTGTCTCCGGTTTCCATTAGCACCACTGACATGGAGCGCGATCATGTTAATCAATGCTCAGATTGCCTAACATGAACCCCCTTCCAGACAGTGAGGGTGATGATGATGATGGTCATTGCTGGCTCAGTGACTAAAGGGTTTGGTATCGATCGCCGATCGGTGCATGTGCTTATTCCTGTTTGACGCTGGTTATTTCAGGTAAAAGTCCACACCTGTTGGATGGCCTTTTTGCAGACAGTGGTATTGGCAGGTCGGTTGTCTGACTCTCCTACACTGATGGATGAATAGATGAACTGGGGGAAGCGGTGCATAAAGGTGGCTGTGAGTGTCGGGGGGGGTTAGAGGGTGGGGGGCTACGGAGGCTGGCCTGTCCCAAATAACAGCCAGTTGACCGGAGAGGTGCAGCGGCTAGTCATCCTTCTCCACTATCACCTCTCCAAGAAGCATCCGTCTCCTCTGGCGAAGCATGTGGAAGTACAGCTGAGGAAACACTGGGGGAGAGAACACAAAAAGACACAGATTATGGTCAGGCCCATCGTGCATGTGCGTCTTCTTAATCTTTGCCTAAATAACAAAGTAGCATGCACTGTTGTTCCCGAGCAATGTATCTATATGATAATGCAAGTGCTCAGTATTAAGTGATTCACAGAGCAACCACATATTGCATCTGTGGTTATACTGTAACAACCCGTGCAGAAATTGATTAAAGATATGATGAAAAACACTCCTTACGTGGGATGTAGGACAGCATGACGATGATGAGACAGTAGTAGTAGTCAAAAGAGACGTTATACTTGTTGGGGAGCCTCATAGAATACATTCCAGATCGGCGCACAACTGGCAAAGCGGCGTAAATGGTGAACAGTTCGCCAATCACTCCAAGAGGGTACAGGATGATGAAGAAGTTGTATCTAGAAAAAAAAGTGAGATGGAGATCTTTAAAAGCTAGTAGTGTATGCTCACAAAGTCATGGGCAAGTTCTCAGTCGCCACGACAGATTTCAATAGAAGTCGGCATGTCTTCTATGGACATGCGCAGCAAAAATAGAATAATTCTGTAAGCTGTCAACGTGTCTGCGACACATTGAGGACTTGTCAATAGACTGTTGTCAGTTATTATTTAAGATCTTAAATCTTAATAGTCTCAGATATTTCATATCGTTGCTGAAACCACCTAACTCCAATTTTGATTCGATTAGATTTTTTGTTGTTGCATAAATCAGTGCTATTGAACACCCTTTACGTGTGTTGTTTCTAAAATATTTAACCAATGAAAAGTAGTAAAGAGTGCTTGGAACAAAACCTCTTAACTTTGCTTTAATCCATGCTTGCATGCACCCATCCATCCAGATTTGTGGGTGGTTAAAACAATTGGATGCATAAGAAGTGAAATAGTCTGCATGTATTTATATACAGCACCTTTTCCATAAGCACTTCAAGTGAACCTGTTATTTTCTTCACACACTGACGGAGGAGGCAGTGACATAATCGAGGGGAAATCCAAAGCTAATAGAAACTGCAGGCTTTCTATTCCTGGGAAGTTACCATACTATAATATAATCCATTGTTCTCACATTGAATGCAATTTTTTATAAAGATTTTAAAATCCTGTTTGAAATGACCAAACCTGCCTACTGAATGGATGATGTCACCGGTAGGAGAGTTTCTGGACTCTCCACAGTCCTCCTCTGAGACACAGAGAGAGGTAGACCAAAATAATTTACCATATTATTATGAGCACAGCGAGGACCAATTATATGAAGATAGATTGAAAATGGGAGTAGTGGAAAATCAATCTCCTTGTACGCGAGTAGTGTAGTGTGACAATTTGATTATTCTGTCATTCTGCCAGAACACTGAACATTGCCAGACACAGTAGAGGAGCAGAGAGCACGTCAACACCAACTCCTCCTCCCTATGACAGCATGATTCTTCTACAATGTGGTGGCAATCTGAGAACCCATCGGCAAAAAATAAAGGAGAAAGAGTGCCTCTTTGAGTCAACAGTCTGTCTCGAGAGACTGATGTGGTGGTGACTCAGGGTTCTACGAGAATCCAGTATTTACTCGAGAATGCAAAGAGCAGCCTTAGCCTTAGCCTCAGACTCTGGATGTGGATGTGGGAGAAATGACGGGCGAAACATTCCGTGACCAAAACAGTTGGTCTTAAAAAGAGGAGCAGCTGAACATGAGCCCCCCTCTCTCTCTCTCTCTCTCTCTCTCTGGGGGCCTGTAGCCTCGTCCATGTGCTTAAGGAACCCCTGAGAATGCCAGGTGGAAGAGTGGGGGAAGTATTAAGAACTACACTGTGTGTACACTGCAGTGCACCAAAGAGTATGAGGCCAATTTTTGTATGCTACTGTATGTTGATGAATTGGATACACAATGGAAACAAGCAGGGGTCATCAATGTGGCCGTGGCAAGAGGGAAATTTTAGATTTTGTTTTTATACACCATTGTAATGTCCAACATTTTATTTTTGAGCGGTGCCTCCGCCCTCCGCTCCATTACGCAGCTATGTGTGTATGTATGTCCCTGTACCATATGTGTGCGAGCACGGAAATCTGCAACATTTCTCGACCGTTTCAGACACGGGAAGGCTCGCCGGAACCGGGCCGGCCCCCTGGGCGCGTTCCTGGGGGTCTGGATGTTCCGGGGACCCCCACACGGTAACTCTGTCATTTCTCGACGGTTTCGGACGCGGGTGGCTTGCGGGAACCGGAAACAACGGAGAACAACAGCAGAAACATTAACCTGCAAGAACATTTCTAGTCCACAGAGAGAGTACATCATCTCTAAAGTGCATTACTTTGAAGTGAGAGTGCCATCTCTGCGTCGTGAGATGCCGAGCCTGTGTTTTGGATGGCTGTCCGTGTGTACAGCTGACGTTCCGTTAACACTACTCTAATTTCATCTCATCTCCTGTGACAGAGAGATATGTTAGGCCAGAATGCCATGTCATACAGTAGGTGCTCCTCATACAGTAGGCCAATGTTATGTCACACAGGGGCGACAGCTGAGAGATTGGATGGTTGTCACGGTTATAAAAGATGAAATTAAAGGGACGTTTGGGGTCCATTTTTAGATGTGCTTTTGTGTTTTCCTAATGTTCTAGTGTAGCCTTACACTAGTTCTAACATTGCTAAAACCTATGACAAATTGAAAATACTGGAGATATGAGTTTATTCAATCCCCATCTGTGGTGTGGGTGGATTTAATCAATCACACCTGGCCTGAGTCAAACTAATAGAGTCTGGGCTGGGTGGGACTATACACCTGTTGTGCATGATCAATCTACTGCTACGCACACAGGATGAATGGCCATCGCAACACACACACACTCAAGGAGAGCCTCTGTTACGATATCTGCTTTTCTTGGATCCCAGAATATACAGTAGGCTATGTGTGGCGATACAGTATATCCACTTGAGTTTATAGGCTACAAAAGACATTGCAAGCAGCATGAAGGTACAGTGTGGTTCTGTAACTCACTTGATCCAACTGTTGACTGGTTTTTAACTTCACCTTTTGTTTCTAATTGCCTTATCTCATACTCACTATGTCATCCCAGCACAATGTTAATGTTTAGTTCACTGGATAAATGGTTAAAGAGGTGATATCACATTATCACTACACACCCATACTACTTGTCACTGTGTCTGCCGGACTGGCCAATTTTACACAACATACACAGGTGGCACAGCTGCACAGCTGTGTATGTAAAATTGGCCAGACCGGTGTAAAGCCCGTTATGGCCATTGATTATTATTCACACTTTCAATATGATTAGAATGTGTATGTATATCGTCTCTGTCAGGTGGAAACCTGTCCAAAACTGTTTTCAGGATTCAAATTCAAAAGTAGCAGATCTTCAAGCTCAAAGCGTGCCGCCTTTCAAGCTTGTGGATCTGCTACTTTTGTGTGATGTTGTAGTATGATCAAGTAGGGCACAGACAGCAATGATATGGTTAGAGCACGTGAATATGGTCAGTTGAAGGAAGCATGACAGAGGTGAGACTAGGTTAACGCACTCAAGACACATTTATCGTGTTAAGCACGGAAATCATGCAGTGGCATCATCTCCACCTGGCCCATTTGACGAAGTACGGCAGGAGATTGAGCAGGTTGAATGTGTAGTAGGAATATCGGGTGATCTCTGTCACTGTCCACACCACCAGGAAGAGGAGTACGCTTTCTTCGTTCTGAATCTTTATCACAATGTCAAAGAAGAACGGCAAGCATGAAGAGGGTAGGACAGAAAAGAGTTGTTATGGTTGAGACTAGCGCAAACGGTACTGGACACTTTGGTATAGTTTACCTGTCTGATGCTGTTGGTGACGAACCAAACCATGAAAATTCGTGAACACACTTGCACTCCGGTTACAATCACAGAAGTCCTCACAAGTCCTGGAATAAGAAAGAAACCGGTGTAAATTATGTAATTTCCAATGCAGGAGTCTAGCTGTAGGTTTGGTTCTGACATGGTGGAAGTAGCTAGGTTCATACTTCAGGCTTTATAATCGTACATCTGTATGGTTTAGTTGTACATATGATCTGTATTGTTTAATTGTACACCTGTATTGTATTCGTTTTGTTCAGGACCCCAGGAAGACCTAGAGGCTCATTCATGTGTCTTTAAAGGGGATCTTTTAATAAACTGCTCACAATGCGTCGTGGGTGTGATATGTTGTGAGCTTGTAGGTCTGCTATTCTCGGCCACATTACATCATTGCGCCACAGAGCACAGATAAGGCTAATTAGGATTGTTTTTGGAGGGTTTTTTAATCTGTTTTTCTCTTTTGAAGTTTTAGGAACCTGTAGAGCCACTTGAGAGTTTGCTGCGTAAAAGGTATTGTACAACACCTTTTATTTTATTTATTGAATGGACAATTTCCCTACTACTGTATCTGTGTTCATATTTCATTTACTTTACACTGACTCCTATAGGTTTGCCTTACATGTATGCCGGAATATTTTGTGAAACTTTTATTATCTGTACCAAAACTAATGAACCAAACGTGCCATATGGGGAAAACAATGAATATATTATAACACATTAAAATACATTTTTAAAGGAGTATAAATACACTGTATTTAAACTCATTACATACCGATTGCACAATGTCCCACCTGTAAAACAAGATTAGGTAAGAATTAGTAATGATACCTAAAGTATCACATATTCTGTCCATGTATCCCTTCTTGTCACCTTTGTTTGTTCAATATAGATGCTTGTTTACTATGCAGATGTACAGTTAATTGGTCACTTTATTTTATTTACCAGGTACAGTGCAAATTTTCACATCCATGTAAAATAGATACTACTGTATCTACAAGACAAGTAAACACAGTACAGGAGACAGGTACGATTAGGTGCTTTACAGAGTCGAACGTAATCGACACAAGAAGCACTAAGCAACGGAGGGTGAGAGAAATTTCTCCCCTCCAGTCCGTCCCTTATGTGATCCGTCGGTCTGGGGGCAAATCCCAATCCCACGCAAAGCAAGGCAGAAAAGTACCCCTGGCCACCTTTGGCAGCAGATAGCTAAATGCCTAAATTGCATAGCAAGAAGGCTTTCCTCTGCTCGAAAGTTTCAGGTTCTGCGTTACACTTTTGAATAGAGCCATTAGATTATTTTTTTCTTGACCACAAATGTTAAGAATGTAGCATGTTGTTTAGGCAAATGCTAGGTTAATTGTTTACTTGGTATCTGAGTTTCTTTGGGGCACTACTGTAGGCCCCTATATTATCACTGCACTGTACTTATGTGACTATCTACTTCCTTTCACTGAAAAGAGACTTTCATCCCTACCCTGCCGATGGCTCACACGTCACCCTTGAAAAAAGCAAATTGCTTAAATTGCAAATTGTAACTCTCTATAAGAACTTGGCTATGGTATCTATAGCAGCATTTGAAGGACCATTCTGATGTCAATGTATGTTGTCTATTCATACTGTAGCTTACTTACTACCAATGAACCACAACCATCACAGACACTTTCTATTAATAAGACAGTGTCAAACACTAAAACAGGTGACCAACACATACAGTAAGTCACAAATTAACATTGTTGCTCTTTGAGTTTCAGGACCTCTAGAAAAGACAGAAAACCAAAAATCTGCTGTAGGTCTTACCTCAACTAATGCAAAGGTCTGGAAAAACTTGAGTGTCCTCGCTATACTTTTGTACAGACCCCTGTGTGTGCCTTTTTGCAGGTAGAAGCGAAGCATTGTCATAGCCAGGACCAGCCACCTGGGAAGGAACGAACGGGTCATATTTAGATTACATGAACAACAATGTTTGATGTGAACAATCAAATGTAGAAGATGGGTAGTGTCGTGTCGGGATCCGGAGCTGGAGGAATCGGGGAAACCAAATCCAACATTGAGGAACCATAATCGGTTTCCATTGTATTTGGAAAGGTTTCCACTTTCCAGAACCGGTACATCACACTGTCAGAGCTGGTTTATGTGGACTTTGCGTCTGATATA
The DNA here is from genome assembly GCF_963924005.1 of Protomyctophum bolini. Taxonomy (NCBI): domain Eukaryota; kingdom Metazoa; phylum Chordata; class Actinopteri; order Myctophiformes; family Myctophidae; genus Protomyctophum; species Protomyctophum bolini. The sequence goes on along the minus strand of NC_137882.1, from coordinate 14,734,179 downwards.
CAATTACAATACCAGTGGTTCCCAAACGTTTTTAATTTTGAGGACCACCTGAGTGTACAAATGACAGTTACAGACCATTAAGGGTCCAAGTAACCCAGAGGGTACTTTAGGAACCAGTGAGGTATATATAATTTAGGAATATATCATACTATATAGGGAACCATTAAGGAATCAGAACGTTAAGAAGGAATCGTTAAGGAACCGGAATCGTTAAAATCCTAAACGGATCGCAACCCTAGTTGCAGGCAATAAAGAATAGCCTAATTTGCAAAGCATTTGTCCATATTACAGCATATAATTGCATTGATAGAGTTCCTGCCACCACACAATAAGTTCAGTGCATGTTATAATATAAGAAATTAAAGTGTTAGTTCAGATGTTTGGACAACAAAGGGATGCACATTGACACAGAATCCTGCAGCTATCTGACATGCTTTATAAGTGAATGCATGTGTTTAATTAACTACATAATGTTCTTCAGCACTTAAAACAGCTAAGCATGACTGAGGCTGGAATCACTTAGTCTGACTCGGAATACAATGAGAGAATTTCTCAAGACCCCAATAGGATTCTGCAAGAGCAGAGAGGCTTATTTGACAATCTGAAAAAAATATTACTTTGAATGCTTTTGCTATTTGAAACTAGTAACTACAACAACTACACAAATATGACAAAATTCCTAAATGCACAATAGATCTATCTATTTGTACTGAAAAACAATGTTGCAATATCATAGGCAGTTATGGGTTGTTTTATTGGGCTGCGTGTGTGTGAAACATTTGGACCACTTATTACACACACACACACACACACACACACACACACACACACACACACACACACACACACACACACACACCCAGGCTATTATAGAGGGTATGCATGTGACATCATCACCATACCCGGAAGTTATGCAGGAACGCCTACTGAGTGGCAAAACACTACGTTCTGGCCTTGACAGCTCATACATCCACACAGAAACGTCCTATCTGATTGCATTGCACAATGTTAAGTGACTTCAAACTTATCAAGAGCATGCAATGACATTCAAATCCACTACTATTATTTATGTTCCTCTGCAAACAACATTTTATCATCCCCACAGGATAGGTCAAGTTATCCCAATTTCCTTTCAGTGGAACATGAAAATGTCCATGACAGTATGCTAAAAGAAATTCAATTTCTGTGACAAAATTTGACTGCGGGACTGCTATTGCATTTTTTTTTTAATTCTGTTTCTTTGTGTCATGAAAGCAGTATAGCTTCAAATAGAGATATTGGTTGTTCAGTTTGACCCACCAGTTTTGGAGATATGGCACTTTATAGAGTAATGTCTTGCAGAGAAACAGCGAGTTGAGAAAACAGGCTTGAAAGGTTCACTTCTGTCATTACACCTAGCTACATGTTTAAGCATTTATTTCATATTTACATCGATTTCATATTTTCATCGATTTCATTTCTGATATTTATTTCAGACATGCTCTAGTATGTGAAGAGGCTGCCTGTGCTATTAACTCATTTTGGATAATAAATAAATTCAGTGTTTCTCTTCTGGTGAAAAGCTGGAGGTTGCACGATGGCAGGCTCTCAGTCAAATCTAGTCACATATGATATAAATCATAGACTTGTGAATGGGACTTGGAAACTGGAATCTGTTTTTCAAGTGCTAAATAACGTTTTGTTGGAAACAACGCATTTACTATTGCAGGTCATATCAGAGTAGACTACAATAGAAACAGTACATCAGATACCCCTGATTAACAAACATCGACCCAATGATTAGACTTGTCATTAGAAAATAAAACAAATAAAAAACAACTTTCACTTTGAATATGAAAGGATCTATCTATATACAATTTGTGGCGTTTGTACAAAAAATATTGCCGTTTAGAAATGTCCAGAAATAACAGTTGTCAGACTATTATTATCACAACAAGAGAGTGTACAAATGGACATGCATTGTCCATAATAACTTTTAGGCATTCTTTGACATTATTGTAAGAGGACTCTCTTGAAAATCAGTGCTGACCTGTGCGTCAGTCAGTGGAATTGAGTTTCTAGGGGACAGCTTAAGTTTATTTCCTGTTGGACCCATTCAGAATGTGAAGTGTCAAAAGTTGGGAGGGGGTTTTGTGTGTGGGTGTGGGTGTGTGCGCGCGTGTGCGTGTGTGCGTGTGAGAGTGAATGTTTTGAGTTCAATTTTGTATACTGCAAAATGATTATGCTGTGTTTTTGCTTGATCAGAAAACAAATAAAAATTGAATGAGAAAAAAAGGTGTGTAGTAGTGTGAGAACCACACAAAGACAGCTCGTAGATTAGAATAAGGTGGGAACGCACCAAAAAATTATGCGCGCTAGACTCAGTTGTGCCAAGAATGAGCAGCACGCATTTACGCATAACTGAGCCAGTGTGCCAGTCGATGATGATGTCTGAGGCAGTTTTAAATTTAGGAAGAGAATTGATCATCACGATCCGACATAATATAAAATAACTCATGTTGATTATAATGTCTGTCATAGTTTTTACCACCTTATTATCCCACATGGGATATTACAATGTCCTCAACTGCGTAATGGCACGTTTTGTAGCGTAGTTTAAAATGTGCCAACTGAGCTATTTCACTCCCCCAGTCCCCTCAGTCAGTCAGTCAGTCAGTCAGTCAGTCAGTCTGAGCCTGAGACAGAGCGGATCTCCAGTGTCAGCGCACCGGCTATACTTATCACTGCAACTGTCTGAGCAGCGTGGCCATGACGCTGACACCATGCATGCGATCGACCCTATTTGGAAAAGGCTGGATCCGACCACCGCCGTTACTTTCTTGAAAGGTCTGGTGGTTCTTTTAGCAATCAAAGTCACACACTTTCATAGAAAGTTGCAACTATTTGGCCTCGGACTTTGCCTCCCACGTCCAACGGCCGCGTCTCGGTGCAGTCGGCGGCATAATGACTCTAAAATTTAGCCGCAGAATGGATGCGTCCAACTGCCACACTAGACACGGACCTATAAACAGAAACACGCTCCCCATGCGGAGTGCGGGGAGAGGCGAGCGGCGTTCAGGGAGTGGCTAGCTAGTAGCACTTTATTAATCAGCCATAGCAGGTTATAGGCTACAATAATCCGCATTTACCCGGCCGTCATGGTGATGTTGTAGAAAGTCAGCCATGCTGTGGCGACGGCACTCTTGGTTCTCCTCTTGTTGTTGTTGTGTTCCTTGTCTTCCGTGCCGTCCTCCTCGCCAGACGCCATGGTTAACCCGGTGCCAGAGTGGGGAAGTCAAAAAGGCGGTGCGCTGTGGGCAGCTGACAGCTGGCTGTGTGTGGGAGACCAGGGGTCATGATCCATGCAAGCCATGAATCTAACGGTAACGGGCCCCCCCTCGTGGGAGTAGTTCACTGCTGCAACAAGTGCGCGGCCTGCGTTTGGAGAGAGAGAGAGAGAGAGAGAGAGACTATAGGGGACACAATGACAAATTCACTGAAAACCAGTGGGGTAAAGTAACTAAATATACATTTACTGAAGTAGCTACTGTACTTGAGTACAATTTTGAGGTATTTGTATTTATAGGCTACTAGTATTTCCAGACCATAGGCAGATTTTACTTCCTACTGATTGATTGAAAATTTCAAGTCAATACAAAAACTGTTACTTTGTGGATGAACCATGATAAAGCACTAAACTTGTTTACAACAGGGTCCACAACATCTTGGATCCAAATATTGTACCTTTGACATGATGTAGAAGTGCAGGACGACAGAATACAACCACCACAATAATGTATATATTGTGTTAACATACGGTACTCACCGTACTCTACCACACATATTGGACAAAATTACACTATTCATTAAAAAAAAGTTGAACAGTACTGCGTTAACCATATATTTTTGGGCATGTCTTAAGTTAAGACCCAGCCACGTAAACCTATTGATCATCTACAAGTCATTGTAATTCTGGACGTCTTCATTGAATACTTTATTAGCAGTATGCAAATGTACAGGTACGATTTTACAATGATTGTTAAAAGGATAGTTCACAAAAATCCCCAAGGCCTAATTGTTTCCATTGTGGTCCTGCGTGTGTCCGTGACCCACAAATGGGACCCGAGTCCCAGTGTTTGGGAACCAGACCAGTGGCTTAGACTATTCTAGGACCTGGTCCTAGAAAGACCAGTTACTGATTGCAGACAGGTGCTCTTTTATGGCGGTTTTGAAGGAGGGTAAGGAGTTACCCTTTTTGATGTTTGTGAGAGCATTCCACATTCACAAGAGCATTCCTCATTTTAGTGGCATAGCAGTAGAACAAATTTGGTGTGTCTTCGTACCAAAGTGCTTCACAGGTCAGAGAAAAACAATACAATACAGTGCAATGCAATACACCAGTGTAAAATAAAGCACTGTCTGATATAGCATAACGTAAGGCTTCTGAGTGGCTGTGATCCGGTGTAATTAACTGATCTTATTTCAGTGCATTATTTTAGAGCATTGATGCTTGCTGTTTTGATCCCATGTTCTGCTATTTTAATTTTCACCTAATTTAAGTAGAAAATGTGTGTGTGCCAGTGATGGAAGAAGTAGCCTACTCACTTGTTTTACTTAAGTAAAGGTATCAATACTGCAATGTAGATTGCCCTCTTCTCTCACACCTTGCCTTAGGGATGACAAGGAGCATTTGATTGGCTGACCTCAGTGATCTAGATGGAACATAGGGATTTAGGAGATCAGAAACATGAACTGGCACTGATCCATTTCATGATTTAAAAACAAACAATAAAATCTTAAAATGGATTCTAAAACGTACTGGGAGCCAGTGGAGTGCAGCTAAAACGGGAGTGATATGTTCATATTTCCGGGTTCCTGTTAAAAGTCATGCGGCAGCATTCTGAACAAGTTGAAGGCGGGAGAGGGAGGCTTGGGTGATTCCGTAGAGGGCATTACAATAATCAAGGCGAGTTGTAATAAAAGCGTTTATCACTCACTCTAGGTCCTTAAAAGATAAAACTGATTTGATTTGTGATAAAAGTCTCAAATGATAAAAACTAGATCTATCATCTAACCACAGCATTTATTTGTGTATCAAGTTTAAAAGCATTATCCATTTTAACTCCTAAATTGGAGACCATGGGAACCACAAAGGGTTGAAGTGGGCCCAGGTCTAAGGGAGGAGCGTTAATGACACTTGGTCCGAACATTATTACTTCAGTTTTACTTTGATTTATATATAAAAAAAATGTAGGGCCATCCAGGCTTTAATATCTTTTAACCATTCAAAGAGAGGGGATAGGGGGCTGTTGCTATTTCTATTTAGGGGCATGTATATTTGGGAGTCATCTGCGTATAGACGGTAGGAGATGCCATGTTTTTTTTAGATGAGTCCTAGGGGGAGAAGATATAGTGAAAACAGGATGGGGCCAATAATTGAACCTTGGGGGACAACAGATGACAGATGTATGATGACCAAATTTAACTGAGAAGGATCTATTGCATAGGTATGATTTGAACCAGTCTAGGGCGGTATCCCTAGACTTGTTCCCTATATATATATATCGGTATCGCTATCGGCTAACACAGAAATTGAGGTATCGGGATCGGATCGGAAGTGAAAAGTGACATCCATAGATGCGATGCGACACATTGTGATGTGCTATTTTCAAATGGCCGAAATATACAATATAGGCCTAAAGTTGTTGTGTTTTGTTACTAAAACTATGAAAACCTGCAAACCTGTCAGTCAGTTCATCCGTCATGCCTCCATATATGGCTGTCAGTTTGTCACGCCTCGTGACACGTCACGCCACCATATATGGCCGTCAGTCCATCATGCCTCATGACACGCTCCATATATGGCCGTCTCCATATATGAAGATCAAAACACTGACCTCATCAAACCCTGGATAGCCATACATGGAGAAGAGTGGATCATCACCTAGATGTGCATATATGGAGCCGGCCAGCAACTCTACATCTGACCTCAAACCCTTAGATCTCCATATATGGAGCTGACCAGTTTTGACATTCCATATGTTGATCCTTCCCCACCCGTCCTTCCTCTTCAATGTCGCCCCAAAGATAGGTGCGCAGCCGTGCCCGGCAGCCGTGCCCGGCAGCCGGCGAAAACTAGAGTTCTCAACAGGCCCGGAAATTAAGGCCCGGCCCTACCTGGGCCCTAACTGTACCTGGCCTTACTAATTGGCACACATTTTTCGCCCTACCCGTCCCGAAAACGCTAAAGGAAAAAGGTCCATCCATATATGGGCATTCCCAGAACTGTAGTTTAAGGACAAGGTCGATGTACTGGTAATGATCGAAATGTACCTAAAGTAAAGTACTACATACTTGTAGTGGAGTAAAGTAAAAGTACAATATTTGAGAGTATGTTTAGCACTCCGTCCGTCCATCCGTCCGTCCGTCCGTCTGTGAACAGCTAATCTCCGGCACCGTTAACCAGGTCGATGCCAAATTTTGCACACACTCCCTGGATGCCAACGATGCCAACCTCTGGCCCAAAATTTCCAGAATGCCACCAGGAGGCCCTAACAGGGCAACCAGACTCTTGTAACTGTAACACTTTATTCTTAAACTTCCACTGGATTAATTGGCTAACATTGTCTTTCAAAGTTTGCAGGATTGGCCCTTTTGAAACAAAAAGCCTCAAATCATGAACACAGCGTGCAATTTACGTGAAATTTACGTGAAATCTTTCACAGACTTTCCTACTAGGCTGAGGAATATGCACCCTTTTCACATTGGCCTGTTATAGCGCCACCAACAGGTGGATTTTTAGCAAAACACATTTTTGGAACAAAATGCCTCAAATCATCCAATTGCCATCAATGGTGTAAGAACAAATGGCCCCCTTTTCACATATGCCTATTATAGCGCCACCAGGAGGCCACAACCTGACCTGGCCTGGTGGAGATCTGTGCCCCGAGGGGCACTTTTTCTAGTTTCCTCTGAGATGTAGTGGTAGTAAGTACATCTTACTTAGTAAAAAGTATTGCAAATTATAAATGCAGAAGAAGATGTTTAAATGTTAAAGCTATTTTGGCCTGTTGACAGCATGTTTGTCCAGCTGTCACAGGGCGTTGCAAGTGCAACAGTTTGGTGCCACTATTCGGTGCTCAGTGCTCACTCAAGTGTTCAAGTGATATACAGACTGCCTGTTGTCTGTTCAGTACTATTTAGCCAGAGCTCTACCCTCAGCAATAGAAGCAGTGCCTGAGAAAATGCCTCATTGCAGAATCTAAAAATAGCTCCTCTCATGGTGCCCAGTAGAAATGTGTGTAAACTAAATACAGCACCAAATATAGTGCACATCACCTAATCCTGATCCAGTTACCTGATCAAGTGTTTGTGTGTGTGCATCGGTGCTCATGCATGTGCATGCACGTGAGGTCAGAGGGTCAGATACAGCACAATGGTCAAGGTGTGAGGTGAGCTAGGGGCTAAGCATCAGAGTGAGCTGGATAGTCCAAAAAGGAATGTTCTGAATGTAATTCTCTCTCCTGAAGGCTCATACATAGTCTGGATTTTCGGTGGTGGGGTGACCACCGAACTACAACATGACGTCACGAGCCGCAGTGAAGAGCAAACCACCGCTCAAGCCCTTCTCTCTGTTTTTACTCACCACCGCTCAACGTTATTTTAGCTCCGGTGGTCAGCTCACCACCGGAGCGGTGGTCACCTCACCAACGAAAATCCAGACTATGAATAGGCCTTAATCGGATGGAATTGGTATCCCAACCCGGAAATTGTATTTCATGCATGATATTGAACAATTAAAGAACTCTAACTGTGGGAATATATATTATTTACTTTAATACTTTAGACCATGTTTGTTGTTATAACTACACAAATCCTGGAAACCCCTTTTTGTAACATTATCTGTTGCCATATATATAGCAACATATTTACTTTTAATTTTTTATTAAAATCTGAAGTTTAAAAATAAAATTAGGTCAGGATTTAGAAGGTGTTTTTAGGATCGGCCTCAGGTCTAAATGGGTTAAAACTGTGAATATGAAGCCCATCTCAAACTGTCCTCTTTACTGCATAGTGCATACTGTACTCAATACTGTACCATGACCAGAATGTCTTTAGAACCACATGGTATCTGTCACGACTACAAGGATTACAATGATTAATTTAAATGTGTTTGTAACAGTTTTATTATTTCTTACAATTATTCCTTACACCCTGTAAATAATTTCAAGCATGTTGTATTCAGCAGCTAGCCCATCGTCACCTTGCTAAAATAAAGTGCTAGGTCACTTTCAATTCAAAGTGAAGATGAAGACTGGTGAAGAAATACAGGTCCAAATACAAAACGTGCAAACTTTTGATCAAAACCATGTGATAGTGTCATACATGACATAATAAATGTAGATATAACATTGGTGAGACTCAGTCTACCCATACATTTATTTATAGTTTTTTACAGAACAGAGAGTACACTACAGTACATGTAGGCCTACATGATGTACTGTATTGGCACTTGGAGTGTGACTTTGGCCAATTTGTGTTTAGACTTGGGCAATTGCAAACCTGACGGATATTGCATGTATTGCATATTGCATTGCTTGGCCCACGCATTGCTGCTGCATGCAGCTATATTTTTAATTGTTATAACAGACAGTTGTACTTTTATTGTAGATGAGAAGCCTGACATTTACAGCAAAACAGTCAGGAATCAAGATAACTTTGACCAAATAAATGATCCTCCTCAGCATAACACAGCAATCTGGGAATAAGTGAGAATAATAATGGAGTGCCGTGATTTTTTTTTAGAAATCAACAATGCATCAGGTAACCCTATTATATATTCAAAAAGGTGTACAGTATTTGTTAAAATGTTCATTAAGTATGCCTGGTTTGCCTGATGGGTGTTGATCCACCTGAACTGAAGCCGCAACCCACATCTGTTGTTGTAGCCTATGATAAAGGGAGAGGGGTTAGGGGAGGGGATGACTATTGTGATGTCACTGTTATTTTTCATTGGCACATGTGGCTGTCAAGGTTTCAGCCTCCAGGAAGAAGCCCTAAATTCAAAGGGAAGATCATTCCATCCATCTTCAACCGCTTATCCGTAGTTTATCCGTTCGCGACCTTATTATTTCGGTCATGAGTCATGACCCATAGGTGAAAGTAGGAACGAAGATTACTCGGTAGACAGAGAGCTTTGCCTTCTGGCTCAACTCTCTTTTCGTCACAACTCACAACTGTGCGATCATCATGTATATTTTTTTAGCCCCATATGTGCCCTCTCCCTCGGAGCTACAGAATGAGCGTAGTGCTGAGGGAACATACTGGGGCTATACAACCACACCAAGGGGTCTGCTGTCACCTCATAAACACATGTAAGTAAAACACTTTGACTACTCAAATGTAAATATACCCGGCCAACCAATGCTCTAACTCTGTCAGTCAGTCAGTCAGTCAGTCAGCCAACCAGTCAGTCAGTAACATGTATTGGGTTGGCCCGGCTCAGCCGGCTGGTCCAGCCACAAATCACATTCACAGTGGACAGTTACAGTACAATAACTGAGTGCCACCACTAGATGGGGATGTCTAAACATTATCTGTGTAAGGTGGCTTCTTTTGGCCTTTGCTCTGGCCTGTCTTAAGACATTATTTAATTAATTAGGCAAGGTTAAAGCCATTTTAGATTCCTCATGTCAAAAAATGCACATCAGTATAGGCCTACAGCTACTTACCCTGACTTTGAGAAGGAGTATACCATGTAGCCCACTGTATCGTAGCCTGCATTTCTGATTCACATACTGCACGCTGTTCATTATGGATTATGGACAATTCCCCCTCCCTGAAAAATCACAATAGGCCTACAATTAACATACCGTAGGCTATATGCTGACATGTTTTGCCTGATGTGACCAAAGCTGAAGCTACTATTCTACTATATGATATACTGTAGTGTACAGCCTACCCTACACAACTGTATACAGTAGCCTACTTCCTTTATGGTGGCATAGAAACAAAGTTTGTTTGTATAACCTGTGCATATATATAAAAGAGAGTTAAAAGGGGGCAGCCAGTCACATCGGCATCACACCCAAGGTACACAATGCCTAGTGCAGTGTAAGCAATCGGGGTGAGCAGCGAGCCAGGGCGGTGGTGTGTGGAAAATGCTAGTGGAGGCAGACAATGCACTGGGCCGAGGCCTGACTAGCCCTCTGGTCTGCCTCGCGGCCACAACTTTTTTTTCCTTTCTTTTTTTTTTTTGTTCGCACCGGGGCTGCCAACATCAGCATGGGCTCGGGGAAGACCCTGAAGTTCGCCCTGTGCGAGGTGCTGCAGTTCGCCGGCCTGTGCGTGCCGCTCTTCATCGTCATGCAGCGGTTCGCCATCATCGTGGCCAAGGTCAAGGCCTCGGCGCAGCCGCCCACCGACGGCAGCACGGCCTACTGGCTGATCGTGGCCTCGTCCGTGGCCTACGTCACCTCGGCCGCGCTGCTCATCTGGGTGCCCATCAAGTACATGGTCTTCATGAAGAAGAAGTTCCTCGTCGGGAGGAAGAAGTGGTGAGTCTCTTTACTCCTGAGTCCTTACTGCTGCTGTGTGTGTGTGTGTGTGTGTGTGTGTGTGTGTGTGTGTGTGTGTGTGTGTGTGTGTGTGTGTGTGTGCGTGTGCGTGTGTGTGTGTGTGTGTGTCCCCGCAGAACAGCAAAGAGGCAACAGAGAAAGGAGACACACAACCTCTACCAAAGTCAGCCACTTACATAATGCCCCCACTGCAATAGAGACTGCAGTGGATCAAGGACCAGACCCACCGACAGGAAGACTATCATACTTGTCTCGAGTGATCGCCGATGATGGCTTGTGCGCACGTGTGTTTGTGTGTGAGCTTGGATCTGACCAGGCCTGTGGGTTTGACCACACAGGCCTGAAATCTGGTCGAATCATCTTGCCCGCAGAGTCACAGACAAACCTGACTCGGCATCGATCAAACATGTTCCCTTATTAACAACGTTGACCTCTCTCTGTTGCTGTCAGGAGGCCTGTGGCTCTGGTGTATGTGATTCTCTCCACACTGCCCTGCTTTGCCTTCCTCATCGCCAGCTCAGAGGTAAAACATTGTTTGTCCACCTAGCCGCTGCGCTGTGTCTGTTTTGGTGTTTCTGTTTGTCTGACCTTTGGCCCTCATTGTGATCTTTGACCATAGGCTGCTCGCTGTGGCCCGTTAGTAACACCCTGGTTGTAATGTTGTATGCAGTCAGAGGGTGTTCCAGGTCGTTGCATCAAGCCCTGGTTCTCAAATCGTTTCATTTTATTTCAAGGATCAGAAAAAAATTAATTAATGGCCTTTCAGTATAGTCTTCATCAGGCAAATAAAATAATTGTATTTGCCGGATGAAGAAATTGATTCAAAATTGTTTTGAAGCTTTAAATCTGCACTGTAACTTTCCTCTTTTACCTCGTATTTGAACCTGGTTTCCTGCTCATGTGCTGACATTTATTTTTACCATTGAGCTACTACAGCCCTGCTTGCTCAGGGGATAAATTGAATCTTGACCATCAGTTCAAAATTCGTGTCAGATCCGAGACATGACCTTTGAAACGATCTAAATGTTGTATAACTTTTATTGTATTTATAATTGTAGTCTACCTGGTAGACTACAATTATACAGACTGTATGGTAGACTCTACCATACAGACAAAAATAAGTTACCGTAGTGCCGCTTTAAACTCGTGTGGATGTTTTAAGTGACCCTTTTTGGGTCTGGCCAAAATACAGGTACAAGACGTACAGGTACATCTTGATCCCTCAAGGATCCCATTTAATTCTGAGAGTGTACAAACAGAACCAAATGGACCCTGTTCTGTTCCTACACTCTCAGAATTACAGACCTGCAAGGGTCCATTTGTATAACCCCATGAAGGACTCCTGAGGGCTGATATCAAGAAGACCATTAGAGTGGAACTTTCTGTATAACCTTTGGCACCGAGACAGCAGCGAAAGTGTGCCTCGTTCAGTAGCCTACTGTCTGTACATGTTTGGACGAAGCCTCGCTAAGTCAAATAAAGGTGATGATTTACGAGCAGCCCCAATGGTTCTCGTGGGAGAAATCTCCATCCTTATGGATAAGAAGCTACTGATAAGCAGCTGGGTTACTCTTCCTGTCCAAACTGCCCGCAGTCAAATCATCCATCCGTGAAGCGCACACACACTTCCTTCGCTGGCTTAAACCCAGATCCTATTGGCTGTCCACGTCCACTTTCTAAGGACTCCGCTGCTTCCCGCAGGTCCTCGTTTATCTGCCGTCTTTCACATAAGGGCCATAAATTCACACTCAAATGACCTCCTACACTCCTTTGTTCTGCGTCCTGTTGCTATAGAAGTCCTGACTTAAGCGAATACCACTGTTGTAAAGTGATTGGCCCATTAACCCAGTATTTTTATGTCACCTGCATGAATAGGCAATTACTAACTTTAGCTTTCTGATATATATTTTATTTTAAGATTTTGTGTTTCTGGCTTGTTGCTTCTGTGTTTTAACCCATTAAAACCAGAGGCCAATTCTTCCAGCATTAGTTCTCAAATGTTTTTGTGTCAAGGAGCCCTAAATGATATGCATTTGATCGCGGACCCCCATATGAAAATGTGTTGTGCCAGGGACTCCCAGAAGGGAAGATTTGTTAAAAGAAATAAGAATAAAGATTCTGAGAACCACTGTTCTAAACCAATGTTCTAAATTGAATATATACAGTATAGCTAAAATCTAAAATGACACGGCCGGTTTTAATGGGTTAACGAACTATGAATCAACCAATGAATAATAGCATTTATTAAAAAAACAAACAAACACAATGATTTTATGCTTGCTTGTCCATCACAGGTTCAGATAAATAACAATCTAAAACACGACACGTTCGTGGAGCTGCCCGTCTCGCTAGTGCTCTTCTCCCTCATCTGTATCGACATCGTGGAGCGGATACGCCACTGCAGACTGACTGGACAGGGTGAGTGCAGAGCTCTTTAGAACTAGAAGTTATTGTTGCACGACTGTTTCATGCTTCTCCCGTACTATAGTTGCATTGTTGTTTTACCTGTAGATGCACAATTATGAATGGAAATTGTATTAATTATTATCAGTGGTTGTCAAACCTTTTAAATTCAAGGACCCCCATAACTCTAGGAGTGTACAAATCAACTGATGAACCAAACGAATCAAATGGACCCATAAGGGTCCATTTGGTTCCATTTTGTGTACACTCTCAGAGTTATAGACCTGAAAGGGTCCACTTGGAATCCACTCAAGGAACCCTGAGGGTCTTTGCATGGACCCCACTTTAAGAACCACAAGTTGTGAGTATTGGGAAGGAAAAATGCAGGTATATCTCTTAGAACCAACAAATCACTGTAACTGTACGGTCCTTGGCCTTTCTTCTACTGAACATTTATAGTCATATACAATGTACTGTAATACAAGGGGGGGGGGGTGTATATGTGTACATATTCTCCTCAGTAATTTGGATGCACATGCTATTCTTCCAACAAGCCAACGTGCTGTGAAACCCCTTTGAAAAAGTGAGGAAATGAGCAGGAAATGTTTAGGCCATGCTAATGCTTGCTTCTCGTAACACAATGCTGAGTTGACAGAAAGAGAAGAGTGTTCTCCTCAGGGATTCCATTGTCAGTTTCTCGTATAATATCTGGTTAAAATCCAACCGTTGGTGTGAAACTTCTAGACAGCTGTTTTATCAAGTGGTAAGGTTGTGAAGGTTAAGAGCAGAATAACTGAAAAATGTATAAGTCATCAAATAATGGTAGCCATTAGGCCTACAACATATTTCTTGAATAACTTTACAGCTTCACAGCAGCTTAGTGTACAACTATAACTGGCTAGGATATTGACCCAGTGAGGGTAAGAGATGGGCTTGTAAATATAGACCCTGATTATCGTGGATTTTGATCATTAACACAAAACACAATAACCAGTATTGTAGAAAATCATTCCAGGCCTGCGCAGGCTTATTGGTCAAGGCACCTTGGCTGGTAATCCAGCACGACAGTGTGTCGCGGGTTTGAGTCCCGATCCCGAACTGAAACCTTTCTGTGTGTGTTCCCCCCCATCTCTTTGCCCGTTTCCATACCTACTGTATATTGTAAAAAAGCTCCCCAAAAATATCATGCCACAACAATTTCGACTAAATACGGAAAGAAAAAACATTGGGCAGAGTTAATGGGGGTGCAGGGGGGGCACCTGCACCCCCTAGCAAAAAAAATAAAAATAAATAACATTTTTTTGGTGACCCCCCGGGGGGTCTTGACTCACGGGTTGAGAACCCCTGCTTTAAGAGACCGGCATCACTATGGTTACAAATCTGCTGTAAAGCAGGTCGTCTTTGGGTGAGTTGTTGTGACTCTTATGTACATGCTGCTGTGTTGTTATCCTGCCGAAGCTTTTCAGTAAACTTTACTATTTTGATTATAATCATTGTGTGGACATTCGAGACATATTACAAAGATGCCCCCACCAGCCCGCCCCTCTGCAATGAACTAGCCTACTTATTTCCGCAGTTTTCTAAAGTGCACTATAAGGAAACACTGACAGCAATCAGGTAAATAATCAAACTTGCAGGATCCTGTCAATGCCGGTTGTTGTTGTGTTGTGTGTGTGTGTGTGTGTGTGCTGCTGTACTACCTAAATAACTCCCGCATGCGCGCGGGATTCCTTCCCAATGTTTCGCACCCCCTGGGGTCAAGTTCAAGATACACCCATGTCGTAACTAATAAAGTAATATTGTTTTGTCATGGTTTCAGCTAATGAACTGGAGAGGGACGCTGACATCCCCACCACGGTCCTGACACACATAGCCCAGGTGACAGGGCCGGTGACACCAGCAGGGCCAGCTGCTGCGCCGGGGCCAGCAGCAGCTGCGCCTGGGCCCGCTGCGCCCGCTGCGCCCGCCGCGCCCGCCGCGCCCGCCGCGCCCCCGTGCCTGAACGGCGCGGGGGCCCAACCGGTGACCAACGGAGCCATTCCGGGAATCCCCGGCGGCAGTGGCGGGAGGCTGTTCAGCATCTCCGGCCTGAGCTCGCACTCGGCCAACAGCACGGCGGCGTACCAGATGTCCCCGTATGCCTACACGGGGCCGCTGCGTTTCCTGTGCGCCAGCGACGCCCGGGCAGAGGTGTTCGTGGACAGCTTCCTGTTCTGGCTGGACACGGTGGAGATGGTCAGGGTGGCCGGGCATCCCTTGGTCTACTACTCGGGGTGGGTGTTCCCCATCTACATCTTCAGCTACCTGTCGTGCCTGCGGCTGGTGGTCATGCCCCACAGCCCGCTGCTGTCCTCGTTGGGGGTGGTCCTGCAGGATCTGCCCTTCCTGTTTGTCCGCATTGGCCTCATCGCCTTCTTCGGCTTCGTCACGCCCCTGCTCTACCTGATGAAGAACCTCCTGGTATGCCTGGCCTTCGTCTATTTCAACTTCATGACCAAGCTGAGGGTCTTCAATACTGAGCGCATGTACTTCTGAGACCAAAAACATCCGACAAAGTGTTTGCAAACGTTAACGCCTGATTCTGCTGAGTTGTGCGTCGGTGTTGTTGCGCATCAGAAATAGCTTATCTACGAGCTCATGGTGTTGGTGGTGATGGTGCCAAGCGTTGTTGTGCCTATAGTATTCGGCTCCTTTAGGTTTTTAACGATTCCTCAACGATTCCATCTTAACGGTCCTATTCCTTAATGGTTCCCTTTACTATAAGGGGTTCCAAATGGACCCTTAGATGTCTGTAAGTCTGAGAGTGCACAAATGGAACCAAATGGACCTCATTTGTATATATTCTCAGAGTTATGGGGTTCCTTGAATTTAAAAGGTTTAGTAGACGTGAAGTCCACATGTATACTGACCGGTTCCGGTTTCAAATGTGATGGAACCGATTCCGGGTTCCTCAATGTTGGACCCTAGTTGTGCCACGTTGTGAACTTGTAGTATTGCCATTTACAAGGCTCAACGCGGCTCACAACAAAGTATAACTCAGGCATAACAAAACGCGGAGAGCAATGGGTTGACATGGATGGTCTTGGTCAATGACATGCAGGACCAGTTCTATAGGGGGAGTTGGGTTACTCCTTCGGTCAAGAAGGAGAAGATCAATAGATGGATAAACTGATATGATGATAGCATAGTTTTCTTTTCTATGCATTTCGGGGTTTTACAGGGATTTGACCCCCACATTTATTTTCGCCCACACCGCTATGCGGGGGCAGGCTAGGACCTGGCAGGCTAGAACCGGCCCTGATGAGATGCTATAGGAATGCGATGATTAGAAAGGGAAGGGATTCCTGTACTGGATGTAGCAAAGCAGGGATATTTTATTATAACATCTATTCATATGACAAGCTCCCGCAAGGTGTCTCCAACGGAGAAAAAATAGGTTTTAGTAGGAAACACAATGTTTCGGTCCAGAGACCATCATCAAGTCATCTTGAGATAACCCGATGAAGATCTACTATGGCCTGACATGCTGTGTGCATTTAAAGATGATGTGTGTGTGCAGGAGCCTTTCCTTGCATAGGTTGGCCCTTGGTCTTGTCGTTTTGTAGGTGTCCAGATGTCTTGCTCATGTTTTTATCACGATATTTATTACAATATTTGACAATAAGATTATGACAGAAGGAAATGGGATAGTATGGTGGTGCTTTCATAGGCTAAAAGGGAGCTCTTATAGGCACTGTGATCCCACAAAAGTGTCAGGTGACTGTGCTGTGTGTGTTTTTAATCATTCCCTCCTTCAAAATTATTTTTCTACCCCCTCCCCCCCCCCCCTTCCCAGATCCCCTTGCCTATGACCGGGATGGTTTACCAGGCTAGAACTAAACCACGTCACTTTGAGAGTGAGAATGTACCTGTAATGTCACAAGTTCATGGAAGAAAGTTACGTTTTTTTTCTTTTTCTTTCTTTTTTCTACTACAATAAGGTGCAGTGAATATGTAAATCAGTGTTAGGATTTATCTTTCTTTGCTAGGTTAAGAACACATTGGCAAAATGAGCACGAAGCGTGAGATTGTATCGATGGCATATATTTTGATAACATTAATAAATACATAAATAAATAAGTGAAATGTAACTATAAAAAGTGTCATTATTCAATTAGTACACAAAATAATTGTATAGCCTGGCATGGGCAGACTAGTAACACTGCATAGATATTAGTCTGGAATCTCTGTGTGGAACTTGCATTTCCAACAGGCTGATTTAAAAAAAATGCCCCTGTTGATAAACCTGTGCCATATTTGCATAATGGTCCCCGGTTTGGTGCCCCACAACTTTGGGGGCAGCGAGGACGAACAACTTAAAGGAGAATTCCATGCTAGATGGCTTTCTTACCTTTATTTGAAGTTGTTACGTCCCCACCAAAGAGGTCCAAGTGTTATTTTGTGCAAAAGTGCATTGTTGGCTATTTCCCCTAATACAGTATAAGCCCTCAATGGGGGTTGGGTTTTTGTGTTAATTCGCTTATTTCCAGCGAAATAAGTAGCAAAGTGTGCCGCTTGGGATAATATTTACATTATGAAGAGAGGATATATACAAAAAACTATTTTTTAGTGATGGAAATAAGCAAATTAGCACAACACCCCAATGCCCAATTCAATTCAATGCAATTCAATTCAATTCATTGAGGGCTTATGGTAGGGGAAATAGCAAATAATGCACTTTTGCACAAAATAACACCTGGACCTCTTTGGTGGGGACGTAACAGCTACAAATAAAAGTAAGAAAGCCTTCTAGCATGGAATTCTCATTTAAGAGCATTCCGGTAATATTAACTTATTATTTATTATTATTTACACTAGTTTGGAGGCACAACAAACACACAAGTCAATATTGAATCGCAGACAGTAAAATAATTGCATGTTCTTCATAGCTTCCCTGCCTGAATTACATATTTTGGAATATGTAGTAAAAGAAGAAAAAAAATCACCCCCAAAACAAATCAATAAACAAGCAAACTAGCAAACAAACAAAAAAACAAACAGAAGGGGAATAGTGTACATGTTCCATCATTAAATCTCCAACTGGAGTATCGTAGACCAGTGGACTTGGATATAACTTCTGAACTGTGCGATATGGACGGGCTCAATGACATGTTCAGTGTGGTCTGTGTGGTCAGACAAACACAAACGTCCTCTAGTAGGAAGCAGGATTTCCTCCTGTCCTCTCTTTCTAGAGAGCTGTATAGCATCACTGCAAAATAACTAGAAACGTGCTCCTCGGAGGTGGACTGTGGTCTCCGCCAGGTCAGGTTGATTATTGTGGGCCGGTAGAATACTGCTGGCTTGAGTGCTAATAGTGCTCTGTACCAAGGTTATAATACTTAACTAAAACTAACTAACAAATTACCTAACCAAAGTACGAAAAAAACTAAAACTAAGCATTTCAACAAAATAAAAACTAGCAAACCCGCTCTAAAAACGAACTAAAACTAACTGGATTAGAAAAAAAAGTTAAACTAAAGAAAACTAAACTATAATGAGAAAAAACAAAACTATTATAACCTTGCTCTGTACCGACGGACACTAAACTAATGTTCCACTAATGCTGTTACAGCGTGAGTACTGCATTCCTGACCTGGGATCTTAGTAAATTAATTAAAACGGCCAAAATATATCTTCAAACTCAGATCATTCTTTGCTTTTCCCGGCATGCATGGACTTACGTTTACACAGTGAAACTCTTAAAAGCTTTTTATGAATAATAAAACATAAAAAATATTGTATGCCTTTGAAGCTGTGATTGGAGCTATTGTTCGTCTCCCATGCATACAGTATGAGGCTGCAGAGTTTCTCACTTCCCTATTCCTGACATTCTGACATCAGTTGCATGGAAACTACTGTCACTCGACAAAACCTTTGCCCACCCATGTGACAGGATACATATTAGTAGTAGGGTTATGGGAGGGAATGTCTCTATCTCACTGTTGCTCTGTGACAGGCATCCTAGCGCACTAGCAAGAGCTCCCCTCTCCTCTCTCCCCGGAGTGGACAACTACATCTTCACATTCAAACCACCTAAATTATGCACCGAGCATAATGGCACTCCACCTGTCCTTTGCTTTGCTCCTCTGCCTGCTGAGAGCCCTCTGCACTACTGCTGAAATAGGTATGTATGTACCTCTTTCTCTGGCAGGGTTTCATTCATTTGATTCGTTGGCACGAAAGGAAGTTACACTTTTAAGTTGTAATTGGCCTACAGTATACTGACCAGGAATTAATGGAGTCAGGGATGCAATGGACTTAATTGAGGGAAAGTCATGTTCAAACTGCAGTTTGAGTTGTGTCCTGTATTTGCTGTGTGTGCGATGCTGACTATAGCAGTGGTTCTCAAAGGGGGATCCGGGGACCCCCTGGTGTCTTTGAGGCAGTTCCAGGGAGTCCCCAGCAAAATGTTTCAATATACAGTGCCACGATCATTTTAACCCCTTTATCCAAATTGTATAGGTTGACCATTAAAAGCTTGTATCGTGTATTGTGTCCAAAATGTTAAAAATTTTGATTTTCTTTTAAACACAAATGTCTTCTGATTTTATTCTGCAAAGTCGATTTACGATCAACACTGGAAAGAGTTTCTACAGTAGTCTCTTTAGTCTTCACTACCACAGTTCTGTTCTGCTTCAGATACGGGCTCCTTCCTGATATACAACAGTGACAAGAACAAGTGCATCAAGGTGGAGAGTGCCACCTCGGTGACGGTGGCGGTGTGCAATCCCCGTGCCGAGAACCAGAGGTTCCGCTGGGTGTCGGAGTTGCGCGTCCTCAGCCTGTCGCTGAAGCTGTGCCTGGGTGCCCAGGAGATCAAGGACTGGGTGAAGGTGCAGCTCTTCCCGTGTGACGAGAAGAACGAGCTGCAGCACTGGCAGTGCAAGAATGAGACCCTCTTCGGCCTGAAGGACCGTGACCTGCACCTCAACTGGGGCAACAAGGGAGAGAGGAACGTCATGATCTACCAGGGCTCGGGCGTCT
The DNA here is from genome assembly GCF_963924005.1 of Protomyctophum bolini. NCBI lineage: Eukaryota > Metazoa > Chordata > Actinopteri > Myctophiformes > Myctophidae > Protomyctophum > Protomyctophum bolini. Next base: position 14,714,197 of record NC_137882.1, on the reverse strand, counting down.
GGAGCCGCTGGAGGATATTCGGCACCCGGGGTGACCTTTGCTCCAAAGGATTCCAAGGTAGGGATTAAAGCAGCACACGTCTGTCCATCTTCACTTGATAGTATTTATTAACAGTTTGCAGAATTACAGTACATTTCAAGCACAACTCAATAATATTGATACAATCGATCAATAAAGGCAACAAATCTTAAAAAGGGGGGGGGAAACTGCATGCGAAATGCACTAGTGCACTGCACATTTCTCATCATGAAGAAACCATTTTTTATTTGTTGGAATTCACACATTTTCAAAAGGCCTGACGTCACAAGTAATTGAGATGCTGATCTGTTCAGAATCAGATTAGTATTCGGGAGGGACAGCCACAAGTTGTTGAAGGATCCTAATCAGTAACCACTTAAACCCTATTATACATTGACCCCACAGGGATCTATGGTAGGCCTTTTATCCCTCTACATCAAATGTCTTCACCGATATACAGCAGTATATCTGGTATTTTCAGTCATTTATTGGCCCCCCAGAATGGGGACACTTAGTAGTAGTAGTACATTGTATTTCGATCCATTTATGTACAGTATACATACAGTATACAGTTAAGTCCACTAATGATAGTGGCACCGAAAAGGTGTAGGCTGAAGCCGATGCTTATATTTTGCCTACGCTTTTTGAACGTAACTGAGGTTTTTAAAACAACGAAATAACACATTTTCAAACATTGGTTCTACAATACTGAAAACATCGGACAAAAAAAAAAAGATAAGCTAAGGCTTATATTTTGCCTATACAGTACTAATTGAAAATTCACGCAATCCATACAGTAAGACGTCTTATTTCGACAGCCACTGTATGTGATATAGAACAGAATAGGTAGAATGGTAGATAAGAGGGAAAAGGTCCGCACACCTTCTTAATGCTCCCAGAAAGAAAAAAACAAGCAGTATAAAAAAAAATGTTTCGCTCTCTGTGGCCTTCGTCAGGTATAAAAAGTTAAAACAACATTACGGGCCTCTGTGGCCTTAATTGTCAGCTGTCACCTAACATCACGATTTGTCCCTTTTTTTTCCCAGAGATCTTCACAATAGGGGGAAATTCCTTCGGAGGCCCCTGCCAGTTCCCCTTCAAGTTTGGGGAGAAGTGGTATGCAGAGTGCACGCTGGAGGGTCGGTCAGATGGAGGGCTCTGGTGTTCCACAGAGACGGACTACAACCAGGAGAAGAAGTGGGGCTTTTGTCCCACCAGATGTAAGTACAAGCTAAAGAAATGTGTGTTCCATGCGTTTGCAGTGATGGAAGAAGTACTCACGTGTATTACCCATTCAGGCCTGACGTCGAAAACTATAATATAATGTATGTAACCACCAAAAGGGGTTCCCGCTCAAAATGGGTTAAGTAAAAGTATCAATACCCTATTGTAGAAATAGTCTGTTGAAATAAATACACACACCAAGACTGCAGTTCAAAACATTTATTTCATTTTGAACAGGGGACAAACTTGCAGGCTGGGTAGCCGAAACGTTTGTCCCCTGTTCAAAATGAAATACTGTACAAAAGTATTGGCATCAACAGTACCAAAAGTAAAAACACTATGCACTGCAGAAGCCATTTCACACATTTTAAAATGTATAAAAATGATTGGATTAACAGATCTACAAGCTTGTAGATCGCTATTTTCAAATTGCAAAAGGAATACTGTACGTCTGAAGTGGTTTTGTAATAATAATCTACAAAGTATACGTTTTCAAATAATTCTACTACAATAAATAGTTGTAGTAGAGTAGGAAATTGGAAATACTCCAGTAAAGTAAAAATACCATAGAATTTTACTTACATACAGTACTTAAGTAAATGCACTTATAGTTACTTCGCACCACTGCAGATGTTCTTGTACCATCCACTACAGTATATCCGCACTACACATTTTATATTCTCAAAAAAGAAACTGTCACTAGGTCACTATAACAAGTTTGACATGTGATTCTATATGGCCAGGGTGATGGGAATAGAAGAAGCTGTCTTGGGGTAAATGTATTGCATTTATATAGCGCCTTTCTCTTTCCAACCATTCAAAATGCTTTAAAATGCACAGTAGGTTACTTTGCATTCATTCACCCATTTCACATACACATTCAACACACCAACAGTGGAGGCAACCATGCAGTTAGGGATTCAGTCTGGCTCAAGGACACTCATCAACGAGGGGGTCATTGCTGACCAGGTCCATTCCTCTTACCCCCTCTCCCCCCAAGTAGAAAAACACCACCACTTCCTGCCTTGTTAAGTGTCAACAGTACTGTCTTTCTTTTCCGGCCCGTGTAGCTGACACTGCTCTAACACTGGGACAGGAAAAAGGCCATGAAAAGACAACATGCTCTCCTCTCATTATCTTTTGGGGTGAACTGGTCATAGTAGAATACTGTATGCACGTTGGATCAACTACATCTTCCATTACTGACAACAAAATACTATCTCGCTGAATCTGAGGCAGACCTGTTACTTAAACGTAATTATTGTGACAGGTGCATATGAAAAGAACAGGCCTTCTGCAATTTGCGAGTGCAAAAATGAAAATCCTCCGTCACTGACTTACTTCCACACACAACACACCACGTATTAGGACTAACGATCACTGGACTTAAATAATTTATCATTTTTAAATAATCTATGTACTCTAAAGAGGAGATACCGGCTTATGGTCTCGGTTTTCCTCCCTGATGACCCCAGTGGTTCTCAACCTGTGGTCAGATTTGGTGGGGACGACGACGACGACGACGACAGATGATAAGATAACAATTTAATGACTTAAACGTAGTGTAAGTGATTTTCTTTAGTTAAAATAAGTGTTATAAGGGCTTGTCAGAGTATGAATTGTTAATTAGAACCACTTTGCTAATTCACTCTACTCCTATCTTCCATGCTTCCACACAGCGGCCAGCGGCTGGGACGTAGACCCAGTGACGGGGGTGCAGTACCAGCGGAATGCCCAGTCCGTGCTGACCTGGCACCAGGCCAGGCAGAGCTGCATACAGCAGGGCAGCGACCTCCTCAGCATCGTGGAGCTCCATGAGCAGACGTACATCTCAGGTACACACACCGCATGGCACACCTCAAATATACTCTCAGTCTACACACCAGTCCAGGGCTTCTCAAAGTGGGTGCCATGTGGCTCCCTAGGGTGCTGTGACACCAGTCCCTAGGGGTGCCTCAGAATACCTGGATAATATTTGGAATTTATCTATTTAAACAATGGCAGTTTAACCACTTAGACCCTCTATACTAGTAGTAAATAGTAAAATGGTCCCGAGTTTATTTTTGGTAATTGTTCCCACCAGAACCTAAGTATAAAAGTTATTTTCAGTCTATCCTAATGGAATAATGGAATATTCTGTCCAGTTTTCCTTGCGTCATACTGTATCTTTGGGGGGAAGATTTACATAATTGATATTTACCTCAATTCAGGGGCGTCGTGAAAATGTAATTTACACAGGGGTCACCTGAGACAAAATAGATTGAAAACCACTGCATGGTCGACACAGTCATGCCTGCAGCACTTCAGATTGCTACTGTGCGTAGGCAGAGGCACTCTGAGAAACATTGCTGGTCGATGCTTTCAGGCTAGTTTTTCTGTATCTCTCCTTGGCCATGAATTCTACCAAGCCATCTGCAGTATCCATGTTTGGATACTACAGGCACAGTGGCACACATGGCACGTTCTAGAATGATTTCCTGAAATGAGGCAAGGCCATGTAAAGAATGTACGGAAATGTTCTACGCCTGGTGCTGGCATGTGCCACTGACGCACCTGGGAGGGCAAACTAGAACCGGACGTTCAATGGAATGTACAGTATGGAAGTCAATGAGAGCCAGGTGGATAAGCAATAAGCATATGAACAAACATTGTATTTAATGACTGTGACCTTTGTCAGATAATAAAAAAGACATCACAATTAGTTTTATTGTTTTTGTGAACAATATATATGTTTACATTGTTTATTTTATTGAAGCATTTTATTGAAGTATGTTTACAGTGTACAGTAACGGTAACTGTTGTCGACACAGGTTTGACCAGCACCTATGGAACATCTCTGTGGATTGGACTCAACAGTCTGGACTTTGAGAGTGGCTGGCAGTGGAGCAATGGAAACCCATTCAGATATTTAAACTGGGGGCCGGGTGAGTAAAGCACAAGGACCCACATGTAACTCCAATGCATTAAAATACTGGAAACCAGGATGAAGCTGAATGAAACTTCTACCTAAAATTACAATTAATTACAAAACTCACAATACACAACAAATAACATGCACAACGTTTCACTGCATGGACACTCAACATGCAAACTCACCTCAACTACGTGAAACTGAACTACATGCAAAAAGTGAGGACACATGAGCTTACAAACTACAGCAAACATTGAACACTATACTGTAGTAATAGTATAGTCTACACAGCTGGCATCCAGGTACTGTAAGAGCAATCAGGGAGGGAATGGAGAGAACTAGGAGGACCACAATCCCACTGAGCAGGACTTTATGTTTGATGTCTACAAACTTATTATATACTGTGTGTGTGTGTGTGTGTGTGTGTGTGTGTGTGTGTGTGTGTGTGTGTGTGTGTGTGTGTGTGTGTGTGTGTGTGTGTGTGTGTGACTGTGTGTGACTGTGTGTGTGTTGTGTGCGTCCAAAAGGCCACCCCTCGTCGGAACCTGGAAGCAACTGTGCAACCCTGAATGCTGGAAAAGCGTCAAAGTGGGAGAGCAGTCTCTGTGATAAGAAACTCGGTTACATATGTCGCAAAGGAAACTCCACCAGTCTGCCTCCTGCACCTCTAGGTAAACACCTGTCATTATTACCACTTCTGTTGTAGGATTCACAACATCTGAACTTCATAGCATAGAAGGTTATAATCGTTTTGGATTTTTGTTTTCATTATAGTTTAGTTTTAGTTAGTTATAAGGGGCCAAGCCCGAAGGGACCCTTTTTTTCTTGCCAAAAATAGCAATTCTTCTTTTGAAAACTTTTAGTAAAGTAAATTCTGAATACCAGACTTTTACTTTTATTTATATTTTAACTCAAGTAAAACATTTGATTACTTCTTCCACCACTGGCCTTAACTCTCTCCCTCTGAGCAATTTCAACTACAACTCAAAACAATAATGGTATTAGTGGTGTGTGTTCTTCCCACTCTCTAAAAGGAAATAAACAAAGTTGACCAACAACGTGTCTTCATGTATTAAACTCTTTGATGATTATCTATCCATCCATATAGGCAAAGACCAGCCCAGCTTCTGTCCCAATCACTGGGTCCCATATTCAGGCTACTGCTACGACCTGCAGCGTGGCAAAATGGTGTGGCGGGAGGCCCTGGCTGCCTGCCGCAAAGAAGGGGCAGACCTCGCCAGTATACACAGTGTAGAAGAGCAGAGCTTCATTATATCCCAGTCCGGATACCGTGAGTTCACAAGTCATGTTGCATATTCATTGTCTACAGGTACATGTTTAGACTCTCAGAGCTTTGGATTCCACACTGTATATTATTCAAATGTGTATATTATTCAAATGTATGCTACACTTAACAAATTGGTTTTGTAATATGCAAGTAAAGCAGCCACATGAGCTGCGTGCATAAAAACTATTACATTTAAATGGCAGTTAATCAATCAGATACATTCTAGCATCATTTTCTGTGACATTCGACCCCCAGATTTGGCTCAAACAAGGGGTTAAATTAGTTCGAAAAGGAATGTGAATCCCTACTCTCCTTCAAAATCGCTCTCCATCAGCACTTACAGGTGGCTGCAATTCGAAACTGGCCCCAGTAAAAAGTCAAAGGCTAACCCCCCAAACTGTTTATTGTAGCCTATTATTATTTGTTTCGATTAATTGAGTATGAAGGACCCCAATGGAAACAAGGCTTTATTGGGTTTAAATCTTCTTATAGCAGACCTTGTCTTATATATTGTAGTCCACAGGTAGGTTGTATTGTATAGATACTTAACCAAACATCCCTATTCTGGGCCTGTTCCGGCAAAAAATTGCAGATCTACAAGCACCACGCTGTGAAGAGCTGCTATTTTTGGCAAAGATATTTAGTGTGTAGCAAAAACTGGAGGGGCATACTGTATATAATAGAGCCCCATGTAACAAAGTCAAGTCTGCATTGCAATTGATCTGTTGTGTGTTGTGTGTCTCTGTGCCTGCAGTGCCAACAGACGTGCTATGGATTGGGTTTAACGATCAGAGGAACCAGATGCTATTTGAGTGGTCTGACCAGTCCCCGGTCACCTACACACAGTGGCAGACCGGAGAGCCGTCACATGCCATCAATATGCAAGAAGACTGTGTCCTCATCAGAGGACAGGTATAGTAACGATAATAATTATAACATAAATCACTTGTTAAAACAATTCAATTCAGTGTGTGTGTGTGTGTGTGTGTGTGTGTGTGTGTGTGTGTGTGTGTGTGTGTGTGTGTGTGTGTGTGTGTGTGTGTGTGTGTGTGTGTGCGCGTGCGCGCGTGTGCAATGCACAATTGCACACGCGTTTCACAATGCGTTTCACAATGCGTTTCACAATGCATTTCACAATGCATTGTGAAAGCACTATTTTACCATTTACACAATTACAATTTACGAAAAATAAATGCTTGTAAAATATAAAGTGCAAGCCTGAACTCTCTGGCTTACACTCGATCAGGTAACATCCTCCGATTAAAATTACTAACTTTATTGCCAAGGAATCCTAGAACACGCAAATAATAGCCTCCATTGCTCCATTCGCATGTACTCAAAGTCAAATCTTTGGGTGAGATTAATTCTCATTGCTCAGTGCTGTCCTGTTCCTTTTTGTATATTGTGGGTGTGTGTGCGCTAAGATTTTGTATAACCTGCCTTTACAGGAGGGGAAGTGGGCAGATCACAGTTGTGAGAAGGAGTATGGGTACATGTGCAAGAAGATGGCCTCCAATAAGCCAGGCGAGGGGTCCCAGGAGGATGTGAACCCAGGATGCAAGCTGGTGAGTCGTGCAGTTTTCCTTTTAAATCAGGGTGAAAGCACAGCAAAATTGATGACCAGAAACAAAAATGAAGTATGTATATTTTATAATGTATGTTTTGGTAAAGGTATTCTTATTCTTGTCATCATTTAAAGGGCTGGAAGAGGTTTGGTTCCTATTGCTACAATGTTGGAGCTGAGACAAAAACCTCTGGTGAGGCGAAGCAGACGTGCAAGGATGCTGGCGGTGACCTTCTGGATGTGTCTGACAGGTATGCCTGAAAATGTTTTGTTGCGCATGTATTGCGCATACCGTAATAAAGTTCCTGACTCCCTGCCCCTGTGGCTGTGTGTTCGAATCCACCGTGTTGGGTGTGTATGCGAACACAATTTGCCCATGTTTGGGGGAGGGTGGTGATTGTCATTGCACGTACTGACGTACTCCTACGGGCTAGGTCGGCAACTGTCAGCAGGGAGTGTTGGGCGGGAGGAGTAGGACAATGGCTCTATGTCCTCCCGGTGGGGGCTCCTCACTGGCAGGTGAGCCAGTATGATACAACAGCAGAAAGACAACACAGAAATGTGTGTGGGGCGAAATCAATCGCAAGACATGGCCAAAGCATTTCCGGGGGTCGCCAGCCAAAAATGTTGAGAACCCCTGCTCTGAATAACAATAATAAAAATGCTTTTTTGAAAACTAAACCAAATTTCTTTCAAAAAGATTTTTTTAAATATAAAGCTAAAATCTAAAATGACTTGTGGTTTTAAAGGTTAAAGGCCCTATGGAGTTTGATCCTAATTAGATGTGAATGTTCAGACTATAAAAATGAGTATCCTGATTGATCATGTTTTGAGAATTAAATCATTTTTATCTGAATATTTATTATTTACTTTTTATGTTTTTTCATACTTCTTATCTAGCCGTTCTACAGTACAAGCTCAAAATGCTTTGCTTGTGAGCTTGTATAGATTTTCACTATTAACATTTATTTATTTTTAAATAATAAAAAAGGAACAGTTTTGGATTTATAGTGACGATATGTTGGTGACTTAATACTGCTGTATGTGTCCTTCTACAGATATGAAAATGCCTTCTTGGTCAGTTTGGTGGGCCTGAGGCCAGAAAAGTATTTCTGGACAGGCCTTTCCAACACAGAAGACATACACACATTTGAGTGGACCACAGGAAGAGAAGTCAAGTTCACCCACTTCAATTTAGGAATGCCAGGTACAGTAGAATGTCACTTAAACTGTAGCCTACTCTTCCTTTTTTTTAAATAGCTATTATCACATTTTATACCATGGCCATGGAAAACATTAGTTTCCATGCCATTGTTAGACAGGCAGTATGAAGCAGTAGTCAAACGACCACGGCCAGGCAAGGGGTCCTACCGCAGTATCAAAAGTAGCTCCACGAGGCTGAGGAACAGCTTTCACCCGGCTGCCGTTTGATGACAGGCGTCAGGCGGTGTCGTCTCGTCTGGCTGGTCTCAGACCTTGCTCTACTTTGAACCTACCTGTGAATTATACCAGGGACAAGTGAGTTGGACTGGCTCTTCCATGAACCTACCTGTGTGGACTACTGTATACCAGGGACAAGCTATATGGACTTGACCTTTTCTTTGCCCTACCTCATGGAAGGACCCACTTGTGGACTATACCAGTGCCAGTCTAACGTTTGTGGATTATGCGGCTGACACGCACTTACATTTAATTGCACCTTAATTCCATGCACAACCCACTGACTGTTTTCTTTCATCTTGTGTTTTATTTTATTCTAGCTAAGGTATACAGTGCACAGTATACATCTGCTGCTATGCTCACACACCTTTATAACTTATCTCAGGTATTATGTAAATAGTATGTGGATTTTTCCATGTCTTGATCTTCCTTTCCCCCTCCCCCTTCTTCTTCTTCCCTTCTTTGCACAAAAACAAATACATTTCGGCCACTCTTTCACTTTGTAAACCTGTGATGTTACTATAAATTCTGATTCCCGAAACCTTCGGACCACTGAACTCAGCCCGCAGAACTTGTTTAATGTGCGCGCGTTTCATTCTCGACCCAGTCGCAGTTTCAGAGATCAATGCATCTATGATTTTGTTTTCCCCTTGTCTCTATTTTGCTGTGTTTGAAAAAAGCCAGAAAACAAGGTTGCGTTGCTATGACAACTGGAGCATACGCCGGCCTCTGGGACGTGGTGAGCTGCGACAGCAAGCAGAAGTACATCTGCAAGAAGCGAGCCGACGGGGTGGTCACCACGCTGGCCCCGCCCACCACTCCGCCACTCAGCTGCCCGTCTGGGTGGTACCCGGCTGCCAAACGGAATGTCTGCTTCAAGGTAAGAAGGACAAACTGAACTGTGGTCAATTGGTTATACAGTATTTACACAAGGGCCTAGCGTCTTGTTTGTGAATTGAAGCCGTATTAGGTAGTGTCACGTTCATATGAATGGCTCATATGAATGGCCTGTAGTCTGTAATTCAAGCGGATGGGTTTATGGACGAACTTTACACTTGATTTTATTTTAAAGCCAGCAAGGTGCTAACTAAATGCAATTTCCCATTGACAGCCCATTCATCCAAACAGGTGATTGTATAACAACGTCAAACTCACCAACATTGCAGCTGCAGAAAACATTGCAGAAAAGCAAGTATTGGATTTTGGAAGCACTCGTTTTTAGTACCTCCTGCTGCCTCCTGCATTATGTGCAAAACAGGTGGTACGCTGGGCCGTTGAGTGAAATCCAACAAGCACTCCCAAACTCTGACACTTTAATAGAAAAAATAACCTGCACAGAATTTCTTGACAGGAAGTAACTTATAACATGTCTACAGTGGATATTTATGAAGCAAAAACTTGATTGAAAGAGGATAATTCAAGCTTTCCTGCAATGTGAGTTTGACGTTGTTTAATACAATTATATAGGACTTTTCTGTTTGGATGAATGGGCTGTCAATGGGAAGTTGCACCTAGTTAGCACCTTTCTGGCAAGATGGCAGTGGTGTGCATAAGGTCAATAGCAGTCTTTTCCGATTCCAATTCAGAATGTCACGTCTCTGGATATAGAAAGATGGCGAATGTGAAATTGCTGTAAAATAGACTTCATTTACGGTCTATGGGCGTAACGCTGTCGCCTCTAGTAAAGTATATCTATTCAACCCTTCAAATATGGCCATATAATAACACGGCTTCCTTATTGACATTCTGACAACACAAAAGTGTTGTGTCATGGAAGTGGTTGAATAACTAGCGTCTGACTCAGCCGAACCTCATAACCCATATAATATTTTTGGGTCCTTGACATGAAATAGTTTGAGCACCACTGACATAGAAACATAGGTTTTTCAGAAAACTGTTCTCAGGTCTTAAAGGCATATCATCACTGTATCTCTTAAACATTTTACTCCCATCAATAAAGCTTTATAAAAGACAGAGTGACGGCAAGAAGACTTGGGCAGAGGCGCGGGATTTCTGCAAGGCCATCGGCGGCACCCTGATCAGTATTCACAGCTCGCAGGACGTGGACAGCATTTCGTACGTTAACCTGACGACTAGCCAGTGGTGTAAAGTAACTAAGTACATTTACTCAAGTGCTGTACTTAAGTACAATGTTGAGGTATTTTTTACTTTAGTGGAGTATTCCCAATTTTCAATACTTTTACTTCTACTCGACTACATCTCTGAGGAAAATATTGTACATTTACTCCACTGCAATTATTATCTTTTTAAATTAAATGCAACATAAGGTTCAGTCATGTAGTCCTCTTTAAATTGAATATAACTTCTTAATTTCGCCTTTTTCACAATGTCCACCCTCCATTTCTGCTGATGTAACATTGACAGTTTATATTTGACTGTATTAATGTTACAATGAAGGTTATTTAAAAAATGTGTTTAAGTCAGAAATTGAGAAAATTGAGGAGACCTCTCTTATCCACGGATGATTACATATTTTATTCCAATTAAATATAATTTTTGTAAGCCTCTCTTCTGGCAGTTGGGTAAGGCGATTCCATAACCTGATCATCTCACATCTCTGCCTTGTCAGGCAGCTTTCTCAACCTGTGTCACCTTCAATGGCCAACTTAGTGGTATACTTATGCACCCCGAGAAAACACCTCAACGCTCTATACTCTGAATGTTTTTACATTCGGTAGCCTCCTTACTTGTTCCACCACTGTGACTAATCTATGTACTGTATGTAATGGCAGGATTCCTATAATAATCTTCCACCACTGAAAAGGTCAATGATACCTGAATATTCTCCTCCTGCCTTGGTCTGTGCAGGATTCATTCATCCAGTACGGCCTGGATTGGTCTCACCTTACAAGGAACCCATGGAAGTTATGTTTGGTCAGATGGATCTGCTGTAAGAACACCCTCCTCCTCCTCCTCCTCCTCCTCCTCCTCCTCCTCCTCCTTCCCCTTCTTTTTCTTCTTCTTCTTCTTCTTCTTCTTCAGTTGACATTACTGCCGAACTCTACTCTCCCATCACTGCTTGTTACATTCCAAAATCACTTTCTGCCCAAGTCATTTTAAGTCAACTATTTGACTAGATTTTTGAACGTGACAAACTGCATTCTGATAGGTGGAGAACATATAGGCAATACGGCAGGATGAATCAGCAGTGTTGGCAGAGTAGAGTTAATATAAATAAAGGCATCTAAATATTATTTGGCCAAATTTAGTTTCTTCCTCATGATTGCCTAAGTCAACTGGATGGCAGATAGTGATTTGTCATTTCTTCTTTCCTGAAAACCTTAAACATATGACTTGGACAACTATGCTATGAGGCTTACTGTGACATGGCATATACTTCCAACATTCCCTGTAGTTTGGCTATGAAAACTGGGCCTTTGGGGAACCAAATAACCACAATGACGACGAGCACTGCGTGGAGCTTCAATATACGTACGGATGGTCGTGGAACGATGTGCACTGTGAGTCCTACAAAGACTGGATCTGCCAGATACGCAAAGGTACTACTGACCACTTGATGATGTCACTGGTAGGAATGTTTCTGAACTGTGCACAGCCCTCCTCTGAGACTCAGACGGGGTAGAAAAAAATGGTACCATATTATTATGAGCATAAGGGAAGACCAATTATATGAAATTAGTTCTGTAACAAATAATTAAAGTTGTGGGCTGTCAGCCTGTCACTCAACCTTTTCCAACATGTTGCTTCCTATATTTCCAGGTGTAACGCCCAAACCTGAGCCTACCGAAGTTACCGAAGGTGAGTGCTATTTTTCTTTTCTTTCTTTTCTTTTTTTCACCTCTTACAACCCCTGCAAATTAAGCTGGAAACTCCATGTGTTTTGTTCCCTTTGTTTGCACTTTGCAGTCTAAGCCACTGCTTCCCAAACTTTTTAGCCCAAAAGAGAAATGTAATACACATTTGTCCGGAGTAGCAGATCTATCCCGACATGTTGCTTCGGTCCGCATTGAGCTAGTAGATCTGCTATTTTCACGACACTACCTCTTAAACACTTTTTAATTTGAATTATTTTATTAATGTATAAAATACTTTAAATAATGCTGTATATATTTTTAATGGAAGACACAAAAAAGGGGATATTTCCTTAGTTGCGACCCATACAAATTGGTCCACGAACGAAACATGTGTCCCGGCCGAGACTCACTGTTTGGGTCTACTCTAAAACCAGTGGTTTTCAACCAATGACCATTATTTATTCAGCATTTGAGCCTCTCAAACCCAAAACTTTATATTTTGTTGTCATTGGATAAGATAAGACTTCTTGTAAATTAAAGATAAGACTTCTTGTAAATTAAGTTGTTTAACAATAATTTAACTCTTGAGAGAGTAAAATGAAACCAAAGGCTCCATTTGGTTTCATTTTACACTCAAAAGATTTAACAGGTCTAAACTTTAAAGCTGTTCTGTTGTTCCTGTTGCAGTGTACAACACCACTCAAGATGGCTGGCTCATATACAACGACACACAGTATTTTATCAACTCAGACAACCTGGCAATGGACGAGGCACGAGCCTTTTGTAAAGCCAACCATGCTGACCTAGCAGTCATCACGGCAGAGAGCGAGAGGAGATTCCTATGGAGACAGGTGAGGCAAAGACCAGCCCAGAGAGTTGAGTAGAAATCACATTGTATGTAAGTCAATGACCAGTCATAAGAGGCTAGGGATCGAGGCCCGGGATCAAACCCATAACCTTATGATCGAAAAGGCAAACGCTCTACTGACTATTTATAGACCAGGGTATTGCGCATGCATAAAGTGAGTGGCATTCGAGTGATAAAGTGTGTGGCAAAGTGAGCTAATATGTCATTTAACGTCGTTTTGCAATCAAATAGGACCAGCAATCAGTCAAGGCCAGACAGTAGTTTTTTTTGCCACTCAGTAGGCATTCCCACATAACTTGATAATAACTTATGATGATGTCACGTGCATACCCTCTATTGCAATAAACTATCATTTTTGTTTCCACAGATATCAAGAGGCCAAGAATCACAATACTACATTGGCATGACGATAAATTTGGATAAATCATTTAGGTAAATCAAACCACATTTTGTAATGCTGTGAGATTGTTAAACAGGGAATTATTGACTTTTTGGTTCTTTTTTAGTTTTGTTTCATATTTTCCCAGTTCAGTTTGAACTGGGGAAATCTGCTTTCTGCTACAATGCTCCAGTTTCATGGAACAATCTACAACTCGCGTTAAAAAGTAATGCCCCATGCCGTGGACAATTTAATAACCTGCTCTCAAATCTCCTTATACATCACTATGTAACTGTTTTAACTCACTAGCTTTATGTTTTGGTCTTATTTGTTGTTTCTGTATGTGTCTTATTCAATCACCAGATTTTAACCACTTTAGCCAATATTTTATACTTTGGCTATTAAAACATACCAGATAGGCTATAGCCTACAGTACAAGCACAACATGTTTTGAGATGGGGGTCCGCGGCCAAATACATATCATTTTGTGGGTCTTTGACATTAATGTTTGAGCACCACTAATGGCAACATGATTTGTAGAATTGGCTTCAGGTCTTAATTGGTATTTGGTGTTGTGTGTGCGCGCGTGTGTGTGCGTGCTTTCATTACATTTTCAGCTGGATGGATGGTAGCCCTGTCACGTACACTGCATGGGAACGGAATGAGCCGAACTTTGCCAACAATGAAGAGAACTGCGTGACCCTCTACAAGAACATGGGTTAGTTCAACAGAGATTAGACGTTTGCCCGGGACCCAAACTAGTGAAAATTGCTACAACCCGCACAACGTGTAGCTTTGCACCGCATTGTGAGCTTGTAGAGCTTTATTTATGGGAAAAGTTGCATAGTGCAGTTTAAAATAACTGTATATATTTGCACATATATTTGTTCAATATAAAGGTGTTATTTAAAATGTTATAATTGTTTATATAGTATAAATAGCATTGTGATGCTTTTGTTTAAACTTTTTTAAATCTTTTGAAATTATATATATATATATATATATATATATATATATATATATATATATGGAATGTAGGAAGCGGAAATTTGCTCGCGACCCATACAAATTGGTGATCATCAGTGATGAAAGAAATACTCACTCACTTTCAAGTTTTCTAAATAATATAGAACATTGGGAATACTCCAGTAAAGTAAAAAATAAAAAATAAAAAGTAAATACTGTATACTTGATTAGTAAAGTGACCAACTTTCATAAAACATTTTGTGACTTTGTAGGCTACTGTAATGACATTAATTGTGACTTGTGCACCTGTAGGGTACTGGAATGACATTAATTGTGGCATAGAGCTTCCTTCCATTTGTAAGAGAAGTGCATCTTTTATCAACACGACCGTGGAACCAACCACGGTACCCAAGGGAGGATGTGCCCCAGAATGGACTACTTTTCAAGGAAAGGTAATAAATATATTATTCAACATATATGTAACTTTATTTTTCATTAATACATTTTCATTTTGTCCAATCTGTATAGTAGACACAATATACCATTCGGCTGGTTGTATTTGGTCTCTCTGCTCTTCTATTGAGACATTTAGGATTGTGTCAAAGGTCATGTCTCACGTAGACACAGGAACATGAATTTTGATCTAATGGTCAATATTAAATGTGTCCTCTGATGTCAGCACTTGTGCAGGAAACCAGGTTCAAATCCGGGGTAGAAGTAGAAGTTGCATATAGTGCAGCTTTAAAATACCAGTATATATTTGCAGTTTTGCACATATACAGTATATATACGTATATAGTGTGTTCCTCTTTGACTGAACAGTTGTTACATTTTGGGCGGGAATCTGTTTTGGTGTTAGCATTATGTTATGCCTTAGCTATTAGTTGTGCACGAAAAACACTCCTTGGCCTAAAAACGGCCATAGCCGTCAACATAAATGTGATGAGGTCAGCACATTTGGGCAAGTGGCCAAAATTAGGTCTAGGAGCAAAATGAATGCTTGGAATGTCACATGCTACTGTAGTTATATTGGTTGTCTATGGTGTGGTATACAAAAATGGCCATAACCTTTTTTCGGGATTGTTCCGGCAGAGCAGACCTCTCATTATGTGGACCTTAATGACCAAATTAATAGAATAAAATCACACCTGTGTGAAGTGAGGGGCGCTAATATATTAAAGTCTAATGTTGATTAGGTGATGTAATGTAATGAAATGTAATGGTGATGTAAAACAAACGGTGCAAACACAAACATTAAACGCCATTAACAATAAAGAGACAATATGACGTAATGAGGCACATTATGACGTACATTTTCCCTTCATTGTCAATGGCGTTTACAAAACAAACATTGAACTAAAGACAAACATTAAACCTGTGCATACAATCAGGTATGTTTTACGTGTAACTCATGTTGACACCCGTGTGAAGTGAGGGGCGCTAACATATTAAAGTCTATCTCATGTTGATTAGGTCATCCGGCCCCTCACCTGTGTTATTCCAACGTGCAGCAGCATTAACATATCATGTTTACACAGTGCTACACATTTGTTTCGGGGACCAACAAGAAGAACTGGCAGGAAGCCAGGACCCACTGCATCAACCAGGGAGGAAATCTGGTCTCCGTCCTCAGTGAGAGAGAGCAGGGTGAGTGATAAACATACTGTAAGACAAACATTAAACCTGTGCATACAATCAGGTATGTTTTACGTGTAACTCATGTTGACACCCGTGTGAAGTGAGGGCGCTAACATATTAAAGTCTATCTCATGTTGATTAGGTCATCCGGCCCCTCACCTGTGTTATTCCAACGTGCAGCAGCATTAACATATCATGTTTACACAGTGCATGCATGTTCAAATCAACTGGTCGGTTATAGGTAGGGTAAGTGCTTTTCTTAAAATAATTGTTAAATAACTCTCTATATATTCTAATACGCTCATTGCTATACTGTATAGCGTTTGTTAAGTAACAGGAGTCTCCATGTCCCTCCAGCCCTTTAATTAACAGAAAATGCATTTTCAGGTCGGGAATCGGGATACCAATTTATTCTATTACTCTGTCAGGAGGCAGATTAAAATGAATGAACAGACAACACTGGAACTGGAACACGATATAAATGAAGTTGATAAATGTACTCTCTCCTGATTGGTTGAAAGTTTGTCACATTACCTGAAAATGTATTTTCTTTTTATTATCTTTAGCTTTTTCAACTCCATGAAAGTGCTAGGTAATATTTAGCATACCGCGGTGACCTGATACCACTATTATTGTTGCCAGACCTTCAACACAAACTAACTGTGTTGAAGGTCTGGCAAAAAGAATAGTTTCTATTCTATATGAACTTCTGATTAAGAAAGGTTCGGTAAAATAAAATAAAAATCAAGTACCTATAGACTTTGTCCTTTTTACCAGCGTTCCTAACGACACAAATGCTGAACTATCCTGAAGACATGTGGATCGGCATGAATGATGTCAACTGGGAGATGCGCTTCTTGTGGACAGAAGGCAGAGGGGTTTCCTACACCAACTGGGCCAAAGGACACCCCGTATCAGTGCCCGACGGACGTTATTCTTTTATGGATGAGGTAGAGAGAGCACGCACCACACGTGCATATTTCACAGATGAACTGCACAGCTGCTCTACATTATTTACTTGTACTGCAGTGCATAGTTGATACTGTATCGAGCAGGGCAGCATTGATACCCGTATACAATTAGTTATTATTACTTGTTGTTGTTATTGGTTATTGGGTTATTGGCTCTATATGAGTCGACATTCCCAAGACCATGACCTCTCATCCTGTCTGACAGGTATTCGACTGTGTGATCATGGTGGGCAGCTCCCCCAAACAGATTGGCTTCTGGAAGGTGGAGGACTGTGGTACCAGTCGTGGCTTCATCTGTAAAAGGAACATTGGTAAAGAAGCTGTTAGCTACATCGGTGGTTCTCAAACAATGTTCATGTCAAGGCCAGGATTTACATGTATTCGACCACGGACCTCCATCAGAAAATGTGCCAGCCAGGGACCCCCATACAAGATGGGTGTTGAACGTTTCAGAATTGTTCACGATTGTTTGAAAGTAGCAGATCAACTGTGTAAGCTCAGTACGCATTGCGAGGTAGAACGATTGAGCTTGTCAATCGGCTATGTTTGGCAAAGAGATCAATACAGTGCAACTCAGGTTAGTTTTTATTATCAGAATCAGACAGTTTTACTTGACACTACTCATACAAGTACAAGAGGCGAAATGATTTTGTACAGTGCACACCAATGACAATAGTGATCGTAGAAAATAAATAAAATAAGATAAGACCCATGTTTTTTGTTTGGGGTGTGGACCCATTTTCATGGGGCGAAGGTTTTTGTATCCCACATACCGGTATATATATTTTTAGAGGGAGAGACACCTTAATGTCTCTTATGGCTCAAATGTTTGAGAACCACTGAATTTGATGGTTTAAAACTTTAAAGTGTTTCAGATTTACTTGTACGTGACCCGACGGATGATTATGTTTCATTCCCTCCGGCTGCAGACTCTCAGATCGCGGTCCCGGCCACCACCGTCTCGTCCAAGACCTTCTACAAGCTGGGCAACGACTCCTTCAAGCTCGTGAAGGAGAACATGAGGTGGGACGAGGCACGGCGGCAGTGCCAGGCGGACGACGCTGAGCTGGCCAGCATCCTCAACCCCATCACCCAGGCCTACATCACCCTGCAGATGAGCAAGCACAACCAGCCCGTGTGGATCGGCCTCAACAACAACGAGGTAGGAAGGAACCCAAAAACGAACCAAATCACTCATGTCTGAAATGAATGAAATCATCTCTGTCTTAACCCTTTTAAGAACCTGAGGCCGATTCTACAAAATAATTCCTTCTAAATCAATTGCCAAGTGGCCAAGTTTGGTGCCACTCAAAGTGGGGGAAGTCTCGCCCCTACTATGTCTGGCAGATAAAGTTGGCGGCTGATTTCACCCTTCTGCGTAATTGTTCGAAAATAAGTAATTTTCTGGGAACACAGAACACATCAGTTCAGAGTGACGTGCCAGTCGTACTGTAGTTCACGGCAGTCTTGCCATTTCTAGACTCCATTCTATGTCGTGCCGCCATGCTTCCATTAACATCACCATGTGTCCTTGTCCACAGACCGAGGGACGATTCAAGTGGGTCGACAACTGGCCTCTGTCCTACACAAAGTGGGGTCCGAACGAGCCTAAAAACAACTACGCCTGTGTATATATGGATGTGGATAGAATGTGGAAAACGGAGACATGCAGCAATACATATTACTCGCTGTGTAAAAGGTCGCCAGGTGAGACAATCTTTCATGCTCCTCACCATTTCGGAGGTCACTGTAGAAGTGCCATTTGTACATCACATTTGTGGTGGTACCATTTTGCTCCATCCTCAATGACGATTTAGAAAATAAACAATGTCAATGTGGTACAGTAAGCCACTGGTTCCTAAACAATGGTTCGGGACCCAAAGAAATTGCATATTTTCTTTGTTTGAAGTAGTGAAAATAGCCAATCTACGAGCTTGGTTATAGCTTGGCTATAGCTTGGCTATTTTTTAACTATTTTTGAGCTTGGCTATTTTCGCTAGTATGTGTCCTAAATTTTCTCTTTTGGGCCTCAATCTAAAACCATTGAGAACCACTGCAGTAAGCAGTTGGGTTCCATGCTTGTTCTACAAAATACTACAGTTGAGTGCATGTTTTTTGGAACCATTTTGGTTTTAAGCTGTAGTCTCCTCTCTCTTTTTACAGATATAGCCCCCACGGACCCCCCGCAGCACCCTGGCATCTGTCCAGAACCAAAGAAGAGAAAAACCTGGGTACCGTTCAGGGGTCATTGTTATTCCTTCGTCAACTCTGTGGTGGACAACTGGGCCCACGCCACAGTGGAATGTATGAGAATGGGTAAGACTTTAAATTGTTTCCATTTTAATGCTGCTTTTTACATTATGTTTGCCTTCATAGTCTTAGGAGTTGCGGGGGCTTATTGGAAGAGAAGTAACAGCTAAGAGAGGATTAATAATAATAATGATAATAAAAATACACTTCATTTTCATGACATGAAATGGAGCTCAAACTGCTTTACAGAGCAATACAAAATAATAATAAAACATCCCACGTGGTCTTCCAGAATCCGAATATAGGGTCGACGTGGTGTCTTCCACAGACTATTCATAAGTACTCTACCAAAGTTCTATAGGCTTATTATTTTATCTTATCTTATTATTATTTATATTGTACAGTTAATATAAAACACATTATTCAGGCACATTTCAGCCAACTCTGATGACTTTAACTTGATCAGTGGTTCTCAAACGTTTGAATTTCAAGGACACACTTAACTCTGATGGTAAACTGCATGGTATCGGTATATACTTTGTGTGTCCCATAAGGAGCGACTCTGGTGAGCATTCTGGACCCTGTGGAGGGTCGGTTCATACAACAGAACCTGGAGCTTCTACAGGACGGTGCCAAGTCCTTCTGGACCGGCCTGTACAAGAGCCATGAAGGTGAGCGTGATGTTGACTTTGGTCTCCAACTCCTGGCCAGTGTTAATTTTGAGAGCAATTTCGTTTTTTTTGTTTTAGTTTTAGTCATAGTCTTTTGAATACAATTTAATTTAGTTTTTATTAGTCATATGAAATGTTTTAGTTTTAGTCTAGCTTTAGTCAACATTTTAGTCAAAGTTAATGACTTCACTAGTCCCTCCTCAACATTTTAGTCTAGTTTTTATTTGTTGACAACATTGTTAGTATGTTTGCATTACAATTCAATAATGACCACTTATAGAGAATGAGTCATCCTGACAGTTAATCTCTGACCACTTATTTGCAGATAAATGGATGTGGATTGATAACAGTGTGGTGGACTATACCGACTGGAAAACAGGGATGCCAAAATTGTCCGAGTCAAACTCCTGTGTAGAAGTAATTTCTGACAGCGGTAAATGGAGCACAAACAGCTGCAATAGGTACAAGTCTTACATCTGCAAGACTCCCAAAAGTAAGTTCAACTCATCATCAGGTTTGCTTTAAAGATGGAGTGCCGTGATTTTTCTGTCTTGCTTAACATTACTCTAATAATGTGTATATCTTTTGTAATGTATTGTGTATGCTGTCTGTATCTTGAACGGTGACTCATGAACACAAAACAAATTTCAGTGAAAGCTGACAATAAAGTTGTATCGTTATAGACCCCCAGGTGTGGTTAAATTATAATATTCAAATATGTCATCCCTGTATATTTTTGGTTTCTACCTGAAAGCTAAAAGTCTTTTTTAGTGACATCATAACCCTAACCCCTCCCCTAACCCCTCCCACATTATCATACAACAACAGCTGTGGGCGAGTCTTAAGTTCAAGTGGGTGGTGCTAAGATAAAAACCAGGTATACGTAATAAACTGGTGGGTGTGGCCACATAAAAACATAATTTTAACACTTTCTGTACACTTTTTTGAAATAAATCTTCCTCCTAGTATAATCATAGTACCCGATGATCATGTTTTGCTGGGGGGAAAATCATGGCACTCCATCTTTAATTAAATGTCAATGGTTTGTTTACGCTACTTACAATATTGGTTATGCTTGCTTTGCAGTTATTGTACCAACAGAAAAGCCTCCAATTACTGGTAAGATACAGAATTTTATTTTAATAAATGCCATTTGATAAAATTAATAATAACGCCATAAAAAACGAAATAAATAAATAAATGAAAATTAATGTAATGAAACCTTCAAGTACTCTGGTCCAAGTAATGGACTTTTACTATTAGGCCTATGTCGTAAAAGTACATTAGTGGACCCGAGATGTAGTGGAGTAGAAGTAAAAGTATTGGAAAAACTGCCCTTAAAAGTAAAAGTATTTTTGTAGTTACTTTTCACCACTGTTCCTAAGACTGTTATTTTATTCCCGTTCAGCCCTCATAGTGGAGGAGGCTCCTCACGGGAACGCCGGCGTGGTCATAGCCGTGGTCCTGGTCATCATGGCTGTGGTCGGACTGGGAGGCTTCCTGCTCCGCAAGAGGATGCCCAAATTAGCCACCCCGGTCCTGGGAGAGTGCACCTTCGACAACAGCCTGTACTTCAACAACCCCATCCGCTCCGCCGTCGACACCAAGGGACTGGTCGCCAACATAGAACAGAACGAACAGTCTTAATTAAGCCTCGGTTATACTTAAGTTGCGTGTCGGTGTTGTGCTCAGCCTGAGATCAATACCGTACATTTTCGGGTGTCTGATCCGGTCAGGAGCGGAAATAACTTGCGTCATGTATGTTGTAGTCACTGGTTGTAGTCATCAGGCCGGAACCACCAAGCGGGAACCAAGCATCACCCCGAAATAATTCCCTGCGATCAAAAGAATGCATAATTTCAGGGCCTACCCAATAAAACCCTTGATGCAGTCAGTGTAGTTTAGCTTATAGGAATAATTTGTTTGGTACCAACTAGTAGCGACTGGCGGGACTAGTAGTTATTCTCGATTCACCATTTAAATGGGGATTGGGGGAACAAAAAAATCACACAGGCCAGTTTGGAACGAATACCAGGCTTTCCTTCGAGGTGGAAAGTCTGGTGACGCAAGGTTAGTAAATAGCAGATCTACAAGCTCACAACACATCTGTGAGCTTGTGTATATCTGCTATTTACTGCATGCAACTAAGTATATATCAGGCGTTGATGGCGAGTTCTCTGGCTTTGGGGAGATGAACACTTATAGAGTTAATTGCATAAAATAATTTGGGGGGTTCTGTGAGAGAAACAAAAACACACATATAATGTGATTTCCAATCATCAAGTAGTTAATGGTATGATTATGGTGGATCTATGTTCATTCTTATGCAGCACTGTTCCAAAAATGATAATGATTGTTTTAATTTGTGATAATGTGAACTGTTGAAAATGATTTCTGAGCTTTATGACAAATGCGGTTTACTGGTTTACATAGTATGTGTATAGATTTTTTACGTCCATTTAACCAGTTAAGCCCTATATAATTCGTCGATCCCGGGGTCCCCTATAGGGCTCTATCCTTGGTCCCCTCATTTTTTTGCTGTAAATAGCCGATCTACAACCTCAAAAGCTTGTTGATCTGAAATTTTCTACACTTGTTCGTCTATGTTCATCAAAGGTCTGCCTATGACATAATTGGGACAGTAGGGTTTAAGTTTAAACCTTAGCCCAATAAAATGATGAGGAATTTGCAATATACGGTAAAAGCAGACACTCTTAATCCAGAGCGGCATACAGTAAGCAAGGAAAGCACGAGGTAATACATCAAATGCATAGAAATGCTATAATGGGATCATACTGTAGGTAAACCAAGACCCTATCAATCTTTATCTCTACATTGAAACCACTATAGGATGCCAGGCCTACAAATGACTTGGCATCTGTCTGCATAACATGCTATAGCTTTTGCATGCTATAGCTTTCTGAATCTTCAGATTACGGCCGGAAGATTCAGAACAACAATTGTTTTGAAATCAAATCAGGTGGACCGATCTCATTATCCCAGTTAGGATGATTCTTGACTCGACTCCTCATAAATGTTTTTTTTTCTTTGTTTTTGTGTTAGATTTGTTGTTTGTTTAGGTTTTTGCTGATGACATTGTAAATACAGGAGATACTTTAATAAAACATAAATAAACACAAGTAAATTTTGTCCGTTTCCTTCACCCATTATCAGTCAACAGAAAATATCACTGTTTGGACACCAAGGGCACGCCTCCTCAGGCCTAATTGAATGATGGAGAGCATATGTAGGCCTGGGTGATTGGGGAGCGGCATGCACCTGGTGGACAAATGGTTTTTTACCAGACAGACAACACAGAAGAGATAATGCCAGGAGCTGTTTGTAATGTACTATCACTGCTCTTTAATGGAAGTAAATGCAAATCAAAACGACATTCAAAC
Source organism: Protomyctophum bolini (assembly GCF_963924005.1). Lineage (NCBI taxonomy): Eukaryota > Metazoa > Chordata > Actinopteri > Myctophiformes > Myctophidae > Protomyctophum > Protomyctophum bolini. Next base: position 14,690,832 of record NC_137882.1, on the reverse strand, counting down.
TGTGGACATTGATTCCTTTATTCTGCGTACATCCAAAGTCTCTGGGTGCATCAGTGGGATTTGTTGGCTAAGGTGGAAATATTTGGAACCATAATAGTAAAAACCTGTCCTATTGGATTTATTGGTTTTCAAAGTAACAATTAAGGAGGACTCGAACCACGAATTGGACATTCTGGGACAACAAGGGAACACAAGTGGACGCAACAGCAACAATGGCTCATCAATTTTAGTAGCCTGGTATGTAGTGGACAGAATTTAAAAGCAATAACACATGTGCAGGGACACATTAGCACATTCCACACCAAGCCAACAGGGGACACGAAGCAAGAGGTGTCACTGACACCAAATGGGCCATTAGACACCGGGCCCAGGAAACAAAAGAAAAAAATGACAGGGACACCTTGAAATATAAATGTTACTTAGAAGAGCCTGGGTGATTTATTTTTTAATGAAAACAGGAAAAACTCAAATAACAAAAAAAAAAATAGTTTTAATGAATAGACCAAATACGTAAACCTAATTTCTAACGCTAAACCTCACAGGAAGCCACAAGCTAGTCATAAAACCTGCCACCGGCTAATTGAGGAGCCATGGAGTGAATGAACCCTAAACCCCAAAAAGGCTAAATAAACCAAAATCCTAAAACAATAGGGTAAACTTAAACTCGGGGATAAACTGGAGAAAATCTGAGAGTGGTTAGATCAGGCTTCCTTCAAATACATGGCAAATGCACTCATTCCTTGCACTGTACTCTGTAGGGGATTCGAACCCGGACAACATCCCACCCTTCAGACGAACGGATCTACAAGTGGATTGCTACCCAGGAATGACATTCCAACATGCAACAGCCCTACTAGAGAACACACCACTGTAGCACATTGCATCCTGTCGGTTGGGATAAACAACAAGGACCACACTACTGCATCAGCACAGAAGTCAATGAGAGGGAACATCGTAGCAGCACAGAACTCCTTTCCAGCCGCAAGTATCCATGTCCCTTTAATCCATTTCTCAAATGGCCTCCCACAAAGGGATAGGCATAACTTAAGAGATTATTTTTTTTGCAAAACAAAACCCCCATAGTGTCCCCCCAGACAGTGTCCCGCCAGTGTCCCCCCAGTGTCCCCCCATTGTCCCCCCAGTGTCCCACCAGTGCCTCTCCAGACATAGAGCTACATAATGAAGCCTGTTTGAAGCACCCTCGTATACAGTATGAGACGGACCAATAAAGTGTCCCGTAGACGGACAAAGTCACATTAATGTCACCATTGCCATGGCTACTATGAAGAGTCAAACACAGCTGGTGTGGAATGTCCTTGGTGCCTTTATTTTTGTTCTCCGACACAAAGGAAACACAGAGCCAACTCCAGACTGAGCTACCTAATGTAGTCCAACCTGTCAGCACGTCCCCTCCTGGCCTATTTGTAATGCGGGAGCTGGCAAAAACATTTGGGAACTCAGATTAGCCACAACGTGACACACTCTTTCTTTACAAAATAAAAGTGTTATATTAACCCTGAGAGTTTAGTAATTGCAGATTTTTACAATCGAGTTTTGCACGTTTGTAAAGCCCTCGTGGCAACATGCATTATAAACATATACAGTATGTATATATATCTGCTTATATTCAGCTTATGTTATGCTTTGTTTGGCTGCACTCTGGTTTTGCACAAGCTCGTTTTGAGCTTGTATAGATGTGCTGAAAAAGGTAGTTGACGAACACTTTTCATCATCGTTTTAGTCGACGAAATCAACACTGCTCTCTCGTGTTAGTTGTCTAACTACATCACCTCCTCCTCCGGCTCCTAGCCCCCCCCACCCCGACCACCATACCAGCCATAATGAGGCAGCTTTCCTTTCCCCATGGCAACCTCAGGCCTGACCGTTGCAGGTATAATCCTCTGCAGCTTGCACAACTCTTTACTTGTCACAAGAGGGTTTTAAACCAATAGCCCGTGCACACTCCCTAAACAAGCCCTGCTGTGAGTCTCGTTCCAGCAGACGGGGGGGAAAATAAGCATAGTTTTACTAAACAACACGCCAACTGAGTGGTGCGGAAGGGATCAGCTGGTAGGTACTGCATAAGCCTTGTTTCATCTGCCATGCTTTAAGTTTCCCCTCCTAGTCTGCCTCAGGGGTCTGGTAACTGCTAGAATGTGTTTCCTAAAGTGAACAGTGTGTTGTTTTCTTAGCACTGGTGCCACTCTGACATGCAAGGTTGCCCACTGTGGGAGGATGCTAGAAGGTTTTGTGCAAACAACTCTCATCTCTAGGGATGTTGCCATGGGTGCACTTGTACATTTGATCTGTGATGATGAGTCAGAGATTATACAATATACTTGAGATATTCTGGATAATTCAGAATGCTATAGTGATACACTTGCTCACACATCAACGTTGTTTGTCATGGTTTTGTCCGGAAACTGACTCACTTGTTTTTGTTTTTACTTTTAGGGAATCGCAGTATACTTCACAAAAACTTTTCTACCTCCTCACCTATGACTAATAATATCCATTGGATGCTCTATGCTTCATAGAATTCTGGACCAGTAGCCTAATTCAGCTCAGAATGTATGTTTTTGCTCTTTTGCAGTTCAGCTTGTATATATGGCACAAATTCACAATAGGCATTCTGTCATTTCATACGCACACAAAACAATAATTCCTCATAGAACGAGAAGCTCCCCCTTCGCGGCTCAACTTTGTCCCCCTCTCCCTGCCCCTGTGCTCTCTCACTTGCCTGCGCTAATCTTTTTGTTGTGGACCGAGGGGCCCAGTGCTTTGGCTGACCATCGCAACACTATGGGGTTCTAGTTCAAGCCCGAAGGATACCCACCGAGCCCTCCCGCCACCCTCCACCCGATTAGGCAGTCCTATAATTAACGCCTCCCTCTTGCCGGAACACATCGCATATTCATCCTCTGCGACTGGCTCGGAATTTGCTTTCTCTTTGGCTCCTTTTTAGCTCTGCTGTTTTCACTTGTCCCCTTGTTCTCTCCCACATCGTCGTTGCTTATACCGATCTGTGAAGCCCTCAGCCAGCTGTCCCAGGAGTGTCAGGGAGTTGAGGAGGGGGTCCCCCAGATAAGGAACATGTGGTTCAGGAGCAATGCTTTGCCATTGCTGCTACTGCACCTCGGTCTGCTACTGGGGAGGGCCCCCCCGGAGGTCAAGGGTCGGGAGGAAGTGGGTTACCTGCCGCAGGCTCTCAGGGCCTTAGGCTTCTCGGACGTCCAGCCACCTCTCCTGTACAAGAACCACACTGCGGCCCTGCTCACCAGCGCGCTTCTCAAAATGGTGCGCTGCCCGGAACGAACTGGCGCCACGCAAGAGCTGTGCGACAAGGTAAGGAATATAGAACGCTCCGGGAAAGCATCCGTGTCACTTCAAATATTAGCTGGATATATCGTCTCTGCCGGGTGGAAATAAAATGCCCTGGGCAGTGGGCAGATATTGGTCTGGCATGCACTCAGTTTGAATAAAATGTTGCTCACCCCAAGGTTGTGGGGCCCCAAACAGAGTCCACTATTCAAAGTGAGACATCTTTGCTGTGACGTTGGAATCTACGCATGCATTTTTTGTTGAAATGTTGGTACCCTATGGTTGTTACTCATTACTACGAGCTGTGCGACCTCTCCTCTCTGCTCAAGTTTATCTCCAGTGGTTAGCACCTCCCCACTATTGGTGTGCACTGTGCGCTTCAACCTCTTTGTTTGTAACCGCCCCTTGGAAATAAATCTTCCATACCGAAGTTCCAGACTAATATCTATGCAATGATATTAGTCTGGCCATTCCAGGCTAGGGTGGACACCTCATTATGTCCAAACTGTTAACCTTTCAGGATTCAAATTCTATCTAAGGTAGCATATCGACAAGCTCAAAATGCCCCCTAAGTGTACATAGTCCACATATTATGCATCCTATCCTAGCCCTGCTTGTTATGGCTGGAATGTGTGCGTGCGTGTGTGTGTGCGTGCGTGCGTGCGTGCGTGCGTGCGTGCGGTGCGTGCGTGCGTGGAGGCTTAAGACATTGACCTCTGTGGGTCATTCATGCCGAGTGGCTTTAGGCATCCCTCGGTTTGACATGAACTAAACAGTGGTGGAAAAAGTACTTTTACTTAAATAAAGTATCAATACTGCAATATAGAAATACTCTGTTACAAGGATAATCGTAACATAGTATTTCTATAGAGTACAAATGTATTTCCGCCAAAACTAAAAGTACTACTCATTACGCACAATGTCCCATTTCAAATGTATACAAATCTTTAAAAAATAGCAGTTTCAACTGATTAACTGCCGTTTCAGTCTTGCGTTCACTGAATAGCTCACTGTACTGAAACGACCGGGTAGCCCTTCACCCACTCATTAAACCCTCTGTGTTTTTGTGTGTGGGCCTGGTTGGGCTTGTGTTCAACTCACCACAATACAACAGCAACAAAGGCAATTCTTATAAGAGGAGCTCTCTTGGATATTACAGTACACCCCAGGACGGGGAAGGCGTAAATAAGCCTTTTTTTATATCACGCTATGGGAGGAAGTGAATATTTGTACATAGTCCTCTGACCTATAATGCCCACCACTTCCGCTGATATGTAAATGCCAGTCCTCCTAAATCCAGCTTTGAATCACTCCACGCTGATGATTGCTCATTGTAAGAACTTGTTTTTTTATTTATTTTTTATCAAAAGTTAAAGTAGTGCCTATACACATTTTGCTACTTTTTCTGCAAATTAATTTGATCTTTTCATGTGTGTCAAGTTATGAGATGTATATTTGCCATGTGTATGCAGGACCACAATGGAAATAAGTCCTGTACTTCATTGTGTCCTATCCTCGCATTGTTTCTAACTCGTGTTATGACTAAAAATAAACTAAATCTCAACTTGTTTCCTGTGCCTGTGACAGTGCTTGTCACCAGACACAGTCCTCTCTGCGCTAGAGGATGACACTAAGGCTTACATCACAGAGGAGGACTACCGGAGAATATCCACGGTTCTGCTGTACTACATCATCAACATGCAGGCAAGGTTATTATAACGAAAACTAATGGAATAACGAAAACTGAAATAGTGTTTGTTTACAAAACGAACTAAAGCGAACGGAAATTACAAACAAAATGCCCTTTTCGTTTGTGGATGGTTGGTCGTTCATCTGTAACTGATACGTTTTGTTTTTATTACACAATACTTAGATTTTCAATCCTGTACCTGAGCTTTTTTATTAGTATAAAAAAAACTAAAACTAACACTAAAACGAATAAAAACGAACTAAAACTATTAGCATGTTCAAAAATAAAAACTAGCAAATCCGAATTTGAAATGTCTATATATTCAAAACAAACTATAACCTAAAATGAAAAATCTAAAACTATTATAATATTGCATGCAGGACGCGTGTGGCCCAGCCTCTTCCTCCTCCTCTTCCTCTCCCAGCTACCAGTTCTACCTCCTGGCCCTGACCGGCCTGCACCCTCATGAGGACAGGCACTTCCTCTCCCCTAATGAGACGGAGAGCATTCTGCAGCTCATCAACCAGCACTATGAACCTGCTGCCAACCAAGACTCCCCTGCTGCCTCACCTCCCTCGCAAGTAAAGGATTTGTTTACTTTCTATATTGTCTCAAGAACTCTTGTTTTCACACGTATACTTTTGGGGCATTATTCTGACACTCTCAGTCACTGTGACTTTGATCAAGTGCCACCATGCGTCACGACAGGCCCTCTGCATGACACATCTATCTATAAATGCACCAAGTCTCTGTCTGTCTGTCTGTGTGTAATCCACGTAACTACAGAACCGTTCGCCCCACCGACTTCAAATTCGACACACGCGAGTCGGTCAGACCCTGCACGGTTGTCCAGAACCTCCCAAAAAAGGCCTCTGCCCGGGCTCTGGACCGGGCCCCTACCCAGCGTTCATATATGGAGCTGTTCTGACCTCACAACACTCCATATTTGGTCATGCCTCACACAGAACTCCTCTAGCTGGCCTGTTCTGACATCCCAACACTTCATATTTGGGCATGGCTGACACAGAACTCCATATATGGGAATAAAGGGACACAGAGAGACACATACATAAATCTGACATCATTCTGACGTCGGGCATAAAAGCAACACAGACATACCGGTAATATCTGGGTGGGGCATGCATTTCCAACTTGCATCGTTCCAAGTAGGCCAGTGCCCAACGGGCACCGCTGCAGAGGCCCCACGGGCACCACTCTAGTTGTTAAGAATTTGAAAATGCTAGTTTTCAGAGAGTGACACTCAACTCAACTGAACTCAACTCAAAGTTTATTTATAAAGTACTATACACCGCAACAGAATAAAAGACAACACAATAAAGTGATGAGCAAGGGATGCTGGTATATTTTAGCTATATGCTCAAAAGCCAGACAGAAGAAGTATGTCTTAATACTTATTTAAATATAGACTGATGAGCTCTAATGTTGTTCTATAGACTGGGGGGGGGGGGGTAATCTATACTGTAACATTGCTATCTGGACGTAATCATTTGATCCCATCCTATGATCCCACCACAGTGTGTCGATGCCACTCATCTCATGGAGGAGGTTCCGGGGATAGGCAGCCAAGGGGCTGATGCCTCCTCTGTGTCCAGGCTGGCTGCAGCCATCATCTCCCACACCCTGCAAGGACACTGCTTCAGCAAGAGGAACCTGCCCTCCCCAGCCTTTTTTACAGACTACATCTTCAGATCCCTGAATCGCACCAGCAGCCTGCAGATAGTTGGTAAATTCTGGAGGAATGGTTTTGGTTGATTTATTCTTTCGGTTGGTTTTGCACTTCTTTAAATTTGAATCATGTTCTTGTATCATTTCAGGTCTTTCATTGCACTTGGATGACTCAGTGGACTTGATTTGGTGCTCTGTGTCCGACTCCTAATGACATTTCTTCATTCAGATCTAGAGGAGCTACTTCATCGGCTGGGCGTAGGAACGGGACGGGAGAGGCGGAGCATCACGTCATCACACGCTCCTCCAGGGGCGGGGCACCAGGTGGACGGCTGTATTCACCAAACACGTGGTGTCGACGCAGACTGGACACAGGTAAGACAGATGTATTTACCTACACTTACACAGAATATGCGCATGCATACAGTGAGTGTTTTTGCATTGCTCAGTCACTAATGATAGCCTTAGTGATGACTAGGTTAAATTAGCTACAATAAAATGCCACAGACGAAAAACAGTCTAAGTCCACACTATTGATCTATAATGTATAAATGATAGACAACGAGGCCTTTTCGTGGAGGGGTCGGAATGAAATTTGGACTTAGACAGTTTTCCGTCTGTGGTACTGTTGACTGCATGGCATTCAAAGTATGTGTATAAAGTGTGTGGGTTCAGAGCTTCTATAGACCCAATCTATTTTAACATTTGTCAAGTTGGTCACGTGGCCAAAAGCGGTGGACAGAAACTGGTCTACATGTTCTGTTGCCCCAACAGGGGCAGAAACAAGGCCACAACCACGCTATTTACACACACTACAACTCGCTTACAATTCGCAAACCTGGCAACACTGCTCTGTGTTCTCATAGGCCCACCAGGCCCGCCCCCACACTACTTCTTTCAGTCTCACAATCAGCCATCTTGCTTTTTAGGGCTCTCGCAGGATAACAGACAGAAGGAAGGGGATAAATTATTGGCTCACTATTTTGCTTATCACTTCTAAATCCCTGTATTTACAAAATAAAACACTCAGCGAATCCCTTAGTTAAATCAACATTGTTCATTGTCACTACTTGGATTGTGCCGAAATATTTACATTACACGTATAGCTTTTGCTATTTTCGCCTGCCAGCCAATGCCGACTACACGCCTGCACACACACACACACACACACACACACAGGAATGGCTATACGGCGGCGAGACAGTGCAGCACGTTATAATTTTCAGTTTCATTAAATAACTGTCTTTCTCAGCGTGCGCACGTGCGCACACAACATTATTCAAGTGAAATGCGTAACGCCAATATTGGGCTCAACTACGTTCACTTAATGGGGCCAGTCCTTCACAGTGACACACGCGTTAGATGAACCACGCGACCGGGATGGTTTCTACCCCTCAATGTCGTGCATTTGCTGCGCCCTTCTAATGCTGCGCCACGCCTACTCTATACTGCTCCATGCGACTCGAACAGCGTCAGCAGCAGCAGCTCCGAGCCTCCGTCAGAAAGGCTGCCCACACCACTGCACAGCCCCACACCCAAATGAATCGAATGAATGAATAAGGCGCTTATATCGCTTTTGCTCAGTGGATGGGACATTTACATTAAAAGCAATCGGATGGACGCGTGGATAACGGCATGGTTGTGTCTGTGCAATCGGAGGGAAAGCTTCCATAATCCATATAGCTTCCATGCTAGCTGCTTCAGACACAGGGGAGGGGAGGGAGAAATAGTGCGAAATAGCGCTTATGCAACAATTACCCTTAAAACAAACACCTCAACTCGATGTCATTGTGAATAAGAATTTCGAGCGAAAAAAAGTGTGCGTGTGTGTGTGTGTGTGTGTGTGGGGGGGGGGGGGGGGTGTGTGTGTGTCGCGTCGCCCTCCAGCTGCAATTGCGAGTGTGCGCTGTGTGCACACTACCGAGTTTAAAAACAAAGCTGAAACATGAAGTGGAGTCTGTCCAACGACGTCGAGTCTGTGGGGGCTATATGAAGAATTAAATAGCCCCTTTTAGCCCCCATGAGGATTTTCGTGGACATTTTATATTAACATTACAGATTTTCTGGGAATTATTGACACTCTGTGACTCTGTCACAGACTGCATACTAGCGTATTTACACATGCTCTGGAATTCCGCCGGCTGTTCAGAGGTGTTAAAAGTACTCAAATGCTAATCGGGTTTCTTTTGTTTTCACCTAGCCAGGTATTATATGCCTACAGTACAGTGCCCATAGGCGGCGGGTGTGTAAGGCAGCAACACTGACACTTTCAGCGGAGTGACTCGAGAAAAGACCCATATCGTCCAAAATAGGCTAATCAGTCGTTGTCTGTGTATAGGCTAATTCATTGGTAAAAGTATGCTAAATAACTCAATTTTAGACCATTTGGGAAATAAATAAATCCGCGGCGGAAAGTACAATGTGCATGCACACAATATGTAAATAAATAAATGTGTTACATTTTCTTGCATAAACACAAAGAGCTGTTTCCATAACTGCACAAATTATTGCACATAACATGAGCAGCTGTTATAATAACATAATAACATAACATGAGTAGCTCTTTGCCTGCCTGCCTGTCTGTCTGTCCATGAGTAGTTATTTGTCTGTCTGTCAATGAGTAGCTGTCTTACTGTCTGCCTGTCTATGAGTAGCTGTCTGCCTGCCTGTCTATGAGTAGCTGTCTGCCTGCCTGCCTGTCTGTCCAATTGTCCATGAGTAGCTGTCTGTCTGCCTGTCTGAGTAGCTGTCTGCCTGCCTGCCTAATTGTCCATGAGTAGCTGTCTGTCTGCCTGTCTATGAGTAGCTGTCTGCCTGCCTGCCTGCCTGCCTAATTGTCCATGAGTAGCTGTCTGTCTGCCTGTCTATGAGTAGCTGTCTGCCTTCCTGCCTGTCCAATTGTCCATGAGTAGCTGTCTGTCTGTCTATGAGTAGCTGTCTGCCTGCCTGCCTGTCCAATTGTCCATGAGTAGCTGTCTGTCTGTCTATGAGTAGCTGTCTGCCTTCCTGCCTGTCCAATTGTCCATGAGTAGCTGTCTGTCTGTCTATGAGTAGCTGTCTGCCTTCATGCCTGCCTGTCCAATTGTCCATGAGTAGCTGTCTGTCTGCCTGTCTATGAGTAGCTGTCTGCCTGCCTGCCTGTCCAATTCTCCATGAGTAGCTGTCTGTCTGCCTGTCTATGAGTAGCTGTCTGCCTGCCTGCCTGTCCAATTCTCCATGAGTAGCTGTCTGTCTGCCTGTCTATGAGTAGCTGTCTGCCTGCCTGTCCAATTCTCCATGAGTAGCTGTCTGTCTGCCTGTCTATGAGTAGCTGTCTGACTGCCTGCCTGTCCAATTATCCATGAGTAGCTGTCTGTCTGCCTGTCTATGAGTAGCTGTCTGCCTGCCTGCCAGCCAGCAAGTTGGTTAACAGAAAATAAATTGTTATGGCTGAGTAAAATAAAATACAATAAACGCAATTTGCCTGAAAATAGATTACCCAGCTATGACCTTTTTCATGAAAAAAATGTAGTAGTGATATGGCTGACTGAGTAAAATAAAACAATCTACCTGAAAATAGATAGCTATAAGTGAAGAACTATTAATGGCAGCTGGGTTTCATCATTCAAATAAAATAGAATTCTGTCCGTTTAGCTATAAAATTATGTCAGGGAATAGGGATACACAGTATATGTCTTTCATTTGCATTGCATCTCCCCCCCCCGCCCCAAACTTTTATTTTCGTTCGAGTAATAGTACAACTCTAATAGTATTACTTATAATAATGTAATTAAAGATAACTTCATTCAGATTTATTTAATTTTATTTCATTTTCCAGATTTTTTTTTTCTTTTTTTTGGATTTTCATTGGTGGGCCAGTCATAATGGTCCCGCGGGCCTGATGTGGCCCGCGGGCCTGAGGTTGAGTATCACTGCTGCAGTGCTGTAGCCTACCCAAAGTACCAGTGAAAACATCAACTTATTTTTTCCCACCGCTGTGGGGGGGGGGGGGGGGGGGGGGGCTGCGGGGAGGCGGGGCTGCGGGTAGCCCCCATGAGGATCATCAGAACTATTCGGTTCTGAGTCTGTCAACTCCCGCAATTTCCTTCTTCCCATATTGCGCTGCAACGACACTAGGATTGAGCCCCCCGAAGGGGGGCGAAATTCTAGTGACCCTACAAGGGTCTTGAGGTCCGTCCACTGACATCTTCTGGTCCCATGCACAACAAGGCTGAATACCAGGGGAGACCTAGCCTCGGAAACCCAGACGTTTTTGGGGAGACCTGATCCTTTTCCACTGTAGCACCCAAACTGTGGAACGATCTTCCACCCCTTGTTTTTTGAATGAATATCAACATCCTAATACATCCGGGGGTCAAATTATGACAGGCAATTCCTGCTGTCAAAAAACACTTTGTTTGAAATAGACACTCATGCTTTCCAAGGTGTGATTTGGGGTCCTAAGGATGAATACAAAATGGGTATCAACATCTTAAAACCAAAATATTGAATTGTGGGTTTGAGCTCACATGCCCTTTTGATGTAAATCAAAAGGGGGGGTACTACCTGTGAGTGGGGAGTGTTGGCTGATGAATGAATATCAACATCCTAATACATCCTAATACTGGGGGGTATATGACAGGCAATTCCTGCTGTCAAAATAATTATGACCCCCCCCACCCCCAGTCCAAAAACACTTTGTTTGAAATAGACACTCATAAATATGGCCGTAGTCCTCCTCCTCCCAGCCAACACTCCCTGCTGACAGGTAGTTACCCCCCCAAAGGGCATGTGAGCTCAAACCCACAATTCAACATTTTGGTTTTAAGATGTTGATATTCATTTTGTATTCATCCAAATCACACCTTGGAAAGCATGAGTGATATTATATCATGGCCCAAACGCCCCCTGATGTTTTGTCTCTATTTGAATCCGATCAGGTATGTTTCTCAGCCGGTGAGCTGGTGAATATTTTCGCCCTCGATCCACACGCTCCGACCTCCAAGGAGGACTTCAGACGGTTCTGCCCGGCCGTCGTTCAGCAGTTGCTAGGCGACGCCTGCGCGACGCCTGCGCCAGCGAGGGGAGCCCTGCCCACTGCCCTTGAGAGTAAGACCTCCTCACTGATTGGACCTCTTCACTGACTCTTCAGACAGACCGACCGCCATCAGTGGTGTAAAGTAACTAAGTACATTCACTCAAGTACTAAGTACTATTTTTTACTGTAGTTACTATGAAAATCTGCCTTTCATGTCGGTCAGTCCGTCACGCCTCGTGACACGTTCTATATATGGCCCATATGAAGATCACCTCAACAAATCCTGTATAGCCATACATGGAGAAGACAGGGTCGTCAGATATGCATATATGGAGCCGGCCAGCAACTCTATCTGAACTCACGGACACCATGTTGATCTGACCTCATCAAACCCTTAGATCGCCATATATGGAGCTGGCCTGTTCTGACATTCCATAATGATCCCCATCGTCCTTCCTCTTCGATGTCTCCCTTTTGACTGTTCCCTTTTGACGAAAACTAGAGTTCTCAACAGGCCAAAAATGAAGGCCTCATGCCCTACCTGGGCCATAACTGGGCCCTAACTGGGCTGGCCCGAGGCCCCGCCTGGCTTTAATAATTAGCACACATTTTACGCCCTACCCGGCCCGAAAACGTTAATTAAAAAAAGAAAGAAAAGGGAAAAAAATAAAATCCATATATGGGCATTCCCAGACCTATTGTTTCAGCACGTCTCGTTTTACTTAGAATAATACTTACTTATATCTCAGAGGCAAATACTGTACTTTTAATTCATTACAATTATTATTAGTTACTAGTTACTTTGTAGATTTTGATTATTATTACAAAACATACATTAACCACTTCAATCCCTATACATTTTGGCCATTTGAAAATTGCCGATCTACAAGCTCACAATGCGTCTGTAGATCTACAAGCTCACAATGCGTCGCATCAACATTTTTATACATTTTCGCATTTTATACACTTGAACACTTGTGAAACAGGACATTCAGCATAATGAGTACTTTCTACTTTTGGTACGTTAAGTAAAACACTGTTTTAGAATGCATTTTGTGGAATCAGTACAAATACTATACCGTATATCCGGGTCTTGCCGGGTTAATGGGTTACATTTCTGCACCGTTCTTGAAACTCACATTCTCACTGTCTGTCTCCTCCCTCTCTCCCTCCTCAGAGTATGGCTACAGTACTGCAGCCGCCATGCTGGTGACGGTGGGCTCCATGTTGGGGATCTGCCTGATCGTCTTCAGGTCGTGTCAGGAGACGTACGCCCTCGTCCTGCAGCTGTTTGTGGGGCTGGCGGTTGGCACCCTATCAGGGGATGCCCTCCTGCACCTCATACCGCAGGTGTGTGTATAGACTCGTATGGATGGAGAGCTTCAGTGGGTGCATGCCATCAAAGGTGAAAAGGCCATGCGAGGGTAAACGATTATAGAATCAAAAGATGAGGTTGCACACAAATAGCCACGATGCAGACTAAAATAGAGTTAAGCCGAATAAGCCCATTTTTGACCACATGAGGTCTTAGCGGTTTAGCCGAAAATCTGGTTTTAACATCCGTCACCCCCAGCACCAGGATCTTTGCACACGGCCCCATTACCTCCAGTCAAAGTATGATTTTTATCTGAAACTACGAGCACTCTCCATGTTTTTTCTGATGCATCCGAGGTTCGGATATAATTTGTGATTTTGTACCACATCACTCCCGACATAATGTTTCTGGCGAAAGGTAAACAGTGTGATCTAACACTAATAATTGCCTATCGTTACAATGGTCTCCAGGCCGGGAAACCGGAAATGAAGATGATTAAATAGAGGCAAAAATCCCTGGCAGGGTTTACCTACACTCTGCGGCCACCTCATGGCACAGAAAGAATTAAGATAATAATAATAAACTTTATTTAGATAGCACCTTTCATGATGTGTGTGCAAATGTTAATGTTCATTAACACTGTGTGTATTTGATATTCAAAGGGACATGTGCTATAGTGTGTGTTGTATGTGTTTAAACACTTCCTCTGAACACAGACAGGAAGGAGGGTGGAGGTGTTTAATGTTTCCAGCGTTTGTTACGTTTTTCCCTGCTCTGTTCATATAAGCCTATTGTCTGAGGGATGAAGCTATTTAGTAGCCTCCTCCCAAAGGCCTTGTGGCTACGCAGCCAGTGGTGTAAAGTAACTGAGCACATATTTACTTAAGTAGGCCTACACTTTTGAGGTATTTTCAAATTCCAATACTTTTACTTCTACTCCACATCTCGAATACTGGCTTTGAATTGTGATGTGACACATTGTGAGCTTGTAGATTGTATTCAAAAGATTAATGGGACATTCTGCAAATGAGTACTTTTACGTTTGGTAAGCCAATACTTTTGTACTTTTTGCTCAAGTAGCCTACATATTGAATTCCGGACTTTTATTTGTAACAGAGTATTTCTATATTGCAGTATTGATACTTTTACTGAAGTTAAAAACAAGAAATGATCACATAGTTGTCACAGTCCCAGGCAGGGCTGTGTTATTCTGCTGTCTCTGTCTTGTCAGTGTCTGTGTTATGTGTGGGCGTGTGTTTGGGCGTGGCTTGGTTCCATTTATCACTTGGCTCACCTGGTTCCAGTCTCCAATCTACACTCCTGCCTGACATCAGCTCATCAACTCCAGCCCATAAAGACCCAGCCTTCCCACATCACCAGCGCCAGATTGTTAAATCACCCACAGTGGTAGTAGACCTTCTAGCCAGCTTTGCCAGTGTTTGTTCCCAGTGAACTTCAGTTTTGTTGTATTTTCTAGTGTTTTACTTTGTGCCTGTACTCACCGCTCTCCTCTCCTCCTCCTCAGACCACACCTGCCTGCCTGCCTGCCAGCCCATGCTCTGACCAGCCTGTTTGGACCTTGCCCTGCTCTGCCTGCCTGCCAGTTTATATTTCAATAAACACCCTTGAACTGTCGAACTTTTGTCTGTGTCTGCATTTGGGTCCGCCAGTTCTCGGTACCGTGACAATAGTGATATTTGTCAGGTGAAATAAGCGCTGGTTTCTTTATTTAAAGAGAAAAGAGATTTTTGTCTTACTTGGGACTTTGGCCCGATCGAGTCAGTGAAAATTACTGTATGGGTGGCACACTTACAAATCCTGAACCTATGAACCCAAACTACAGTAGAAGTGACAAATTAATAAATCTTTGTTGATTTTCGATTCCATTGAAGATCCTTGGCCTCCATGATGACAGCCACCATCACGACAGTGAGGACTTCATAGAGGACAAGGAGTATCTATGGAAGATCTTGGGCATCATTGCTGGAATCTATGGATTCTTTCTCATCGAAAGATTCTTCTCCTTTGTGATTCCATCTAATGGCCATGTAAGATAAAGCATGTTTTGTTATTATTAATCTTGTTTGAGTAAGCCTTTATCAGTTTGCATAACAATCAACAAACACAGATATAAAAACTCTCACGCCACGGACGGTATATTTGCACACTAGACGAAGTTGGACGCTGTTTAGCTTATCCAGCCAGTGGCAGATAAACTGCAACACCACCGGTTTTACAAAGTCATTGTCATTGTTTGTCATGACTCATGACAGTGCATATCTGCACTCTGCAGCCAGCTTCCTTGAGGCTCTGGCTAACCTCTGCAGAGTGAAGGAGTGTTGAGCCAGGTGACCTCTTGGTGGTGTTGGACTGTAGTCTCCAAAAAGCAGTGGTCCGGGTCCCATTTGTGGGTCACGGACCAATTTTTATGGGTCACGACTCGAGTGAAAATCCCATTTTCTTTTACTACATTAAATAATATCTATATATATTTATTTATTTTCCTTCATGAAAAACATTAAAATAACTTTATACATTTTAAACCAAACTAAGAATTCTAAGAAATCCATGAATAAAATAAATAAATAATAATAATTAAGAAGTAGTGAAAATAGCCCATATAGCGACACGTTATGCGCTTGTAGATCTGCTACTTTCACTAGTTTGGGTCCCGGGCAAACGTCTAATCTCTCTTTTGGGTCTCGACCTGAAAAGTTTGGGAACAGTACTGGTCTGATGAAGCTATTTTCTCTGCTACAGGGCCATTCCCACGACCTTCCTTTGGAGATCACTGGCAACGGGAAGGCTACGAGGGGCAAGTCCCTCTCCACCATGGAGCTGGTGAGTGTGCTCAACCCACACCAGCTCTTACTGTAGCCTAACTGGGACTCCGGGGGGCAATAGGCTCTATGCACATGCGCCATTTTGGAAATAACTCTTCCTCTTCTTCCGGGCCTCTTCCGACTTCCTTCACAGGTGATACAGATGATACTAGGCTCTGTTCCATTCTGGTCAAACAGAGTCAGGGTGCTGATATTGTGCATGTTGGCTCACTGGAAACACTGCTACACCATGGGTTCCAAATGGCCCCATACGGGGCCATTTGAGTTATGGGGGTCATTGAAATTTTGAAGTTTGAGAATGTGTACATTAAATGGAACAGAACCATCATCAGTAACACCTGTGAAGGAAGTCAGAAGAGGCCGGGAAATAGGTTGTAGTTATTAGTTATTTCCAAATTGTTTATATATAGAGCCTATTAAAAAGGACAGGAAATTTGATGTGAGGTTGGGGGGCTGTTTTAAGTTTTCTGGAAAACGTAGACAATTTTTTTTTTTTGCTGTACTGGTATATCGTCTATGTGAAGTGGAAACCTTGTTGGGTCCAGAGCTTGTGGATGTGCTACTTTTGATTATTTTGCTGTAGTATGATAAAGTATTGATCAAGGGTTATTTGGGGGTCCTTGGTGGGTGAGTTAAGACTCACAGTCAAGCACACAGTGAGTAGACACATGAGGTGTATGAGCTGGAAACCTAAGACACAATATAGGAAGATAAAAGCTGAAACCACAGTTGTTGGGTTTTAACTTTTTACACAAATCCATCTTTCCTCCACTTGTGTTATATAACTGTATATGAACAGTGTGTGGGTGGGAGTAGAGGAACACAACAGCCACAGGTCATGCTGAGGGTAATATTGATGCCAACGTTAAATCGGAAAACACTGTTCACATTTACATTGCATTACAATATTTTACATACTGCTATGAAAATGATGCACATTCCAAATCTGTTTTGTTATGTTTCAGGACAAGAGTTCTTATAGTTCAGTAGCCCTACTTTTGTAGAAGAAAATAAGGAGGTGAACTTACTGTAAAGAAGGTTCAGTTCAAGTAGATCCTTTATTGCATAAGAAAGCAATGTTTAAAAATTGAACAAATTTGAACAGTGAAAGTGTTTCGGCCAGAGGCCACTCTACACTGAGTGTAGAGTGGACCCTTGGTAGAACCTTGGCAATGCTGGGCAAGAATGGGGGCTCGGCATCCCTGGGTAGCATTGACTCAGTGTGACTGTGCAGCAGTAGTGCCTTGGCATTGCCGGAGCTGCGGAACTTTGGAGTCCTGACAGCAGCATCAATATAACCATCATTATCAATATGCATCAGGTAGATGATGCATTTTCTGAAGATTGCAATTTTACCATTAATACAGCGAACAAGGACAATATCACAGCCACCCAAACGTGACAGTTAAAAACCATATAGTATGATTTATTTTTTTCTGTGACCAACAGGGAACAGCGGAGGACCTGGAGTGTTCAGAAACACCAGCTGAAGAACCTGCAGCCACCACGGGCCATACACATCAAAGTAAGCAGAGCTGCCTGGACACACACACACACACACACACACACACACACACACACACACACACACACACACACACACACACACACACACACACACACACACACACACACACACCACACACACACAATTACACAGTGTAATTAATCTCCTGGCATGAGATTTCATTTGTCACGGTCCAAGGATGAGCTTTCAGTAGCGAGTGGTGACACAGACATGCCTTTGTGTTCTCAGGACAAGGGGTTCCTCTGCTGGCTGTGATGATAATCGTGGGAGACAGCCTTCATAACTTTGCTGACGGCCTGGTCATGGGGGCAGCCTTCTCCTCGTCGGCCGAGACTGGCCTGGCAACGACCGTGGCCATCCTGTGCCACGAAATCCCGCATGAGATGGGTGAGAGTTGGCACCATGCACGCCGTGGCAGGTCACAGTGTTTACATTTGGAACAACATGGTTATTCTCAGTGGTTCTCAAAGTGGTGACCTCAGGGTTGCTTGAGGGGGTTCTAAATGGACCATTACAGCTCTGAGAGTGTGCAAATTGGTTCTTCAAATTTAAAAGGTTCGAGAACCAACTGCTCTAAATGAAAAACCTTTGATCCCCCTCTACAAAAGTGCGGGAAAACACTAAGCTCCATTTATAATATTCATACAGTATCAGTGACCATTTTGATTCGTATTCTTGTGTTTTTCTGTAGATGTACAGTAGGCATGTACGTAAAGAGCAAAATGGCTGCCCTGTTAACCCATTAAAACCATCTGTGTAATCTTAGATTTTAGCTATATATAGAAACACAAACTTAAAAAAACCCCTCAAACTTAAAGAAAACTAGAACTGCACTCTGCCGAGTGCATACTTGCTTGTTGCACACTAGTAGGCCATAAATGGCCTACTAGTGCGCAAGCAGAGCGCGCAAGTACTTTCGACCGCTGGTCGAAAGTACAACTACATATTACAACAGAGTATGTAGTTGTAATTTGATTAGCAGTATACTGTGGTTACTTGGTTCCAAAAAGTGAAGCCAAGTTTTTTTCAACCGTAGGTTTGTGCCTGGTTTGCTGGGACCAGTTACAACATTACGTCATCGTTGTGAACTGGGACCAGAGTACATGGTGTGTATATGACGTAATGTTGTAACTTGTAACTTGTAACTAGTCCCAGCAAACCAGGCACAGACTGTATGTAGTTGTTCTAGTTACAACTACATACAGAGTATGTAGTTGTAATTTGATTAGCAGTATACTGTGGTTACTTGGTTCCAAAAAGTGAAGCCAAGTTTTCTTCAACGGTAAATCTGTGCCTGGTTTGCTGGGACTAGTTACAACATTACGTCATCCTTGAGAGAGTACATGGTGTGTATATGACGTAATGTTGTAACTTGTAACTTGTAACTTGTAACATTACGTCATATACACACCATGTACTCTCTCAAGGATGACGTAATGTTGTAACTAGTCCCAGCAAACCAGGCACAGATTTACCGTTGAAGAAAACTTGGCTTCACTTCGAAGAGACCAAGCGAAACGATTATTTGCGCGCTCTGCTTGCGCAAGTAACTAGTATTTATGAACAATAGTTTAGAACAGTGGTTCTCAAAAATAGCAGATCTACTATCTCGTACAGCTGCTATTTTTGAGCATTTTCTAAAAATACCGATTTGTTTTTTCGATGGGAACTCCGCAGCCCAAATTCATATCAATTTGGGGGTCCTTGACACTTGTTTCTTTGACTTGTTTGAGAACTAATGATCTATAGCTATAATGTACCTTGACTTCCCAGGGGACTTTGCAGTGTTGCTCAGCTTGGGGCTCTCTGTGAGGAGCGCTGTGCTATGGAACTTTGTCAGTGCTCTGAGTGCTTTCCTGGGTCTGTACATCGGGCTGTTTGTCTCCACCGAGACACAGGTCCAGCAGTGGATCTTCAGCGCTACTGCGGGCATCTTCCTCTATCTGTCTCTGGTAGAAATGGTAAGAGGCACTATGGAAAGTAACTATACATTTACTTACTTAAGGTAACATTTTGAGGTACTTTTACTTTACATGAATATTTCCATTTTTCGATAATTTGTACTCTTACTCCACTACATCCGAGAGGCAAATATTGTACTTTTAACCCATTACAATTATTTATTATGACGAATATAGCTGATCCATTGCCACTGTGAAAGTAGGCTACTTACTCTCCAGCACGTTGGCCCGATCCATGCCAAACTTTGCACACACACTCCCTGGATGCCAATGACGAACCTCTGCCCAAAATACGGCCTGTTATAGCGCCACCAGGAGGCCACAACCTGACCTGCCCTGGTGGAGACCTGTGCCGATGGGCACTTTATCTAGTTTATATTGTGTTATTGTTATCTTGTGAAAAATATGCTTCGTACTTCGTCCACGACTGATGGTCACAGAGAAAAACAAACAAACATCGCCGACCAGACCAGTCAATTGTAAACGTTTGAGCCATAAGTGATCTTGTAACATTTGATCACTTGTTTCCTTCCTCTCTCTATACATTTCGTGTCCTCTGCCATCAGCTTCCAGAGATGAGTCGTGCGAAGACCAACAGACCGTGTCTCATGTTCCTCGTCCAGAACCTGGGTCTGCTAATGGGCTGGGCCTGTCTCTTTCTGCTCGCACTGTTTGAACATAAACTCAGGTTCTAAACAAGTGGTGTGGGTCCCCACGTTATTTTCTTAGTGAAAAAACATTGTTTTCTCACTCAACAGTAAACAAACCTACATACTGTACTGTATACGGTGTATCTGCACATTTCTAAGAACTTTTAAGATATTTTTAACACTGTCAAAATTAATCAACAAACTAGTTTTCTATAAAACATTGTCAAACATTGTCAAACATTGTCAAATGTTACCTAAAGAGGCAAACATTGTGAAAGCTTTTTTCACAATATTTATCTGTACCAAGTCACAGAGTCAAACAAAATTTAATGCCTCGACTCCTACAATTAGCCCTTGGCCTTCGCTAAGTCCCTCCCCAACCCGTCCTTGTCCAATAGGCGTTAGCAAAGAGGAGACATGGCAAGCTTTCCTTCTCAGCCATTGAGATGCTTGTCAAATGACAGGGCCGGATTTCTCCATATAAATAATCAATCATTTCAGTAGCAAGAACGTCAAGATTTCATCTAAATCGAGTCAACAAGGCCTGCAGTAGGATATGCACTGGACAAATGAGCATGACATTATTTCACTAAGCTAGAAATACGAGGACATGTTAGAGGGAGAAACAGTATCCAACTCAATCAACTTACGTCTGACAGGAGTTTTCATGCAATGCACGCACAGTAAGACTACGGTGATTGGTGTTATTGTCATCACCATGGGTGGGTGAGTCCTGTAACTTTCCAGACGTTAAGCTGTGTTAGTGTATGTGTTCAACAAAAAACACAAACACACACACACACACACACACACACACACACACGCGCGCGCGCGCACACACACACACACACACACACACACACACACACACACACACACACACACACACACACACACACACACACACACACACTTTCAAAGTTATTGATTATTATCTCAAGTACTGTAGTACTGCAGAATGTCTCATTCTGTATGAATTCAAGTGTCTGCAGCCACAGTATTTTGTCATATTGGCCAGAGAGTGAGAGGAACAGTAGCAACAGTACTTGTACTTTACGTTAGCTGTATGAATGTGTTTTTACGACAGGTTATGATACTGCATAATGTTAAATGTAGAAGGGAGTTCCAACCGCAGCTCTAGCCTATGGCAGGCCAGTCTGGTGCATCTCAGAAGCAGGACAGGTTACAAGCATAACACTGCATAATGTTTGTCATCTTAACTACATCTGGGCATTGAATGTCCAGTTACCCTCCTCCTTAAATATAAAAGGTTCAGTTGTGCCCATCTGTTGTTGTATGACACCATTTTGTTGCATTTGACAATCAGTTGTGGCAGGTTGACTGCGATTTTGTTTGACTATTCAAAAATGGCAGATATACAAGCTCGTGGCATATGTCACAAGTGGTATGAGCTTGTAGATCTGATGGATTTGTTTTTACATCCAGCTTCAGACGACGTGCCTCTTCAGGTAGCCTCGGTCCCAGGCTTACTTATCTGCGAAAAGAAAAGCCTGGTCACAACCTAAGGCAGAGAAGCTATCGGCGGTTGTATCCTCCGGATCAGCCGTCAAATGTATTTCCCCCGGATACGATATTTTCCCGACCAATCACAACACTTGTTTCATTCGCGGATAATGTAAACTGATTTGTAAAGCATCAACGATTTCACTTCCGCTAAAATCCCGCAACATCCGCTGATAGTCTTTTCAGCTTAGGTCTTGCCCAGGGTGCTGGTTCAGATCTGAACCCATTTGATTTGGCGTTAGAAACCTGTTGCGACCGCATGCCCTTGCTGATGTCAACCCCAGGCAGGGTTTGAACCCACAACCTTCCGCATGAAAGGCATATGCTCTAACCACTACACTGGGGTGGCCCTAGCTTTCAGATCTGATGTTTTTGAAAAATCGTGAAAATCTTTGCAAAAGCAAAGCAAAAGCAAAAGTTTTAATTCAAATATTTTCTTCTGGGGGTCCCTGGAACATAATATTTTGATATGGACAAATACATAGACCTCTAATTTTGGGTGGTCCTTGACACTGATATAGCAACATGTTTTTCAGAGAACTGATTTAGAAAACTGATTTAGAAGGCATTTGTAGAAGTTAGAATCGGCTGGTCTCCAACTCCCTGTCTTCAAAAATAGTCCAGTGACTGATTGGTCCAGGACTGAGTATGAACCTTTGACTCAGGAGTTTGTACAATAATTATTTGTAAATACCAATAAATTATTTTGTGAAATAAAGTGCATTTTCTTTTGTTATTTGTTTCTATTACAGCCAGCAGTATTTTAGGCTATGTGTTATAGAGCGCTTCCATACTCTGATACTAATAATCATCTGCAAGGAATTTCTTGACAGGAAGTAGCTCATAACATATGTCTACGGTGGATTTTTGAAAGAAGATAATTCAAGCTTTATTACTTTTGCTCTTATTAGCTATATATAATATATAGGTTGTGCTCAAAGTATTGACAAAGCTCTCTGTCTCATGGGTTACATGCATATGCAGACAAACCTGTGGATTTGATCCAATACCACCCACCTGCTCTGTTTCTTCTTTTCATCCACCTACCTGGATGACTAACTCTGCTCCACTGACTGACAAACCAGAGACTGCAGAGGGATTGCGGTGCCCACACAGCACATGTACAGCCTCTCTGGCTGTTTGTTTTTTTTACTTAAGTAAAATCAATACCACCATGTGCAGATCTCCTTTACAAAGTCCAGTATTCAAAATGTGGTGTACAAAAGTATTGGTCAAGAATTCCAGTACTTGCTCAGGAAACTGGGTTCAAATCCGGGGTAGAAGAGGAAAGTACATAGTACAGCTTTAACCTAAGACATAAGATAAATACTTTTCGTTGTAGTTTGTGTGAGCACAATAAAAAACTTCTTACAAAGGTTAATTGAATAATTTACATCTCTGTCACATTGTGATAACGATCAAAGCAACGGCCTCAGTTGTACCAAATAGTGTCATGAGATTCTATGGCATTGGCATTATCATGTCATTGCAGGAAAATTCAGCTGACACCATTATTACAGCTTCCCGAGCTGTGTTCAAAACAATAGGAGGAAGTTCCATTGCATTTTCTCTTAAACTTGCAGTTTTGCACTGTTTTTGGAAATGCCAGCCCCTCTGGAATTTCCAGGAAAGCTACCCTGGTTTTGGTGCGTATGCATTCTCTTGCCCCAAAGACAAACTTTGACAACTGTTGTGTGCATCTTTTAAAAGGCAGCTGCTAGCAGGATTGAGGAAGGAAAGGGTTTTTTATCTGGATTGGTGATGGTGTGAATGCATCGCACACGGCCATCCTCCCTGGCTCAGCAGACCCTAGAAGAGTTCAGCCAGGGTCACGACTTTACCGGGGACTGCAGACAAGATGGGAAATGTTAAGACTGACACACAATGGGAAGTGGAAGCAGTGTTTTCCTTTTGATTTTGAAAATAACCAAGTTCTGTCATTGAAAGGGGGTTCTCTGTGATGTGATACTGTGTACTGTATGGTGCAAATCCACATACAGGTTCATAGGTTCTGTATAATGAGGTCTTGAAATAAAAAAAATAAACATACGTCACAATGTTTACGGCTTGTTTCCATTACAGTCCTCAGTATGATAATATATGTGTAGGTCGTACGGCATACTATAGCACATACGGCATACTATAGCACGCCGTTTTTCATCATTTTTGAGGATTTGAATAAAAAATTAAAAAACGATGGGTTATTGCCCATGTTTTTTGAAATTTTGGAAAAAAATCCAGGCCCATGAATTAGAGGATAAAGCTCACATGTTACCCAAATAGTTGAATACACAAAATCTAAGGCACTGGTACTGGTACTTCTGGTTTACCGGAACGGGGTTCAACTCCCTGCAGTGCCCTGCTCAATGTGTTGTATTTACCGAAAAAATTGCGGTGTTGCGGAGGATGAGAAAAATTAGCAAATTGCGGAGTGTTTAAAAAAAGAAAAAATTGGTGGAGTATTGCGGAGGAATTGCGGAGTGTTGCGGAAAAATTGCGGAGTGTTGCGGAAAAATTGCGGAAATTGGAAATTGCGAAAATTTAAAATTGCGGAAATTGAAAATTTGGGAAATTGCGAAAATTGCGGGAATTTAAAATTGCGAAAATTGCCGAAATTGCAAATTGCGGAAATTTTGAAAATAAAAGTTATCCTCGTTTCTCATCATTTTGGACCATGGGCTATAGCCCATATCGTACGGGAGGTCATGTAGTGTGGTGCGGTTGGGGTGCATGAAATGTACGGTCCAGAGTTCGTGATGTTCATGAACATCATGGTACTGTATTTATGACCATTCTATGTCTGTCCTGTTTTTATTTGTCGTGTATTTTTTGTTACTGGCAGAGCTGTGTCACTTATTTTGCCTCTTCTCTTGGCCAGTTCACACTTGTAAAAGAGACTTCAGTCTCAATGTGGTTTGTACTGGTTAAATAAAGGTTAAATAAGAAAAATGAGGATACATCAGACACACATTTACAATATATCATCTCTATACAAGAGTTTTAGAAAACCAAAACCAAGGTACATACAGTATATCTTCAAAAATACTAGAAAATAAATCATGACACAGGAACCACAACTTATAGTTCCCTAGTATTTAGTAGTATAGTATAGTCTGCTGAACCAGGTCTTTAAGGAGGACTTAAAAGTGACATGTACTGTATGAGCCAATGGACTTTAGGTAACCACAGTAGCACAGCATAATATTTGAATGTATGGCCTCTACACTGCAGTAGGCCTACATGTAGATGGGTATTTAGCTGGGTTTTAAACAGACTTGCCAACACAGCGAAGGCACAATCGAATCGCCCATCCTTGCTGTGTTGGACTGTAGCATCTTCAAACACGCCTAAGCTTTTCAGATATGACTGATGTAGATGTCAGGGTCATGCAAAGGTCACTTACCGTAATTATGTCTCTCTCTCTCTCTCTCTCTCTCTCTCTCTCTCTCTCCTTTTACCTTTTGACAGTCTTAAATACCTTCTGTGATTACTGATAAATAATATGCAGCTTTTAAAGTAGCCCATTATTCTTTTCTGGTTGAAACAACCAGTAGAGGGCGATGAAGCAGCAAAAAAATAAAAACTCGTATTTTACATAATCCTGGTAGTACAACTCATAGTCGGTGGAGGGGGCTCTCTCCTCTCGGACAGGTGGTTCCCTGCTGTATAGCTATTTATTTACCCTTGTGTCTTCTGTTGTCTGCAGGGGACCTTATTATTAGCTCTCAAAAAGATACAAAAAAAGTATGTATTGAATATACTTTATTAGCAGTTTGCAGGGAGAGAGAGAGAGAGAGAGAGAGAGAGAGAGAGAGAGAGAGAGAACACACACAAGTACAGTTCAGGATAGCTATGGTCCATAGCCTTCTAGGTACAGAATGAAACCCAAGAAAGCACTATGGCTTGCTTATATTCTCCATAATCAGACAGACTGCAGCCATCTTGCCAGAAAGGTGATACCTATGTAGGTGACACTTCCCACAGAGAGCCCATTCATCCAAACAGAAAAGTCCTCTCTAATTATATTAAACAACGTCATTGCAGCTGTAGGTAAAGCTTGAATTATCCTCTTTCTATCTGTAAAGTTTTTGTTTAATAAGAATCCACCATAGACCTTTTATGAGCTACTTCCTGTCAAAAAAGTGTAGGAGCCAAAATATACATTTTGTTTGTTGTTTAATTGTTTATTTTTTTCCCCCCACGCTTGGGTTTTCGATGTGCCACAGCCCTTACCTGATGAGCTCCTGCTGTGTGTCATTTTACTTATGTCAGCTGTGTGAGTGTGTGTCTGGGCAGTGGCATTCAGTGAGAGAATGGGGGTGAGCTCTAGGCTCAATATTTTCTGTTGACCGTTTATCTTTTGATCGTTTTCATTTATCAACATTTTCAGTACATTCTTGGACCTTGTTTATTTGTCAACAAATCACCTTAACTACAATAAGAACTTTTCTGGATTTGATTGAAAGAAACGCGTCATACAGTTCCTGCCGACAGCTCAGCCTCATAGCAATACTTCTAATTTGAATTGATGGGAAGAAGTATAGTCGCTACAACACTAAGTATCAGAGTATGCAGCGCTCGTTATCCGTAAAGCAACCTCCTGCTGCCTTCTGCATTATGTGCATTCAAAACAGGTGGCACTAGTCTGGTAGGCTACGTATGGGCCGTTGAGTGATAGTCAAGAGCACTTCCAAACTCCTCATAAAATGTCTACGGTGGATTTTTATGAAACAATTGCACTTTACAGATTGAAAGAGGATAATTCAAGCTTTCCCTATGCTGCAATGTTGGTGATTTTGACGTTGTTTAATATAGTTAGAGAGGACTTCTGTTTGGATGAATGATGTTGTCTATGGGAAGATGGCTGCGGTCTGAATATGAAGAATTGGGGACCTCCCCTCTCGCGGACGCGCGGTCACGCTGTGTGTTCGAACGCCTCGAATTGAATATGCTATACTTTGCATTCTTCAACAGGTCTGTCCCTGTCCAGTCTTTGTGGATGCTGATCAATCATGTGCTCCAGAACTATCGTGTTGGTTTGTGTGCGTAATGATACGCTGCTAGTATTATTATTAGCTCCACACGTGGGCAGAGCATGCGTGTAATATGACAGAGGGCGCACATAATCATGAGCTCTATGAACATCATTCAGATGAAAGTGCTCCTCCCTTCCCAACTCTTGACTTCATGGACACTACTTGAAGATTACGCGCGGGCGTTCATGACGAATATAGTCTGTGCGTCGTGACTGCCTGCGGCGACAATGCGCTTTTGTAACTTTTCTAATAAGTCACACAGCTGGAGATACTTGACGGCAGGCGTTTTCTGTTTTTCTTTTTTAACCTTTTGTCACTGACTGGAGTCGGCTGTGATGGTTCTAAACAATACACAGAAGACGAGAGCAACACATTTGGACAAACAACACATGGAGTCGCATGAAAACCATGGCTTACAGGTAAGTCCTTTTCACCCCCTATGCTTTATAAATCATTTAGTAAAGCAGCGCAGAGCCGCCTATAGGTGACATGCTGCATATTATGGCCAAGTGTTTTGATTGATTGAATATGCCTACTTTAGTTAGAAAGTAGCATGCAAATATTTAGGCTAAAACTTTAAGGATAACACAAAAATAAGTCATGGGGACTTGTTTCCATTGTGGTCCTATCTATCCATTTAGGTTATTTCGATATATTTTGTTGATCACGAATCAACACATTTTCCTTTTGTTTATTAAAAAAATAATAACACTAGCCTACAATAAAAAAATATAACAAGAAGAAGCTCATTATGTAGCCAATTAAATTGTATTCGATGCTAAGATGTTATCCTCCCCTATGGTTATCTGAAAGATCACAATACCTTATAGTCTACTTTAGATTTGTTGGCATGTTATGTCATGCATCAGAACTGTTCAACATCTAGCCTGTTAAACTATTTCGATATCTGGCTTCATGCTTAGCTGATAATTAAACCCCATCAGATCCTGTTTCACTTTCTTTTGAGAAGATTACCAGACCCTCTCCTGGCAGCTTACAAAGGGTACTATACAGTACACACACAAGCACTGGTTTCTAAGAAACAGAAGAGCTGGCCTTTTTAATGATGCATGATTTACATGTCTCAGGGTAATACTTTCGTGGAATAAAAGGCAGAATCTTGAAATGAATTTGTTTCTCCGTTGCCACTAGCAACACACAGGAGTACCTCAGCTTAGTCAGTGCATTGCTTTTCCAGATCCCATCATATCAAAGCAAGACTTAAGACCACCCACACAACTACCAGGGTTTTGTGACATACTGCCTCCAGGGATATAAGACTGATTTTATAACCTCAGGTTTTGAGTAGCCTATAATCTACAGCAGTGGTTCTCAAACATTTCCGCCCAAATTGATAGATAATATATATTTGGCCTCTGACCCCTATCTGCTTGTATATCTGCTATTTTCCAATAGCCATATAAAATATGCATAAAAGGGTTAAAATGTAATTAACACTTTTAGCTGGGGACCCCCTGGAACCCCCTCAAGGACCCCTGGGGGTCTGGGGAAGGGGTGGTCCCCACTCCCCGGTTCAAACCTTGGCTCCTCTGACCTTGCTGTCCCTGAGCAAGACACCTAATTAATCCCCAACTCTCCCATGCACTCATCTGAGCGGAACACTGCTGGGTCAAATGGCACAAAAGTAATTTACCCTCTGGGATCACATCAAATACCCTTTATTTATATTATACCATACAGTAGACCAGTGGTTTTCTTTTGTTTTTAGAGGCACTAGCCCCTCCAATGCATGGCTTTTGAAGATTACGTCATGTGGCAGCCAAGTCTATGGACTTTTTAATGTTTGTTTAGAGCACTTCTGATGTAAATCGTTTGCCAGCCAAGTCTATATGGACTTTAATGTTTGTTTAGGGAACTAAATAACAACGTAAGACGCCATGTGGCCAATATAAACACATCTTGTGACTGATTACGTTTTATACAATAACACACTGTCATTCATGGAGGACGATGAGGATGATGATAGTGTCAGACTGTTGGCCACACCATTAAAGCACGAGAAGGAAATTGACTTTTTAGATAGTATGACAGTGGAAATGATTGGGGAAGAAAGAAAGAAAACAGGCAGCCACAGTGGACGCCCCTCACTTCACACAGTGTGATTTTTATTTTTTTATTTCAAGGAATCACATAACCCTGAGAGTGTACAAATGGAACCAAATAGACCTTTAATGGACCCATAAGGGACCCATAAGGGTCCATTTGGTTCCATTCGTACACTCTCAGAGGAACCACATAACCCTGAGAGTGTACAAATGGAACCAAATAGACCCTTAATGGACCCATAAGGGTCCATTTGGTTCCATTCGTACACTCTCAGAGTTACAGACCAGAAAGGGTCTGTTTGGAACCCATTCAAGGAACTCTTTGTGAACCACTGCAGTAGACAGACAGACCGACAGACAACAACACACAGACAGATCGATAGATGATTGATCGATTTATTAGTATCCGCCACTAACAATTTAACAAACCATCTTGTCTTCCCTGCTCTCCCTGAAGCCCCAGAGCAAAGTGGTGCGAAGGAAAGGTCGATTCAAAGGCTCTGACGGCAGCACCTCCTCTGACACCACAACCAACAGCCTCGTCAGACAGGTAAGGATGACTGTAGTTTCCGGCTTGCCAATCCTGTCGCGTGACGGGCGGCTAGTATGTCGCATGGACTTGTTATGTTTGACATGTGAGAGGCTCATCAGGGGCCATCAACCCATCTGAACGTCACTAACACGCTATCCCTGTCAAACAGTCACTCGAAGAAAGAAAGAAAACAATTGTAATATTACTTGTGCTCTTTTAGAGAGAGGAGAGTACAGACGAGAGTTGGTTGAGAGAGAGAGAGGGAGAGAGAAATAAACAGTGAGAGAGAAATAAAGAGTGAGAGAGAGAAATTAAAGAGTGAGAGAGAGAAATAAAGATTGAGAGAGAGAACTAAAGAGAGAGAAGAAAGAGAGAAATATAAGTTGTTTGCCCCCGGGGGGTACGCTATAGAGAAGATGGAGAGTACTGGTGGTCTCATCAGCCATGACTATCTCTCCTGTGGCTCAACAGGACCGGGCCGCTTGCATAGCGGTCTGGGTACCATGTGTCGTAGGTTCGAATTCCGATCCCGACGACCTTTGCTGCGTGTCACTCCTCATTCCGGCCGCTGAGCTGGTAAGGAAGGGTGGCAGATTATGAAGTTCAATTTCATAACGCCTGAAATTCAAACAAGTGAGTGAGTCAATAGAATGCTATTGTTTAAAATGCAATGTGTAATTCCTTAATGGTTATATATAATCATGATCATACCTCACCATACGATTTATCAATACATGCATATCGTCATGTACAAAACTGTTAATTTTCAGGATTCAAATTCAAAGTTCTGCTACTTTTCATGTTTTTGTGTGACGCTGTAGTATGATACAATTAGGGCATTACGACAAAACACAAACAGTTGGAATGTGGAGACAGGAGGTTTCTGCCCGACAGCAACATTGATTATGTATTCTATATATTGCATTATGCATCAGGTGTAGTTGATTGTGCTCATGTGCTAGTTTCCTGCGTTAGGAACCACCACATACAGTAGTATAACAGTGAACGCGAGCTGTGAGGAATAGCACAGCTGCAACCATTATCATCAGTCAGCAATGGAACTGTATGTTGCAGTGAAGAAGGCACTCTGTAAACATAGCTTGGGTACAGTATGTTAACGATCCTGACGCAGAGTAGGCAACTCTCCTCTTGAGCTATGTGGTTCTTGAGTGTGGCGACACTGGGGCCTGTTATAAAGCAGACCCTTCAAGGTAGTGCACACTCAAAGGTGTCTGGTCTTTGTTGAGTAGAGACCTGCAGGGACAAGGACGAGGGATGGGTTAAGGGGCGATGTGGGGGCCGCTTCCACCGAAATGTTTCTGCCTTTTTTGGGAGGGAGGCACGGTCAGGCACTGATCTTCCGCCATGTCCTTGGCAGAGAATCGGCGACCCAAAGGGGAGTTGAGCTGGATGGGAATCTGAGCAATATGGCATCTTCCTGGCCTGGCTCTGTTTCCTCTCAACAACAGGGGTGGGCGTTTTGAATGAGACAGCACGGTGGTGTTATTGCAGCCCAATATGAACCAGTTAATCAGGCGTCGCTCCACTGTCCACAGTCATGACCCATCCTGCCCTCTGGCCTCTTACCCCTGGGAGCCCATGTCCATTCCCACAGTCCAGCTTCAAGTCAACAGTTCCCCTCAGACTGGCTGTCATCGACTTCCACTCATGTCTGAGTCATCGTAGGCAAACTCAATTAGGCTTAGGCTATGAGAGTATCTATCTGTGACTCAGTAGTACAGTGGCTGAGAATGGAGGTACAGTACCATGGACGAAGTGGAGGACAGAGAGAGGGTGGGATGATAAGAGAGGGAGAGGTAAGCAGAACGGTCACCCCAAAATACACTCTGTTGTATTAGTTTTATGGAGTAATAAGGCTAGGTAGGTATAGGCATAATAATAATAATAATGGATTACATTTTTTTAGCGCTTTTTTATGCACTACGTGCCTACACAAAGCGCTTTACAATGGTCCATTCATTCATACATTGGAAGGTGAAGCGGCAAACCGTCAACGTTTAGGAATAAGGCTAGGTTTAGGTATAATTTTACTGCGGTTACGTTTAGGTTAACTGGTGGCAACCGTTCCGAGGTTGCCGGATTAAACCCGGGACAAGCATGTTTTACCCGGGACGAGCGTGGTGGGAGTTCTGCTCTGGTTTTGGTCAATATTAAGTAGTTCCGGTCATTTTGTGGGGGGCACTGGGGCCACGCAGTAAAAGTAAATTAATTCACATTTGTATTGTTGACCTATTTCTAAAATATTAGAGCAACTTTCGTTCAACTTTGACCACTCTATCACATGGAACTATTTTTTGGACGTAGTGATATGGACATAAAAAACATAGTTCCGTGTGTTAGAGGGGTAAGAAATGAACAAAATATTTTAGAAATGGGTCAACAATAGAAATGACGTTAGTTTTGTGGATTAATTTACTTTTAATGCGTGGCCCCCTGTGCCCCCCAACTACTTAATATTTCACCAAAACCAGAGCAGAACTCCCACCACGGGACTCGGGCAATCAATTAATACAGTTGCAACCACCATATTAATGGCAAGTATTTCATACAGCTTAAGTAAAAAAAAGTCTGAACTATCCCTTTAATGAGAGCATTCTTGTATTCAAGAGAGAGAGAGAGAGAGAGAGAGGGTGGGGGCGGAAGTGGAGGGGGGGGGGGGTATTGTTCCCAGGTCAGAGAGGCAGTTATATCCCCTTTATAGATGTGTGCTGAAAGAGGAGACCAGAAATAGCAGGCCCTGCCAGTAACCAGTCTGTTTGGATACTAATGTAAATACTCTGTTTTGGAGTTGCTAGAAGCATAGCAGTGGTGTTTAGCCAGACATAATTTTTCCCTGCCATCGCACTCAATCTTTGTGCTCGTGATTATTTTCACTTTTCACTGAGGAATGAGGGTTGTTAGCAGTTAAACATTTTAAACTAACACCATACTTGGACAATTATGGCATCAAAAAGCATCACTCTGTGGTTAATCCACTGCAGATTCATCAAGCCCTGTCGCGTTGTTTTTGTATCCCCGCTCATTTCTCTCTGTTTTATCATAATCAATTCCCTCTTCTGTCAACATCAGAACGAGACCAACCCGCCAAAGTTGACATTTCCTCTAAGACTGTTTACTCTGTGTGATTTTAAGGATTTTTGAAACGATGCTTTGACTAGCCTCCAAAGAAGCCCTTTTTCCTCGCTCTACTGTACTGTAGACGTAGAGGGAGGACCTGTAGCCACCGAGAGTCAGACGGCTCCCAGCTTTCCTGTAAGCGTGTTGGACACACGATGAGAGAGGCTCATCGGGGGCCTCGATCGATCATCGATCTGAACGTCACTAACACGCTCTTTCTGTCAAACAGTCACTCAAAGGAAGAAAGAGAAAACGATTCTAATTTTACTCATGCTCTTTTAGAGAGTGGGAGAGAGTACAGATGGAGAGTAGATTGAGAGAAAGCGAGAGAGAGAGAAATAGACTGAAATTGTGGCTTATTGCACGGGGGGCTTAAAGGAGGAGGTGGAGAGTACTGGTGGTCCCGTCTTGGTCACAAGTCAGCCATAACGCATTAATCGTACCAAAACACAGAATGTATCTTGTCTCCCTGCTCTTACTTCTATTGAGACATTTAGATTGTGTCAAAGGTCATGTCTCACCTACTCAGGATTTGAGTAGGTGAGATCTGAAATTTTGACCTGATGGTCAATCAATTTATCCCCCGAGAAAGCAGACAGGCTCTATTAGTTCAATGGTTTTCAGCACTTGCGCAGGACACCGGGTTCAAATCTGGGGGACGAGGAAAGTTATGTCTAATACTATACCGCCTGCCTGTCTCATTAAGCTTTCTTCTCCTCTTTGTCTGGCTCTTTTTTTTGTTCTTAATTTCTCTCTCTTTGTCCCGTTTCTCTCTTTCCTCTATGACAGCTACTGGCCCCGGGCTAGGAGTCTATCTCGTATGGCTCACTGCAATAGGTTTTCCATGGCACGCACGCCGTCCTTGTGCTTGGACGAGAGTAATGTTAGTAGTGTGGTGATCAGTGTTGCCATGTCTGCTTATTATAAGCGAGTTTGGCCTTTTTTTTGTAAAGTTTTCAAACAAAGACCAAATTAATATGTATTTGTCTGTCTGATAATATTTTGTGTTAAAATGTTTCAAAAACTTGCGACGGGAAAGCATCAGCTTTATATAAGCCGATGCATATTGGTTAACTTTAGACAGTGCTCATGTGGCCTCTAGTCGCTTCTTTGGGTTGTTTTCATAGACCTGGTTGCTTATTTCTCTCGCAAACTGGCAACCCTGTTGGACTCTGTACTGTGGTGATGAAAGGACCGTCTGGGGTGCAGGAAATCCCGCTCTCATTCTCTCCCTGATTACGGACTTTTCTCCTTTTCATGATCCATCCGATTGTGTTTTCTCCACTTAATGGAGGAACGGGGTGACGTAAGCAACCAGTTGGCTCCCTCTGATGCTTATTATCAGATCTGGCAATCTGGCAGGGTATATGGACGAGCTACAGTAGCTCCCACTGTCCAATGGACCCACAGGAAACTGTGGATAAGGTGCACTTTAAAAGCTTTTTTTTTAATGTGTACATCATGACTTTCCAACAGTAGACCTTTCTGTCAAGTCCATGTGTAGCTTCTGGCTCCAAAACCAGGAATAATGCTTGGAGTAGTTAAATGAACAAAGTTTAAATGGTAGGCTATGAAATATGTGCAGACAGATTGAAGTGAAACAAAACTGTTGTGGGTAACTTCAAGATTATAGTGTCACAAGACCGCCATCTGGTGGTGAGTTGAGGGAAGAAATTATATTTTTGTGATGAACAGTTACAGACAGTAGCATCTATCTATGCCAGGCTAACCTTTTACATATACCAGCGTTGTAGTCCGATTTTGTTCTTGGAATGTATAGATTTATTTTTGTAGTAAATGAGGTCTTAAAGGTTGCAGCATTTGTCACCTAAAAGTCAACCAGAATAAATAAATATATCGTCATTGTTTCAGGTGGAAACCTCATCTGTCCAAATTTTTAGGATTCAAATTCAACCATAGAAGTAGCAGATTGACACGCTCAAACTTGTCGCTTGGGGACGTGTTTTGAGCTTGTGGATCTGATACTTTTAATGCTTTTGTGTGACTCTGTAATATGATCACGTAGGACATTAATTTACGAAAAAAAGTTAGAAGGTTTCTGCCCTATAGAGGGTATGCGCGTGACATCATCAAGATTCATCATCATACCCGGAAGTTACGTGGGAATGCCTACTGAGTGACAAAAAACTACTTTCTGGCCTTGACAGCTCATACATCCATCCTATTTGATTGCATTGTCACTCACTTTGCCACTGGATTTGCCACTCGATCTGCCATTCACTTTATGCATGCGCATACCCTCTATAGCAACGATATCCTTCATTCATTGACATTGACACTCACTATGTATGTATCCATTTTGATTTGAACCCAGGTGTTCCCCATGGGAAAATCAAACACCAGTCCCCGCTTGGAAATGGAAAATAGAGATATTAGGCTTCTGATCTTCAGGCAGGACTACTCTGCTACATAAGCTTTGCATAATTTATGTACTGTATACTATAGAACCATTTCTTAATAATGGGAAAATGATGGTAGTCTTGCTGCAGCACTTCCATTGTCCTCATGCAGGCACCGTTTCCATGATGGAATGAATGGAAATGTCTGCTAGCTAGAGAGTCTGATGGTTTACTGGAAGACCGCCTAGAGTTCTTAGAAAGAAATCCCTGCGTCAGTTTTTTAATTATCAACACAATGGACTTATTTTAGTACTTGCGAACTTATACTAGGATAGCAAGAACGGATTTCTGAGTGTGTAGGTTTTTTTGACATAATTTCACTTTATTATAATTCAGTCAGACAACTCACGAATAGATTGACCAATATTTATTGCAAGAATGAGTAACAAGTGTGCATATGATATTTGACTTGGCGTTCGGCTCTGCTGGATTTCTCCCTGCTCGGCACGATTAAGCAACAACATAAAACATAAAGAGCAGGGAGATAGATATACAATAACCCCCCCATGGGGCGCATAAATAGCAGAGCCCACCGGTGGTGCTGGGGTGGTGGTGGGAGAAAACATCACATACAACCGGGAACCATGAGCAGAGGAAGGCAGGAAGGTAATGGAGTCTAGTGAGCTTAAGTAGCCTGCCCGATTGGTCAGCTGACTGCCGCATCGGCGAATGACGTGTGAGACTTGCACACACTTATACACCCACATAGTAATGCAGCATGTTAACCCCTTGAGTATAGTATGTGCCCTTGAGCATGGCATGAACCCCCTTGAGGTTGACTGACTGAACTGCCTCGCGAGCTTCGTATTATTTGTATTATCGTGCTCTCCGCTATATAGCACGATGAGACTGCGATTATAATTAAATCAAAACCCTCCTCAAAGCAGAGGTTCACAAAACCAAAAGAAAGAGAAGATGATTCTACTGTCCTGGCAAACATGTCAGATACAGAAGTGGATGTAGCTGATATCATTTTTGCTGATAAGAATCCAACCCATGTGATCAATTATGAACTTCAGCTACACCAGTGGTTCTCAAACGTTTTAATTTCAAGGACGCCCAGAACTCTCAGAGTTTCAGACCTGTACTGAAAGGGTCCATTTGGAACCCTGTCAAGGAACCTGGAGGGTCTCTGGACCCCACTTTGAGAACCACTGATCTGGTTCCCAAACTGGGGGTCCCTAAATTATTATTATACATTATAAGTGTGCACTGTGTACACTGTACAGCTATCTGTGCATTTCTCAAGTGACAATTTAAACACTTTTAAGACCTTTTTTAATACCAAATTGGCAAAAGTAAAGTGGATAAAAGCGCTATATAAATGCACCATTTATTTTCATGTGTAGACTCGCACCTCTACAGTACTTGGTGTCAGGAGGAGCAGGTGACTGATGGCTACATGTCAGACTGTGACAGAGTATAGCTCATAGGTAGTATTCTCTCTTCACAGGGCAGAAAGGGCACAGGTCTCTGCATGTAATGACACCCTTCCATCAAACCGCACTGCAACGCAACGCCCTAATGAAATGTCTGTGCTTTAGTTGAGCTCGTCTGCTGACCCAATGTCAGTCACACTGATGCAAGAGATATATGTTACTATCCCAGACAGATGACACGTGTGTGTGTGTGTGTGTGTGTGTGTGTGTGTGTGTGTGTGTGTGTGTGTGTGTGTGTGTGTGTGTGTGTGTGTGTGTGTGTGTGTGTGTGTGTGTGTGTGTGTGTGTGTGTGTGTGTGTGTGTGTGTGTGTGTGTGTGTGTGTGTGTGTGTGTGTGTGTGTGTGTGCGCGTCTGCGTCTGTCCGTTACCAGCACCTGATCCATGCCAAACTGTGCACACACACTGCCAACGACAAACCTCTGCCCCAAATATTCCACAGCGGCCTGTTATAGCGCCACCATGAGGCCGATTTTGGCATTTCTGTAGATTACTCATACACATGTTATCCATACATCACACAATTCGGTATACACTATCTCCATAGTCATGTGATCAACATGGATCTGCACCATTTCCCATCTTCCATCTTGATTAGCTAAGATTGGCTTCCAAAGCTCACATGATGCAATTCCTGTTTTACCTATAACTGTGTTGAGAGAGAGAGAGAGAGAGAGAGAGAGAGAGAGACTTTTACTCCACTACAATTATTTGAAAACTTTGTAGATTTGGATTATTATTACAAAACGTACATTAACCACTTCATCCATATACCTGTATACATTCCGGGCATTTGAAAATAGACGATCTACAAGCTTGTACACCTGCTATTTTTTAAAAGATTTTTTATACATTTGAAAACCTGGAATGGGACATTCTGCAAAATTCTTTTACTTTTGGTACTATAATGTAACTTTTGTACTTTTACTCAAGTACATTTTGATTTACGGACTTTTACTTGTAACGGAGTATTTATACATTGCAGTATTGATACTTTTACGTGATGTAAAAGAATGTGAGTACTTTTTCCACCATTGGCTGAAAGTGAGTTCTGCCTTCAAGTGTCCATCTGCACCTGAAGTACCAGCTCAGTGCGCAGGGCCTCGGGCACAAGGGACAGTTATATTTCACATAGCACGTTACAACAGCAGGCAGGGGAGAAGTTTGCTGGACAACAGCTTATTGGAATTCAGTACAGGTCGAGCTCATACGTCCATGAGTATGAGTGATGGTTTATTTAACTCACACCTGACCTACAGTCAGTGGTGGAACAAGTACTTATATTTTGTATTTAAGTAAAAATACAGTATCAATAACCACAATGTAGAAATACTCTGTTATGGATAAAGTGCGGCGATCAAAATTGACTTGAGTAAAAGTGCTACCCCTTCTGCATTTATTTATTCAGACCTTGCCAATTTGGTTTTGTTGAATGTCACTATGATGATCATTACCGTTTTACCATGATTTGGTGTATGATTTCAATAGCGTGCCAAGCATATGCTGGAAAATTGGCACCCCTGATTCTAAACCAAACAATGATGTACATTATATAGACCGGTTGCTGAGCATGAAGTTGTTGCCATCTGTAAATGATTCATGCCGCCATTCATAATGATGGACAGTATTTTCCTGTGATGTGTTATTTACTGAAATACCTCATGAAAGTTTAATTTCACCCCTTGGAGGGAGAGAAAGAGAGCACGAGAGAGAGATGCGTGTCCTCATCTGACCTCAGTGCTGTCTGACAGCAGAAGTCACGCTGTTATTGTTCTCGTATCAAAGGGCTGCGACTGTGTGGAGTCTCTGTGGTGCAACGGAGGTGAGCAGCAGACCTGACAAAGAGGAAATTTGCATGAGGACAGTGTGTACGTGTACCCAACCGAAAGGAGACAAGCTGCAGTCCTCGCCATGCGAGGATGACCACCAATGTTTTTGTTACGTCTGCTGTTTCACGCTCAGCACAGGATATGTACCCATCTTCAATGACATCGCTGCATATTATTAAGATACACAACACTGGCATGCACTCATTAATGGCACCAAAAGTAGGGTGACTTTGCTGCAAGATTAAAAGGACAACAACTTGCTGGAGTGAGATTCTCATGACATGGGCAGATGGGCTCTAACTGTAGCTTTTGCTGATGTGCCACAACATTATTGTTTATGATCCTGCACTGAATGAACTGCGGAAAATCCGGTTAAATCTCAGTTCGTCAGTGAGAAGGGGATGAGATGGAGGGATAAAGGGTATAAAATAATTTTCTTCATTAGTATTTTTCTGTGGTGGTGTGGTTCTGTGTTAGACAGAGCCTATAGTCTCGTGAGCCAGACAGTTTTTAAATGCTTCCGTCATACAGTCTTTACATTTGCGCAAATGTATCCGAATATAAATGAAAATCATCAAAGCATATCTTGCTGCTCGTAAAGATATTAAGTTATATTTTTGTGAATGGAAATGACAAACAAATGACAGCTTCCTGTCTCAGATTTCGGGAGGTGTAGTTCCAGACTCTATTGGGAGATATTGGAATAGTTGGCTAACTTGGCTGGCTGGAGACCGAGCCTGAACCGAAAAGCCTCTTAACTGCTGGTCATCCACAGTACATGAGTTCAAACTCACTGCACATTTTGTAGGGGCGCTAGCCTGTCCTATGTCCAGCTTTGAGGGTCTGTGTAAACACAAACATTGAAGACAAAATGTGTGTAAACACAAACATTGAAGACAAAAGTGAGGACGCAAATTGTGATTGGCTGGCGTGATTGGGTGGGAGGTGTGCCATTGGTTGAGAATGAGACTACTTATGATGATAAGAGCGCCCCTCACTTCACACGAGTGTGATTTTTAAACTGATCATAGTACAATCTTGTAAATAATCACAAATCTGCAGCAGTAGCAGGAAAGTGTGTATCCTGTTCATCCATAAACTGTTGTTTTCCCCTCCGTAAAATACATCGAAACTTGTTCCTTTTGGCTTTGGGTATATCTTTAAGACTTATACTGACTGCTGACTAGGGGTGCAACGGTTTTCAACCGAAAACCGAACCGTTCGGTTCCACATACACGGTTCAATGCGCTCTAATGAACCGCGCTATTTCGGTTTGCATTAATTAATTTATTACAGCTGCGAAGAATGTATTTCTCGGTCACACACTGGCCTACTTAGAAGTCTAGCACTCTATCGGTCACACACCGTCCTACTAAGAAGTCTAGCACTCTTTCGGTCACAGAAGTGTAGCACTCTGTCGGCCCACCCCCTACACACACACACACACACACACACACACACACAGAGAGAGAGAGAGACGGCATGATGAGGAGAATCCAGCACTCGTCTTTAAACGTCGTTCTTGGAATAATTATTGATCGTCATACACAGAGACACACACAGCGGAGTAACCTCGCGCCAACAGGCTTCTAAGCACGGTCGTTGTAAGTTTGTTCAGATCTGATTCTGCATCTGCACTCGCTGTTTGAGTGCTAATTAAGAGGGAGAGTGAGAGCAAAAACAACCCGCAGCAGGACGATCATTCCGTCAGAAAAGTACCAACAAAATACTCCCATGTCCAATCCATGACTGTAGATAGAAGCCCTTCTTCTAATAATATAAGCATAATATCCTTAAATCCTCATGTAGACTTATTGTAAACTTTTGTAGGCTATTTTTCTGAGACACGACGCATTCACTGTGAATGACTCCCCTCCCAGGAGACACTCTCCTCTCCTCTTTCCTGCATGTGCTTAATGCCCCGTGTGAGCGCATAGGTGCATTTATTTCCCCTTGAAAGTAATGATGAGGCACATTAAAATAGCAATATGAGGTTTTTTCCCCCCTTTAAAATAATGAAAAGGCAGAAATGCCTAATAAAATAATATATGCTAAAAAAAGAGAAGAAAAGAAAATGCTATAAATAAACTTTTTTGAGTGGTGCAAGCCACTGCCTGGCTGGCTGGCTGGGTATGAGCATGAAAACAGCGTGGTTGTTTTTCACCACCTGTGCACAACCTAACACACACGCACATTATTAACTGTATATATGATGATTTCGTGTGTGCCAGTACAGTACAGTACAGTAGAGGGTACAGTAGGGCGCGTTCCTGGGGATCACTTCACAAGGGGGTATTTTTTTTTACGAAACCGAACCGAAACCGTGGCCCCCATACCGAGGTTCGAACCGAACCGTGGTCTAACTGAACCGTTGCACCCCTACTGCTGACTGACTTTCCAGTGACTTAAGACTTAAGTCACTGGAAAGTCAGTCAGCTTTTCATTTGCCTTGACTTTCATTTGACTAAGATCTATATACCATGTGCTTAGCTTTTTATTTTTTTCATAACTCGGGTACATCCTCCAAGTCATCCAATGAGACAGACATGACCGAGTGACTGTGTCCAAAGTCGAAAGTCAAAGTCGTACGATTTGTCACACACGTTACCGCAGTGAAATTTGTTCTCCACTTTTGACCCATCTCTTGGAGCGGTGAGCCGCAGCCAAGGAGCGGTGAGCTGCAGCCGTGCCGCACTCTGGAATCATTTGATTAGTTGATTTAACCCCCCCAATCCAACCCTTTCATGCTGAGTGCCAAGCAGGAACGCATCGGGTCCTATTTTTACAGTCTTTGGTATGACCCGGCCGGGGATCAAACCCCCAACCTCCCAGTTTCAGGGCGGACACTCTAACCACAAGGCCACTGTCTGGTCCCTCAGACATGACTGAGTGACTGTGTCCCTCAGACATGACTGAGTGACGGTGTTCCACTTAGCCGCGTGCGGATGGTCACCCTCTGCACCACACAGAGTCCTCTGCTGCTCCTCCACTCTCTGCACCACATGCATGGCATGCGCTGCTTTCTCCTCGATGCACACATGATGCACATCATACAGTACACGGCAGCTGGCAGCTCTCGCTTCTTCTGCCTGCTGACCACTTACTGCCCCTCAGCCCATGGGTATACTGTACATGTATGGCACTTAAACACAGACAGAAAGATGGAAAGCAGGAAAATGAATGAAAGTGAAGGAAGGACGCACAGCATATGTATTGCACAGCATACTCTTGTCTAAATGAGAGAGGGGCAGAGAGAGAGTGAGTCCTGGAGGAGAGAGAGACGGAGAGAGAGAGATAGAGATAGAGAGGGGGGAGAGGGAGAGAGGAGGAGGAGAATTCAAAGGCGTTGTCCTCCATCAGGAAGCAAGGTACAGCGGTACAGCGGTCAATAAAGGACACTCGCGAGACGCTCCACCTCCCCATTTGTGGAGGAACTTGCCTGAGTCGAGCGTGCCCCGTCATGACTAAACACATGCGCGGCTGATCCAAGGGCACCAGCCCTGCCATCCACATAACTACACTACAGTATACTGTATACGTCTGAGCCATCCAGCCAGCCACGGCACGGTGCCACTGCAGAAAGGATTTGGGAGGACTACAGCACAGAGGAGAGCAGCGCTGACTCGCCGGAGAAGGATAACGCTTGTTTTTTTTTTTGGGGGGGGGGGGGGGGTCGGGGGGTGCGGTAAACAACTGGTGCAGTTGCCAACTTCGACCGGACCCCTCCGGCTGTTTCTGCTGCTGCGGTCTGGGACGCTGTGGACGAAAAAAAGTACCAGGCACGGAGGAAGAGAAGTAGCCACGACAATCGGAACTTAAGGACCTGGGTGTTGTCGTCGTCTGCGGGCCGATCCGTGTTGCACGTGGGTAGGGTGTGGGGGGTCAGGAGGAGGAGAAGATCACCGGGCGAGGCGGAGACGCTAGTCCTCCGCTCTCTCTCCTTCATGAAGGATCCCTCCTCTCCTCCTCCTCTTCGTCGTTATCTCTCGTGCCTCTTTCTACTCGGCCCGTCTCTACCCGCCCGCCCGTAGGGGCGACAGTGCATGCCATGGACCGAGGCTGAGTGGATGCTGCTGCCTGACAGGGAGTCTGTAAGGCGGCCGTCCGACCCAGGCTCGACCCCCTGGTCCCCTTCATGCCGTGCTGTG
Organism: Protomyctophum bolini; assembly: GCF_963924005.1. Lineage (NCBI taxonomy): Eukaryota > Metazoa > Chordata > Actinopteri > Myctophiformes > Myctophidae > Protomyctophum > Protomyctophum bolini. Next base: position 14,648,691 of record NC_137882.1, on the reverse strand, counting down.
GGCTGGGCCATCGCCGGAGAGCACAGCTTCCATACGTAAGTCTGCCAAACTGTCACCTGTGGCACGACCGATGCTCATTTATTTAAGGGAGAGATCATTTCAATGAGTGTGTTTTGTTTTGTGGCATCTACAGTAGTTTTCCTGAGGGTAGCGATTAGGGTTAGTTTTCCAGGAATGTCCACAGTGAAAGCACATGTGCGTGTTTTGAAATGACGGACTGAGTGTGCACTCATGTGGATGGATAACGGCCAGGATTTTCTCCAAACATGTGAGACTGATTCCTCTTGGCAGATCTTTATTATTGGACCAAATGCAGGATTTAGCAAAAAACATATAAGCTAGCGTTCCACAGGCTTTGTGTGTGTGTGTGTGTGTGTGTGTGTGTGTGTGTGTGTGTGTGTGTGTGTGTGTGTGTGTGTGTGTGTGTGTGTGTGTGTGTGTGTGTGTGTGTGTGTGTGTGTGTGTGTGTGTGTGTGTGTGTGTGTGTGTGTGTGTGTGTGTGTGTGTGTGTGTGTGTGTGTGTGTGTGTGTGTGTGTGTGTGTGTGTGTGTGTGTGTGTGTGTGTGTGTGTGTGTGTGTGTGTGTGTGTGTGTGTGTGTGTGTGTGTGTGTGTGTGTGTGTGTGTGTGTGTGTGTGTGTGTGTGTGTGTGTGTGTGTGTGTGTGTGTCCATGTGCACCCGATGCTAAAAGCTGATTAATCTTTTATTTTGCGTTTATTCTAGGGCTGAGAGCTGAGGTTATGTATAGTAGGAGGCAGACAGTGTTGTTGGGGTCCATGGCTGCAGGCACATGCTGGGTTGACAGATCTGCTTTAATGGGCTTTGCTGGTTTCTTTCATCATCTGTCCTCTCTGTGTGCATAAGTGTCTGCGATCCAATGCTACCTGTCAGACAGCATTAAGCTAAGTGGACAGGCTCATCTGTGGCACTTCACCTTAATGAAATGCAGTGCGAGGGACATGTGATGGCCAGTGTTGCCAGAATTCGCGAGAGAAATAAGCAACCAGTTCTACGAAAACAAGCCCAAAATATGTTTACTATAATAGAGGGTTCGCTCGTGACATCATCATCAAACCCGGAAGTTATGCAGGAAGGCCTACTGAGTGGCAAACAACGACTTTCTGGCCTTGACAACCCAGGCATCCAAAGAGAAAAGTCCTATCTGATTGCATTAAACAACGTTAAACAATGTTAAACTCACTTTGCATGTTGCTTTGCCACTCGATGTGCCATTCACTTTAAGCATGCGCATAGCCTCTATAGGCCTACGTGAGCACATTAAACCTATATACATCGGATATTTGAAAATAGCTGATCTACAAGCTCACAACGTGTTGCGATGCGACGTGTTGTGAGCAAAAAGTATTCGCAGATGGGGGGGGTGTCTGTGGACAAATATTGTCCTTGACCACCAAGAACCACTGGTTTAATCAACGTTGGGAAGCAGCAAGCCCAAAATAAGCAACTGCACTTGAGAACCAAGCCCCCAAAAACGGCACCAAAACTACCAATACAAGCTACTTTACAGAAAAACAAGCCCAAAGTAGCTTATAATAAGCAGACATGGCAACACTGGTTATGACCACAAACACTGACAGGTATATTATATCCCTCAATGAGGGCAAGACAGGTTTAAGGCCCCGTCCTGTCATACACAATGTCCGGGATGAATTGGTGTCATTATCATATCTCAAGCCCATACTGTAGTGTACACTGTACTGTCACTGTGCTGTGTGAGTGTTATTATTGTAACTCTACAAATTGTTTTCACCTAATAACACAATAAAAACGTTCCCTTGTATTGTGTACAGTATAATACATCACCAGTCTACAGGTATCATTGTTCTATACAACTAAACAGTTGAGTAGGCTATTGCGGAGAGACCAACATTGCGATTGCGCTCACCACTAGATGGCCATGTTTCACTTGAAACATCTCTCGCACGGCACACACGCATGGACACACACACACACACACACACACACACACACACACACACACACACACACACACACTAATGGCCTTTTAAAGACACAGAAACCTGTGGCTCAGATTTGAAGGTCGCTCTTTTAATCTGAAAATCAATGGTGATGTCACCACAAAATCCCAGACAGGCCCTTCATTGGTAACGTGGACAGACTGTTTCTCAGTTTTATGCTCATCGTGCCATGCTAAGACACTTTGGCTACATGACACTGTATATACTGTGTCATTATTTAAAAAAAATACATTCAACGAGCAGATGAATGGTAGGTAGGCAAGAGAAAATAATGAAACTGTAATGTCTATTGTTGCGACCGCAGTTCGGGGTTAACTATGAAATCGTGCTATCGTCAGTCAATCAGATAACCAGTCAGTCAGTCACGCCCCATATAGTGTATGGTCATGCCTTGTGACATATCACGTGATGTCATCAATATTAAGCCCATATATGGAGATCCCTGATATCATCAATATTGGCCAGGAACTCTACATCTCACCTCAACCATCAAACCCTTAGATCTCCATATATGGAGGCGGAGCTGACCTGTTGACCTGATCCTTCCTCTTCGATGTCTCCCTTTTGGTCAAATAGGTTTTTATTGAGAACAGAACATTGTTTTACAAACATTATGATATGAATTACATTTTTCTTTTATAGAAAACTGAGGACAAAGGACAAAAAAGAGAAAGTCAACCCATACTGCTCAGTTTTTTATAGAATAAAATGGTAATTTGATAAATGGAAAACATCTTGAAAAAGAAAATGGCGTACAGTCAACCATATCAGTGGTATCCTGTCTATTAATTGTTTCTACTCAAGTAATAGACAAGGGGCAGCCAAACATTATCAAATTGTCTCTCCCTGTTTCTCAGGAAATGCCTTATTCTCTCAAGATGAAGTGTACTAGTCATTTCATTTAGCCAATGCTTAAATGCAGGATCCTCCTCCTTTTTTGCTGTAATCAGACCATAACGATGTCTCCCTTTTGACTGATACATGTCTATTTAAACTCTAGACGGACCTGTCCTGCCCCAAAGTTATTAGTGCAGCCGTGCCTGGCAGCTGGAGAAAACTAAGGCCGGCCCTACCTGGGCCCTCATCAAACCCTGTACACTCAAGACACTGCCTTCGCTGCCACCCTTAGATCTCCATATATAAACCTGACCTGTTCTGACATTCCATATGTTGATCTGACCTCATCAAACCCTGTACACTCCAGACATGCTCCATATATGGCCAGTACAGATTTAATTCCATACAGTATGTTGATCTGACCGACTGACCCCCATGCCAAAAAGGGGTCCCTCAGGCGTCTTACTGGTATTGACTATATATTTTGGAGAGAATGATCTAACCACTTGAACCCGTGTATTGTGGGGAAAGCTCACACTGTGAGATTGTCGATCTGCTTTCCCCACAAAACAGAAAACAGAAAAGACACTAGGGCCTTGAGGGACTGCGCTCAACCAACCAACCAACCACCCCAACCAACACACCCTCTCTTTTCTAAAATATATATACGCCATTTCCTTCATGACCAGTGGTGTATTTAGCGATGTCTAACCTGTATTTATAGTAGTCTGGATTAGACCTAACATTTAATCTTAGAAAGGAGTAAGCTTTAATTTTACCTATGAGTGGATTAGGGCACATGAGAGAGGGTTAGAGACCACCTGTCTCTCCACACCACCAGACAAGTGTAAGCCCCTGCATGCATTTACTAAAGACATTTGTAAAATCACAAAGGATTGTCTGTGTTGGCGTCCAATAACACCGTGTTTTGGGTTTAAGTTCTGCACTCATTTATATTGTAGGCATTCTTCAAACTAATTTGAAATTCTTATCACTGTGGTCGGTTCGCCGAGCTCAGCCCGAGCATAGCGATTTTAGTTTTTCCGTGTTTGACCTAGAGAGCACTCCCCAGCTTCACAGTAAAATCCTGAGTGTACAAATGGACCCTATCCCGGGCCATTGGTGTACACTCGAGAGTTAAATTAACTCTTAGGATTTCTAGTGCCGTGACATGCCACTCCTTTTCCCCCCTCTGACACTCCTCTCACATGTTTCCAATATGGAGCACCAAACCGCCGTTTTACGGCTGAAATGAGGTGGAACACTATTACGCTTTGGATGGAATTTGGAGCACGAAGGAGACCATGCCTGATGGGACCTCCTGACAGGTCGGGTATAGCCAGTCCCAGGCAGCTACACTCACGAAAACTAATTGAAGACAGTTTCCCCTTTTGCCTCCAGAGCTTTTCCTACTGCATCTCCCATGATGCAGCAGTAGTACCAAGCCAAGGAAACAGACGTGTTTCCCAAACAATGGGTCGGACGGAACAGTGAAATTGCTCATTTCACTGTTAAATAGGGCTTAAGTGTTAAATTCTTAAATTATTATTGTACATTTGGGTCCTGGGTAGACGCCAAGGGCTCCAACTTACCCCTTATCCCTAAACGTATTTGCCATTTTTTACTATTTTAACTAGCCAATCTACATCGACACGTTGTTAGCTTGTATTTGTACTATTTTAAAATGTTTTATACAGTATTTTCTTTTGGGTCTCAAGCAAGCGCATGAGGGAAAAGGTTAGGGGACAACTTAAGTGGGTACTCCATACTGTAGCAGCCTACAATATTATAAGACACATTGACATTGTTTTCACCTCGATTAATAAGGAATCCGTGATCACACATGCCACCATGGTGCACTTTGCTTCCATGGAGGTATAATTTGCACTTTGCTCACACTTTAACAACAAGTTCGTGCCCCCATATATTGCGCTGCATCTGTAGTCATAGCAGCACTTGAGCCTCGCTGGCATCTGCTTCTTTCACACACACACACACACACACACACAAACACACACACAAAGCCAGTATACAGAGACGATTTGTATTGGCTTGTCTGGCACCTATAGTTTAGTGATCGAGTTGAGACTGAGAGAGCACGTAGCCAGTAACAGAGCGGTCATTCGCGGCGAGTGGCAAGCATGCAGCCAATACACAACGATTGCGCTAGACTAGCGGCGGTCGCACAAAATAAATAAATAAATTGACAGCAATAGTGTACCCCCCCAATAGTGTGGGGGCTTTTGGGCCCTTCTGACCCACAGGAAAATCAGAACGTTTTAGGCAAATTATTCAGAAAACCCTAGACCCCAGAAAATCCACTGAATGTTCAAAGTTCAGGTTTTTAGGGTGCCGATATTTACACACTGATATCACGTCAATTTTTCGCTGGGCTGTAGGAAAAGGAAAAACATAATGGCACGTAGTGGAGAACACTTTATGTTCCCCTCAAACCACTGAGCTCATGGCTGCTAGCAGTGAGCTAATGTCCCCTGGTGAATGTGCGACCTGCAATTCCTAGTTTTCCAGGCGTTGGGATAGAAGCCCAGTGCGGTGCGTCGGGCCAGCACGGCGGCTTTGTCTGGAGCTGGGTTTCCTTGGCAATGGCCGTGCGTTCCTCCACTGTTCCAGAGAGTATATGGAAATGTCCGGAAACAGACCAGCTAATTGGCCACAGAGGCCTCTCCAGGAATGTCTCGGATTTAAGACGGATTTTCTTTTTCTTTTTTATTGTAATTACATAATCTTATCACCTCATTCTGGGACTGGAAAGTGTGATATATGTCTGTGGAGACCTATGTGTGTAGCATAGCTGCACACTCCACAGCCTGGAAACAATGATGTCAATTAAGTGCGGGGAGTCTGTGTGTTCTGACCCTAGATCAGTGAGATTGGGCAGCAGGGACCTCTGTGTGCGTACCACTCTCTGGTATGGAAACCATGAAATCATAGTGGGATGACGCAGCTTCCATTGCCTTTGTTGTGATTTGCACGTGACGTTACGATGAAAGAGTTATGTAATTTCACACTCGCACTTCTTGGGGATATAGAGCAGTGATTCCATTCTATTGATCCAAGCCGGAACACAATCGATTGATTTGTCATGAAAATAAAACGTGCTGTGGAAATGCACGCAACCTTTCGGTCGCATGCATTTTCGCTTTAAGCGGACATTTAGCAGTCAGATGGGTGGGCCGGCGCCGCGAACACGTTCACTTTTCTGATCCAGAAAAGGTTGGGGAAATACTAGGATAGCGACTATGACACTGTTTGACCTCCAACCACACATGTTGGGGGACTTCAATTTCAATTTAATTTGATTAAAGTGTTTTAAATCACAAAAAGTTGTGTCAAGACACTTTACATGAACCGACATTGTCCCACCCTGAGCAAGCATTTTTTGCGTCGGTGGCAACGAAAAACTCCCCGGCTCTCCAATTATAATAGTGTAAGATAGTATATAATAATATAGTATAACAATAATGTTAGATTGTATATGGTATTGTATAAGAATGTTAAGATAATAATATACAGTATAGTGGTATTGTATAATATAGTAGCAATTCACAGCTCCATGGAGAGGCCCGGTCCGCATCACGCTCTTGATCTACACCTGGGGGTAATAACAGTGTGAAAAATATATCCTGATGCACATTCTGCTCACGTGAGTCATTGTGTGTACATTTAATATTCTGTGACTTCTGTTTGTCTTCTATGAAATGCCCTGATGATTACAGTCATGTCCTTCAGCATGGCTTGCATGATATACAAAGTTAGATCCATCCAACGGATATTAAGTGTGTTCATGTCTGTCTGTCTGTGCGAGTGAGGAATGTTGTAACAGTGTTATCACCAGCCATTCCTTAATATGTTTATCAGCAGCAGCACAATTCATTTGCTCATAGAGCCGATAGACGGCAAATAGCTTTACAAAGTTAGCCTGGACACTAATACGGAGCTTATGGCAATCATCTATCTATTATAGGTCTATGATACAATGCTTTGTCAAGTCTAATACGGAGCTTATGGCCATCATTTATCTATTATAGGTCTATGATACAATGCTTTGTCAAGCATCAACATGATATACAGAGAGAAGCATTGCAGGTTTCCAGATTATATCACAATCTGTATACCAAATCAAATTAGGTCAGTATTTGGCCCATCGAAATCCAGAGCTGCATAGCATAAATCCACTCAGCATTCAGTTTAATTTATTTTGATGCCGCACACACGCACGCACGCTCTCTCTCTCTCTCTCTCTCTCTCTCTCTCTCTCTCTCTCTCTCTCTCTCTCTCTCTCTCTCTCTCTCTCTCTCTCTCTCTCTCTCATTCTCATTCTACATATTATTGTGATATTGTTGCTGTTGGGCAGAGGCCCAGTGTGTCCATATTTTATTTGATTCATAGATGAATAACCTATTTTATACTTGGGCTACATGAGACTGTAAGTATTGAAAATAGCTGATTCACATGCTTGCACGATGGCTGCTGTGTTGTGAGCTTATACATCTGTTATTTTTTAGATTAGTGAATAATTTTAGCCTATGAGTAATACCAAAATATGGATACCAGGGTGAAAGTGGTTAAGTAGTTTGTATTGTATTTGTTGCTTTCCTTTGGATCACACCAGCAAGGCTGAGAGGAGGATTCATATACTGTATTCTGCCCAGGTGTGAACCCTGGAGAGGTCACTTCAGTGCCACAGGCCCACAGCAACATAAATAACACGGGAGCCAGTATTAACAAGAGCTTGTGAAGTTGTGACTAATTCATAATTACATTGGATCTATTGGAGCAAAGGTTGTTTTCCATTTCCTGAAAAGTAATGGTTTTGGACATACACGGTTTCTGCCCGACAGCGACGATATGAAATGTGACACATTATCTTGCCATTATTTATACAATTTGGTTGTCAATGTTCAGTCCTTATAAACACAAAGTGATGTGTGAAATATACTATATTGAAAGTTTTTAGCTTAAGTTGCCAACAGAACCATGACTAAAATTGTAGCTAGTAGCTACAATCTGTGTTAAAATAAATTACATTTCAACGAACTGTTGCTGCTGCAATCATGATCTTAACGCCACTAACAGGGGAGCAACTGTTAATCGATTTAATCAATATAGGAAAATTGGCAACATGCCATGTTGCAATGTGTTGTGATTTTGTAAAGTATAAAATAGGGATTAAGTGGTTGATGTATATTTTGCAATAACAATGATCTAAATCTGAGAAGTAACTACTAATTAATGCTAGTTGTAGGTGAGGGGCAGAGCGGCTGAAAGCTCTTGACCCCATGGTGGACAGACAGACAGACAGGCAGGGAGGACTTTCAGTTTGATGGAGGAGGCAGACCTAAGAGGCCGGGTGGGAACGTCGACGTGAACAAGGTCACAGATAAGGGGGGGCGAGGTTATATATATATATACTCAATAAAGCCCCTACATTTACTCAACACTCTAGTCGAGTAAATGTACTTGGTTGCTTTCCACCTCTGGCTGTGCAGGGTACAGTCTGTGCCCATTTAAGTGGCACCTCAGTCAGACCATGCCCAGACCATGTCAGGCATCAACCTAAAACAGTAGCAGATGTTCTTAGAGGCCAATTAAGAGAGGAGAGATGCAGACAGCTCTCTCCTCTCTGTTCACCGGAGGTGGGCTGTTGGCCCATATGGGTACTGGAGACAATTAATTAGGATGACAGACGTTAACAATGGATTAGGGGCCACATAAAACGTTACATAAACAATTAAATATAATACATACTCCTAGACCTTCACATGCAAGGCTTTATACCATGTCTATTATCTGGTTGGTTGTACTGTATAGCTATTCTAATATGCGTTCCCCTTGTATAATGTGGTGTCTGCTCTTGTCACTATCTATCGCAGTCTATAGGGACATTTAAAGTTCAATTCTACTTAAGTGCAGCCACTCAAATCAGCAGTGATGGCATCAAACCTCCCTTCCTGATCGCTTTAGGTAATCTGGATTGAGTATAGTAGCACAGACACATGGCGATCAGGGGTTGGAGCTGAGTGTTGGTGGGGGGGGGGCTGGGGGGGGGGGATCTGCGGGAAGTGGAAATAAGTAGCAGAGAAAGGAGAAATGGGGTGTAGAGAGGAAGACAAGAGAGGGGAGACGCAAATCAATACAACATAGAGGGTGAAGACTGTTGCCAGGTAGTTGATAATTATAAGATGTACACACAAAGCAGCCTTGACTTCTGGGAGGAAGGACAGAGTGAGGCCGAGAGAAAACCACATTTACGCCGGTGTGTTTGGGCGGGCACGGCCCCACCTCTGCATTGTCTTGTAGCAAAAAGAGGTGCGGCGTGACAAGTGCCAGCCAGGAGAGGAGACCTCCTACACCTACTCCAGAGAGATGGGTGGAGGAATTCACAGAGGAGACTGTGTGAGATCAAACGAGGTGACGTGGAAGGGAGAAGAGGAGGTGCAAGAAAGAAGCTTACAGACAGATCTACATATATATATATTATTTTTTTCAATTGTATACGTTAAAGAGCCGTTTCTGAGCAAAGCAGAACCTTTTTTCCCCTCACAAATTGAATAGCAGAGATGTGGACAGAGCTGCCTGCAGTAGATGAGAGCCGTCCCTTTTGAGAGCCGTCATTTGCCTCTCCCTCCCTTGCTTACCTGCTCAAGAGGTCCTGGGGGGACGACAGTGATGAGGAGAACCTCTCCCCTCTACCAGAGGGAGCGTGTGTGTGTGTGTGTGTGTGTGTGTGTGTGTGTGTGTGTGTGTGTGTGTGTGTGTGTGTGTGTGTGTTTTGTATCCTAATGCTTCCATAAGCTCACCCAGACGGCAGACGCCCGCCACAAAAATACCAACTCTGCCATTGGACGCTGCATGTGCCGTGGGCCGTGGTGGCTCAGTACGAGGGCGGGGTTATAAACGTGTTAATATGATGCCGCATATTCATACTCGACGTGAATACATAATCAGTCCGGCGGGTCAAACTGGACTACTACGAGAGGGGAAGAGGATCTGACTTTGTCTGTGGGCTGAAGGGATTTCCTCCTGCGTGTGCACTCTTTTGAGAGCATTAATTTGCCGGGACAACCTGGTGTCTCTTCTCTGTACAGCTTTGAACACTTTTTTTGCTCTCTGTCTGTCATTTGGGGGTGTGCTGCTATCAGCTGGATGCTGTCTGGCTCTTCTGACAGACGTCAGGGGACTCTTCTTCGGGTTTGTCCAGTCGAAGGGCAGACGACCCATGGCTCTGAGCTTCACAGGGCTCCCAGGCCATCGTCCCCTTGACCCTCTCTCACTTGCCAGCCGAGAGCCACTCAAGCAGCAGGGGCTTGAGGAGAACCTTCTCTCCATGTTACGGAGACCCTCGTGTTGTTGCCATGCACAAACAACCCAAGAATAAGAATGTCTCCTGGGTAAGTTGGGGTGTGTTTTGGTGAGTGCAGGGGGAGTGAGGTGTGCAAGCCACGGATGAAAACAAGTCGTCGGTGTGATTGCGAATGATACTGTTCGTGTCTTCTCACAATGCTCTCGGCAGTTTATATCTGTAGTATTCTTCAAAAATGTCAAATGTTTAATGATTTCATTCGACTATTTCAATTCTTTAATTTGAACATTGTTAGGCAGTACGTCATACCAAAGTATGGCATAGTTAAGTTGGCTTCTTTCATTCCTGCACACAAAAGCTTTTCCAAACAGCGGCTTAACAATTTAGGAATTATATAACTATAGCGACTACATGCCTACTTTATGAAATCCGGTCATGTCATCTGATAGATAGATAGACTGGTCTGCCTACTCTGCCTGATTATAACCACGGTGATGAGTGATCATTGTTTGCACAATGATACGTTGGAATTGTAATCATTGCGAGGCTTTGTAATCACAGGACAGATCACAGTCTGCAAACAATGTATGGGTGTTTTCTCAGTGGAATTAATTGGGTGGGATTGCATAATAATTGCAGTGTTTACAGTGGACGATTCTGTTTTAGTTAATGACAGCAGTTTTTGCTCGTGTGTGTGTGTGTGTGTGCGCGCGCACAGGATCTTGCGTTACTTTGATTTCTGACTTCTTGGCCTGTGCAGATGGATGATATGGGGAGATTAGGGTGGAAGTGGAACGTGTTTTGTCTCCGATGAAATGAGCTACTTGGAAGGGTTGGGGCTGTAGGTGGAGGGCAGGGGGTGCCTCGGAGAAGCTGGAGCTCCCACTATCTTCACTGTTTCATGGTGTCTGGAAGTTGTCTCTCTGTGGAAAGTAGGGCTGCAACTATCGATGATTATGATTCACTTATTGTTCCATCAATGACGTTTTCGATTAATCCAATAATGGATTAAAGCCGCACAACGGTGTCATGCAAAAATATAACTGATCCACAAGCTCTGTGAACTTGCCATTTCTATTTTACTTTTTGCCTATGACATCACCAAAATAGGAATTGACACCCTCCAATCTAGAGTGCCAGCACTGCAGAGGGGAGACGGGTGAAGTGACCAACAGATAATTAAATTACTTCACACAGTGACATTAAATCAACATTTAAAAAACATTTTAGTCCTTGTGTGAAATGTCAGATGTCTACTGTAAAGAACATGCAACACAATATAACCCACACTTCCAAGACGATTTGATGGTGATTGCTATTAGAAGCAGCAGTGTAGTGTGTGTGCATTGTTCATAGTTCCTCAGTACTGTGTCTATAGGGCATGGGCTGGCCCATGACATTATCAATTGATTATTTTATTAACTTGAATATTTTATAATCGATTCGTTTGCCATTTGGGAATCGGAAGGATACTGGTTCAGTGTCGAAGTGTCCTTGAGCAAGACACTGAACCCCTTTGCTCCCGATGAGCAGGTCGGTGCCATGCATGGTTTGGTTTCCTCCTCATCAGTCTGTGAATGTGTGTGAATGGGTGAATGCAATGCACATTGTAAACAGTTTCCTCCTGAGGTCCAGTGACCTTCGAAAGCCACCACCTCCCTCCTCATCTGGGGGCTCTTGTTTATTTCTGATTTACTGAGAAGTATATTGGCAAACAACAAGAAAGATGGGCCCGAGCGGTGGGGAGCCACATTTTAACCGTTGCTGTTTTTCATCTCTGTCGGGTAGAAACCTCATATGTCCAGTTTACTTTTCACGATTCAAATTAAAACATAGCAAAAGTAGCAGATCTACAATATCAAAATGTGTTGCTCCATGCCACATTTCAAGCTTATACTTTCGATACTTGCTGTAGTGCATGTATGACGGGCAATTCATTTACGAAAAAAACCCACAAACGTTAGAATATAGAGATAAGAGGTTTCTGCCCGACAGCAACGTTTTTATAGCTGCAATCCATAACTTTAATGTCCTCTTTAGGATTCTAAACCGGTTCCCTCGCACAAGTGCCAACATTTTTACTGTTGAGCTACAGCAGACAACACGTGTGTGGGAAGGAGAGTTTGGATTTTTTTTCTAAATGTCTCAATAGAAGAGTCAAGCCCAACCCGTGCATACTGTATAAGTAAACCCTGCACAGCTGGGGTTTAACATGGAGCACTCGTTCGCACTTTTAAATGCTGGTTGGCAAATCGAAAAAATGCGGAAATAGAGCGTTTAAAACTAGGGATTTTGAGTATCTGCCGATACAGATATTACCCGATCCGATATTTATATTTTTACACTTATCCATATCACAAATTCACAATAGTACAATATCCTAAATCACAGACAATATCCAGTCTAATATCATGATATGGATATAATATTGATACTGTCATCCCGATCATATTTCTTTGCTCCCGATCCGATTCCGATCATTTGAAAATGGCCCCAATTTCCGATCATGTGATCGGATCGGGACAACCCTATTTAAAACGCCACTGAGCAACTTCCATTGAATAACTTTATGTACATGTATAACTCTACGAGAAGAATAGGGAGACCACTTCCAACCACCGCAGTTGTGTTAGCACAGATTGGTTAGTAGAAAAGGTAATTTTGCACACCTAAATTGGACAGCTGCGTCGGAATAATGGACTTGAGAAGAGCATCAAATTTGCACACGGGACATATCACCCTTCGACTATATCTAGCCCAACCCCTTGCATCCAGCAGCCAAACCCAGTAGTCACCTACAGTAGTTGGGGAGTGATTTCTCCATTCTGCACAAAAAGAGGAAGTCCCGCACAATGTCTTCACGTATACAAAATCATTTTAGTTGAATGCAGATGCAACGTTTAGGTCCGCGCGACCGAAACGGGATCTGCATTAAACAAAGACCTTGTTTTTGCAAATGCAGATTGCTTAAAATAACATTTTAGTCACACAACTTTTCAGGGATTGCAGAATTTGCAGCTTTAATTTACAGTACTGCACGTGTATGGCATGTGTAGCAAACGATCTGAGCCACTAGGATGCCCCAAAATCCTGTAGTTCATGGTAAGCAGGAAAATAAACCGTGCATATGTCACACTTTGGTACCTTTTACTGAAGCACATGTTAGCTGTGAATAATGTGCGTGTGCAGATGCTCGTGTCTGGAAACAGGGTTTTGTGTGAGAGTTGTCCTCCAGAGGGGAAATTCTGCTCTACTTTCACTCAGCCCACCCATATGGTGCGTACAGTACAGTACAGTACAGTACAGTACAGTACAGTACAGTACAGTACAGTACAGTACTGATCAGGCCATGTTAGACCCCATCTGGGCATGGACAGTTGCTCATGTCCTGGAATTTATACGGCATACCTCTGTTTTGTTTATTGGATTTGATGCTGTATGTTGATTTAGTGTATATTTATTTGTAACTGTGCTGCTGTTTATTGATGGGACTGTTCCTGGTTTATATATATATATTACAGAATAGAGTAAAATGAAATGCAACCTCTGATGTTTGAGTTCTCTCTATCTGAATAGATAAGCAAACCATGATGACCAGATAAAATAATAATAATGAGATCAACAAAGGCTTAACTTTTTTTTCTTTTACATTATCCTGGCCTGTCCAAATCTCTCCTATCCGCTCTTCTGTGTCAGGCTTACAGCAGGCTACATGTACTATACCACCATTTTATTTATGCTGCACATGGGCTCAGGCAGACGGAAAACGGCACCACCTGCTGGACGGCACGGCACAGTAAAAAAAAGAGAAAGTCGCAAATGAAAACGTGCGTGCAAAAGGAAAAGGCACATTGGCTGTGTTGCCATGGAGTTGGTGTGGTAATTCCCCCCAAATGACAGCACTTGGTGTATCCCTTGCTTATTATCTCCACATTAAAAAAGACAACAAAAGGGGGCACGGTGGCACAGTGCTGTCGCCTCACAGCTAGAAGGTCCTGTTTGATTCCCGCTGGCGACGCTGTGGGCGTGCTCTCTCCTCCACGTCATCAGTGCCCATACCAGAGGCGGGGTTGGCGAAAGGGCCTTTCGGTGTGGAGTTTGCATGTTCTAGCAGCTTGGACTCCTCATGCATAGAAAGAAGCATGAGGTCAGTCCGCTACCCCCCCCCAGGTTGGCAGAGGAAGTGTAGTGCCCAGCATTCCATTAGATAATTGACACTGGCCTAATCACAATTATTTGAGATAATTGCAGCATACTCTTCATCATAATTTCCATGTTGAAACTTTTTCGCATCACGATGCATTTAGAGCTTGTAAAGCGGCCATTTCCACTAATAATGGTGCACAGTTATTGTATGATGTATGTTATGTCATATCTGCCCTATGCAACACGGAAATGTAATTTTTGAGGGGCGCTAGCCCCTCCTATATGAACAGCTTTGTGTGTTTGAGCACGTGTTTGTGTTTGTAGCATGTGTTTTGTAGCACGGAATGTGATGATTTGATTGGATTATGTATGAAGATAAGAGCGCCCCTCACTTCACACGAGTGTGATTTCTATTCATAATAATGTGGTTCAACACAATTAAAATATTTGCTATTATTTGAGACAGTTGGATTGCCATGAAAGTGGCCGTGCAACGGCTGTGCACTGCACCGCCATGCTCCCCAGTCTATATGTCAACCACCACAATTTCTATTGGCACAAGATTTCTCAAAATAATAATAAATGTAATGGGCATATTGCTTTGAAACATGCTTATAGTGCATTCATGCTCCCCATGACCTCATCATGTAATCAGATTGCAGCATGAGTCCCCTGCATGGCCTCTAGGGGCTGCTAGAAGGGTTCTTCACACTTTTAGAGCATAATATCCGAAATGGACCAAATCATCATGACATCATACAACAATTAAAATGTATTAACATCGCATTGTACATACATCGCACAGTATTATTCATTAACCTTATTTCTGGAAGATCAGGACACTTATAGATATTGTTATTGTTGACTATTAGAAATATGATATTTTGTTAAAAATAATTATTATTAATAGATATTGTGTAAACACAGTTGTTGTGTGCAGAGGCAGAGCCACTGCGTTCTGCTGGTCCTAGGAGGGCAGGTCTTCTATCCCAGTGGTTCGACCCACAGGTTGAGTGAGAACCACAGGTCTATCCAATAAGCCTAATGACTCTGAGGGACACATCAATGACCGTAGAGACGGGCAGTGCCAGCCAGGCAGCTTAGCACTCCAGATGGTGTGTGTGTGTGTGTGTGTGTGTGTGTGTTTGTGTGTGTGTGTGTGTGTGTGTGTGTGTGTGTGTGTGTGTGTCTCTCATTCTCTCTCTTGCTCTCGCTCTCTCTCCGTTTGTCCGCCTGTGTGTGTGTGTGTGTGTGTGTGTGTGTGTGTCTCTCACTCTCTCGCTCTCGCTCCGTTTGTCCGCCTGGCCAGTGGCCACACACACATCCAGTTGTAGATGGTCACATGTTTTACTCCAGCGGGCAAGCTGCTCTATTGGCACAAGGGCAGTAACTTATAATCTTTACATATATTCATCAAATGAGTTTAGATTTCAATTTTCAATGAAACATTTTGTTCCCCCTGCCCCACCCCCTGAGTATGAAGTGTCCGGCTGACTGGCTGGCTGGCTGACGTGAATATGGTGATTGGTGTGGTGAGTCATGGCTGTTGCATACAGTAGGTGCTTGCACGTGTGTTCTATAGGGCACTTTTTCCCAAACAGTGGCAGGTCCCGAGATGGAGCCTGCCTGCTTGCTTGCTAAGGGGACGAATTTAATCTTGACCTTCAGGTTAAAGTTTGTGTCTGATCTAGATGTATTTAGGTGAGACATGACCTTTTCACATGATCTAAATGTCAGAATAGAAGAGCAGGGAGACAAAATGCAACCATTCCAGTTGCATAATAAGTTATATTGTATTAACATACCATACAGATTGTACAAAATTACATTTTATGCATAAAATAAGTTACATAGTGAGACATTAATCAAAGAAAAAAAAAACCAATCCAATTGAGTTCAAGATTTTGCACGTTCCCCCTTGTGTTTTCTTTTTTACAAGATAAAACATTGGTAGCCTATTCGGTAATCTCTAATCTGTGGTCTCCATGGGTGGGGCGTGTGTGTGTGTGTGTGTGCGTGTGCGTGCGTGCGTGCGTACGCTCTCACGCGCATCTATACAATGATCCAGTATGTATAAACCCAGCAGAGCTCAGGATGGAAGCCAGGCTATACAGTGGAGCTGTGCAGGAGGAGACAGATGTCATACTATCAATTAAGGCTTAATACCCAGAGAAACACTCTGGAATGGACCATGATACCGCTGACTGAGTTTAAACACCCTGGGTCCCGTCTGCTCAGCAACACACGTGTGTGTGTGTGTGTGTGTGTGTGTGTGTGTGTGTGTGTGTGTGTGTGTGTGTGTGTGTGTGTGTGTGCGCATATCTACTTTTCTTCTCTTTGTGTGCATCTATCCCATGTGTGTGTTCTTGTGTTTCTTTCTGCGTGTGTGCTTGCGTGTGTGTGTATGTGTGTGTGCCTGTGCACACATGAGCACCAGATACTCAACCAACATGAGTCATGACACTTGGATAGAGAAGGGAGCCCTTCTAGGATTTCCACATCGCATTACTCGCTCGCTCGCTCTGTCTGTCTGTCTCTTTCAATCTCTCTCTCTCTCTGTCTCTCTCTCTCTCTCTGTCTCAGATGGTTACCTGGCTAGGTGTATATGCTGCCTGTATTGTACAGGTATTTAGTAGCAAGTCGCCATCAGCCAGGATGGCATTAAGCCGTCATCCGCTCTGAGCGGAGAAAAGAGGTCGTTGGCTTTTATCCTTGTGTTGAGGTGCCAACTGCTTCTGTACACCTCCTGGGCCATGGTGGCATTCTGAACAAAAAACAGAGGATTTGCATAATTCATTACAAGTGGCTCTGGAACAGAGAGGCAGCACAGGTGTCTCGACGCCGGCACCGTGCGGGAGGGAACGAGCATGTCAAAGAAGCCGAAGGTAAAAAAAATGCAACCAAAAACTTGTCTTCATTGCAACTCGGCTTATTGTCGTTATCCGGCGTGCCATGTGGTTTCACGCTTGATCTTTGATTATATTCTGAAGAAAACAAACCTTCCCTTTACAATTCACACTGCTGCATACTGCAGGATTGTTTATCAGCTTTGCTATCCCTCGCTGTTGTCCTGTGTGTTTGTGATGTGATCAAGTGTATCACTTTGCCTAAGTGTCCTATCCTACAGGATATCTGTCTCGGGTCGGGTGGAAAGTGTCAAAAACTGATACTTTTCAGGATTCAAATAAAGAAATGGCCAAAGTAGCAGATCGAAAAGCGTCGCTTGTGGATCTGCCACTTTCGACACTTTTGTGTGCCACTGTGGTATGATAAAGTAGGACTTTAATATACGAAAAAGCACAAAGTTAAAATATGGAGATATGGAGGTTTCTGCCCTGACGGCAATGGTATCCTGTTTGCCAGGTGTATTCGTTTGTGTACTTTGTTGTGGATTCACAAGGGTCAGTTTCTACCACTTTGTGCCCAGTAAAAGCCTTAGTGGTCTTTTAACGGATCCATTTGGGTAAATTGATTCACTCTCAGAATTACATTAACACTGAGGATGTTGACCGCGTGCCATATAAAATCCAGGATGCTGCATGGTGTTTGCCAGGTCTCTCTGTCTGTAAAAGACAATCTGTGGCCTCATAGAACCACATCTTTGTGTCACTGTTCGTGCAGCTGCAAGAAGCCCAGTTAACAAAACCAGTCATGTGTACAGTTAAGTGCAGTGTAGTGTACTGAAGACCGCATAGACCGTGATTGAAGTCTCATTATATGGCAGGTGCGAATTTCTGCGACAGGATTCCTTCCAGTATGCCTTTTGTCTTGGGACCAGCAAAGCACAGCCATTCCAGGTTATAAAGGATAGATTGGTAGTAACCTTAAAGTGGGTTTATAGCTTAACCAATGGCAAAGTATTGGCAAGTGTACTCCTTTGTAAACGTATGCCGAGTTTGGACTACCACAGTGTTATTTGCAGAGCTGTAGGTTATAACAAATAACGTATTTTTTGTGAAGTCATTTTGGACAGCTGACTTTGCGCCGGCAATTGTTTCTTTCTCCGCAAATCCCGGATTGTTTTTAAAGACCCGAGCTGATTTAAATCTCCTTAACCGAGAGGAGAGAAGCAATCATTACAAAGACAGTCAGGGGATTAAGTGGACACGTACTGTACATAGCAATCACCCCTGTTGGTGTTATTGTGTTGTGTATAGTGGTGGACCGTATCTCTCTTCGTCTATAATACCAGTGGTTATCAAACAGTGTGCAGTGAGACACGTCCAGGTGTGCTTTGGCATTTTTTTGACAACCACATTATTATTGCAATGTATCATTTATAGGTTTGTTTTCACTAATTGTCAACAGTAGCAAAAATAGACGATCTAAGCTCACGTACAATACATGGCAATACAACACATTGTGAGATTGTAGGTCTACTATGTTCGCCATGACTACAAAAGGGCACACCAATGGGCAAACCTCAAGGCCTACCGCCTTGAGGTTTGCCCATTGGTGTGCCCTGGCCACCAAAAGTTTGAAAACCACTGTTCTATATTGCACAGATGCAAAGAGCTTCAAACACTTCAAAAGCTTCCTTAGCAAAGCAAAAGTGTCTGTGGGAAATTCGAGTAAAAGTGAAGTGAAAGTATTATTGATTTCTGTTATGTGATGGATGTTGTGCCATGCTGTCACTTCTTTCCAATACGGTATCTATTTCAGATGTAAATATGCAGGAGCACCTTGGCTTAAACCATACATCAGGACATTATAGTTGCTAATCAAAAGTGTGTGTGTGTGTGTGTGTGTGTGTGTGTGTGTGTTTGTGTGTGTGTAAAATTCACAACATGTTAATGTTTGTGTATGTTGATCTCAAACACATACTCATTGATTGTAATCTAATTTAATCTGATTTAATAATCTAAATCTAACTAATTACCGATGACACTGCCATGGCTCTCTGTCCTCTAACTATCAGTCATGTGTGTGTGTGTGTGTGTGTGTGTGTGTGTGTGTGTGTGTGTGTGTGTGTGTGTGTGTGTGTGTGTGTGTGTGTGTGTGTGTGTGTGTGTGTGTGTGTGTGTGTGTGTGTGTGTGTGTGTGTTTGCGCGTGCTGTGCGCGTGTGTGCCCGGCTGTCCGTGTGGCGTGTGCCCGGCGAATCTAACTTTGAATACCTCATAATGCATGCTATGAGAAATGTGTGAATGAACGCACGTCGTGCGCTGTGTACGTCCAGAGGTTGGAGTGTGTTGTGTTCTCCCTGCTTGACCCTTATTGGTCACAGCGATCCCCCCATTGGCACAGCCAGAGTGTGTGTATTTTCCATCTAGTCCACGTATAGTGACATAGACAGTCGATGTGTTGACGTGCTCAGTGAGCGTGAAGCGACTTAGTGTGAGTGCTTAGTTTGCATGCATGTACACTCACTCGCTGCCACTCTGCAGAGGAGAACAGTTGCACACAGACAGACACCACTGTGGTTGAGGAAGTGTCTTGTTTACATCCATCTATTGGTCGTCCACCAGCAGCTCTTTCTTCATTTCCATGGTCTTAATTCCCATGGGTGTGCACGACAGGGTTCCTAACTCCTACAGGCAGCGCACGCGCCGCCGTCTGAAGAAGGTAAGCTCTTGGTTTCTGTTATTAGAGGCTTAAAGGTAGGGTTACCTGTAACAGAAAGTGATCATTTTTGGTTTAAAAAGAAAATCACACCCGTGTGAAGTGAGGGGCGCTCTTATCATCATACATCTCATATCGGCCAATCAGAATGCCTGTTGCCTGTAGCCACAAATTTACGTCATATTTGGTGGACATTTGACCTAATTTCTCCTTTCATTGTCAACGGCAAATATTGAGACGTTTTGGGTCAAAATATATATAGGAGGGGCTAGCCTAGCGCCCCTCAAAAAAGGTTAAAGCACTGTATTCTGACAGTAATCATTGCTATAGAGTTTGTTCAGTAACAGGAGTCTCCCTGTCTCTCCAGCTAATTGATTAGCAGAACACACATTTTCAGGTGGGTGACACAATGTCAGCCAATCAGGAGAGAGTACTTTTATCATTGTTCAGATCGGTGAACCAATATTATCCACCGCTGTGATCCAGACGGCATCTGACCTCATCAAACCCTGTACACTCAAGACATGCTCCATATATGGCCAATACAGAATGTTGACCCATGCCAAAGCGCCAGCGCTCGCCCAGCAGTCTGTTGTCACCCAGGTGAATGCGTCCCTTCGCTTCTCGCCCTCAGGCGTCTTACTGGTATTTAGTTTTCATCAGTGAAAAACGGTAGTCGACGAAATCAACACTGTTTTGACTATTAAGCCGCTAGGCTTAATATTTAGGAGACTTAATTTACAGTACACCTGTAAACCTGTGATGTGACGATATTAGGTTCTGATTATGACGAGAACCATAATTCCTCCAGTCGGCCACTCTGACAGAACTCAATTTAAAAATAAAGTACTCTATCATTCTGATTAGTCCTCTGATGTACATACCACACGTACAGTAGTACAGACGAGGAGTGTTATACTGTGGTGTGATCTCCACTGTGTGTGTGTGTGTGTGTGTGTGTGTGTGTGTCAGTGTAGGTTTAGTGCTATTCTGGGTCCGGGGGGCGGGCTCACACGGTTGCTGGATGCCCATTGGTGGAGCACACTGAACAGCAGCACAACTCTGGAGTGGCACAGAGAGGCGTGGCATAATGCACAGCTGGGGCTTCTCTCTCTCTCTCTCTGTCTCTGTCTCTCTCTCTCTCTCTGCTTGTCTCTCTCTCTCTCTGTCTCTCTCTCTCTCTCTGTTTTCTGAATTTCATGTACGTAGTATTGAGAAAAAATAAAGGGAAGCTCCGCACACTCAGATCTGCGCACAATCAATGTATTTATTTAGCAAGCTTTCGGTCTACTGACCTTCAGGCATAATCAAAAAGTGACATAGGACAGAATATATGTTCATCACTTGATTGGATGATTGATCACACCTATGTCAAACATTTCAATTTGAATGATAACTCCATGTACGTAGTATTGAAAATCTATTGTTGGGTTAATGTCAGGCACAGTACCCTTTTTGTGCTGAGTTGTTGTATCCTATAGTAAGTTATAGAGGCTTTTTTAAATTCAAATTCTCTCTCCCTCCCTTTCCCACTCGCTCTCTGTCCCTCTCATACTGTACAGTACAGTATATGCTCATTCTCCCCCACTCCGTTTTAAGGTTCATGTTTATTCAGTGAAACTGCATTGGAATTGGGATGCATGTGTACTGTACAGAGCTTAAAGGAAGGAGGAGGAAAGTGAGACAATGTCCGCAGTGCAGACATTTCACTATACCATAATAAAAACAACATTAAAAAAACATGTGTGGAAAGAAGCAACAGGCGTCATGTGCCAAAAACTATATATAAAGGCGAAATAATCTGTCATTTTAGATTTTTTTAGATACACGTAGAATACACGTAGGAATTAGAACAGTGGTTTAGAACAGTGGTTCTCAAAAAAAGCTGATGTACAAGTGTGGTTAATTCCACCTACTGAATAAAGTGCTCTATTGCTAGTTCTCACATATCTCACTTTCCTTCTCATATGGTTTGTCTCATCACTCTCTCCTCTTCATCGCCCTCTCTGCATCCACCAACCTTTCACGCTGTCTCTATCCTTCTCTCTTTCACACTTCAAACCAGTGGTGTAAAAAAGCATGATTTTTCTAAGTAAGTAAAAGTATCAATGCTGTAATGTAGAAAGACTTTGTTATAAGTAAAAGTCCGGCAATCAAAATGTACTAAAAAGTATTGGCATCAAATAAAGTACCAATAAAGTAAAACATTATGCAGAATGTCCCGTTTCACGAGTTATCATTAGGCCTACTGTATGTGTAAAATGTAGGAAAATAATCTTTTAAAAATAGCAGATCTACAAGCACACAACGTAAAGTTACTAAAGTTTTCAAAAAATATATAATTGTGGTTGTGGAGTAAAAGTACAATATTTGCCTCTGAGATGTAGCAGAAGTAAAACTATAGAAAATTTGAAAAACTGCAGTAAAGTAAAAGTACCTAAAGAATGTACTTGAGTACAGTACAGTAAACTGTATACTTAGTTACTTTCCACCACTGCACCACCACACAGACACACACACACACACACACACACACACCCTCACTCTCTCTCTCTCTCTGTAATTAGAGTGGTCCCTGGGGCCTGGTGGCCTGGTCTGTTCAGTAGCTAGGTAACTCCAGTCAGAAGCTGGCCTTTGGCCCCTGGGGGTTCGTTAGGTGGATCAGAATCACAGAGGGTTCCATCGTGAACTCGCTTCTCAGTGTGCTCCGCTGCATAGTTTTTACGTAATTAAGTAAGATGACTTAAGAGTTGATCTTCTTTTTATTTTTGAGTGGTGCAACCACTCCCTTACGGAGCTCTGTGAGTGTGTGGGTTGGTTGGCTGGCTGGGTGGCTGGCTGGCTGGGTGGGTGGCTGGGTGCGTCTGAGCACGAAAACAGCATGTTTTTTTTCACCACGTATGCGCAACCTAACGCACACACAAACACACACGCACATATTAACTGTATATATGGTGATTTTGGGTGTGCCAGTACAGTACAGTGACAGTACAGTTCAGTAGAGGGACCCCCACACAGTAACTCTGTCATTTCTCAACCGTTTCGGACGCGGGGCGGCTCACCGGAATCAGGCCGGCACCCTGGGTGCATTCCCTTGGGTCTGGAACTGAGTTGCACCACTCACTTCACACAGGTGTGATTTTTTAAATATTGGCAGTGTACTGTATATTGTGGTGTAGAGAGCAGTGGTTCGTGCCAAGGATCCCCAACTTGATGTGTATGTTGTAAGTATCTGGGGTCTAAAAGTGGATAAAGTGAAGTGATACTAAAAGTTGATTTGGAAGTGGAACCAAAAGAATCGGCTCAACCAGACAACCACAATGGCATTGAAGATGTTGATGCCAAGAATTGTTGACAGAGCAAGTGTGATGAATTAATCTTGCTCCGTTTGTGCACTGAATCAATAATCCCATCTGGATTGTCATTTTAGCCCCGTCCCAGAATGTAATGGATGGTCTCTCTCTCTCTCTCTCTCTCTCTCTCTCTCTCTCTCTTTCTCTTTCTCTCTCTCTCTCCAATCTCAAACAGTTGGCCGATGAAAAGCATTTGTTTACAATCGTGTATGTATATCCACTAATTCAAATGCAAACAGTGGATGTTTGAGTGTAGTCTGGTGTTTCAATGCTCAAAGTGGTGCACTTTGTTGTTTTGCATGTTCCAATAAATCGCCATGACCATGAGCCTGTTATATAACTATTGAAGTGGTGAGCATGAAGGACAGCCGTTTGTAGAAATGTTTTCTTGTCTTTCACGGTTTCAGCTTTTTAGTTGGCGTAAAACTTGTCTAATGATGAGTAGTACAGAGTGGACAGGTGGGGGATATACAGGCATTAATTTGTTTAATAGGATTCTTGGCAGGGCTAAACCTTGAGGAGTGCCACCGACAGATCTCCCAAGATCTAAGCATTTATTTGGGCATGGTGAGATTTGACAGAAAACCAAACATGGACAAACCGTGTCATATTGTTTATGCTGTTGACTAGATTGTTTGGACTCTGAATCAATATATTAACTTTGTTCACATGTTTCTGCAGTGCAGTATTGATCATATTGTCCTTATTGGTGTCCCTCATGCACAACATATATTTTCAGACGGGGGTCTGTGACGAAATGCATAAATACAATACAATACACTACAATTCAGTATGAGAGCACTGCGTTTCCTCATGCAGATCGGCTTTCACCGTTGACTTGATTTGTCCTAATGTTGGTGCTAAATAACAGTTAAAGACCGCAGTGATAGACCAGGCGAGGAAGAGGGGCTGCTTCCATGCTTCAGCTCTGCAGGGCAGATCCACATGCATGGGCACAGCTTGAGGTCACGGCAGAGCCGCAGAGAAAATTATTATTATGAGGATCAGCTTGGCGTGTTGCCCTACGCACATACGCACGTGTGTACTGCGCGTATACCTGGCGACGGTACTGGCTTTTTTGTGGCTTTCCCCTTTATTTTTTTTATAGAGGGACAGACGGTATAGGCTGACAGGAAATGGGGAGAGAGATGGGGGGAAGACATGCAGTAAAGGCCGTCGGAATCGGGAGTCGAACCCGCGGCACACTGCCAGACTGGATTGCCAGCCAAGGTGCCTGGACCACTGAGCCATGGCCCAGGCCTTGGCTTACATTTTTCATCATAATGTTAGGCCCAAATGATTCGCCATGCAACCAAACGGTTGTGAGTAGTTGTATGTAGTTGCATGAAACTATTATCCCCAATGGCAGTTGCAAGGAGTTGCATTGGTGTCCTTAAAACTGTTGGTGTCCTTAAAACAGTTTTGTTGCAAGGAGTTGCATTTGTGCAGTTTGGGCCTTTGTCACCAAAATTACCACTGGTTAGAAAGGCTGCTAGACAAAGGTGTAATCTATGGGACAGGTCTAGGTTCATTAAGCAGATCATCACTCAGTCCAAACAGCATGGTGTCCACAAGAGCAGAAAAGTAATTTCAGGTAACAGCTAGGTAGAGGTCAGAATATAATATGCAGGCAGAATAAAAGAAAAGTGGTCAGATTAGTAGGCAAAGTAGAACGGCATGTGGCAGGCAATAAATACTGAGCCAGATGTGAGGAACAATATGAATTAAACATCTGGGCCCCCAAATCTGAATATATTAAAAATTGCACTTTCGCAAAAGCTGTGAGCTTGGGACGCCTGCTAGGAATATGAAATACCAAGTTAACTTCAGGGTGTAATCGATATTTGTACTTTTCACTTTTATCAGCCAACAAAATTGGTTAAATCAAAGTGATGTGGCGTTTTCTAAATCATTCTATTAAGCTGAGACAGATTTTATGTAAATTATATTGATGTTAAAAGGCTGTTGGTGCACGTTGTGAGTAAGAATAAGCAATCAATGTTAGATATATAGTCAATGATCAATCAAAGTTGAAACAGAATAATTATTTATTTTAACTTCATTTCAAAGTGCATGCCACTTTGCAATTGTGCATCTAAGCCAGATTCTAAGCTAATGCAGTGGGTTAAATATCATGAGCAAAAATGCAAACAAATGCAATGTTTGAAGAACAGGGCAGGCTTACTATAGTATTACTATTGTAAACAAAATAATGGCATATACTGTAACATTAGACATAGCATAGACCGCCATTAGAAGATATGCAATGACTAATTGACTATTAAAACATGCCGTGTTTAAACCCTGAATCCCTCAATTTTGAAAGCACATTTTACTATGTTTTGTATGCATTCTAACCATGTGAGAATGGTTAATGCTTGCATTCAACAAAATGGTTGTGTGGTTGTTGGTTGAGGTTTCTCCTTCATAAGGCTGATTGGTCATGGTCTCTATTGTTACACACATTGCGAGTTTTGGTTTGGCTTCGGGAGGGTTTTTATGCAGCTGACCTGGAGAAATGGCACGTTTAGTAGTGATATAACACGTTCACAGTGTTAAATTATCTCCTGTCTCCTCTTGAGTGCAGACAACAATGTAAAACACAGGAACAATTGCATTGGGGCCCTAAGGATGGCAGATATCAGTTTCAAACCACTTTAGTCTGTCTGGTTGTAAGGCGCAGCACTGCTTCAAGGGGCCACTTGTGGGGCTTTAGACTGTTCTGTAATAATGAGGTACACAAAAGTATTGGCATCAAAATTATGCAGAATGTCCCGTTTTCATTAATAATTTTGAGAATTGCAGATCTACAAGCTCACAATGCGTTGCCAGGGCCGGCTCCAGGATGAAATTACTTAAGGGGGCACACTAAGTGTTATTTATTTCATACATCTATTGCGTTGTTAAATCTTCGTTGTGGTCTCATCTTCAATGCAAGAACGAATGTTACCTTGAATTGCAGTTGTAGACTTTAGACACCAGTTTGAATAGCCTACTAATGAAATAGTGTGCCTAGCTCACTTCATGAGCTTGTAGATCAGCTTTTCTCAAATTAATGAAATGAAGTGGTGTTATAAACCATAATAAATATAGTATAATTCTATCTCACTGTGATGTGGTGAAAAGTAGCCTACATGTTGATTGTTTTGCCTCAGTCCAATATAATTGGTTACTGCAGTGTACTGTAATCCAGTTGCATAAGAATGCTTCAAAGGCTCTATTGCCGATCAATAAGCCACAGGCTATACAGCGGCAACTGAACATGCACAACATGGTCCGAACCAGTGATGGAAATAGTACTCACATTTTGTACTCAAGTAAAAGCACCAAGACCACAGTGTAGAAATACTTCATTTGCATTGAAATATACTTGCAGAACATCCCATTTCACAAGTTTTTTGCTAAAATGGGGGGGGGGGGGGGGGGGGGGGGGGGGGGACATTTTCGATGACGTCCCACCGGAAAATAACATTGAATGTTGCGCAACAGACGCTCCCAGCCTGTGGACTAGCGATGCAATCGGTTTTGATATCAATAAATCTCCGTCCTTAGCGCTGGCCGTTACTAATTGATTGAACAGAGAACTCCGTCCTTGCCGCTCGGGGTGTTAACTTACCGTAACGTGTGATTATGAATATGGTGAATACCATATGAACACTATGCTCTATCGCTATATAAAAATTGCCCAATACCATGTGACCATGGTATCTAGGGGGTACAGCTAAATGTGTTAATACAGCATCACAATCATTTTAACCACTTGATCTATATTTTATACGTTGGTTATTAAAATAATAGCAGATATACAAGCTTGTACATCTACTATTTTTTTAAATGTACACACACACACACACACACACACACACACACACACACACACACACACAAATATTGTCCTCTGGGGAGTGTCCGTGTCACAAATAAGAAAAAGTGTCATAACCACTGACTTGAATTGCTTAAATTGTGTCATTTTGAGGTTGTTTGTGTAAAGTGGTGGTTGTGTAAGCGAGCTGCCCCGTGGTACCAGAATCACAGCTTCCTGTCAGCTGTCATCACACACGGCACGCTCAGGGCTTTGGGGACAGCAGGCATAATTAGTGTCTGCTTTTCCCCCTTCAGGTGCCTTTGACCTTTTGTTACCTCTACCTTTGTTACATCAGAACCACCAAAAAAAGAAAAGAAAAACAGTGCAGTAGCTTTTTGGAAATGTTGGACCTGGAATTATTATCGGCATGATTTAGTAGACATCTCAAATGATCTAGCCATCTGGAATGGGTGATTTCTTTCCTGCACGTTGTTTCATCCCATGAAGGAGTACTAATACATGTCAGTCGTGTTCAGTGGTCTAAAATGACGTACGTTTACTTTGAGTAACTTGAGTAACTATTGAGTAAACGTCATTAATATAATATACCTTAGGTGTGGAAATAATAATAAAAAGTCCCCCCCCTGTTCTATTTAGCCTAGAACTGAAGGTCTAGAACCTGGGGTCATATGATCAGTGACATATCACAAAGATGTACTCTTTGACTTGCAAAGTACATCTTGATGATATGTGATATGAACACTTGACAACACAGAGTACGGATCCGATACCTGGGTTCTCTACGTGGGGTCCAGGGACCATCTAGGTTCCTTATTTGTAATGTAATGTACAATTGTATTATTGTTATTTGCACGCTTGAATAGAACTCACCCATCCGTGCAATATTTTTGTATTATGTTTCTGTAGTTCTCGGTCATAGCGAACAGTGTGTGTCTCATGGACTAAGTGGCATTTATCATCGTTCTTGTTTGATTTAGGGAAAGTGGACCAGTTTCGTTATGGTTTAATTTTGGACACTCGTGACGAACTTGTGACAGCGGCACCCGCCACACAAAGGTCTTACAAAGGTTATTTGACGGCGCCTCGTCGTGTTCCCCCTTCTTGTTTTACAGAATATTTGACATTTCGTTTCTGCTACGTGAACCACTTGCACGATATTATTGCGTTTTTCAAAGCGCACATCACAGCCTGCAGTGTTCTCTGATGTCTTTAACTATGAAAAGATGGATCATCTGAGTCTGAGACTCTCTTTGAAGTGAGTGGGCTTCATTACTGTAACCACCACAGTCTCGTAGACTCCAGACAAGTACCAGCTGCCTGACATTGGCACTGCCTGACTACTGTAAAAACTAAACTACTTGTGTCACTTGATTTACTTACAGTACGTCCACATATAACTCCAGTTTTTATTGACTTGACCGGATGGATGTTTACAGCATGTTTTTATTATTATTATTCAAATGACATTTAGATGTTTTGTCTCACTTTTCAGACCCTTCCCCCCCCAAAAAAAACAGACATTTATAACTCCCTTACACACTGTAACGCAAAGGTTGTGCACCGTTGTGCGCTTAATCTTGGTCGACCAATGAACAATCAAGTTTACGACTCGGGAATCCTTTGTTGATCACGCCGGTGAATATGGCATTTTCTGTCGACACGGTGAAGATAATTACTTCCTGACGTCGTTCCTCAGTCTCAAGCCCCAACATGTGTTGGGACTTACAGTGAGTTAGTCTCTCTCTCTAGCCTTCCGCTCCTCAAAGTCAAGGCATAGAGAGCCACACATGTAAACTTCCCAGATCACACACTCCACACACGCACATTAAAAGAGCTTCCCCCAGATGCTTTCGCTGCATTCTGGAATTTTTCAGGCCGGCCCTGTTGGCCAGAGATACTTACTTCCTAACTGGCTGTGTGTGTGTGTGTGTGTGTGTGTTTGTGCGTGCGTGTGTATGTGGGAGGGGAGAGGGGCAGGGGAAGAGGAGGCAGGGCGGGGGGGGGGACCTTGTTTTGGGATTGGAGGACGGTCGTGGCGTTCTGAAGGAGTGCTCTTCTCCCAGCGTGGGAAAGAGAGGTTTGTCTCCCCTCTGCCCTCTCAGCTGTGCGGACTGAATTAGGCCATAGAAGGGCCGAGAAGGAACTAACTTTACAGCCCGGACAACTTTCTCTCACTCTGGCTTAAAGGTTGAGCTTTTCCTTCCTTCCTTCCTTCCGCCCCCCCCCCCCCCCCCACCCACCCCCGTGTCGGGACAAGGGGGGATTCGCAGGCGGCCAGAGTTCCTGTAACAAGCTCGGAGAGGAGATGGGCTGCAGCTGAGAGGGGCTTTTTGTTTCTTTTTTCTTTTCTCCCCCCCGTTCCCCTTCTTTCTCCCGGTCCGGGACGGGAACGGAGCAGAGCTGGGTAGGGCAGACATGTATCGGTCCGGCAGTGAGGAGTCGGATGTGGTGAGTTTATTTTGCAGGGCTTCGCCGACACACACACACACACACACACACACACACACACACACACACACAAAGAGAGAGACATTAAAGGCTACGCTTTGAAACATGTGCATCAAGTGCTCGTCCCAGGGTATGCTTTCGTTACCTGGACCCGATTTAGCCAAAGTTCTCCCGTTCTCCGCTGATGTCCGCCTCACTGAACAAAGAGGAAGTAGGGAGGGAGTCCCGAAGAATGGAGGGGTCATTAGTGGAAAGGTCTAGACTAGAGTGTAGCGATAAACTTCCTATTTTTCTTACTTATCACTTTTCCTGGAAGTTTAGTCACTCAGTTGGTTGCTCAAGAGGCTTGGAGTGACTCTCTTCTTGTAGTGTGCAGGAGGGGAGGGAGGGGGGTGTTCGGGGGAGTCGGGTTGGGGGCTGCTTTATAGGGGCAAGCGACTCATGACAGCATCTGAATGTTGTTGTGAGTGACCCTGCATGGCCATTACTTAGCCTTAAGTGGAGACCGGCAACAGTAGTTAACACTAACAGCTTATGTCGAGCGAAAGAAAATAAACACCTGGGCCAGGCTTGACTTATTACACACAGAAAGACCAGTTGGATGCAAAACATGGCTTCACTCACTGCTGTCAGATGCAAGAGGAGCATCTAGCCTCTCTGAGCGTAGTACTGCTGCTGGATTCAAGTATTTCCTGTTATTTCTCCATTATAACATGTCCTTTTCAGCACCGTGCCACACAACTAGTTATAAATTCCACTTGAATGCCATCAGCCTCATTCGCTTACTAAATGGATAATCAGCCTTCAAAGGACATGCAGTTTGAAGGCACACACACACACACACACACACACACATACACACACACACACACACACACACACACACACACACACACACACACACACACACACACACACACACAATTGCACACTGCACAGCTGGACACATGTGCATCGCAGCAGTGGCTATAATCAGTCTAGTGCTATTTAGTGCAGTTATTCTTTCAGGCTGGTCTCAGGGTACTAGTGTCTGCACAGTGCACACATGACTCATCACGATTCGGTGTGAAGAGGGAGGGTGTGTGTGTGTGCGTGTGTGTGTGTGTGTGTGTGTGTGCGCGTGCACGTGCACGTGTGACAAATGCTGTTGTCTACCGCTATGCTCTGTAGTTGACTCCACACTGTCCACAGTGGGAGTGTGACTATCTCACCACCTGTCCTCTACCCAAATGTAGACTCTCACTACGTGAATACCAGTGATGAAAGAAGTACTCACATTTTTTTCTTAAGTAAAAGTATCAATACCCTATTGTAGAAATAGTCTGTTTCAAGTGCAAGTTCAGTATTCAAGATATACTTGAGTAAACGTACAAAGGCATTTTCCACCTTTCATGGTACTGTACATGTGGACAGTTGCCATTTAATTAATTAAAGGCTATTCCTCTTTTTACTCTTGAGTGCCCGGATTCAAGACCGGACTCGGACTCTTATTGAGTGGGGCAACCACTCCAAGGAACAGCAATGTCCTAACCTATGTATGTCTCTATGTCCCGATGTTTAGAGTACCAATAGGGGGTGCTGTTGCACCACTTGCTTCAGACTGCTCAGATTTTTTTTCTTAAAGTACAAAGATATTGGCATCAGAATGTACAGATGGTACCAAATGAAAGGCACTCATTATGTAGAATGTCCCATTTCACACGTTTAAATGTTGTATAGCCGATCTACAAGATCACAATGTGTCGCGATTGGCTATTTTCAAATGGCCGAAATGTATATAGGGCTGAAGTGATTAATGTATGTTTTTAATGATAAAAAATAAAGTTACAAATAGCTACAAATATTGTAGTGGAGTAAAACATTATTTTTTTTGCCTCTGAGATGTAGTGGAGTAGAAGTAAAAGTATTGAAAATTTGAATTACTCCATTAAAGTAAAAACAATACCTCAAAATTGTACCTGAGTATACAGTACTTGATTATGTGTACAGTACTACAGTACACACACACACACACACACGTCTCTGAGGTGCTGCTGCTGGTTTTATGTTCAACAATATATTGATCTGTGGGCAAACATCGAAACACTACTCTATGCGTGCGCACGTGTGTGTGTGTGTGTGTGTGTGTGTGTGTGTGTGTGTGTGTGTGTGTGTGTGTGTGTGTGTGTGTGTGTGTGTGTGTGTGTGTGTGTGTGTGTGTGTGTGAGAGAGAGAGAGAGAGAGACACCTTGCAGTCTGATAGAGATAGATAGTACTGTATAATCCCACTGGCACTATGCCCGATTTATATATAAATTGTGTGACGTTGCCTTGCACCTAATCTCGTGTTACCAGACTGTTGCCTCCGCGATTTCCAAACACTTCATCATACAGTCTGGGCCAACGGAAGAGCTGTCATGAGTAAACTATAAAGCGGAAGTGGAGCCTCCTCGCCACTTCCGTTTCGTCTTTACAGTCGCGCACATTTATCCTAATATAAATAGAAAACATCTAAGCATAATATAGCTTGTTGCTTAGCAGAAAAGGAAATAAAACAATAAGCTCTAAAGATATTTTAAAATATATTTTCGTGAACGGAAATGGCAGCTTCCGTTACTCAGCTCATGGGGGCTATTAGGTCCAGACTCTATATAGCATTCGGAGATTGTGGAATAGTTGTCTGGCTACGCGAGACTACCTTGCACCAAAAACATCCAAATCTACAAGCTCGCAATGTGCAGTGCTGTGCTATTGAGTCACCGCCGCACATCTCTTATCAATCACGCGTGATGTGTGTCCATGAGGCCTCTGTCCCATTATGATAAAATCCTCACTATTCATTTAGTGTAAAATGGACCCACGTGGGGCCCGTTAACTATCTATGACTGTGTCAAAGGTCATGACAAAAACAAAACGACAAAAGAAAAGTATATGGCAGTGGTCCTCAAAATGTTTTGGCTCAGGGTCAGGGCACCCCTGTAAATAACTATTTCATCCATGGCACCCATGTGTCATGATAAGTAAATATGTAAATCTTTTGCCAGTATGAGACGAGTTGCAAATATCAGTTTCCATTAGGACAGATGGAAAATAACTTGACCACTTGAACTTCACATTCAGCAAAAATAGATGATTGATTGATTGATTACAAGCGACGTATTGTAGATCGGCTATTTTAGCCAAAGAAAGTTAGTGTTGATTGAAAAAGTACAGCGCAACTCAGGTCTGTTTTATAGTAGAGCTAGAGGGTCTAACTAAGTGGTTCAACTGAAGGGATATGGATCAATTCCAAATATTATCAAACTATTATGCGGTACACCTCTGGATTTGCGTCAGGACACCCTCAGGTGCCACGGCACTCCCAGAAACCCTGGTCTATATGGACATCATGATGTACAGTAGAATACTATCATAATAACACACATCGCTCTGTACATTATTTTCTCTTCCTGTAGTTTTTATGCATCTCAGCCGACCTGGAATAAATAGACTTCCAAACCGTTCGTTTTGAACATAACATTTAATAAATCATTGCTCTGGCTCGGAACCGCAGGTCCCTGGGTGCATGAACGGTCTTGTGAGCGTTCCCCTCCCTTCTGAATGAGGCTTAGACAAACAGCCGAAAAGCAGACGTGCAGTCCCATGCAGCCATGCATCCAATAGTCCCGTGTGCGTGTGCTGCCGCTCAGCTGGACACATGTATCACCCCTCCCCCCACAGGAGCCGTGCAGCGTTGATCAATCATCCACGGTCCTGCTAATTCATATACACCAGCCCACCGCCCCCGCCGCAATATTGATGATGCAAGCACAAAGTATAGCGGTACGAAGCACGCCACACCGACCCCCACCCATCCCTCTGTGTCTCTATTTTATAATGTATCCCTCTTCCTTGTCAGCATTTCTGCTTATTGTAAGCGACTTTGGGCTTTTATCGATGTTGAGACTAGTGAGGACCTAGTGGACACTTTTTCATGATTGGCTGCCTGTAGCACCTCTAAGCCAATGGGAGATAAAACCATAGTCTCTTCGCTGCACCTGGCAGTTATGACATGAGTCATTCTTGTTTTCTGTAGTTGTTTTCAATATAATTTGCTTTCAATATTGGTAGCCCTTTTTGGTTGCGCTTTTTTTCCTTTTGTGGCCTTGTTTATAAAGTGTAGTTGCTAATTGTCTCCACCAAGCCAAAGGCATAGGGAAAGAGTATGTTTTGCAGTGTGTGTGTGTGTGTGTGTGTGTGTGTGTGTGTGTGTGTGTGTGTGTGTGCTTGTGTCCGTCCGTCTGTGTACAGCTAATGTCCGGCACCGTTAACCCGGTAGATGCCAAATTTTGCACACACACTCCCTGGATGCCGACGATGAACCTCTGCTCCACATTTTCCAGAACGGCCTGTTATAGCACTGTGTGAAAAACATTACTCCTCCAGATTCTGTCCAAAAATCCCGCAAATCGTTACACACTATCTCTATAGTCATGTGTTCAAGACGGATCTGTCCAATATTTCAGATTCCATCCTAATTGGCTAACATTGGCTTTCAAAGTTTTCAGGATTGGCCTGTTTTGAACAAAAAGCCTCAAATCATGAACAGAGCGTGCAATTTACATTAAATCTTTCACAGACTTTCCTACTATGCTGAGGAATATATCCCACCCTTTTCACATTGGCCTGTTATAGCGCCACCAACAGGTGGATTTTTGCAATACACATTTTTGGATCAAAATGCCTCAAATCATCCAATTGCCATAAGAAGAAGAAATGGCACGCTTTTCACATTAACCTATTATAGCACCACCAGGAGGCCACAACCTGACCTGCCCTGGTGGAGACCTGTACCCCGAGGGGCACTTTATCTAGTTGGGCTTGTTTTCATAGACCTGGTTGCTTATTTCTCTCCCGAAGTCTGGCAACACTGGTCTCGTCAGCCATCAGCCTACATTATGTTGGCAGCAGAGCTGTCACTGCTGAGCTGAGGAGGGAGCTGGGTGTGAGAGGAGCAGCCTAGGACACTGGAGGGGTTTAGTTCACAGGTTTCTCAGACTTATACTTTACTTTTAAAATGTTTTTTTTTGTAGGTAAAAAAAATATATTTACCTGCGATCCACGACCCATAAAAATGGGTCCCGAACCATGGATTGTGAGACACTGGTTTAGCGCTCGCTCGGTTATGAGCCGAAGGTGAGGATGGCACTTTTTCATGTCAAGGACCCCAAAATTTGGCGGCGGACCCTCATCTAAAAATAGTTTGTACCAGCCACGGACCACTAGAATAGAAGATGTATTACAAAAATAATAATAATCCAAATTAATCAAACATTTCAAGCCTATATACAAGCTTGCAGCGCAGCATGGAGTGACACACTGTGCGTGTATTATTTTGAATAGCCAATGTAAATGGATAAAGTGGTTAAAATGATTGTGACGCTGTATTAACTAGGTTTTGCTGGGGACCCTCCATAAGGACCCCACTTTGAGAACCAATGCTATAGAGTGCCAATTGATGAGAGAGGTGCTGATACGGGAATAGAGCGAGAACCTGCGGCCCTCTCTACAGCAATGACTGATTTATCTACTGTGAGCTTGTAGATCAGCTATTTTCGAATAGCCAAAGTATAAAATGAAGTTACAGTGCCTAAACACCCGCTATAGCTTATTTTAGTGTGGTTCTCCTAAGTGTCAGTCCCCTTATCTTTTTTTATTTTGCCACATCGCTCTCCGGGACCCTGTCACGTGATTGACAGCCTGGGAGTCCATCTCAGCGATGGGATGATGCACTTATCTAATGCATGGGAGGGGAGAGAGAGGGGAGGTCTGGCACGCACAATGCTGGGTGGACACTTTGTCAGTGTCACCTTCAAATCCATGCAGCCCAATCCCTCTTCCAGCACGCCAGAGGGGTCATTATTCTATACGTGTACATATACACCCCTCCCCCATGCATGTCCTCACTTTATCCTTTATCACTTTATCCATCACTAGCCTTTGTTCTATCTCTCTACATGCAATACAGTGGTGGAAAGTACCTAAATACATTTACGCATGCATGTACTTTCTTTTTTTTGTATTTAATATTTCCAATTTTCAGTAGTAGAGTTGTAGCAGAGTATAAGTGAAAGTACTGAAAACTGGAAATACTCCGGTAAAGTAAAAACTACCTAAAAATTGTACTCAAGTACAGTACTTGGTAAATGTACTTAGTTACTTTACACCACTGTAATCAGTGGAACATTAGTATTGCTCATTCCTCCATTTTGTGGTTGAACGGTAGCGTTCTTGCCCCCCTCGCAGCAGCCTCACAACTCATGTTCTTGGCCGTCATGTGCCGTCCCTAAATTCTCTGCCCTTTTGATGAAAAAGACAGTTTGTTTGCAAAATGAGGATTCAATTTACTTAGTGTCTCGCCGAGCGCGGTGCACGCTGACGGACAGATGGCGGGACAAAAGACAAAACTAAATAATGTCGGTGGCTGCCAAAAATGAGTCGCGCCAAGCCCCCCGGCTCTTTTCCTGGTTCTCAGCCCCTGCTGCAGTCAGCCAGTCTATTAGCCAGAACAGAGCAGAACACCACTTGGCATGAGGAGTCCTCTTCGTTCCTCAGTCTAGTTGTGTGATATACTGTTGGTCTCGGACCACAGTGACTCA
Source organism: Protomyctophum bolini (assembly GCF_963924005.1). Classification (NCBI taxonomy): domain Eukaryota; kingdom Metazoa; phylum Chordata; class Actinopteri; order Myctophiformes; family Myctophidae; genus Protomyctophum; species Protomyctophum bolini. Next base: position 14,612,581 of record NC_137882.1, on the reverse strand, counting down.
GTTTCTTGTTATAATAATGGAGCCTTTACTCACAGACGTGTCATAGCCAGGGTGACAACAGCTACGGCTAATTCAATTACATAATAATGAGGCCATTTGATTTACAGTTCACAATGTAGGCGTTTATCCAGAGCAACTTACAAGCGTGAAATCAGAGTAAATGGCATTGAGCCCTAGTCAACAATGACAGCGTAAATCGTCACGTAAGAAGCGTGCACGGAGAACGATGTAATTATTCAAAGAAACTTGGGGGTGAGGCTTTTGATTGATTGAATACTTCATTAGTCAGAAACTTTTTTTTTCTAGTGTTGTTTCAATTCATCAACATACAGTATCATAATAACACAATAATACATGTCATCAACCAATACTAAACAGTACACTGTGGACTCTATCATATGCCATGCCTTACCCGCCAGCATTAACCACAATCTGTGAATTATGCATTTAGGAGCTTTCACTATCCGTAAACGGTATCTTGCATTAGAATGGCTCATAACTCTAAATCTAGGGCGCTCTCCATGGTTTTGACCAAAAGGGTTCTGTCTTCATTTCTGACTTCAGGAAGCATCTTGTTTGGAATATAAACAGAAGAGAGACAGATAGTTCATCAGAACTACCAGTTATGTTTTTTGTCAATGTTATGGTATTCTGTCAGAATTGTGTGCAAATTGGCACGATTCCGTATCGCAGCTGTTGGCAGGTACAGTGATGTTTACATGTGTGGCCATATGGTTTAGACCATCAGTTACATACAGTATGCAATGCATCACAGACTTGCAGATGTCTTGTGCTTCCTGAGGACATGGACTGGAAAGACAAAGCCTTCACTCATCCCATGAAAGGGGCGGTGTTGCCATGTCCGCTTATTATAAGCAACTTTGGCTTGTTTTTCTGTAGTTGCAGTTTTTGGGGCTGGTTTTCTAGTTGCTTATTTGGGCCTGCTTCCAAATGGTTTAGTTATTATTTAAACCAGTGATCCTCAAATATTTTCATGTCATTTGTCACTAACCTCCATCTAAAAAGCCAGGGAGCTCCATATAGCAGATTTAGAATGTTTCATTTTTATTTCAGGATGTATTTTATCTACTAGATTGGATCATTTCAAATTGCTGATGTATAGAATATAGGTTTAAAGTGGTCATGTGATGTGGCCTATTAAGTAGCTTCTTTTGGGTTGCTTAACTTTCTAAATTATTTCTTAAAGGTGTAGGGCAACGGAAATGGTGAAAAAAGTTTCAGCTTCAAATATATATAATATTTATTCAAATATAGATGTAATTCTTCTTACTTTTAGAGATACAGTACCAGCTATCGTGTTCTGGATGTGACGCCAAGCCAACACACACCGGATGCAGAGAGACAACCCGCTCAATGGTGCTAATTAGCTTTAGTGATTTCTGCCGTGCCGTTGTGGTGACTGCTATGCCACTGCTGCAGGTCGAAAGGCCCCTGTCCGAGGGGATCGATATGACCATTGAACCCCCTCCCCGCAAAGCAAAATGGCCACTATACGAATTTGGTCAATGACAGGTTGTGTCATAGGCCTTACGTCACACCCGTAAGTCCTACGTCCTCCTGGTGGGGGCTCCCCACTGGCAGGTGAGTCAGTAGGATACAACAGCAGTGACAACACAAAAATGTGTTGGGGTAGGAATTCATCGGCATAATGACTAAATTGGGGAGAAAAAGGGGTAAAGAAAACCGATTAGCTACTCTAAATTCTTGGTGTGTGACTGAGCGCATGGTTTATAGCAGGTATCACCTGGGTCGGTCACATGTTGGGAAGCTAGAGCTTTACTTCCGTTTCTCTGGGGTTGCTCCAATATCACTGCGGCTGCAGCTTAAACCAACACCAGTTCAGGATTTGGCAGTGTATGCTCCGTGCAGTGTTGATCTTTGCTGCGTTACAAGCACTTATACGTACATAAACAAAGAATGAAATGAATAGAGTACACATTCTATAGATTCTGTTGTGCAAAGCGTCTAATAATAACACTGTAAATGTTATTATTAATAATAACACTGTAAATGTTATTATTAATAATAACACTGTAAATGTTATTATTGAGAAATCAACCCATAACCTTTTGCAGAAGTACTGTGGTTCCCAAACGAGAAATTTGACTCAGAAATTTGTCTGCGGCAGGGCTCGAGACTAAGGGACTCCCAACGTCGGGACACTGATCTACAGCACAAACTCATAATACCATGACGCCTGAGGGCGAGAAGCGACCTTGCCCACGCGTCTGCCTGGGTGACAGCAGACTGCTGGGCGAGCACTTGCGCTTTGGAATGGGGGATCAGATCAACATATCTGCCTGGGTGACAGCAGACTGCTGGGTGAGCGCTGGCGCTTTGGCATGGGGGGTAAGATCTTCATTTTCGGGCCTGTTAAGAACTCTAGTTTTTGCCGGCTGGCCCGGCAGGCCCTTCTGGAGTTTAAATGGATGGGTATCAGTCAAAAGGGATACATCGAAGAGGAAGGATGGATGGGGAAGGATCAACATATGAAATGTCAGAACAGGGCCAAGGGTTTGAGGTCAGATGTAGAGTTGTTGGCCAATATTGATGACATCAGGGATCTCAATATACTGTATGGGCTTAATATTGATGACATCCTATTGATCTCCATCCCTGATGATGTCACATGCTCCATCCCTGATGATGTTACGTGCCCCCCCCCCGACCAACCAACACACACACTGACGGGAAATGCATGATTCCATAGTTAACTGCGACCTTCCGTCACAACAAGGATGTTGTTTTTTCTTCAAATTTATGGAATATCTTTTAGGAAAGGAAAATGTACTCAATACCAAAATAAAGCCCACAATAACGACCCACTCCCGAGTCTGACCCGGTGTTTGGGGAAACACAGGTTTACAGGACTGTTGACCTTCTGCACAGTCCTGCTTATTTTTAGCATCACCTCAGTCCACCTTGTGTCCGACCACAGCATAATTAGACCACAACATCAGTCAGTTTGCTGTTGCGTCACTCTCCATCTCCATCCAAATCATAATCTAGCTTAGGTAACCGCCTCTGTCATTAAGCTAATTGGTCTTAATGAGGTAAAGAAATAATCATCATACTCCCCCCTCATCCCCTCCCCCCTCCCTCCACACACACACCACCCGGGCCTCCCCTTTGATGTGAGACGTGGCTAAATTGGCGGGTGCTTGTCGAGAGGCAGGTACCCCGGGCGCACGCAACCGTGTCATTGATTGGCTGAGATGAGCTGCAGCTGATTAGCGTGTCATCCCATGATGTACGGTCAGAGAGAGAGAGAGAGAGAGCCCCCAGGGGATGTGACCACTAAGCCACAGAACCGGCGAACCCATTTCAATTACTGCTCTGCAGAACTCGTCGTGACCTCACCAGTGGTGGAAAAATTACTCAAATTATCGTCAAAGTATCAATAATAACGCAATGTGGAATTACTATTTTGCAACTAAACGTGCAGAATGTCCCAATGTTTGTGTAGGGCAAAAAAACAGATTTGCTCAGACACATATGACGTCAATGGTCGATGGGAATTTGAACGAATATTGCCAAAGTAAACGTACTGAAAACGGTAAAGTAGAAAATACCTCAACATTGTGCCATTAGAGTACTTGAGTAAATTGACTTTGTTACTTTGCACCACTATCGTTTGCAGCTCCGCAGACTGACCGCTCGCTGACCTCACAGCGCTCTGTGACAGGTCAACCAGGTGGAGCTTATTATGGTCAGACGTATGTCGACCAACCTGGCAGGGGGAAAAAAAGAGGATGTATTGAAGAGTAATTTGTCCTCTGCCTCTTCCATTTGGAGGGTTTAATTAAAGCAGCAATGACTCCCTGCTTGTCCCATGGCTCTGCTCACACATGTAATGAATCACAGAGGAGCTGATAGGTGCTACCTTTAAAAGTCGAAGAATTGCCACTTGCCTCACTACTGTCAACATCAGTCACGAGGAGAGCTGTGAATAGAGAGGCTCTATTTCAGCTCTCTCCCATGGGTGGAGCTTCTTTTCCATCCACCAGCTGGCCGACAGAGAAAACGGGCGCGGCTGTCGGCTCAGGTCTGGAAACGCTGTCTCTCTGTGTCAGTTCAATTCAAAAGTAGCTTTATTGGCATGAGAAAACATACATTACCAAGGCAAAAGTGGAACAAAATAATCGGAACATAACTATGTATGTACAATTAAATATTAAATGTAATGGGAATAAATTAAAGTGCAAACTTAAAGGGAAGACTACTATCTTATAAAAATCGCATTGCATTTTCTGTAAGAAATAGTTTTACATCCATGTAATATGTCTCTCTCTTTCTCTCTCCCTCTCTCTCTCTCACACTGTGTGTCTCTCTCTCACACACTGTTGTTTTTTTGTTTTTTTACATGTGTCGATGAGTGTGTGATAAGCGTGAGCATGTAGATTGAGGGGAGTGTAATCCTCACCTCCGAGTGGGAGAGGTGTGCAGCTGGTGTGTGTGTGTGTGTGTGTGTGTGTGTGTGTGTGTGTGTGTGTGTGTGTGTGTGTGTGTGTGTGTGTGTGTGTGTGTGTGTGTGTGTGTGTGTGTGTGTGTGTGTGTGTGTGTGTGTGTGTGTGTGTGTGTGTGTGTGTGTGTGTGTGTGTGTGTGTGTGTGTGTGTGTGTGTGTGTGTGTGTGTGTGTGTGTGTGTGTGTGTGTGTGTGTGCACGCACGCACATGTGCACGCAGTCACACAGCGTGTAAATGTGCAGCTAAGTAAATAAGCAGAGGATGCCGGATCACAGCAGAGAGCCATGAACAGATGGAAGGACTATGGGGTGGCTGAAAAAAAAGAATAAACGAGGAGAAGGGGAGAGGGAGGAGGTGTGTGTGTGTGTGTGGGGGGGGGGGGGGGGTGTAGATGGATAGAGAGAGAGAGAGAATCCTAGAGGTAGCACAGGGGGGGGGGAGGCTGTGGAGGAGAGAGGGTGCAGGACATGCACAGCACAGACGGGCATGCAAAGACACAGCAAGCAGTGCAGCGCTTGGCAACGGCAGCAGCACCTGAGAACACGCGCTAGCAGCAGCAGCCAAGCAACCACCACAGCTCCGTTCACATCAGCAACAGAGGCAAAGCACTGCTGGCTGCATACAGAGAAGCTGTACGCCACCACCAGCAAACAGACAAGACGACAGCAAAACAAGCCGCACGCCTTGTCTGTTTTCCTCCCCTGTAGAGGAGGATCATCAGCATCATGGCAGCAGAGGAGCCGTGGTAATACCACATGGCAGGGACGATGCGGCAGGACGAGTGAAGCTGGGGTTGGGGGGGATACCGGAGCTGAAGCCCGAGCCGTATAAAGGGAAGGAAGAATTGACAGTCAGCGAGGAGCCACCTGGCTGACCGCCTCACGGCTGCTCCTGCATGCTGCAGGCGGCGAGTCTGAGCAGCGGCTCCCGGGCGGACGAAGGAGCAATAAGCGAGCGAGTTGAGATGCTGAGATTATGCACGTGGTGGCAGAGAGACAGAGAGACACAGGGAGAGAGAGCAGCTCCTGTGGATTCCCCCTTCGTCTTCAGCAGCAGCAGCTTCATCACCACCCATAGACGTGGACCTGTATACACTGGCAGCAGTAACGACCAGCTAGCTGTACTGTAGCTGCAGTGGTATAGTACCAGGACACAAACCTCCAGACCTGTTTGTTTGGGACGTCATTTTTAGCCATATAGGTTCGAATGCACCTGTAGCCGCATCGCGTTGGACTTTGCAGTGCAGTTATTAGCTGTAGTAGCACTAGTACAGTTGAAGTAGCCCAGGCGTAGCACTAGTGGTTGTAATAGTTAGTAGTAGTTGTAGTAGCAATAGTAGTAGGCCTAATAATAGTAGAATAGCAGTGATTGTAATAGTTGTACTAGCTGTAGTAATAGTGGTAGTAGCAGCAGTAGTTATAAGAGTTTTAGTATTATATAGACTAGTATTAGTAGAAGTAGTACTACTTGTAGTACTCGTAGCAGTAGTGTGGGTGGGGGCGGGTGGGCTATTGGCTCAGGACAGAACACTGTGTGACCAGTGTGGCTGATGAAGGCCACCTGGATCCGACTACTGAAACGAACCAAGGGAGGTCGCGTCAAGAGCTCTGATGTACATGATGTAAGCACACCTTTAAGTATGTTTACATCCATGTCTGTGTGTTCTCATAGCGCTGACTGTGTGTGTGTGTGTGTGTGTGTGTGTGTGTGTGTGTGTGTGCGCGTGTGTGTGCGTGCGCTGGAAGTACGACAGCTTCTGACACGGCACGCAAACGTTGGTGGCGATTTTATAACATCTCAACCTAAACTGACTTTGTATTAACATCTAAAGACACACACACACACACACACACACACACACACACCCGTAACTGTCAACCTTAATGTACTGTCAATGATGCAAGCAATGTTTGGAAAGCTCTGTCGTGTGTGTGTGTGTGTGTGTGTGTGTGTGTGTGTGTCCATCCATTCAGATACCATCAATCAGTGGCTGCAGGGTGGGGGTCAGGGCAGAGCTGTGTGGTTGTTTATTGATAGTGATGATGGGCGGTGCAGCGTAGCGTGTTCTGTCATCATTCATGACTGTCAGGTTCTGCGCAGATAACAGTATCACCTTCCTCATGCTCGGACCCACTGGACAGATGTCCTCCAACTCATTTGACCTGACATGATATTAGCCTGGCATGTGGCCACACTGTAATATCACTGCGTAGATATTAGTCTGGAACTTCAATGTGGAAGATTTATTTCCAAACGGGCGGTTACAAACAAGTTAAAAACGAATCAGTCTCTGTTTCTCATTCGCTTCAAGCTTATTCGCATGAACCCACAGTATATTATCAGGCGGTCCATTTAAGCAGTCACTGTTCTGCGTTCACTACATGTAACAGTAATCGTTCAGATGTCAGCAATCAAATTCCCTCCACCTCCCCGGTCTCCTCCCTACTGTGGCATTTAGTTATGGGTGATTCTGTGATTATAATGGGTTGTACTGTCTGTGATATGTGGTATCCAGTTCTGTAATGGGTGATTCTGTGATTATAACGTGATTCATGGATTGTTTTATATATGATATGTATATCATATATCTACTGTATGTGGTTATGGCATACGATTGAAGTCGTTATTCATGTAATGTCTTTATCTTGTGCTCTGCTCTGAGGGGTTTGTGATCTCAGATTGTGTATGTCGCACAGGCAATCTGTAATATCACATGAGCAGAGCCACACATGCAAATAGCATCAGCAATCAGGGCATACATAGGGTTAGAATATTACGAGCTCCCAGAACCGTGATAGAAGAGTGAAGCTTCACTCTACTATCAAGGTTCTGCGGGCTCGTAATATAATATGTTCGGTTGTCACGGTGGCACAGTCGGTATAGCGCTGTCGCCTCACAGCTAGAAGGTCCTGGGTTCGATTCTCGCCGGGGACGTGTTCTCTCCTCTGCTTCATCAGGTGGAGTTGGCGAAAAGGCCTTTCTGTGTGGAGTTCTCTCTGTGTCCCGTAATGTAGGCAGCCTCACAGAAAACATCCAGTAATCCTGGTCTCTATACTGCCTCCCCGCGCTACGCAACAGAGGAAACACCCTGTCAGGTGATAAGACCTGCTCACTCCTCATGCATTGAAGGAAGCATGAGCTCAGTTTGGGGCTCTTCCCAGGTTGGCAGAGGGAGAGTAGTGCCCAGGTTGGAAAAAGTTGTCTGTTCCTGAACTCAAGTTATAATAACAATTTCATACGATTGTCATAAAAAAGTTAGAATGTAGACCATAGTACAAACGAGGGCCCTCTCCACCCCATTTACACCATATCTCCATCGTACTGTAAGTTGTAAACAACTCAATCTTGCGCTTGATCTGAGCGCAAGATCCAGATTTTGTGTGTGTGTGTGTGTGTGTGTGTGTGTGTGTGTGTGTGTGTGTGTGTGTGTGTGTGTGTGTGTGTGTGTGTGTGTGTGTGTGTGTGTGTGTGTGTGTGTGTGTGTGTGTGTGTGTGTGTGTGTGTGTGTGTGTGTGTGTGTGTGTGTGTGTGTGTGATTTTAACGACGCCAAAAAACATGACACCTACTGCATACGGAGTGTCACTTTAATAGTTTTAAGCTGCGCGGCTAAGCGGACGACACAATGCCTTATTCATAAGCCCGGTGTGATGAATGCTCCAGCTCCATGGATAGTTAATGAGCTAGGCTTTCAAATAAACCTCTCCAGGTATTTTTAGTCCACCGCTGCAGGTACAAAGTAGACGAGATCAGAGTCAGACACACACACAGAGACGGTTAATGAGCTTGGCTGCCGGACATCATAATTGCAAGTTCCAAAGATATGAATGGTTCATTATCATTTGTAATAATGCTATACCTACCGCAGCCTCATCAGCATCCTTAGCGGTGGTAATGCAGCTATTGGGAAGAGTTGAGGTTGAGGATTGATCTATCAGTGTGTGTGAGGATTGATCTTTCCGTGTGTGTGTGTGTGTGTGTGTGTGTGTGTCGTGCGTGTGCGTGCGTGCGAGTGTGTGTGTGTGGCATGGCTGGGTAATTCTAATCAGGCACGAAGTGGGGGAGGCTATTTTTAACTCAGACACAGCAGAGAGTATAATGGTGCAGTGAGATGAATGAGACACCGGTGACGGTGGAGGCAGAGAGAGACGTGGTGTGGAGGTAGAGAGACGTGGTATGGAGGTAGAGAGACGTGGTGTGGAGGTAGAGAGACGTGGTGTGGAGGTAGAGAGACGTGGTGTGGAGGTAGAGAGACGTGGTGTGGAGGTAGAGAGACGTGGTGTGCAGGTGTCTGAGCACCTGAAGCCAACACGGTTCCCCTTTTGGTTCGTGGTCTCCAGGGGGACCCCCAGGCAGGCGGCCACGGGGTCATGAAATGAAGGGGTTCCTGGGGTGATATTAATATTATAGCATGAAAATCAGTTTAACCACAATATTTTCAGATGGGGGTCCGTGGCCAGGTAGAACAAGGTTTGAGAACCACTCCTTTTAGTTAACCACTTAAACCCTATTTACCTCATTGATGTGAATCCCCAGGGCTCTATTGGGCCCCCTCCTTTTTTCCCCTCTACTGTTTTATTTTCAAGGACCCCCATGGAACCAAATGGACCCATAGGCCTATACACTGCCGACTCTTGCCGAGTTACAGACCCCCCGTCCCCCCAAGAGGGTCCTACACGCCTATGTGAGACTCGATTGATTGATTGTATTTTTTATTTCACAGCAAAAACTGTGGACGACACCATGATTAAGCATTACACTTACAACAGGGTCCACCATTTTCAATTCATCAGAACATTTAGAGACGTACAAATATACATTTACTGTATACAAAACAGGAAATCATCATAATAAAGAAAGTAAAAAATGGAAAAACAAGTACAGGAAAAAGGGGGACTCAGACTATATTTACTATATTTACAAGGGGCAAGTTTTGAATTGAATTTGAATTGTTTGAATTGTAGGTGCTCTTTGAGAGCTGTTTTGAAGGAGTCAAGGGATTCACATATCTATTCACATATCACGCATGCACGCATGCATGTGCGTGCATGCGTGAGTGTGTGTGTGTGTGTTTAAATTGAGTGTTTAAATTGAGTGTTTAAATTGAGTGTTTAAATTCTATTTATCATAACAGTGGATGAATAGAAGTCCTGTGGTGTGTCCATGTGTATTATTGTGTGCCGTGCACGTGCAGTGCAGTGCGTACAGGTGTGTGTGTAGACAGAGATTAGTTGTCGTGCTGCCTTGTCAAGCAGAGAAGAAGCGTTAATTATTCAACACGGACCCAATACCTTTGGCTTAGATCTTGTGGTTTTGTGAATTGTCCCTTTGGGTGTATAGCAACGGCTACAGTGATTTACAGAAGAAGAGCGCTATTTGCGGCAATAAACGAAAGTTATGCTCCGTCACACGATGGTGTCGGGCGCCCAAAAATAGCTCAATGGCATAATGGCTCACAACTCACGTTGTGAGCTTATACTGTAGGTGCGCTCTTAGGTCTGCTATTTCCTCTTTGAGATGAGAATGGTGCTTTGGTGCTATATGTGCCCTCGCTTGTTTCTCTGTGTTGAGCGATCAGGTGACCTGGGGTCACTGGTGCTTTTCAGAACTGTTAACGCCATAAACCCTGGCGGGGGGCGCTGTTTTGTTTATGACAACCTTTCAAAAATAGCAGTTCTGCAAGCTCACGATGCATCGCAGTTGTGAATTTTGAAAATGGGTGGCTCAAGTGGTTCACATGTGTAGTACAGTTAGTATGTGCGATTTCCGTTCACAATGAGTGTGTCAAGCCTTCCTCAGTGCGTATGCAGGGTTTAAAATAGAATTGACTTTTATTGATCCCACGGGGAAAATTCAGGCACCAGATGAAGCACAACAGTTAAGTTACAGATACAGAGTAAGACAGTATATTATATCCAATACAAAATACATACAGTCCCAGTGTCAAAAAGAGTATCCCCCCCCAGAGCAACGTCCATTATGTATATGGTTGGGACCCAGGACCGGAGGAACTGGATCCGACATTGATGAATCGGTTCCATCACATTTGCAACCGTTTCCGCAACCAAATTTTATCACACTGTCAGAGCTGGTATGTTATAGAATTACAATACCAGTGGTTGTCAAACCTTTTAATGCCAAGGACCAGCCTAACTTGTCATGGTCTGTCTCCCTACAGACCATGTTTTCCATGTCAGCCACTCCCACTGTCCATTCCCTCTCTGTCATTGTCACACACCTATTTCCACCCCCTCTCCAGCCCTACAGTGCCATGCCCATTCCACACCTGTGAACACTCCTGCAATTACCCTGCTCCCTATAAGACTGGACTCACTCCACACAAACACTGTCAGATCATTAATTCCTTGTCCCAGAGCTGTACTGAGTTCCAGGTTCTCTGTGTTTTGCCTTTTCTGAGAGGTTCTGTGTTTTTGGACTTGTGATTGCTCTTCTCAAGGTTTGCATTCCTGTTTCCTGTTTTGTACCTTTTTTGAAGAGTTCATTGCTTTTTGGAATTCCCTGAGTTTGTAAGCTTAACTGTTTTTGCTTAATAAATCAGTAAATGCGAATATTCCTGCTCTTGTCCTGCATTTGGGTCCTACCCCCCCCTGCCTATCGTAACATAACTTTGGAGTAACAGGACATTTAAAACCATTTTCGGACCGTTAAGAGGAGCCCGGAATCGTTCAAATCCTTTAGGATCCGAACCCTATATATGAGCAAACACTATAGCCTAGGACCGATATGCACGCTGTGTGACAGACACTGAGGTGTGGTTGTCCTGTGTTCCTCCAGGGTTCGGCCGACTCCTACACCAGCCGTCCATCAGACTCGGATGTATCCCTGGAGGAGGATAAGGAGGCAGCGCGCAGAGAGGCAGAGCGCCAGGCGCAGGCTCAGCTCGACAAGGCCAAGGTACGTAATGGTGTGCTTCTTTACCACCTCGCTTCTCTCAAGCATTTGTGAAATACACGCATTCTTTCCAATCCTAGGCTTATTTGATCTTTACACACAGTCCTTTCGTTTTGTTGCGGTTTGTTTCCCATGTACGTTTTATTTTTTACACATGGCAAGGAAAAAACTGCATCGCTCCCGAGTCGTTCTGTGAAGGAGGGAAAAAGCTAACGTGTGCATTTAACGGACGGCAGTGGCTCAGCGGTAGAGTGGCCGGTAGAGTGGCCGGAGCAAACCGCAAGGTTCCCAGTTCGATACCGGGGTGTGTGTGTGTGTGTGTGTGTGTGTGTGTGTGTGTGTGTGTGTGTGTGTGTGTGTGTGTGTGTGTGTGTGTGTGTGTGTGTGTGTGTGTGTGTGTGTGTGTGTGTGTGTGTGTGTGTGTGTGTGTGTGTGTGTGTGTGTGTGTGTGTGTGTGTGTGTGTGTGTGTGTGTGTGTGTTGTGGAATGCTCTCCTGCCCTGTGTCAAACTCCTGTGTGCAGGACAGTCTCCTGTGTGCTCAATGTGTGACGGGGCATCAACGGACCGTGTCCCAACCCGATACCCTGCTGTCCCGAGTTCATGTGTTAAAGAGGCTTTAGTAATGATGCAGCCTCAAGAGAGAAGGCACACCCACACCACCATTAATCAGAGCAAAGTCTCATCGACTTGAACAAATAAACACAGCCTGTGCAACAGGCGGAGCAATCAGATATCTAGCCAGTCAAATTGACTGGCTCTGTTATGATTCATGCCTCCGATCGGTGAAATTATCCCATTATCGTTGACGTTTCGAGCTGCTCTGTGGTTTCCACCCCACGGGATAATTCAATAGTCAGGCTACATTAGAGCCTGTATACTGTATGTACAGTGGCACTGTGTTGCTATTAGAGCCTGTACTGTATGTACAGGTTGTACAGTGGCTATATATAGTGTTGCTATATCCCAGTCAGTCTGCCTCTTCTTGCTCAGTAATTAAAAAAGATAACTTGGCTGTAGCACTGCAGATAACCTGGCATGGATCACCCTGGCTGGCATTTTGCATGATAGACGAGCGCTACAAAATAACTTCCCAGTGGTCTATATCCGCCAGAGAGAAACGGAGTGGCCTTGGGGGGGTCAGGGGAAGTGTACACTCTCTCTGGCGGCGATGCTTTATGGGTGGCGGTTCACAGCGTCCCCACCTCACCGTATACCGCTGATGTATACTGGCACAAAGTTAAGCCTGAGCATGTTCTCTGTGCACCGGGTCATATCACTAATGGAGGGCTGTCTGTACTTAGCTGATGTAAGCTCCAGAGTCGATGCCTAGTGCAGTCGTTGAACACGTCTTGTTGTGCCGATATGTGTTACTGATTTCACGATATGTCTGGTAGGGAAGTTTTGATGCTATTTTATTCTTTGATCTGCTACTTTCAAATGTACATTATTTAGGCTTCATGCCCATTTGGACTAACCTGACGCTGCCAGATCCAAAAAGCTTGCTACACAAATTTTTTTCACAGCTTATTTGGGCTGTTCCTTTTTTTCAAGATACATGGTAGATGATTGGATGGGAGCGTCTGTCTATCACCGTGTGGGCGTGCAAACACAACCAATCATATCGACGTGTCTATATACCGTCACATCCGCGTTTGCACATATCCCGCCTTTAGCTCACGCCGATTGGTTCGGTACGAAGCAGATCTGACTCAGGGCTCAACTCCGTCAGAGATCCCAGATGAGTGTTGTGTTAAGGAATATGTTTCCCCAATACCGCCCTCATCTGGCAGCGTCAGGTTACATTTGGACCTGGGCCGATTCTAAAACTGCTAAAACCTAACCTAAGGTTTCTGAAAACCTTCAAATTATTATTAAAATATAGAAAAGAAATGTTGCTACATGTATAGCAACAACTACTGAGACACAGAGGTAGCATCTGGTTTGAAAGGTATAACAACGTATAGGCCTACGTTACAACTGATCTAAATGGGATCTAAATTGAGGGGCGCTATAGCCCCTCCTATACTGTATGTCCAGCTTTTAGTGTGTGTGCACAGACTTTGTTCTACACAAACATTACATTCCCATTAACAATGAATGACAACATTAATTTACGTCATATCATAGTGTACTGTAAACACAAACATTGATATGTTGTATATTAGGATGCTTTCATAATAACTGTCAGTAATAAGTCGGCGATGAGGAGGATAAGAGCGCCCCTCACTTATTCTCATTATAGACATGGTGGAAATAGAGACACCAGGTTGAAAGTGATTAAATCTGCCTGTGGATTTTATACTGTAGTGTAAAGGGGAGGTGGAGGGAGTTTCTACTGTAGTGTAAAGGGGAGGTGGAGGGAGTATGAACACTGACAAGCTGCAGATGAGGTACTGTGTGACTGTATGCTGCTGAGCATGTAGTAAAGTGTAGGATTGAGGGGGTATATGTGCTAGCTTGTTAGCAAATGAGATTGGAGGGTGATTGGGGAACCACAGGTTCCCCCGTGTGTGACTGGCTGTGACTGCCTGCACTATTGCGCCGCTCGATTCCTTGAAAAGTAACTTGTGGACATACTCGACAGCGACGATATACTGTGCTGTGCTGGACCAGAAGCAGCAAGCAAGCCAGAGGTCGTTCTACTCAGCCAGAGTCTTGGTAGATAAACAGTTAAGGACTCTGGTCTGGTACGAGACCTTTGTGTGTGGGACTGTTAAGCTCTTAAAATCTACTGTATATATAATTGAGAAGTTAGACAAGTTGTGAGCGTACACATCGTGCACAGTTCGGGTGGCCAAGTCATAGACTGTGACGTATGCGGAAGTGCCATTTACGCTTGTGCTTTGTGGCCATGATACTGTACGTCACAGGCGTTAGACGTGAGCGTGTCACAGGCACGCAAGCTTCCAGTATCTTACTTAAGAGATTCCTTGTTCAATGGTTCGATGGCTTACTGACTTAAATTTAAACAATAATTAATACATTTTTACACGTCACAGTTATGTGATTTACATGTTCAACCTGGCGGCCCTATTTTCGGCATGTCATTTTATCCCACTAAAATCTGGAAAGCATGATCTGTGTCATTTCAGATATTAGCTCTACGTTTATCTCCTTGTACATCTGCAATTTTAGATTATTATGTTTTTAATTAATCCTAAAAGTGAATTTTAACACAAATCTTCTCTTCTGGGGGTCCCTGGCACAAAACATATCAGACTTAGAAGGCAATAAGGCATGCATGGAATCTCAGGTCACCCTCACGGCTTGTAGGGTGGATGGTGGGTGGTCGGTGAGCGTCACAAAGATAACATCATCCAGACTCGCATCCAGGAGCACCGTAGCTTCCATCCACACCGCACTTGGGCACAAACACTGTTCAGGGGACTGCCATGAGAATAGTCACTCCAGGGTCCCCTTTGTGCCACTTTTCAGTGGTCTGCCATGAGAATAGTCGCACCAAAAAAACCTTTTCAGCCTGATGCACTACTACGTTCCATGGATTTGTTTTGTCACTTGAGTAGCGAAGTGACAAAAAGGATCCATGGAACACAGTGAATCAGGCCAGAAGTCAGGCTAGCACTACAGACTATACAGCAGTGTTTAACACTTTAAACGGCCATAACTCGGTGCTCTGATCGGTGCAATATAGGACTGGATTTAAAAATACACATACTTTTTTTTTATTGCGAAAGGTATGGCATTGTGAACTTGTAGATTGCTATATTTGTACTGAAACAGACACAAGGCTGTGCTAAACTCACACTGGATTAATGAAGATTATGAGGACGTTTGTGGCACATAAAAGTCAAATTTACAAGCTCCCTGTGAACCCCAAGGCTAGAGCCCAGAGTTAGATAGCGAGCTACAAGCCTGAAGACGATTCATTTGGAATTGATAGGTGAACATTCAAGGTGAAACAATAAGCAGATCTCTGATTTACGGCAGCAGGGGATCCTGCGCATACATGCTGGGGAAGGCTGTGAGCGCTGTATGTTACATAGAAAATCAGCGACAGTGAGGGCTATAGCACACTGGCCGTGTTCAGAGGACAGGATTAAATATTCATGGTGTGATGAGATATGCTGTAGCCAGGGGTGTCTGCGTTGTGTTAATTGGCCATGGACCACAGCGCTGCCCTCCAGGGTTCCCAGTTACAGATCAGACTCCTCTCGAGTATAAAAGAGCTGTTATACTTTGCTGCACGTCGGCATCACGTACAGAGAATAGCTGCTCTACGAGATTGGCCGCGTTGCATTGCGAGCTTGGCTCTGGCGCATAACCAACTATAAATCAAGCCTTATCTCTATACCTCTTTTCCGTATCTCTCTCTCTCTATCTCTCTCTCTCTCTCTCTCTCTCTCTGTCCGTCCGTCTGTCTCTCTCTCTATCTCTCTCTCTCTCTCTCTGTCTGTCTGTCTGTCTGTCTGTCTACATGTGTGTGTCTCTCTCTCTCTCTCTCTCTCTCTCTCTGTCTTCTCTCTGTCTGTCCATCTCATTCTGATTCTATCCACCCGGTCTCCCTCTCTCTTGTGGTCTGCCCTTGGCTTCCGTCAACCCTTTGCATGGTACATCTTGCTCCTCTCTCCTTTTGCTCTCTTTCATCTCGTTCCATTTTCTCGTTCCCATTTCCTCCTCCTCCGCCGCTGTCCCCCCCCCCCCCCCCCCCCCGCGCGCGCCTCCACGTCAACCTACCTCACTCACTGCGGTCAATACAGCATACCTAATGAAGGCCTAGCTGTGTGTTACGTAAGGATGGAGAGGATGAGGAACATTAGGCCGGTGGTCAGGCGGAGATGTGTGAGTGCTGATACCTGTGTGTGTGTGTGTGTGTGTGTCTGTGTGTCTGTGTGTGTTTGCGTGTGTGTGTGTGTGTGTGTGTGTGTGTGTGTGAGTGCGTGTGTGCGTGTGCGCGCCCTGGAGGATCTGTAAAATGCCATTAGGCGGCCTATAGAAAGCCCAGTGTGCCAACACCCGTAATTGATTGACACGAGTGGAAACAGCTGAGAGGAAAAGGAAAAGGCAGTGGTCCATGAGACGGGCTGGGCTGTCCATCTCCTTTGGGAGAAAGCATATACACACACACACACACACACACACACACACACACCGTCCTAATGGATCCATCCGGCTACCTTTGCTCAACCATGTGGGCCCAGTGCAAGCGTCCACCCACCATCAAGGACACTCTGTCCTCTGTCTGCCATCATGTTAGTGCCAGTGCTGTACACACACACACACACACACACGCACGCATGTGCACACACACACACACACACACACACACACACACACACACACACACAGAGAGAGAAGATAATGGGGTTGATGCGCGGCATGCGCAACACAGGGCCAGCTCATTCTGCCCGTTGTAATGATGATAACGGTGCTGTCATACAGTTGTACTGTACTGACAGTACACAGGTTATTATGTAAAAGTGCAATCTCCTTTTATCAGGAAAAAACAATTTGTTCTTACAATAGCTAAACAGGGTCTGCAGTCTGGTGGTGAGCTGGTTAGTGCACAGTGAACAGAGTAGATAAACAGGGTCTGCAGTCTGGTGGTGAGCTGGTTAGTGCACAGTGAAACGAGCTGCCAGGACCACAGTTTGAATCTGACCAGTGGTACAAACTTACAAAGTAACCAAGCACTGTACTTAAAGTACAGTGTTGAGGTACTTTTACTTTACTGGAGTATTTCCAATTTTCAATACTTTTACTTCTATCGCCCTACTGTACATCTCAGAGGATTTTTTTTTACGTTTACTCCGCTACATTTGAAAACTTTGAAAACTGCAGATATCAATTATATTATAAAGATATTATAAAATACATATACATGTATGTACACATATAGTACATACAAACCACTATTCTATACCAGTAGGCTATTTGAAACGCTTTTAGATGCTTGTAGATCTAGTTTTTCTTTTGGTACTTAATACTGTATTTTTACTCAAGTAACATTTTGAACACAGTCTTTTTACTTGTAGTAGTATTTCTCCACTGTGGTATTGCTACCTTGGATAGGAGACTTTCCAGACTGAGTAGAAGTGACAAAACAGATCACGGAATGCAGCGAATCAGGCTGGAAACCAGGCTAGCCTCATTCCTCTTGTCTCCTCTCTTAAGAGAAAAGCCGCTGTACGTATTTCCCCAGGAAACGATCTTTTTTCGACCAATCACAACACTCCAAATTCTTGTACTTCCCTTAGACATCTACCCATGCAGCTATGCCCCCCCCCCACCCCCGTCTCTCTAACCAACTCATCATTGGCTTGGAACCAAAATGCATTTCAGGAAACATGGTAAAACTGAACTTTGTCCTAGCTTCCTCCCAAAACCCCCTGCCCTCTTCAGGCTGCAGTTAAATATTTAGTTACAGAATATGCCAGTTCTGTAAAATCAGCTCAAGACAGCACAGGCTGTCGGCCAGTTTAAAAGCTTGTCGGCAGGAGACTCCTGACGACAAGCTCCCGTCGCTTGCCGTCCAACGTCCATATCGCCTTCCCGGCGAGTCGGAACCTGTTGATGAAGAACCAAGCATGTTTGGTCAGTTAGCGACTCTAGGGAGCAGACGCTATCCATGTTGTAGTGATGAGGGGGTAATATACTCCACTGTAGAGTGGATCTCTAGTCTGCTCGTCATGTTTCAGTGCTGACTACTAGGAAAACAAGCCCAAAAAAAGCAACCATTTTCACCACTTGAGCCTATTTTCTAAAAGAATCGTGAAAGCAAGCCCAAATAAGCCCAAACTAAAGCAATGTGCAACTATGAATATTAAGCTATGTTACGGGAAAACTAGCCCAAAGTCACTTATAATAAGCAGAACTGGCAACACTGCAAACCAGCACAGCAGGCTAATTTGCATGGGGAAAAATTATGTTTCGTCGGCCGACTGGTTTGTGCTGATTAAAAATGCTAGTCTGTTGCAATCTGACAGTTTTAAGTAGTCTTGGACTAGTCTGGACAAGCCTGTTTGGTGTGGATTCACCTTAATACTAGCTGTTTATTTGGCTTGATGCTTCAGTCAGCCCAGTTTCAGGCTTTCTGCACTTTTTTAAGGGATAATCTGTTGGGGATGTGCCAAACACGCACTGAGATTATTTCCTAAAGCACAATGAGGATCTGAGGATCTATTTCAGATTGTACCTATTAGTGCCAGAGTATGCACACTGCCAGAGAGTAGGACACAGAAGTTCCTCCACTCATTTTCACATTTTTCTTTAATACTACTAAATATTTAATTCTATAATGGATGCCAATGGGGCAGGCTAAAAACGTGCCCACATTTAGAGTCATATCATAAGATAGTGGTTCTCAACCTGTGGGTCGAGACCCCCAGTGGTCCCCAGATGATAGTGAAGTGACAATTTAGGGACTTTTAAGACCTTTTTAATACCTTGGGGAAAAAAAATACCAAAGTAAATTATACTATGAAACTGTCAAACATTTTGTAAGCCTATTTGCACAATATTTGTGGAACCGAATCAAACGATATGTAATGCCTCAACTCCTACAATTCCAAGTGCTTGTTCGACTTTGATTTTGGGGGTCCCCAGTTCAAATATTATGTTTTAGGTGGGTCCCCAGTTCAAATATTATGATTATGTGTTGTGTGCCTGAAATGTGTCATAATAACATAAGATATGTCATGACATAGACGACTGATGTCATGGATGACGGACATCACAAGCTGGACACATGATTTTTTTGTTTTGTTATATGTCAAGACCCAATCGGTCTTTGCCAAATCCCATTTTTCACAGCAAAAGTATTGTGTCTTTACAGTGAGGCAGAGAGAAATTTGCTGTGGTGTCGTAGTCCAAATATGTATGTTGCCGTTGTGCCTACGTGTTTAAGGAGCTGGATCAATCGGCAGCATAAAGCCGTTGGAACGGTGGAGGGACAGAGAAAACATTTCATTAGGTTTATGTATTATCTAAATGGACTGACTGCTGTTCCCAGCGACGGAAGGTCACAGATGACTTGATAGGAAAGACCAATATTGATTTGGCCCATTGTAAAGATCCCAGACCAGATTTATGAACCATTACAGTGAGTGCCGTTGCCTGTCGTTAACTCGCGAGTATACGCAAGGCAAGTAAAACTATATTAAAAAAACAAAACAACAACAACAACAAAGAAACCTGTCTGGTTTTACTGGTGTGGTTCTACATGACTGGACCGTTTAGCACAAAGCGCCGTCATCGATCGTGTCACATTCTATTGTTGTGACATATTCAATGTATTAAGCCCATAACGGAGTCACAGTGATCGTCATCTTTCATAGAGAGATGTCCTGGGTTAGGATATCTCCCCCTTCCTCCCCATAGAGAGATATCCTGGGTTAGGATATCTCCCTTCCTCCCCACAGAGAGATATCCTGGGTGAGGATATCTCCCCCTTCCTCCCCACAGAGAGATATCCTGGGTGAGGATATCTCCCCCTTCCTCCCCACAGAGAGATATCCTGGGTGAGGATATCTCCCCCTTCCTTTTTTTTTATCACCCTGCACATACAGTGGGGTTTTTTTCCTGTGATGATATTGGATTTTTTTTTCTTTTTCTGTGATGAATTGATTGCATAATATAAGGCCTAAATGGAAACAAGACCGCAAGGACTGGTGCTATCCCTTTTGGACCAAGTGTTTGACTCTACACTGTTGCTGTTTTTGAAAATCAATAAATCAATCAATCAAAACGGATGAGTCACAGCATTCATGCATCCCACTCTGGATTAGGTTTACACCTCGCACAAAGGCCAAAAAATATATTATTGGTGTCAGGCAGAGACCTCTTATCTCGATATTTACATTTTTGGGGTGCTTTTTCATCAATGTATACCTCATTTACTACAGCATGCACACGAAAGCATCAGAAGTAGCAGATTGAAGCTTTACTTATTTAAGCTTGTACTGTAGATCAGCTTGAATCCTGAAATTGTACAGTTTTGGACATATGAGGTTTCTACCCGACGGTAAAAAAAGTTATTAACCATGTTACTAGAATCAGATGCTATTGAAATGAAGAAAATAATAAAATGGATAAAAAGTCAAATATACACAGCTAAAGCCTGATGTTTTTCCACCTCTTCTTCGTCCAGACTAAACCGGTTGCGTTTGCCGTCCGCACAAATGTCAACTACAGCGCCAGTGATGGCGACGACGTCCCTGTTCCGGGTATGGCCATCTCCTTTGAGGCTAAAGACTTCCTCCACGTCAAAGAGGTAAGAAGAACAGGCCATGCGGTCACTTTGGAATGTTGATATTAACCCATTTTGGGGGCGGGAACCCCTTTTGGTGTTATGCTATGCTTTAGCTATTGAAAAATAGCAGATCTACAAGCTCATAGCGCGCCACCGAGTGGCGTGCTACGAGCTTGTAGGTATGCTATTTTAGAAAAATCGAAACATAGCTTTTTCAGAAAACTGTCAGGATGTAGAAGACATTTTCAGAATCTGATCTCGGGTCAAAATGGGTGATGATGCTGACGACAAAAGGGGTGATGATTACGTTTCATGCTCAAGAGAGAATACCGAGGTTGATGGAATAGAATAGAATCGGCAAATATTCAAAATATTCAAGATTTTGTGAATGTAACCTCATCTGTGATAGAAATTCAACAATGACTGGTGGATAGGACGTCTGGTGAAGGAAGGCTGTGAGATCGGTTTCATCCCCAGTCCTGTGAAGATCGAACACACGCGCATCCTGCAGGAGCAGAGAGCCAAGCATGGCAAGTTCCTCGTCAGGTATGGACGGACACAGCCGGTCGCCATGGCAACCCCCTGACCCACACAGTCCAGCGATTCCCAACGTGTGGGCCAGGGCCCACTATATATATATATATACACACACACACACACACACACACCGGTATGTGTATGATACAGTATACCGGGGTGTGTGTGTGTGTGTGTGTGTGTGTGTATATACTGTATATATTTATATATATACACAGTACCGTATATATTCGTTGCTGTCGGGAGGAAACTTAACCTAACTCCATTTTTGAGGTTTTTGATTGTTTTGCATTGCAGTGGTTTTTAACATATATGTTATATATTTTGATATGTGATGTATGATGACATGCTTTGTTTTTGCTTAAATGTAAGTCGCTCTGGATCAAGAGCGTCTGCTAAATGCCTAAATTGTAAATTGTTAACACCCTTATGTTTGTGTTGGTTAAAAAAATCACACCTGTGTGAAGTAAGTGGTGCAACCCCGTGTGGGGGTGCCCGGGGGTTCCAGACCCACAGGAACGCACCGGCCCGATTCTGGCGAGCCGCCCGCGTCCGAAACAGTTGAGAAATGACAGAGTTACCGTGTGGGGGTCCCTCTACTGTACTGTATTGTCACTGTACTGTACTGGCACACCCGAAATCACCATATATACAGTTAATATGTGCGTGTGTTTGTGTGTGTGTTAGGTTGCTCACAGGTGGTGAAAAACAACCATGCTGTTTTCGTGCTCGGACGCACCCAGCCACCCACCCACCCACACACACACCCACCCACCCACCCACACACATAGTCACTTAAAAATATGAAACCAATGAAAAGTAGTAAAATAAAACGCTTCGGGCAAAACCTCTTAACTCTATTGGGCAACAAAGCAACTATGTGTGTAAAAAAAAGTCACTGCTGACATTCACTTCCATTGTAAAAAGAGCTTTTACTCAGGCTTTATTGGGGATCTGTGATTTAATGCAAAATTATCGTGACAAAACACTGTCTCTCTTTTGCAGCAAGTTGGGAGCACACTCATCCTCTAGTTTAGGTGAAGTCATTCCCAACTCGCGGAAATCTACCCCTCCTTCTTCTGGTGAGTTATTGATGTCTTTCCTGACACTTCCCTTTTACCTCAAATGTTAAACTAACTTCCTGAATTCCTCCACATAAATAAATAGATAATTTTTACTTACTTTACTGATTAAATTCATGCTTAGAGTCATTACGATTTTTTTGGCACAGCTGCTATATTATATCGTGTGCCTCTCCATTTTGTGTTTTTTTGTCACCATTAATATGTTTTTAAATGTGTTATCTCTCTGCAGTAAGCTACATTCTGTATCGGTCCTCCATGCACTTTTAATCTGTTTTCTGTAGACTCCCCCCCCCACGTTGTATTGGCCTGTGTATGACGGTGGTCTTGTTTGTCTGTGTGCGTAGCCATTGACATAGACGCCACAGGCTTAGACCCCGAGGACAATGAACTTCCAGTCCACCTGTGCTCCCCTAGAGCCAGTCCAAATGCCGTCTCGTCGCCCCTAGCAAAAGAGAAACGATTGCCCTTCTTTAAGAAGGTAAAACCGGAGGCACTGTGCCAGCCAGCCCTTACCCTTCTCTCTCTTCCTCTGTTCCGTCCGTCCGTCCGTCCGTCCGCACGGCTCTGACGGCAAAAATGCCTGTGGCTGCTCACTTATAGCGTCCATTCTTAATCTCGTCTACTTGTCCACGTGTTCTTCCGCTTGGCGTGCACGGAGCCGTCTGCGTGCATGCATGTTCTTAACCTCTCTCTCTCTCCTCTTCCATCTCACCGTAGCTAAGCAGAAGCTGCCCCTTAAGTCGGTAAGTTGGGGTGCAGAGCAGGGGCCTTGGGGGGGCTGGGGGGGGGGGGGCTTTGGGATTTACCTCTGCAGTGTTACTCTTCTTTACTGACCACCCCCCCCCCCCACCACAATCCCTTCCTCTACTCACCAGTGCTGTGATCCCTATATTTGTTGTCCTTTTGTTTGTTTGCTTGTGTAATATTTACAGTCCGTGTTTAGTGGGACCTCGGTGTGCACAGATTTTTAACCACATGAACCCTAGCTAGCTTCTATTCTGGGGCTAACAAATTGCATCTCTACAAGTATTCATTTGTTAAATAGGCCTACAAGGTTTAAGTAGTTAATAGGTTAGATAGAGATAGGAGTAGGCTACTGTAATTCTGTCATTTCCAAACCAGAATTATACTGAAAGGTGAGAACGATAACGTAATATTGGTCGCTATACTTGTTAATGTTAATGGGATTTTTTATGTATTTTATGGTATTGTTTTGCAGTGCATACATAAAGCTGAAGCATGGTCTTTCTGGTCTTAAAACATTGACATTTTCTGATCTGAAAGTATAGCTGGCAGCAAATTAGACCCTTTTTCCCATAAATGTTGTTCTTATAAACTAAGGGACTGAAGGGTACAGTGACTGACGTATTTCACAGGAACAACGTTGTCCAATAATAGCGTTGTGTTAGTCAACAATAAAGCAAGCATCTTTCACTGCTTCTCTGTGCTCTTGATGTAAAATGAAACGTCCCAAGGGATCCCAGTGACGGCAGACGGCAGAACCATGTAAGGAACACTAAAGTAGAGTGGGAAGGGAAGGGGAGATGAGAAAAGAAGAGGGACAAGTGAGACGGATTTTATGTACACCGAAAACACGTCATAAAGAGAAGAGGGACAGAGACAAAAGGATGCGTATTTTCAGCCTATGGATAAACTTAGCTTCTGACATCCGGGCCGGGTGTGTACAGTAGGCTATGTAGCACACTATACTCCAACCAACTGCATAAGGCACTGTTAGGGAAGGGTTCGCTGACCAATTTGTATTGGTCGCGGCAAGTAAATTATATATATATATATCTCGCTCTCTCTCTCTCTCTCTCTCAAGTGGGTATACAGTACTTGTAGTCACACACACACACAGTCTCACTCACACAGGTACAAGCTGTGATATGCTGCTGTGACAACTTAACATTCCCAGTGGGGTGGGTGGTAGAAGCCGCCCTCTATTCGCCTTCATTCTCCCAGGTATCATTGCTGTTTCCTGCAGTTTATTTAGACTTACTTGCACAATCATGCACGGTCACCGGCGCTGACCGTCAGAGATGGAACACATTGTTTGTTCCTCCACTGCTCTCCAGAGTTCTCTCACCTTTGCACCCTTTCAAACATAGCCTACCTCTCTCTGTCACATGGTCGCTATATGAGACTGATGGGTGCACAGCTGTGGACCCTTATGAATTAATAACTGAAAGCGCCAAGCGGCACTATGTAACTTTCCTCTTCTGCCCCGGATTTGAACCCGGTTTCCCGTGCAAGTGCTGAATTTTTTACCATTGAGCTAATCTTGGCCATCAGGTCAAAATTCATGAGAGATGACCTTTGACGTCACAATCTAAATGTCACAATAGAAAAGCAGGGAGACAAAATACAACCACCCCAATTGTGTATGTTATATTGTATTAACATACTCTACCATACAGCATACAGATAGGGCACAAAAAGAAAAACTGCGGCTTGGATTGACATCACAAATATATTCGTCAATGTATTGAAATCACAAATATATTCGTCATTGTATTGAAATCACAAATATATTTGTCAATGGTTTGAAATCACAAATATATACGCCAATGGATTGATATCACACATATATTCATCAGTGGCAGTGAATGAGTTTTAATGGTCTGAGAATAGAATTTCCTGTATTGACATTTTCCATTTCGATTACTATTTTTAGTTTTTAACTTGGCTTTCACAACACTATAATTCCAGGATGGGCTTCTGGGTGGTGTAGTAGACTATAGGTAAACTGTTCATTCACCACCACAGATAGGTGGGTTCAATTCCCAGCAGCTATCGTTTGGTCCGTGCATGGGGAATAGCCTAGGTAACTACTAAAGAGGGTGGGGGGGGGGTATTTTAAAAGAAATAGAAGCTGTTACACACTGAGCTCCCACGCGTCGCGTTCCAAACTAACAGTGCTGCGTGTCTCTCTCTGTTGTAAACAGTCGTAGATCTTCTACGGTTGTTTTCGCCTGTCTGACTACTAACCTCTTCCTGTAACATTGCTCCCAATTGAGTACCGAAGTCTGATGTAATTTTTCGCATCCTATCTGGTCACGTTTTTTATTTTATTTTTTCATTATGTGATTAATATCGTGGCATTAACTGTGTTCCAAAAATAAATGAGCCCGTGGTTTTATATGGATATTAAGCATCAACTAACGCTAGCGTTACTGGTCTGCCGCAGAATTATTTCTATTTTCACCAGAAACAGAAGTACAATTTACAATTTACAATTTACAATTTAGGCATTTAGCAGACGCTCTTAATCCAGAGCGACTTACATTAAGCAAGAACAAAAGAATGGGAATACATCACATAAAGACATTTATCATGAAACATGCGTAGCTAAGAAAGTAACAGTGGAATATCTATAATGAAACTATACATATAAGCTATACATCTATACTACTATGCTACACATATGTACTATGACGTGCTATGACTACTAGAATTGCTATCTAAGGGGGTGGGGTAAGTGCTATGGGCCATGATGGAGTCTGAAAAGGTGGGTTTTCAGACTACGGCGGAAGATTGGGAGTGATGCTGCAGTTCTGACTGCAATGGGAAGTGCATTCCACAGTTTTGTACGAGAAGTATGAGTGACCCTGACAACAGCGCTGGGACAATTTGTTTATTTTTGGATTACAATTGAGACGATTCTAAGATGAACGAGTGACTTCACTTCTGTACTCTTTGGAATGTGTTGGTGCCCCCATGAGGATGACTTTCATCTTTCATTGTCATCGTTATGGAGCCTTCTTCTTTTCAGAAGTTGCATTAAGATTTTCATCCACAAGAATGAATCGTCGCTGTCGGGTGTAAACCTCGTACGTCCAAAACCGTTACTTTTAAAACATATATATTATTTTTTTAAACATTTTTGAAATGGTGAAAATAGCCAACCTACAAGTTAAGTTCCCAATGCATTGCATGACACGTGAGCTTGTAGATTGGCTATTTTCACTACTTTTGTGTAGGGTATTAATATATATAACCAGCTCAGTGGCCTTGTGGTTAGAGTGTCCGCCCTGATACTGGGAGGTCGGGTTCAATCCCTGGCCGGGTCATACCAAAGACTGTAAAAATGGGACCCAATGCCTCCCTGCTTGACAATCCGCATCAAGGGCTGGATTGGGGGTAAGTCCCTGCGACATACTAGCGTCATGTCCAGGGGGTGTACATCAAGCTGCCTCACGCTACAGAAACAGGAGATAGGATCCTGCCCTATGGGCCTCATGGCTCGGCAAGGCTACTTACTTACTTATTAATATATTAATTTACAAATAAAAAGACAAGAAACGTTGAAATAAGGAGATGCAAGGTTTCTCCCCGACAGCAACGATATTAATCCCCCCCCCCCCCGCCCCCCCAAAAAAACAAACAAACAAACAATGTCTCTTGTTTTTTTGCGACCTCATGTTTGTGTTAAATGTTCCAGCCAGGGAGGGCACAGCCAAATCCTGGAGTGATAATTTGTGCAGTGCAAAAATGAACCTAAAGGGTCTCGGAGATAAAGTAACACTCCAGGACTTAACTGTGCTTTTAAATAGCTCCCCCCCCACCCAGAAGTGTTGTTCCATTGTGATGTTATGTTGACTGTTAAAAACCTTTCCTTGCCTCTCGATGTGCTCCCTCCAGACGGAACACATTCCTCCATACGATGTGGTGCCTTCCATGCGGCCCGTGGTTCTGGTCGGCCCGTCTCTGAAGGGCTACGAGGTAATAAAATACTTCACTGACACCACCTCCACGGCAGAGGATAATCTCACAGCACGCAGTACTGATGATACACTAGCTGGGTCATACAGGAACTCATCAGCATTATTCAGCGGAGTTGTCTCTGTCGAGTGGAAACCTCAATGTCCAAAACTGTAACTTTTCAGGATTAAAAAAAGGTGTCTGTGTGTTTTCCATAATATAAAAAAGTTAAACTTTCATATATTCTCAATTCATTGCGCATACAGTGAAATATTTAAACCCTTTTTTTGTTTTGGCTCATGAAAATCAAAAAATCCTATCTCAAAATATTAGAATATTAGACCTCTAAAAAAAAGAAAAATGTTTTTAATCCAGAAATGTCTACCATCTGAAAAGTATATACTTATGCAGTCAATACTTGGGCTACTTTTGAACAAATTATTTTATCAATGGGGCGTGGCATGAAGGTAATCAGCCTGTGGCACTGTTGAAGTGTTATGGAAGCCCAGGTTTGCTTTGATAACAGCCGTAAATTAATTTGTATTGTTGAGTCTTATGTATCGCACCTTCCTCTACACAATACAACATAGATTATCTGTGGCCAGTTGGCTGGTCAGTAGCACAGTACTAACTAAAATCATTGTCAGTACATCAATTGCTAGTTATGTGGGCAGGTGCCAAATCAAGCTGGAAAGGAAAGTTTGCATCTCCATAACCTCGCCTCACCAGGCTTTCCACCTCGGAGGAAAGCCTGGTCTCTATTTCATTTCAGGTATATGATCCGCTCGGGAGTGGATGATACGTTACGTTATGTTGTAGTGTAGTTTTGTAGTCAACAGGCAGGAACAATCGAAAAATCGGTTTGAGGGAAAAGGAAGTTCTGTTTGATTGTTCCTGCCTGTCGACTACAAAACAATACTACAACAACATGACGTAACGATATCATCCGCTCCCGACCGGATCATATACCCCAAATGAAATGGTGCCCAGGCTAGCATCTCCATAAAGCTTGTCAACATACTGAAGCACAAAGTGCTCTAAAATATCCTGATAGATGGCTGTGTTGACTCTGGACTTGATACAACACAGTGGATATGGCACCCAAAATCATCACTGATAGTGAAAACCTCACACTGGAGTCAACACAGCCATCTACCAGGAGATTTTGGAGCATGGTGATGGCAACATAATGCATAAGGGAAGCTACAGGGTTGCCAATGCTATCTCCATTGTTTCTCAAAATGGGACGTTTTGTTTGTTCACAGGTAACAGACATGATGCAAAAAGCACTCTTTGACTTTTTGAAACACCGATTTGAGGGAAGGTAAATTTCAACCCTTTTCTTTTTATGACATTTTATCTCTCTCCTCTCTCTCTCTCTCATACTAGATATGCTGGTATTTAGCTGTCCCCCGAGGTTTTGCAGAGGGGAGTGTGTAATAAGTTTGTTTGGCCTGGAGATGTGTGTGTGTGTGTGTGTGTGTGTGTGTGTGTGTGTGTGTGTGTGTGTGTGTGTGTGCAGCTTCTTTAAATAGGCCCTCTCCATGTCCTTAATAGGCTATAGTGGGCCCTGGAGCAGAGCAGAGCGGGATTCTCCAGTCCCTGAGTGGTGGTCTCTGTCCCATCCCGTCTGTCCACCCCGTCCAGAGCTGAGAGGCCATAACGTTACACAACACCCACATCCACTCAGCTCATCAGCAGCTGCAGTGAATTCTGTTCCTCCCACCCCCTTTTATCACTCCTGGCCATATGATTTAACACACACTGGTTCTCAAATAACGCTCGACACCCAAAAGAGAAACGAGACGTTTGCCCGGGACCCAAACTACTGAAAATAGCAGATCTACAAGCTCACACACGCTTGTGGATCTGCTATTTTCACTACTACATAAACTTTTTCTTTTCTTTTTTTTTAATACTTTTGAAAACATTATTTTCAGTTTTTTTCTGTAGGAAATGAAAAAAGGGGATATTTACTTGCAGGCCAATTCACCGAACATGGGTTGCGGCCCACTGTTTGGGAAATGGTGATTTAACACACTGATTCTCAAACTTTGTCTTTTTTCTTTTTTTTTTTCGTGGACCTCCATACAAGATTTGTGTTGTTAAAATGTTTCCAAACTATCTACAAGCTCGCAACACGCCGCATTGCGACGCGTTGTGAGCTTCTCAAATAGCCGATGTACATATAGGGTTAAACGGATTGTGAAGCTATTTTATCTAATTTTGCTGGGGACGTCCTGGAGAGCCCTCAAGGACCCCTGGCGGACCCCACTTTGAGAACCACTGATCTAACAAACCCAAACCACCTCTCCCCGCTGCTAGACTGCTCTGCTCATCATGATCAGCATTATTGATCTGCTGCCACCATTTCTCTGTCAAAATGTTATCATGCTCCTTTAGTGTGTAAAATCATCATCGTCCTCTCTGGTTAACCACGTCTTTGTCCGCGTTTCTTTCCTCTGTCCTCAGAATATCGATCACTCGAGTCACGGCGGACATCTCTCTTGCCAAACGTTCGGTGCTGAACAATCCTAGCAAGCACGCCATCATCGAACGCTCCAACACACGCTCAAACTTGGGTAGGTTTTCTCACGATTGAAAAATGTTGTATGGCCAAGTCCTAATGTGCAACTCGTGAAACGGTGTGAAAGGAGCCCCCAAACTATAGCGCTGTATGTAAAGTGATGATGTTTTGGTAATATTGTTTCTGCTGTTCTATATACTGCCAACCAGGTGAAGACAATCACAGATTGAAGCGTTATTAAACGTTTGCTTTTTATGAAATAACTGAGACCAGGTTTTATTGAAGATGCTTCTGAGCATATTGCTAGTTTGACCACTTCAAATGCTCTAGAAATAATAACTCAAAATAGCCGACCTAGGCTATTTTTGCTGCTCAACAAGCTTCTATATGACGTGTTGGCTTTTATGGGATCCAAATTACTGAAATCAGTTCTCAGCGTCTGAGAACTTTAGTCCACATGTTCCAGAAGAAAAAAGACTGCCTTGTCTGCTAACATCTGCAGGGTTTGATGCATAATGAAAGCAGCTCAAATTATGCAAAAAAAGGAAGGAAACAATTATAGAAACTCTAAACAAGTGGTTATGTCAGAGGAGCCAAGAAAAACCCAGAGTGGTCTTTGGGTCGTGAGTCAGGTTTCTGTTCTGGAATGAGAGATAGTCCAGGGGAAAAGGTGGGGGTGGCGTGATCGAAGCACGCCAGATAACAGCAGAGAAAGTATATTTACTTTAGGGCTCCATCGTACGCCATTCTTTATCCACAAGTAATAAACATTTTCCGTCAATTACGCATTTAGGAGCTTCCACTGTGCGTAAACGTTATAACCCACTATTCGTTTTGCCGACACCTATATTTGCGGGTGGATATGTGTCACGGATTTAGGTGGTGGCACAAGATAGCATTTTTTACGGGGGAACACCTCTTACACAATACTAAATCCCTAAATGAAGGACATAGGGCTCCTGGCACGAGATGGAGCCCTTAGTGTTTTACCCCAGACTTTTGCAGTATCTGTTCTGTACTTTACTTGAGTATTTTTGGATACTTACTTATTTCAAAGACAGATATTTTAATATTTAAATTTTGACTCCAATACATTTCTTGGAAAGGAAAAAGTATATTATGAATGATAGAAAAATAGCAGATTGGCACAACGAGCCGCGATGTGTTGTGAGCTTGTTACTCTGCTATTTTCACTATTATTGATGATTTAAATTTAAAATGACAATGCGTTGATAATATATAAAAAAGAAAATGTACTTTGCATTTTGTACTTTAACTGAACAAATATGACAGAGGAACTTTCAATTGGTAGTTGAGTATAATATTTGACATATCACCATAAGTAATATCTGTACTTTGACTCAAGCACTGGAGTTGCCAGATGAAAAAAAGATCCAAGAATGGTCTTGATGTGAACAGTGGGTTGATTAGGGTCGAGCTGCTGCGATTACAATCGCACACATTCCTGAGTGGGGGTCTCACAGAGGTCAAGGCCGGACAGGAGCAACGGCACTTATCTTCACATGCTATCACTGTGTGAGCAACAGATGTGGACCGCTCCAGATGTGTACAGTACACTCCTCTGAGAGAGACGTTGGAGGCAAGCAACAAGTCCATGGACTGTTAGGGAACGCCAGTAGTTGTCCGCGGACCGCGGGTTGTGAAACCATATATTCTCAATGTTTAACTAAGTTCTCAATGTTTATGTCACTCGGAGCCGGGACAACACGTATACGGCATGAATTCAAAATGGACTGCCCTTCTTCTCTTTAAAGAAACATCAGGAGTCAGGACGGAGACACATTTGGGCCTCACGTTCAAAGCTCCAAGCGTTGAATGGAAAGTGTTCTGCAGCCATCATTGTCTTTTGGACTGTGGCTGGTGTTGGTTTAAAGCAGCACAATGTACACCGGATTTTAACCTCTGGTTTCCTGCACAAGTGCTGATTTGTTTAAACCATTGAGCCTAATGGAGCCTGTCTGCATGCTCAGGGAATCTTGGCCATCAGGTAAAAATGTCACATTCTGGGGGCTCCATCTTGCGGGATTTGGGGATTTAGTATTGTGTGAGACGTGTGGCCCCGTAAAATTTGTTATCTTGTGCCACAAGTCCCTAAAACACCTTACATTATGCATAGGTGTGGTTTGGGCGTGATTAAACCAATCACTGTGCCACCTGCCATTGCCTTTAAGAGATCCATTATCCATTTAACGTTAAGACCAGTGATTTACACTATGGCCCATGGCCATGGAAGAGCGACACGTTGCTGCCTTGAAATATAGCCTATTTATATTTGATACAGAGGCCGGGTTGTTTTGTGTCCAGTAGCTCCAACACAGCCTCACTCGTGCAAATCTAATAACTTCTTTGACTAGACAATTAAACACAATAAGCACAAGGAATTGACACTGCTGATTATAGTAAAATTCCAATCACAGAGATTTGTGGAGAATGAAGACAGAACGAGACCTCTGAGCTGTGAATGTTGTGCAACATAACTCAAGCTGAGGCAGCTCCAACTCAGGTCTTTTATCAAACAGAATTCGCATTACGGGTGGTTTGAAGAGGCACTTTCCATTGTCCTAAACCTGTGTGCATAAGATAGCAAATATAAGGAAAGCGCATCAACACGCCTACAGACACACCTCCACCCGCAAAATGAATAGTAGGTTGTGTGGCCGCAAGATAACGTTTACGCATAGTGGAAGCTCCTAAATGTGTAATTCACGGAAAATGTTTATTACTTGAGGATAAAGCATGGCATAAGATGGAGCCCCGGTCTAGGTGAGACATGACCTTTGCCACGATCTAAATGTTTCAATAGCTGAGCATGAGCATTAACATACTCTGTCTACACTACAATACAATACAGATTGGACAACATCACTTAAAAACATTACATGTTAAGCTATTTTATTGTACCATGTAAATAAACCATCAACACAAGAAGTGTGAATAGCAGCGCTACAAAGACGAAAAGGCTTGAGTCGAATGCATAATGTTTAATTAAGCTACATCAGGCTGACTGGTGGTTTCGGCCGAAACCCTTCATCAGAGCGAATGATTTACCATGTCACATCCAAATAGGATTTGTGTTTTGAAATGGTGCAATAGTGTTTGATTGAAAAAGACTCGAGTTAATTATTCTTGTGCCAATTACTAAATCCGGCCTGTGGGTAACATTTTCGAAAACAAATTAATGAGTGTATAGCTCTCAGAGCTGGGATGTAGTACGTGTTTGAGATGTTGTACTGTTCAACAATGTTAACTGCACATTTCCTTATGCGAGAGAGAGCTTCTTGGAGAAAAAAAACTGCCATAGAAATGCCTTTTTTTTTTAACTTTACTGGAATATTTACTTCACTTCATTCTACTCCACTGAATCTCTATAAATATTGCACTCTTGTGAGTTTGTAGATCTGTAACTGAGAGTGTACACTCTCACAGTACGTTTTAACAGCGGGCGACAGCCAGACGAATTTTCCGGAAGTGCATTATTTGTCTATTGGACCCGGCGACTACCGGCGATAGGAGGCGAACGGGCGAGGGTTGAAAAGTGGGCGGGGCAAAAGATAAAAATAATTCTTCTTTTTGGGAGATGACGGGCGATTGGGCGATGTGTCGGCCGATGCTCGCCCGCTGTTAAAACGCACTGTCAGAGTTAAATAAACATTGAGTTTACACCGTGCAGACTGGGCTCCCAGAGATACATTTAATCGATTGGGTGGCCTGTGACCTAATCTAAATTATATCAAATTGGGACTCGGGAGTCCTTGAAATTGGAACTATGGGGTTGAGAATCACTGCAAGTCTCTCTCTCTCACTCTCACTCTCTCAAACACACACACACGGCTGGTCACATGGCGTGTTTTAGCATCAACTCTGTACCCTCACACTGCAGGTCACACTGTAACAAGTGTGATCTCATCTCGTCTAATGCACGTGTTGACTCCTGCCCTGCCCCTCCTCCCCTCTCAGCCGAGGTCCAGAGTGAGATCGAGCGGATCTTTGAGCTGGCTCGGACGTTGCAGCTCGTGGTGCTGGACGCTGACACCATCAACCATCCGTCGCAGCTGGGCAAGACCTCCCTGGCCCCCATTATCGTCTACGTCAAGATTACCTCCCCCAAGGTGAACACTGTGGGACCATTATGTCTGTCTGTCTGTCTGTCTGTCTGTCTGTCTGTCTGTCTGTCTGTCTGTCTGTCTGTCTTTCACGTGTGTTTTTGTCTGTCATAACTTTGCGACCGAATGACCTCAACATTTGCTGTGTCCCAAATGGCCTGGGAGTGTGCAATGCTGATCGGTTTCTGGTACAGTATGCGTAGGATATACCGAATCTCTGTGCCTGAGCATTGCATTTTCTGACGACATCAGCATGCCATATTTAGTCGATCGGTCGTATGTTAGTGGGTATAGCTTTGAGAACGGGTGCAACGGGTACTCTTGACAAAGAACAACAAGTACAACAGGCATAGACGGGTGGGGGCATACATTCACAACTTGCATCGTTCCGTGGTCCGCGATCAGGGGCCAACATGGTTTGTCCGACAACGGGCCCAAGTTTATCGGCTGTCAGAGCCCAGAGCGAGAGAACGAAGCGATAAACAAACTATGGCAGAGGTCTCCAGGACACACACTCCTAACTATTTGACACGGAGGTATATGACACGGGGACAAAGAACGAAGGTAGCCGAACTGAAATGTTCCCTCTACTTATGTACACGTCAACTCCCACTGCTTTATGAACGCTCCCCGGTGCATTTGATTGCCTGCCGTGTATGGATGACCTGTCATTGCTTATATTGGTTTTCTATAAGAGAGCGGCTCCCCAGCCGCCCGGGGCTTTTAAATACAGCCTGACAGGTCCGACTGCCCACCACAGCTGGTGTATGGAAGGTGGGGATAGAGAGAGAGCACACGTGACGGGACTGATTCATCGCACTGACCTTCAGCCAGGTGTAAATAAGGTTCATGATTCAGTGATCAATAAAAAGGCAGACATTTGAGTAACAAGGGAAAATGAAAAAAGTATAGCCAGGGAGGGCCGCGCGACACGGAACCTTTAAATCGATGTCGTCCCAAATCACACTCACAGTCAACGGAACGGCTCACTTGAATACTGAACAGCTGTTTATCTGTGTTCGTGGCGCGAGGGTTCATTTTGTCGCTATGTGTTGACTGGTCAACTTGAATAATCTGAGACCCAAACATGGCATGGAAAAACTAGTTTTCTAGTCCTGGAAATGGTTTGGAATAAACTGAATGTTTTGGAAAATGTTTGGATATAATTCACCTTATATTGTTTTTTGGCTATTGAGTTTGTTCATAAAAACATTTCTGGCATTACCGGTACATGAAATATGTGTGACCTAATGCATGCAGGGCGTGATTAGCTTGTAGGTTCTGTTCTTTTTGTCACATGACTCCTTTGCTCAATGCTATCACATGGTAGTTGATGCATTGATGATGATGATGATGATGACTTTCTGTCACTACTGTATGCTCTTCCTCCTCAGGTCATGACGAGGCTGATCAAGTCCAGAGGGAAGTCTCAGGCGAAGCACCTCAACGTCCAAATGGTGGCAGCTGACAAACTGGCACAGTGCCCTTCTGTGAGTAGACGGACACTAGTCTGGGCAGTATGGGGAGGACAGCTCACCAGTGTTGTCCAGTGTAAAACTCCAGTTACTTCCTGACTTGCCTACGTAATGGAAATAGGAGTCAAATAGGACTGAGTAGCGAAGTGAGAAAACGACGAACGTAGTGAATCAGTCTATGTGCAGTGGTTCTCAACCTTTTTGAATTTCAAGGACCCAAAGTGGTTTAGAATCCGCAGACCTCGCATTTTTTTTATTATTTCCACATAACAACTCTAAGGTATATTAATGACATAGTAAAATGTTGAAAATGAGTGGTATTCCCCTTTAATATTAAAAAGGTCTTAAAAGTCCTTAAATTGTCACTTAGCTGTCATTTGAGGACCCCCCCAAAATCATGTGGAGAGCCCCCCTGGTCGTCCCGACCCACAGGTTGAGAACCAGTGTGTTAGAGTAATGTCAGGGTTTGGGTAAACAATGAAATACTTGGTTGCTGGCTAATGGTTGATAGAGTGTAGACTGTAGAGGAATGTCTTGAAAGACACGGCATCTGGTGCCAATTCTATTTCTGTGTCCTCTCCAATCTACTTTGATATTATTTTAGGACATGAAACAAATTCTATTTTGATATTACTTTAGAATATGAAGCAAGTTCTAGTCTTAATTTAAACCCAGTAGATAGAGCACTCGTCTCCAAAACGTTTCTGTTGAAAAAGATTTTCTTTTCTCAGAATTAATCCCTGGCTGGGTGAATTGCACAGGCTTTTCAGACATAATGGCGTGTTTTGAATTTCCAATTAGCCACTCTCACTTATGCCCCAATTTCTTAAAAGAATGTTTTTCCTCTGGTGATATTAAGCAATATCATCACGCTTCACGGCAGAGAAATCACATTAGCAGCTGAGCAAATTTCATCCAAGCCTATAAACAGTTTTATTTTTCACGTTATCCCATTTGTGGTTCTCAAAGTGGGGTCCGGGGACCCCCAGGGGTTCCCCAACTAGCATAATTAGTCAAAACAAATGAAACATAAAAATAATTTGAACCACTTTAGTTTAAACCCCAGACCACAGAAAATACACTGAATGTTCAAAGCTCAGTTTTTGGGGGGGCGGGGGGGGGGGGGGGGGGGTGTAGTTTGAGGTCAGAATTATAAAGGAATAAAAATTAAAATAGAAATGTGATGAAACCTTTAGCTCTCTCATGGACCCTCCCCTCCCGTTCGCAGGAGATGTTTGACATCATCCTGGACGAGAACCAGCTGGAGGACGCGTGTGAGCACATCGCTGACTACCTGGAGGCCTACTGGAAGAGCACCCACCCCAGCAGCCTGACCGACCCCCTGCTGGACAAGCTGGCCTCCGCCACCCTCCCCTCCAGCCCCGCTCCTGTGCAGGTAACCAGGGTTATTCCCCTTAAAGCTTTTCTTAGGGATTCAAATGTCATTTTGTCCAGTCTGTGTATGGTGAAGTGTGTTACTAAATAACTTATACAATTGGGTTGGTTGTATTTTGGGCGCGTTCGGAAATAGCGCACTGAGCAATGCAAACTAATAGGCGAGTGCGCTCCGGTGCGGTATTTCCGAACGCGCTCTTTGTCTCCCTCCCTGCTTTTGAGACATTTTAGATTGTGTCAAAGGACATGTCTCACCTAGACACAGGATCTGACAGGAATTTTGACCTGATGGTCGAGATTCAATTCATCCCTGAGCATTAGCTCAATGGTCAAATATGTCAGCAACCAGGTTCAAATGTGGGATAGAAGAGGAAAGTTACATAGTGCAGCTTTAACTAAAGCCAAATAACCAAAACTAGAATTGAATATTTTAGCTTAACTGAAATTAAAATAAAAACTAAAGGCTTTACAACAACAAATAATTACTGAAACTGAAACAGTAATGTTTGTTTACAAAACTAAACTAAAACGTAAAATTATAGAGAAAATGTTGTAAGTTTTAAGTCTCATTGCAACAATAATGTAGCAGCTCTACAAGTGCACAGCGTGTCACAATGTGACATGTTTTGAGCTTGTAGATTCCTTTTGCTGACCATGTTGAATCTTGTCGCTGACGCTGACTAATCAAAAAACTAAAACTAATAAAAGGTAAACTAAAACTAAGCCATATATATATATATATATATATATATATATATTTAAAAAAAAGATATATATATATATATATATATATTTATATATATTGTTCACGCCAAATTTTAATTCTGCCTATATGCAGGCTAAAGGATTCTGCCAATGCTTTTCAATGTGCGAATGGCAACAAACTACTCCGTTCTAGCATTGCAGATTCCACCGCATAATCAGAATCAAAGTTCGCTGTGACTGTACCCTACTAGCAAACTAGCAAACCTAAACTGTGATTGAAAACAAAAGACTACATTATAAACTAACGGGAAAAACATGCCAAACTATAATGACACCATGGTACAGGTACAGGCGCTGACCAGGCTCAGGGTCAACGAAGGCCCCCTCCTTCCTCCACAGCTCTGACACGGAGAACAGAGCTGTGGGCTCCATGGCGATGGCCGGCCCGGACACACGGCCCACTGGGCAGGACAGGGGGTCAGAGAGAGAGAGGAGGGAAGCTGCAGGGCAGAGTGCAGCATGATGTGATGGTTAGAGAAGGTCCAGTAGAACATGGAGTTTGGGGCTGGGTTGGCATGGAGGGTTGGACTGCACAATATCGGGAAGTATATCGTTGTTGTTGGGCAGAAAACTCCTTATCTCGAACATCCTCCTTATTCTAACTTTTTGTGTAAATGAACAGTCGTACTGTGGTGTTTTGAGCTATAGATCTACAACTTGGTGGTTGGGTTAAATTAATCTTAAAACAACATGGCCATATACAAAGTCCTGTATACTGTGCAGTCCTAATTCAAATCCTTGCTTTAACTCTCACTGGCAGCTCACCTTTGCTTGGTGGTTTACTGGTTTGACTGTAACAAAAGCACATAAACCCAGAAATAATAACGATAACTACTAATCTTGCATCTTCATCATTCACTTTGTGTGTTTTTGTTTTCTTTTTTAATTGCACGTAATGCTTATTCATGTTCGGTCATTTCAAATAATCTTCACGCCATCTAAAAATGTGCAATCACTGTCCCTTCCCTCCCCTGTGCCATGTCTCTGTCCACTGCCTTCATAATGGGAAATGTAAGGCGGAAAATGATGAGAATGAGGAATTTGCTGGTTTTGTGGCAGCTGAGGAGGAGGAGGAAGACTGAGGTTGTTAGTGTGGTGAGTGAGGTGACCGTAGACTCCGTGGTGTGTCAGCCTTGGTCCTGGAAACAATCAGACCTGAGCCACCTAGACCAGGAGCTCTCAAACTTTTTAAATTCCAAGGACCCCAGTTTTGCGATTTGCAATTACGCGACAGACCAAGAGTATACAAATAATTTAGCTTGGGACCCCCAGTAGCCCACTCACGGACACCTGGTGGACCCTGCTTTGGGAACCACTGTTCTATGAGGTTAATTGATACTCAACCTTGCAGTGTGACACCTGACCTGTGTGCCACCTGACCTGTGTGCCGTGCACTGCACATGCAAGTGTGTATTTGGATTTCATGTTTAAGCTTTGGACCTGCGTGTGCGAATCTAATATGTATTGCTAATGAGAGTGAAGAGTGTCCATTGGATTCTCATAGCAGGGTGAAGACAGATGCATCAATGACTCTGTTTGATTCAGGTATGCCAAAGTGCGAGCATTGACAATAGTCAATATTCCAAATTGTTGCTGTCGGCCAGAAAACTTATTTAAGTTTTTCGGAAATGAATGCCCGATCTGATATGTTTTTTGTTTTTGCTGTTCTTAAATTTTATTAAGTGTCTGTGGAGTATTAACAAGAGCTTGTGAAATAATAACTACATTGGTCAAGGTTTACACCCGGCAGCGACAAAATGCTTTCTACCTGGTACCCTGTTATGATGGGTCCATGAAAAGGGTAAAAAAAACGTGCATGGGTTTGATTATGTGCGTGTTTCCACTTGCGTGTATATGTGTGTGTGTGTGTGTGTGTGTGTGTGTGTGTGTGTGTGTGTGTGTGTCTAACCCAACTCGCACTAACGTGTGTGTGTGTGTGTGTGTGTGCGTTGCTAACCCCAGGCAGAGCAGAAAGGGGACCACAAAGCGGTAGTGGAGAGGACGGCCTCCAGGGAGGACCACCAGCATCACCACCACCACCACCATCACCACCACCACCAGAACCAAGAGCAGGCTGACGGAGAGGAGGAGGAAGAGGAGGAGGAGGAGGAGGAAGAGGGGGAGGTCAACGAGGAGGAGAGGCCGCTGAGGACAGACTCGTCCAGGAGACACAAGCACATCCACCACCGCACCGCCGCCTCCTCCTCCTCCGCCGGCCCCGCCAGGACTGAGCCGCCGCTGCCGCCACACAACCACCACCATCACCACCACCACCGCCACAGCGGGCGTGCCGCCCGGGGCATGCACTCCCGGCAGGAGACCTTGGACTCGGAGACGCCCGAGAGCCGCGAAAGCAGGGACTCTGCCTACATCGAGCCCAACCGCGCCGCTCAGCAGCTCCTCCGACGCGGGGAGGACGAGGACGAGGACGAGGAAGGGGACGACGAGGACGGACTTGGGGAGGGCGGGAACCCGGAGAGACTGGGGGAGGCGGGGCACCCGGAGCAGCAGCAGCAGCGTTACCCACCCCAGCGGGACCACAACCACCATCACCACCACCACCACCACCGCGGTGGCGGCGCCGAGGAGCCCCCGCCGCCGGGCCACCACCACCGCTCCAAGGAGCACGAGCAGGACCACAACGAGCGCAACAAGCAGCGCTCGCATCACCACCACCGGCCGGCCCGCGACCACCACCACTACTATGACCGGGACAGGGACAGGGACCGAGAGGGAGAGGTGGCCCCCAAAAAGAGGGGTGGCGACGCGGGGGACTGGGGGGACAGAGACCCCTACATCCACCAGTGACCAAGTGACCAAATCCAGAATTCTGCATATACATAAACACACACACACACACACTACAGACACTCACAATCTCGTTCTGATTCACTCCACTTCCTCTCGAAGAACCGTTCTGTTCTCCCGTTGTGCTGCTAAACCCCAATACCCCCTCCCCCACCTTTATGTATGCTTCCTTTGTAAAAGGCTGTTGCATCTGTAGCAACAGTAGCATTTTGATTACTGTATGTAGAAACGGATCATATATATATATATATATATATATATATATATATATATATATATGGAGTGTATCTATGCATAGGTAGATGGTTGTTCCTGTATGGATATGCATGGATATTCTCAAAAGATGCATATTTCAATAATAATTGGATAAAGCATGACACAAAAAGCAGAATTTATTTTCTGTACTCGGCTGTGCTTTCTGTGATTAGCATTTTTGATTAATTTCTTTGCTCACACTACCACTTGAATAATGTTCTTCCTCCAGACTACTGCTAGGGTCGACTCTGACACGTGGGGAAACCGGAGGAGTTTGATGCTGTATGTGCAGATATGTATGTTCTTCTTGGTTGAATACTATTGGCTACTTACCTTCCTTTGATTTTAACCCATTTAGACCTGTTACACCTACCGGTATAGACAAATTCAGAAATGGTTCTCATGGTCGCAGCGAACGTATTTCCTGTAGGCGGAGACGACATATCTGCAGTGTAAACAGCCAGCTCTTCTACTCCATTGATACGCCATTGAATGGTAGAGTGACTGCTCAAACGTTACTATTTTACCTGCTTTTTACTAACACTAAGTTTACAACGATGCCCAGAACATCAGGATGAACCTGTGTAGTTTATGGCTGCTCCAACAGTGGTGGCAACATTCAACTTTCAAGCATTTCAAGTATGAGGTATAAAGTACAGCAGCCTTGTGTTCATACAACAGAAAGATTGGGTATTGGGTAAGACTGACGTTATGTATCTTTCAGGACTGCTTCGTCTCAACCATTACTCTATGGCTCTGGTCTCAGCCACCACAGTGTATTTTTTGACATTCCGGTTCTCTCCAAAGTTGAATGTTGCCACCACTGTTGGAGCAGCCATAAACTACACAGGTTCATCTCGATGTTCTGAGGATCTTTGTAAAGTTAGTGTTAGTAAAAAGCAGGTAAAAGAGTAACGTTTGAGCAGACTAACATCAGTCACTCTACCATTCAATGCAGTAGAAGAACTGGCTGTTTACACTGCAGATATGTCGTCTCCGCCTACAGGAAATACGTTCGCTGCGACCATGAGACCCGTTTCTGAATGTGTCTATACGTTGTTATACCTTTCAAGCTGGGAACACCTCTGTGTCATTTGAGTTGTTGCTATTGTCTTGCTGTTGTTGGGCAGAAACCTCTTATCTCCATATGTTTTTGAGTAAATTACCGCCCTACTTGATCATACTAGAGCGTCACACAAAAGTATCAAAAGTATGCGCCACTTGTAGATCGGCTACTTTTGCTGTTTTTGAATTTAAAAGAAAAGTCACAGTTTGACATATGTTTCCACCCGAGAGACGGTATATAGCACCATATTTTCTTTTCTTTACTTGGGTAGGATTTAGGAGGCGTTTTTAGAATCGGCCTCAGGTCTTAATGGGTTAAAGTATGCAACTCTGCATCAATGGTTTCAGATATTTGTTCCTCTTAATGCTGATGCCTCCTCTAAGAGACACACCTTAGTCTTACTTTACGAGACATACCATTTCTGAACTAAATTCCTGTTTTACATGCAGTACTGTTCTATTTATAAAGGTTCCAGGAACATTTTATAGCATTGATACAACCTCTGTTTAAGCACTTTTACTGATTCATTGTCAAGTGAAATAGATTTGATATGTCATTGCAACATATGTATCTTACCAAACTCCACGGAGGTTTGTCTTTTATTAAGTTTGGCCCATTTTCTAATGACTTTTTGCGTTTTCATTTCTATTTGACTTCATAGTGTAACGAATGTCAATTCTAGGGCAGTCGGAAACATTTTCCTCACTGAGAGTTCAAATATATTTGTGATACAGAAACGATTCCAAGGTTTTACCACAAAAAGGGGTTCTGTGCTCTATTGTTATTGCAATTGTATATTCCACTTAAATTCTATAGTATATGTTATGATCCATTTCAAACCCAATTAGTAGACAAGATGTCAAACAAGTATGCTCGGCAATGATACTCAAGAACAGGTTTAAGAGTTTTCTATAATGGGATATAGCTATTTGGTCAGCAGTGCATAATTTGTAATTTCACTTTAATATCAAAAGCAAAAGCATGATCTTGAGAATTTGAGTTGAACATACAGTTAGGCATCGGAGGTTAACGGAATTCTGCAAGGTAACGTAATCCACAAACAATTCCCCAAATCTGTTTGGTTTTGCAATTACAATTACTGATGAGAACTTCTCCGTTTCTATGCTACAATGGTAGCAGTACCATGTTTTTTTTTTAACAGTGTACAGGTGTAATGTACATATTGTAAAGAAATACAAAGAATAAAATTGGCAAGAAAGGATTTATGTTGAGGACAAGAACTTAACAAGTGGTCTAGATTTACTATGCCGTGTGTGCATGGCTGCATGCGATGATACCCAGAATGTATGGCAATAACGGGGTTGCTAACAAGGAGCTGGGTGGTCCAAAGGATGACCATCCAGATGGATAGAGAACCGTTGTCTATAAATAATCATCTAAAACTCTGCCGGCGAGGATCTGCTGCAGAGCCACCTGCCAGCCTTTTGTAGCCTCATTTATGCTCCACCTCGCGCCAAAGAAATCAGACACGCAACGTGCCGCAGACACGACGTGCTTTGAACTTGTAGGTCTGCTATTTGATATATGAATCCGGATTTCTTTTTTATCGTCATGACAACAGTAGCGATGAGGTGGATGCATTTAAATTACCGGTAGGTAAATGTTGCCTTCCCTGTCTCTCCACACCAAGAGCCAAATAAATAACAATCTCCCAAAACCACAGACAGAATTGTGATAACGTATTTGTTGCTAAATAGAATGGTGGTTATGTCTCAAGTCTAATTTAAAATATCTGTATCAAATGAATTAAGTTGCCATTTGTTTGAATCATTTCTCAACAGCTCAATAAAACGGTGTCTGGCTTGGAGGTGGATTCGGTAGCAGCCTAGTGTCACATGCATTCGTGTTGACGGATTGAGCGGCGGTCGTGTTATCCCCGGGAAGAGGATGTGAGCCATGAGGTCATTATCAAGGTCTTTTGAATGTCATTGCAAGTGACATGCACGTAGGTCGGGTCTGCCAGTGTGGGCCAGATCGCCTGTCGCGCTGTTAAAGCCTAATCCAGGGATACTCAAATAGATTTACC
Source organism: Protomyctophum bolini (assembly GCF_963924005.1). NCBI lineage: Eukaryota > Metazoa > Chordata > Actinopteri > Myctophiformes > Myctophidae > Protomyctophum > Protomyctophum bolini. The sequence goes on along the minus strand of NC_137882.1, from coordinate 14,569,187 downwards.
TGTGGGCCACATTACAAAAATGGCAAGGGGCCAGGGGCCAGTAGATAAAATTATTTTCGTTCGAGTAATAGTACAACTCTAATAGTATTACTTATAATAATGTAATTAAAGATAACTTCATTCAGATTTATTTATTTTTATTTCATTTTCCAGATTATTTTTTCTTTTTTTTAGATTTTCATTGGTGGGCCAGTCATAATGGTCCCGCGGGCCTGATGTGGCCCGCGGGCCTGAGGTTGAGTATCACTGGCCTAATCTATAGGCTGCTATATACAGGAGATTGATTCCTGTGCCATAATTCACTCTCTACATTGAAAGAATTAGTGATGGATGGGCTGCCTGGTAGCTCAGCCAGCTTGTTCACTGACTGACCGCCGAGTCCTGTCTTGGCTTGCACGTCTCTCCTCTCTCTCTCTACCCTCGGTATATCTGGATAAAGCAGAAAATGCTTCAAAATATGTCGGACAGAAACTTTATTTTTTTTAATGCATGCCCCTACTTGCTCATTCTAGTGTCACTCAAAAAGCATTAAAAGTAGCAGACCCACAAGCTCGACACTGCCACTTTTCTAGCTTGTAGATCTACTTTGGCCATTTTACAATTTGAATCCTGAAAAGTTACAGTTTTGGACATATAATAATGATCTTTAAAAATGTTTTATTATTTTTGTATGTTTAAACACCAACATTTGAATAATAAAGTGTTTTGCACAGTCAAATTTTACTATATTGTAGACAGGAAATGCAGAAAAATCACACAACCAAATGGCACATCAATTTAAAGACTTCCAACCGAAATCCCACAGAAAATACAACCCCCATTTAAATGTGGCAACGATTTAACTGCACTGATGCAGAGAGAGAGAGTACTTAGACAACAGCATCATTTTCATCTTACAATAGCCCCAGTTGTCCTGGTCCACTAAGCCACTAGTAAAAGGCAGTAAATAGTTAATACCCTGCGTGACCTCTTTCTGCTTGCTACTTCCTGATCCGCACACGCTCCCACAGCCAACAAATCCGCTGTCGCCATGGCAGCTGTCTGTGTCGTCATTGTTGGTATGACGACGCAAGCAATGCTGCATTCACTGATATCCATTGGCTCCCTGTCTCTACTTCTCTGTCCCTGGTGGGCTCTCCCTCTGCTTCTCTCTCTCCCCCCTCGATTATTTTACAGAGCGACGCCTGAAGCTCGGCCCGCGCCAATGATTTGTGATGCAAAGAAACCATCGCAATATGTTGCACGTTTCAACTTGTTGCATTGTGAATCATTGATGCGGACTGGGCTTTAGGGGAGAGTCGGAGCACTCGCGTCCTTGTGTCCGTCCCTCCGTTTGCCCTTCTGTCCCATTTGGGCAGGACTGGCGTCATCAATATGAGGCCATGATCAACGTGACATCAGAGTTCCACTGGGAAGCCACGCCGTTAATTAGACCCTGTCGTCTTGTGCTTCATGTTCAGTCACTGGGTGTTTATAAAGCTCATCATCCCCTATAAGGCTCACAGTTTGGGAGAGCAGCCGCAGAGAGGGAGACGTAAACAGCACTGCGAGTGTCTGATATCCACACTGTCCCCGTCTGAGCAGACGGACTGTCGTTCTGTAAACAACCTCGCTCCTCTCGGCGGTCCACCGTACGAGCCGGTTGGTGCAAACAATACCGCGTTGTATACAAACGGGGGATCGCATGTTCTGCAACGGTGTAGACTCAGCTCTTCAGGAATTTGGCGATGAAGAAGCCTATGGTGTCTCCATTAGCCTGGTCGGTGAGGGACCCTGAGGAGCCGTCTGGCTTTGTCTGGTCCCAGCTGAGCTCAGGACTGAACCTCTGGAGGAGTCGCAGCTGGTCTGGTGATAGGCCAGCGCCTAGCATGCCCTCTGATCCGATGTGAGGCTCCTGAGAGAGACAGAAAGTAAAGACAGACTGACATGAACCTCGTCGCTGTCGGGCGGAAACCTTGTATATATCTAAAACCGTTACAATCTGAAAAAATATATATTCCAATGGATCTATTGTTATTTTGTCCCAAGCGCTTGTTAAGATTTTTGTATTGGTTAAATATTCATAAGTCCAACAGAATTCTCACATTGTGTCACAACTCACAATGCTATGTGACGTGTTGCAAGCTTGTAGATCGACAATGTAATATAATATTTTCATACAAGGTTTCTGCCCGACACTCATGCCCGATTGCAAGATCTCCTCCGCCGTTCACTTCCTGTTTATTCAATCTGAGAACATGCCTGTATCTCGCCGTAACTCTATGATCTCGCCTCCTTTCTTCTCCTTGCCATTTTTGGCCAGACAGGCAATTTTCAACAGACTAACTAGGCAACAAATGGTTGCGCTGACAAAAAAGGAATTGCAGAAGCACAGACAAAACCTCCGTACTTATCAACGGAGAGAAAGCGAGAGAAGAAAATGTAGACTACATTTCAAGTTGTACAATTGGATTATTGGCGGGTGATAACTGGCCCAAGGAATAATAATCAGACGTTGAAGATTACAGAGAGAGTGTTTGAATGACAGAAATCCGTTCAGAATTACATGCGGTAATTAAGAGCATATCAGTATCAGGCATCCTGCACAGTGCACACTGTTACAAAGCATTTTTAACCCGGCCATCCAGGGCATCCCCAGTGGGTGCTCGCTGTCTCACGCCCATGTGGCAGTGAGTGAAAGGCAGGGAAATGAGTTCAAATATAATGTTATTTACAGTACCTGGGGTTGTAGAGAGAGGCAGGGGAATGCTTTGAGGGCCCAGGCTACCTGCTCTTCATTCTCTGCCAGAGTCACAGTGCAGGTACTGTACACCAGGACGCCGCCCCGCTTCAGCAGCTGCACGGCCTGCAATCATACATATCGCTGGCGTTAATCCTGCATGACAATGATATTTAATGTTATGGCTGTTTTTAGGGTGGACTTTCCCATTTAATCCGTTCATGAAACAGCCAAAGTGATGGGCTACGATAGTCCCACACTGCCATCTAGTGGCCACAGTGCCAATATCATGAAACATCCATTATATTCACAGTAGATGTTGATTGTGCACTAGTCTGACACCATTCCATTTCGGATGATATCACTACGTCATGTTGTAGTATTATTTTGTAGTCATCACTACAACCGATTTTTCTCAATAAAAGCTGCAGGCTACGAGAGCTTTTATTGTTATTCTTCCAGTTTGAGGGAAAAGGAAGTTCCGTTTGATTGTTCCTGCCTGATGACTACAAAACAATACTACAACATGACGTAGCGATATCATCCGTTCCAGACCGGTTCACACAGCACTTTTGCAACAGAGTGAGACCAGGCTTTCCTCCGAGGTGGAAAGCCTGGTGAGGCGAGGTTACTCGAGACGGACTGTTGACTAACATCAAGAGGGGACTGTTTCTCCTTTTTTGCCGATGGGTTCTCAGATTGATTGTGCACTGATGCTTCAAGCCACACGTGGCACCATTGAACATTAACCCATTAAGACATGGAACGCATCTCTGTCACCTTAGCTTTTAACCACTTTAACCCTTATTTTAACTCCCAATGTATGAATGAATGAACCATTGTAAAGCGCTTTGAGCACTTGGAAAAGCGCTATAAAAATGCAATTCATTATTATTATTATTATTATTATTTTAAACATTAGCTATTGGAAAAAAGCAGATCTACAAGCTCATAGTTTGTAGATCTGCTATTATTGAAAGATCGTGAAAACGTGTGCAAATCTTTGAATATATATATAGATATCTCATATCTTTCAGCTTCTGGGGGTCCCTGGAACAAGATATTTTAAGATAGAGAGTCGGCGGCCAAATATATATAATTTTGGGGGTCCTTGACATGAAAAGGTTTGAGCACCACTGACAGTTTTTTTCAGAAAACTGTTAGGATTCAGAAGACATTTGGTAGAATCTGCCTGGTCTTCAATCTGTGTTAACGGGATACGTCCGATGACGATATATTTGGTGTGCGGCTTCAAAACTCACAGCCTGAAACAGCTTGCGTTGCAGCGGCTGGTAGGAGCGGATCTCCTTCAGGCTCCAGGTGTTGGCCATGTTGGGCCTCTGGCCCAGACCACTGCAGGGAGCGTCCAGCAACACCCGGTCAAAACTCTCCGGGAGGAAGGGAGGTCCTGGAACACAATGATGCATGCTGTTATGTAAAGACCTGCGGAGGAAGGTAAATAAGTACATTTACTCAAGTGCTGTGTTTAAAGGTAGTGTAAGTGATTTTATTTGGTTAAAATAAGTGTATCTAAAGTGCTCTATATTGTGATAGTACTGTGTTTGTTCAGTAACAGGAGTCTCCATGTCTCTCCAGCTTTTTAGAGAACGCAGTCAGGATATAGATTAAACAAGTGGAATTTGATGACACAAAGAAATGAGCAGATAAAATTGGAAGTGTAACACTATAAAAATTAAGATCATAAAAAAAAAAATTCAGAGCAGAGGAGCCTACATGGAGTCCATGTTGACATTCTGTACCTTCAGTTTCCTGGGCTGGGTCACTGCTCACCGCCCGAGTGCTGTTAAAGCAATAAGCTTTGATACAGTGCAGACGCAACATCTGGGCGTTCTGACGAATGCGCTCCAACTTATTTTGGATCCTGTCCAGTGCCAACACTTCACCCTGTGTGATCGGGCAGGAAGAAACAAGCCAGGAGTCACAAAACAAGGCAGAAAAAGAGCAATGCAACAGCTCCACCTTCAGGTCAAATAGCAGCAATACATTATCTGCAGTCTACTCTGCAGAAACTTGGTGGAGCAAGACACCATCCAGACAACAAAAGAGGCTCACCTGATCGCCCATGAGGGCAGCGATGTGGCACGTCTTCCCCCCAGGAGCAGCACACATGTCTAGGATGCGTTCTCCAGGGCGAGGCCCCAGAACATGTCCCACCAATACAGATGGAAGGTTCTACAGTTAGAAAACACACTTTAAATACTGTATATCGAGTTGCAAGTAGGGTTGGGATCCTTAACGATTAACGGTCCAGTTGTTAACGGTTCCCTTTAATGATTCCTATAGGGGGTTCCAAATGGACCCTCATAGATCTGTAACTGAGACATACAGGTCTGTAACTCTGAATGTGCAAATGGAACCAAACACTTACGGGTCCCATTTGTACACTCTCAGAGTTATGGTGGTCCTTGAAATGATAAAGTTTTGAGAAACACCAGTATTGTAATTATATAGCAGACGTGAAGTCCACATATCCAGCTCTGACAGTGTGATAAGCCAGTTCCGAAAAACGGTTCCACAATGTGATTCTAGTTCCTCAACATTGTATCCGGTTCCGGATCCCAACCCTAGTTGTGAGGGGTCTGAGACGACACAAGTCTGGCCGTAGCATTGCTCTAGCAAGTCACAGAGTTTGTGCTTGAAACATTCCAAGAAGAAAAGGAAGAGAATAAATAAATACCTGAAGGAATGCCAAGCTAGGAAGTACTCCATCAAAGCAAGGACTTTGGTAGAGTGGTTCCACCATCCGAATGCCAACACCCCTGAAATACAAAGTTGTTCTGATGTAGCCAGCTGTTTGCAGCACCAGATAGAGGACAACCGTCTCCCTCCTCAGGACACACAGGTATTGTAGGAACCAAGAACCTTTCAGTAGTCAAATCAGGGCTCCAGCTAAAGGTACTGTAGGAAGTTTGTGCTCTAAACTCAAGGCTTACTATAGGGCTGCAACCAGGTGAGAGAGGCCAGCATGAAATTCCATAAACAAAAAGGCTCACACACTGAAAGGAAAAACTTTTTTTCCCTGTAAAGTCTCTGACAGAGTCAGAGTCTCTGTCATTTTATTTCACCATGGAACTTTTTGCATTTTTGTAAGTAAGGTTGGCCTCTAAAGAGCCTCAGTTTCAGTGTGTGAGCCTTTTTGTTGTCTATACACGAGCAAACAATCCATCTAAAACTGTCACAAAATGCATACAGCGTTTGACCTGAAATACAGTTTGCTTCATTTTCTTGCCGCCCTAATTATTATAATTTTTTGATATAGTGACCATAGTAGCCTACTTACTTGACGGGTTCATCTGCACAGAAGATTCTAGAGCGGTCCATTTCAGAAACTCCATTTCCCAGAAAAACCTTCTTTCCCTGAAAGGCCTTGGCTCCCCGTGTGCATTTTCCCTCCATGTCAGAGAAGACAGACACAACATCTCCGCACTTCATGACTGATGATAATAAAAAATTAAAAACACACCACAGGTAGGATTTAGGATACATCAAGCCAAGGCCACATCCAGACCACTGGGTATGTCTCAACAGATTAACAATAGAAATCTTAGTTCTTAAAGTAGTTCATCAAAAAGAAAATATACAATTTGACTTGTTTTCCTGCTCTTACACTTCGGTGTGGCGATGATCCCTGGAGCAAAGACGTGAGCACCTCTGAGAACCGCATTGCCACAGAGTGCCCCGACCACCACCTCAGACCTCAGCTGTGTCACTGGCCTGGGAGCAAAAAACAGTTCAAGTGACATATTATTGTCTCTCTGGGGGGCGCCAGTGGCCTAGTGGTTAAGGTGCATACCACATTCGCTCTAATGCAGCCTGACAGCGAGCCGCGTGTTTGATTCCAGAGCCCGACGACCCTTGCTAAGAGTCACTCGCAGTCTATCTCCCTGTTTCATGTCTATCTCAACTGTTACTATCCACATAAAGGCGGACATTTTAAAAATAAATCACACTTGTGTGGTTAAGTGAGGGACGCTCTTATCGCCATACAGTACATCATCATGGATCACATTCCGTAACCTGACGCTGCCAGATGAGGGCGGTATTGCGGAAACATATTCCCCAACACAACACTCATCTGGGATCTCTGACGGAGTTGAGCCCTGAGTCAGATCTGCTTCGTACCGAACCAATCAGCGTGAGCTAAAGGCGGGATGCGGATGTGACGGTATATAGACACGTCGATATGATTGGTTGTGTTTGCACGCCCACACGGTGATAGACAGACGCTCCCATCCAATCATCTACCATGTATCTTGAAAAAAAGGAACAGCCCCGTCATCGAATTTGCTTCCGCGATCCCAGATCCAAATAAGCTGTGAAACAAATTTGTGTAGCAAGCTTTTTGGATCTGGCAGCGTCAGGTTACACATTCCGTGCTCAGCCAATCAAATCATCACTATGTGGTACACACAAAGCTGGGCATAGGAGGGGCTAGCGCCACTCAAAAATAAAATAAACAGGTGGAAACCTCATACACTCCAAAACTGCCTTTTCATAAATCAATTTTTGTTTATTTTTAAGCAACAAAGTCGTATGCACACCTGATAGGCTCTGAGACGGGTGCGTAGGCAAGGCTCAATGTATTCCCAAGAAATGCACATAAGTGCACAAAGACCCACACACCGTCTGCACTTGCAATACGAACACTTCATTTTTCTGTTTATTTTTAAGCAAAAGTAGCAGATCTACAAGCTCAAAGCTTGTGGCTCGAGTTTGTGAATCTGCTACTTTTGGCGCTTTTGTGTGACACTGTCGTAAAAAATCAAGTAACGCGTTAATTTACCAAAACAAAAACACGCAAAAAGTTTGAATATGGAGATAAGAGGTTTCTGCCCGACAACAGAGATTCATATTCACACTTTGAATCGTTAACGAGACGGTATTTCAATGTCAGCGAGTGAACCCATACTGAATGTCTTATTATAGAGAGGATTTTCTATTTTTTCCCTGCAGGCCATAAATCGACATGTGGCTTGGCCTCAGATGCCTCCAGAACCATGGGAAGAGGAGTGATACTGGTGATTTGGGGCCCCATCTATAAAAGCGTCTTTCACATTTTGGCAGACATTCTGCAGGCATTCCTCGCATACCTCGGTCCGATGACAGGAAGGAGCAGCACATCTGGAATGCGTGGGTGAAGGAGAATCTTTGTGGAAACGTCCCCCGTTGTGGGACTGCACATCTGCTGCTGCAACAGAACAGAGGATTCTGAAAAGGCTAAAGGAGCGTTGTTGATGAATCTGATCAAAAGTTCCAGTGTGCTGTGGTTGGTCCGTCTGTCCAGTGTCCACAGTTCCAATTCTGTGTATTGTTGTGGAATCTGCTGTGCAACTTTTTTGGGGCCGTGCATAATTAACTTTCCAGTTGAATGTAAGGAATTGAATGAATGTAATGCCTCTGGGGGCTTGTTAGCAGGGGTTTTAGATTGTGGGCCTTATTTAGGGCGGGAACCCCTTTTGGTGTTAGCATTAGCTTTAGCTATTGAAAAATAGCAGATCTACAAGCTCATAGTGCCGAGTGGCACGCTACGAGCTTGTATGTCTGCTATTTTTGAAAAATCGACTGACATAGAAACATAGCTTTTTCAGAAAACTGTCAGGATGTAGAAGACATTTTTAGAATCTGATATCAGGTCAAAATGGCTTAAAGCCAAGGCACTGGGCTTTACCTGCATCAGCTCTTCGCCAAGTTTCTGCCTTATCTCCTCCAGAGAGGCTAGGTGAGTGCTGGCCCGTACACAGGTGTAAGATGGTGGGTGGGACAGGCACTCAAGAAGCTTCTGGAACCGCCGTTCAGCATCCACTTGTCCCACTGCTGACAACAACTGAAGTTCACACACACACACACACACACACACACACACACACACACACACACACACACACACACACACACACACACACACACACACACACACAAGTGTATAGTGTACTCGCACACACAAATAAATATTCGGTATATATATTATAGTGCTGTGAAGTGTATCGCACCTCATTGTTTAAGAAGACATTCTTGAGGTGATCATGGACTTCGGGCTGCAGGTGGATTTGTGGGAATACTGATTTCTTCATTTCTTCTGAGATCATTAATCTGCACAATAAAGGATTTAATCTAATTAATACAATGTAATTTGATAGACAGACAGACAGACATTTATGGTATACTATCTGCAGCTGCATTCTGCATCTAAGATGCAATGTCTCCATTGACAGCCCATTCAAGAAACGGAAATGTCCTACCTACCTATATGATTATGTTGTAGCACCTGTACAGAAAGCTTTGGTTATCCTCTTTGTCTCTGTCAAGTTTTTAAGTTATGCGCAACATTCTGTGTCAATATATTTGTGATTGTTTTTCTGTGTTTTAGTTTGGATGTGCTTGTTGTAAATCTGTTTCGAAATTGCAATATGCAGGAGGCAGCAGGACATTGAGATATTGAAGTGCTTGTGCTTTCAAACGTGAACACAGAAAGATTATCACTGCAGAGCGTATTATTGACTCAGGGCGTTCCACATTTTGTTGGCATAGGAGCCAGGGAAACAAACGCTTGGCAGATTGAAAGAGGATAATTCAAGCTTTCCCGTTTCCCTACAGCTGCAATGTTGGTGAGTTTAACGTAGTTGAATACAAGCAGATCGCAAAAGCAATTGGAATGAATGGGGAGTCAATGGAGGGTACTGCAACTCTAGATTCAGATCCCATTAAAAAAAGTACGATGAGGTACGCGATGACCAGACTGTACAGACTCGAGTCAGTACAGATCTGTACTATTTGCAAAATGTTAGTATTCAATCAATCCCATACACGCATGCTCATTCATTGAAGGAAATGTACATGTGCTGCTGTGAATGACAGCAGCACATGTAAAGAGAATCGCTGTCCCTGTGAAGCTCGCGGAAAGGGGGAAAGATCAGAGAATATATATTATTTCTTTCTTTTTTACTAAATAGTAAATACACGTCGTTTTCTGTCTTAACTTTAAACTGACAAGAGTTAACTCAGGTGACAGGTCGCACAGTCGCAGCAATTGAACATTGGGTATAGCCTTCTAAGTAATAAGTATAGTGCAGTGCTATACAAGTTGGAGTAATCTATGACTGTATAATAAATACATAACACATAGGGCTAGAACAGTACTCACTACTCACTCGAGTTGATTTCCAGGACGCTTTACCAGGCAAGACACAAGACAGCCATTTTATCCTCTATGATTGATTTTATCCTAATAGCCTACTCTATGATTTTATCGTTTGATCGCTCCATGCCTCCATCGCTCGTCACATTTCTTCCGGGTCTTCTAAGTGGGCGTGATTTTAACTGTCAGATCTCGCTGTTGATCTCGCGAGCGTGCAAATTATATAAAATAAGGACAGAATTTCTGTGATTGATGCTGCCTGGAAGTCAAGTACTGTAGGCCTAGTACAATTTTGAGGTATTTGTACTTGAGTATTTCCAATTTCCAATACTTTTACTTTTACTCCACCACATCTCAGAGGCAAATATTGTACTTTGATTATTATTATTGCAAAAGTATATACCAAAAGTTCAGCCCTACATTGCAGTATTGATACTTTTTCCACCGTTGGTATTTTCTGCATCGAAATGGCTTGCTTGATGTACCGTACTACCGGTAATTATTATACCGTATTTCAAACACATTATAGCCCAATCAGACCACTATACCAGTGGACATATATAATATGGCCATTTATGCTATTTAAAAAGCATGTTTCCTCCTGCCAGAAAGTGATTTCAAGCTTGGCAGCTCGCCTGTGGTTACACTGGTGGATGAATTAACTGGCTGAAACTCTTGTCACAGTGGAAAGGTTTTTCTCCCTTGTGGGTATACTGTAGGTGTATCTTCAGATTACCCAACTGGCTGAAACTCTTGTCACATTGTTTACAGAGAGCAGAGAACGGCCTCAAAGATTGCCGGAGTTCAGGTGCTTAAGAAAGCCAAGTCCATTTGTACGGACAACTATCCCATCCCCTCAGCTCTGAGTTCAAGCTGCTTCCCTCTGGCCTTCGCCTAGAATTTCCAGGGGCCAAAAGCAATAGGTATAAGTTCTCCTTTGTGCTTGTATAGCTATCCAGGCTCTAAATGCCCATAGGAGGAGGAGGTAACTTGTCACCTGACTCGCTTGTATGTATTTATACAACTGTTCTGAAAATGTTATGAATTACAATGTTACAATGATACCTTGAACTGCCATCCTGTTTTATTGTTGTTTATTGTTATGTGTACTAAGTGTCTTTTTACTGTGTTTTTGTGTTTCATGTTACCTGCCTGTGTTATGCCTTGCTGTAAACCAAATCGCCCCACAGGGACAAACAAATAAATGAACCTGAACCTGACGTAAGGTTTTTCTCTGGTGTGGCTACACTGGTGTGTCTTAGTTCAGATTACCTATTTGACTAAAATACTCACACTGTTCGCAGTGGTTCTTCTCCAGTGTGAATACGCTCATGTCTTTGCAGGGCACCTGGCTGGCTGAAATTTACATATTTTCTCTGGAGTGGCTACGCTGGTGTGCCATTAATTAGAATATATTACTTATAACTGGCTGAAACTGTTGTTACATTGTTTACAGATGTAAGGTTTTTCTCCATTGTGGCTACGCTGGTGTGTCTTCGGATGACTTATTTAACTGAAACTCTTGTCACACTGTTCACAGTGGAATGGTCTTTCTCCGGTATTAAACTGATTGTTTTGAGAATAGCAGATCTGGATGGATGGATTTTGTCATGTACAACAAAATTAATCTGTTGGCATCATCCAATTCAGTACAAAAAGCAATCATAATTGTGTTAGTAGTAGCACTAGGGTCACCAGATCCAAAATGTTCATTTGAGGGACAGATGTATCGTGGGATGGGGGGACCCCGTCCCCCCATCCCACTTGTCCAACACAAGCGGGTGGAGGACTCTATCTCTTGGTCAGTGAGTTCAAGAGAATAATGACTGAGGGGAAGAAGCTGTTTCTGGATCTGGTGGTTGAGGTCTTGAGGCATCTGTAGCCCTTTCGCCTCTGTGAATGGGAGGGGTGGAACAGTTTGTTGTTGGGTTGGGAGTATGGTTGGGAGGCATCCTTGATGATGCTGAGGGCCATAGACTGGCTGGAGGCATCCTTGATGATGCTGAGGGCCATAGACTGGCAGTGCTGTTTGTGGATGGACTCAACCGATGGTAATGAGGAGCCTATAATACGCTGCACAGTTTTCACCACCTTCTGCAGTGATTTCCGCTCTGCAACAGTACAGTTTCCGTACCAAGCTGTAATACAGTAGGTCAATGTAGCCTACTTTCAATAGTAGGCCTACACTGGAAAAAGTTTTCCAGAGTCAGGTGGGATAGATTGACTTTCCTTAGTCTCCTCAAGAAGAAGTGCGTCGCAATGCAATGTGTTGTCACTGTCAGTTTGTAGATCAGCTATTTTCAAATACCGGTAGCCACAAAGTCACTTCTTTTGGGCTTGTTTTGACCTTTCTATTGGGAAATATCATGGCAACAAGATGATTATACTCCTGCCACTGCTACCAGGGCCAGGCAGAAACATTATGGCGTTGTCACTTGTCATAATTTCATTCTTGGTTGAATATATTTCAAACAATATCCCAATTTACCTGGACTGACTGACTGTAAAAGGGCACATTTTTTTCAGGAGTTTTCCTCCTGCCAAAAAAGTGAGCAACGCCACGGTACCACTTCCGCATGACTGTGACATCACCGACCAGTCCTTGATGACTTTATTATAACCCCTCCTCCAGCTAACGGGCTGTAGCGGTGCCGTCCGTGTGTGTAGTCAACAACACACTCACTCACACATCTAATAATCGTGCTTTCTGCTTTGCAGCAGGCCAGCAGCCAGCAACTCGCTCTCTCTCTCTGCCTGGCTGATAACACAACCTGAACCGACCAACCGGTGGTGGACTGGAAGAGCCTTTCCGCGACGGATCAGACACAAACGAGAAAGGAATCCTCCCCCTAAAACATTTGAAATAGTTGTTGGATTTTTAGATGGAGTCCTGTTGGAAAGGAAAGATAGATCCATGCTCATGTTAGCCAGAGAAAGAAGCACATAACTACTAGTGTGTGGATTGGTGGTGGTGAGGCTGAGCCCCCACACACATTACATTACGCATAACAGACAGACAGCCGCTAAACCCGTTCACACGTCCACGCAGCTGGAACCACACCGTTACATCGCCGTCAACAACAATGGGCCTCATCTTCGCTAAGCTGTGGAGTTTCTTTTGTAATGAAGGTGGGTCAAACGTGAACTGTTATGTTACTGTTATGAACGGCTGTACAGTCCGCAGAGCCGTTCAGCTGTTTAGCTAGCTTAAAAGCTAGCGTTGAGCTAACATGGTTTACTATCCAGCTGCTCTGTGCATTAGACTGTACTAAAATCCACCATTTAAACTACTGTGGGTCCGATGGACAGAATTGTCGTTATTTCGTTGTAAACTTGTTATTATTTCAGTTGGAAATACGCCTCATTCGTCAAGTGCGATTTATTTTTTCCAGATTTAATTGCAACATTTTGCCAATATAAGTAAGCTACAAAAAAACCCAGTAACTAAATTAGTTGATGTCGGTGAGAAAGGTCGCATCGCTAACCTTTCTCACCGACTATGTACATGGCAGAATAGATAATGCAATGTTCAACATGATCAGCACAACTTGTTGATATTAAAGTATTTATTTGTAAGAACATTTCCATCTAGCATTAAACTGGCTAACTAGAAAGACACTGTCATGGTTTTATTTTAGCTTTGACAAAGCATGAAATTGCCCCCTAGTAACAACAACACTATAGAATGGGAGAGATGATCCTCAGATTCCTCAACATAATACCTGAAAACGTGAACATAATAATCTCTTTGAACCAATTCTACTGACCTTTTGTTGCATTTCTACATGTGTCCAGTTAGTATAATAGTCTTAGACTACTAATCCTATTTTCCAATTCTGGATTATAGCGTTCTTCCCACTGTCGGCTTTTCACTTGCTTCTGTTGAGATGTACTGGAGTTGGAGTAGCATCGTGATCTTACCTGGAGTTGGTAGACTCCCCCGTGGCCATGAATTCATAATGTATTATTTGTTATTATACAAAGCATTGGATGCAATTGCAAGGGTCCATGGCTGGACAATTAGCTTTTGTGTGCATTTTAATGTTTTATTTATTATTATTATTTTGGGGATCTTGGATGAGATTATGACTAAATTCTCTGTGCATGTCACTTCAAGGGAAAGGCTTGCTCAGCCTGAGGACAGTCGTGAGAAGTTCTTTGAATACACTGGGTGCAGATTCTGATAATACATAAAGAACAATCCACAGTCTGTGAGTAACATTCACTTGACGAAGGCCTGCGTGCCGAAACACGTCTGTTTGGTTGACTGCTACTGCGGATCTTAAAACATTATTAAAAAAAGACTCCTAAATCATAAGACTTCTTACAGCGAGTGAGGTTTGTTTCTTCTCTAGCTCTATGCATGGCCACCATAGGGTAGCGTAGCTGCTGTCTCTCGACAAGCAATAAACATGCAGTAATGCATCCTTCAACATGTGTTGTGCCAAAAACTGTTGGAATCATTGGCCCTCTGACCAGACTTCCTTCCTCTCCGTCCACCAGAGGCCTCAAGAGGTGGAAGAGTCAAAACACTCCAGTGGGATATTCTAGCATGGAAGTGCCAGTGTTGATTCTGCCTTTGGTCTGTGTGTGCCTGTTTGGCAGGCAGGTGTTAAAGTGCCCCTTACAGTAGCATGGTTCTTAAATGGTGGTGTTAGTGGATATATGAATGGGGGGCGCAAGTTGCTGTGGTTTGAATCGTGCTTGGAAGAAGGAGGTGGCGTTGCCTTTGAAATGGCGACTGTAGGAAGGAAGTTCAGTGTCCTTATGATTGTGAAACGACCCACTGCGATGAATGAAAGGAAAGCCTACAGCGGAAATTGGCATGACCTCAGGCCTATACTTTATTTACCACATTCCTCTGGTAGGATGTTGTTGCTTTGGTCTTTTTTTAACAAAGTGATTAAATGACAATGAGGTCCTTCATATATGCCACACCCGATATGGGTGGATTTAGGAAGAAGGTTTATTAGCTTAGTTGAGGTGACTAAATAGTAAATACCCATCATCATTCATGGCTCATGTTACAAATCCTATACTTAATTTGCTGTCGTTTTCATATTTTTGCAGAGCACAAGGTGATAATTGTGGGACTGGACAATGCAGGAAAGACCACAATACTCTACCAGTTGTAAGTAGTTGTAGTAGTAGTAGCTGACTGTGACCACTCTGTCTAAAAGCCTGTATATTTGTATTTGTTTGCAATGATGACCGACACGCCTTTTCCCCTATCATCCAGTCTGATGAATGAGGTGGTCCATACCTCACCTACCATAGGAAGCAACGTGGAGGAAATAGTGGTGAAGAACACTCACTTCCTGATGTGGGACATCGGAGGGCAGGATTCTCTCCGGTCTTCATGGAATACCTATTACTCCAATACAGAGGTCAGTGCAGTGCTCTCTTAAGTAACATTGATTTGAACTGTAACATAATTATATTCACAATATATTTACATTCTAGGGGGTGATGGTTATTCTTTATTGTACATGATATCATGGGCAGAATCACCAACCCGAGTGCTATTGTACTTCATAATGTACACGATTCATATACATTATGATTAGAGCATAACCATCAACACCTAGAATATTGTCTCGACTCCTATTGCCTCATCAAGTACGGATTGATCCTGAATTCCACGACAATGCCACGTGACTGAAGCTCATCTAAAGCGGAATTGATCAGCTGGACGAGGTTATCCCTAATATTCGATTTGAATTCAATAAAACTGCAATGTTGTTATTGGCAGCGGCCCAGGATAGAGTGGAGTCTCACATTGTCAGTGCTACTGCAGCAATATGAGGCTGTAACTATAGCCGAGTTCTTAATCCCTAATAGATGTTGCGTCGGCGAGGGAGACAAAAGTAGTGGCCGGCAGCAGCGGAGCATGGCAGCTGGCGTGTTTGTTCAGAGCACAGACAGCAGTTGGGGCGGCTCAAGTCAGAGGTCACCCATCCACAAAGGGGCCCATCATCAGAAAAGCAGAGCCAGGGTCAGAGAGTGTTGCAGCGTATGGACAAAGTGAGAGGAGGAGTAAGGGGAAAAAAAGAACACCCTGGGCTGTGTTTGCAACCACAGGCATGCCATGCACTTACACTTGTGTATATACTGCTCACACCATCTAGTCTATACAGTTATTATGTACTGTATATAAACACTACACTACACGCACAACGTGATGCAGACTAGACATAATACACTGATATCAACATCTGCCAGCAGCCTTCTGCTGCATTCTCACAGACAATAACCCTCTCCTATTCAGTATTCACTGTCTCTCATTGACACACCTCTCCAAAATTAGATGTCCTTGTTCTTCTGGCATGTGTTGTCAGTCTCTCCTTGTCAAAAGAGGCTCATTAGCATAGCAGTCACCAGCATCGGGGGCAAGGCCATTGTGAAGTCTTCGGCCAAGAAGTGCCCACCCACTGTGTTCCAGTGCTCTGCTGTAAATGGCCTTTGAAATTGTTACTTACTGTGATTTGTTTTGCCGCCTCCGTTCTACAGTTTGTCATACTGGTGGTGGACAGCACAGACAGAGAGAGGTTGGCCATTTCTAAAGAGGAGCTCTACAGGATGCTGGCTCATGAGGTAAACTATTCAGAGTTCTTTACACCGCCAAGGGCCAGCAGAAGAAATGATTGAATCTTATTGTGAAATATGCTTCCTTCCCCCCTCCTGCCTTAGAAGTATATCTTTATTTAGTTTTGTACTGATGATTAGTTGAGATGAACCTATTGTAAACTACTTGGCTTAGGGTGACCAACTGACCATATTTTCAGCCCCCCAAACTGGGACCCTGATCATTCATGGTCATGGATATATATGCACATATTAATTCATGCACATGCACCATAAGTGCTTTCATGAGGATGGAGAGCTATTATTAGACTGCATCTTCAAGAAAGCAGAACATGATAAAAGCAGAATGACCAGGTGCTCACAGAAAAAAAGTTATATAAAGTGTTGATGGTGTTCCTGGATCCAGCGGGATACAAAACATGAAATGGGGCCAGAGGATTCTACTATCAACGTGTTAAAGGAGATAAACTATGAGTTTTGGTAGGGAATAGACAACCTTTATGTTTTTTTTTGTAAGTCATTCCACATTTTGGTGGCAGTAGCAGGATTAGCTGAAACACCCACAAGCTGGCCACGCACTCTCTACTACTATTGTTGAAACCAGCAGGCTGGTGTATATACTTATGTCAAAATAAGCCTACAGTATAGAAAGTATAATTAGTGTAGACTTTAAATATACCGGCACTACTATTTAAACATTTTAGTTGCCACATGATCGTACACGTGATTAGAAAGCTGAGGATCCCGGCTTGTAAAATCAAGTAATGGTTTTATAGGTTATATCAAATAAATAACTACAAGGAAGGTACCGTATTGTTTAATCATTGGCAGAACATAGGCAATGAGGGAACATTGTGGGCAACACCAGAGTGTAACCATTTGGAAATCCGAAAATCAGGCTAATACTTTAATATGTGGCTATAGCCAAATGCATGCACACAAACAAGCCGTGCGTGACAGTTTCTCATTAATTTTGGTGACGCAGGTCTCCACTCCTCGGGATGATATGCAGCTAGCAAAGAAAGAAAACAAAAGCAGCCTGTTGGGAATGTTTTAATGTTGGGATATCCAGTGCTAGTGGCCAATGCTTTGTGGTACACCACTGGTTCCAGACCCAAAATAGAAATGTGATGTCTCACCATGACCCAAACTAGTGAAAATCGCTTCTACAAGCTCACAGTCTGATTGCATTGTGAGCTTGTAGATCTTGTTTTTTTCAATACGTATATATTATACCAGTAAGACGCGCAAACGCGGGAAGCGAACGCAGCTCGTACATATTTGGGTTTTGGACGTATAGCTGCTTTGGGGACTCCTTATATGGTTATGGCTGAGTCATGGTGACGTATTGATGCAACACACTCCATATTTGGACTTAGCTCCATATATGGGCACAAAGGGGGGACACACGCACGCACAGACATGATCTGCTAGGTCTCATAGTAAGTGCTCAGTGCGTTCGCAATAATGTCTTTTTTTCCTCCTTATTTATTTATTTATTTATGAAGTTCTTCAGAAAATGTTTTGAAGTTGTTTTTATCCATGGCATCTTTTTATTTGGGGCAAAATGTTAGCAAATCTTTTGAAATAATATTTACTAAAAACGGGAAATAAAAAATAAACTGAAGGGAAATGTACTCGTGACCCCCAGTATTTGGGAACAAAGGATAGGCAGGCACCAAAGAAGAGTCTGTGTGTGGCCAAATTATTAGATCATGCTTAAGTTAAACATTCAGCAATTAAGACCTAATATTTCTACAAAACATGTATATCCAGTCATTTTGAGCCATAGACGAGTAAGACGCGCAAACGCAGGAAGCGAACGCAGATCGTAAATTGCAATAACAATTCACCATGACTCAGCCATAACCATATAAGGAGTCCCCAAAGCAGCTATACGTCCAAATATGGAGTGTGTTGCATCAATGACAAACAAATCACTCAGCTCCATATATGGGCACAAAGGGGGGGACGGACACACGGACACACAGACATGATCTGCTAGGTCTCATAGTAAGTGCTCACTGCGTTCGCAACAAGAAGTTGAAGGATAAAATATGATAATGATGTACTGTGCATGTTCACAACATGTATACTTATGATGTACTGTGCATGTTCACATCATGTATACTTTACTTTTTTTATTTATTTTTTGACAAAAAAGGCAATTTACATCAAGGTGCCCATATGTCCCTATTTGCCCACCTATCCTATATCCGTGCCCTACACACAGTACACACGATAACATTTGACCAGTGTCGGTGGTTCCCACTGTGATGCAGCGTCATTGTTCCCAGTCTATGTTGAAACGGTGAATGCTTAGTGCACGGTGCCTGTTTCATTGTTCTCCGCCTGATCCTTGTGTCTGGCCTCAGGACCTGCGGAAGGCAGCCGTGTTGATTTTCGCCAACAAGCAGGACATGAAGGACTGCATGTCTGCAGCTGAGATCTCCAAATACCTCAGCCTCAGCTCCATCAAAGACCACCCCTGGCACATCCAGTCTTGCTGTGCGCTGACAGGAGAGGGGTAAGACGAGAGCGTCCGTTTGCCTCCAATAGCGGGTATGCGCGTGACATCATCGTACCTGGAAGTTATGCGGGAATGCCCACTGAGTAGCAAAAAACTACTTTCTGGCCTTGACAGCCCATTCATCCAAACGGAAAAGTCCTGTCTGATTGCATTAAACAATGTTAAACTCACCAACATTGCAGCTATACGAAAAGCTTGAATTATCCTCTTTCTATCTGCATAGTTTTTGTTTCATGAAAATCCACCATAGAAACGTTATGAGCTACTTTCTGTCAAGAAAGGCCCTGCATTTGATTATTTTTTAAGTGTCAGAGTTTGGAAGTGCTTGTTTTCAATAACACAACATTTTGCTGCATTATGTGACATTTAGAAACGGGTGGTAGGCAAGGACGGTTGAGTGATTTCCAACGAGCGCCATGCTGCTCAATGTTTTGCCACTAAATGAGGAGGGCGTGTCCTGATGGGAAAATCATGCATGTGCATACAGAAGTCCTGATGTTACTCCCACTTCGATTAGATTGTTAGTGTTAGATCGTTAGAGCGTGTCATATTTGTATTAGTGTTAGATCGCATCGTACATTGTAATTGTATATTGCTAGCCCCTCCTGTGCCGAGCTTTCTGGGTTTGTGTGAACACAAACATTGGCTGATTGGCTGATCACCCCATAGTGATTGATTTGATTGGCTGAGCAAAGTACATATTGAAGATACAAGTGAGGGCAGAAAAGTGAAGACACCAAAAGTGTGTGTGTGTGTGTGTGTGTGTGTGTGTGTGTGTGTGTGTGTGTGTGTGTGTGTGTGTGTGTGTGTGTGTGTGTGTGTGTGTGTGTGTGTGTGTGTGTGTGTGTGTGTGTGTGTGTGTGTGTGTGTGTGTGTGTGTGTGTGTGTGTGTGTGTGTGTGTGTGTGTGTGTGTGTGTGTGTGTGTGTGTGTGTGTGTGTGTGTGTGTGTGTGTGTGTGTGTGTGTGTGTGTGTGTGTGTGTGTGTGTGTGTGTGTGTGTGTGTGTGTGTGTGTGTGTGTGTGTGTGTGTGTGTGTGTGTGTGTGTGTAAAACATTAGCCTGTTCTTCTTCTCTCACTTTGCGAGAGAGGAAAACAGAAGTGCTTGAATAGTAATCTGCCCAAATCCGTACCACCAGTGGCCACACAGCAGCACTTGTTAAGGACCTGATTTAATCTACACCGCAGTGTGGACTATTCTTCCTGGGGTATAATAAGGACTGTGTTCCAAAAATAAACAAATGTATTTGGCTGTTGACCCCATCTGAAAATATTTTGTGCCAGGGACCCCCTATAAGATTTGAATTGTGAAAAAGAAAGAAAAATCCCTTCAAGATTCATTTTGATCTACAAGCTTGTAGATCGGCTATTTTCAAATAATCAGATGTATATAGGGTTAAAGTCGTTACATTTACTTTGAGCCATTGAACCATTTCTCCATTGTGGCCAAAACATTTTGGGGAACTTGACATGAAAAAGTTTGTAGAATGCTGTATGTTTATACACTGAAACGGCTCTTCATTCTTTCTTTTCTCCCTTTTTCTTATTTTTTACAGTTTATGTCAAGGTCTAGAGTGGATGACCTCCAGAGCTGGACTAAGATAGCCACCCCACTTTGGCCTTCTGTGTGACTGACCGCCACCTGGTGGCCAGGTGGTATAACAGCTTTGTCATACTGGCTGTTCTTTCTTTTTCACAATGACTTGGACAAAACTTCTACATTGACCTCCAAAAAGACTGCACAGAAAGTGAGTTGCCACTTTAAGCCAACCAGACCGTATCTGTTACAACAATGGAGCTCCTACTTCTCCCAAGGATTTGTTTGGAAAATGGAAACTTTGACCAGAAGTCACTCACATTGACCCTGGAACTAGCAGTCAGTTTTACTGCAGAGAATGGCGAGCCCGCTCAGTTGGTGGCTCTAGTCCAAACATCATGTCCACAGCAGCGCTGTGATGGACTCTTTGTCACCACTACACGCATGGAAGAAAAGACTCCAGCACACCATCTTCATCACTTGCAAATTAAAACGTAACGGAAATCACAAAATGTCAGTGCAGAGACTTTTGATGGAAGGATTCCAGACCAAAACGTTGCCATTCCCGTTACATTTATCTTTGCAGTTGGGCAAGATGGCGAACGGGGGAGTGTTTCCTTCTACTGTGCGTCGGTCGGCCATCGGTGTCGATCTGTAGGTGTGCAAGAGTTTTGCTCGTTTACCACTACATACATATCATGTCATGGACACTTATTGCCACCAGTACATACAGTACATATCATGTCATGTTACCTTTTTTATCATATCAAGAATTTGTTGATCACGATCAACAGGAAGGCCATTTCATCTATGGTGCAGCTATCTGTTGGACTTCCACTGCCTTCACAGAGTTTTTGATTATGTTCAGGACATATAAAATAGGACAAACAAAGGGATTATGACACGCCTGGGTGGTGTTATCTAAAACAATTGGGATGAACATGGTGGAATTAAGTTCTCTGTTACATTGCACAGGCCTGGTGCAACGGTTTTTAAAAGAGCATATTTTTCATGGTCTTTTCTTTTCGAACTTGCCCAGTTCACAGTTCTCAAACCAGTTAGTCTTTTTTTAGACATGGTGTCAGTTTCATAAGCTGCAGTGGTGGTGGTGGTGGATACAATGCCATACTTAAATGTGGAGAAAGTAGTGTTATGCGGTACCGATTTCCATTTCTATGAACTGTGAGCCTCAACATGCACATCAAAATGGCCCCAGTTTGTCAGCTGACAACATGTAGATTTCAGTACATTTCAGTACCTTGGAACAAAGTAAAATACTCACAGCCATGTACTTTGCCATGTGAGGTTTGCAAAGCATTCATAAACGTTTTTAAAATAAGAGTATTGAACTCAGTTTTTTTAACAGTACTTTTTATTTTACATACTACATTGTGTCAATGCTGCATTATGATTTTTATTTAATTTAGTTTTATTTTGAGTGTTTGTTTTTGCTTCTGCATACTGTTGATGGGGGTAGGTTGATCACAGTTGGCATCTAGACCTACCGGTATTTTGTATTCAGAGGTGATTGCTTTTTGCAGATATGGTGCTCTACAAGCTTTTGTAGTTAACGACTGACGTGGTTCATTTTAACGTGAACATTTTCTTTCCCATTTGCTATAGCCATTATTGCTTGTATTAACCAGTTTTCTTGAAATCCTTTTTTTTGTATTATTTGAAATGAATCACTATAACCTTCTGTTAACCAGAAACACCAACAGCCCCAGTGCCCTGAAGCTGTTTAAGTCGGTATTCTTCTGTGTCAAATGTGCCACATAATTTCAGAGCTTAATAAGTATGAATGGATGCATAGTTGTTTAACTTGTTTCTCCTAATAATATGGACTGGTGTTCTCCAAGCTCAAGTTGTTTTCAGATTATCTTGACTCAAAGGCCATCAGACACAGACAGTAGTCTTGTTACTACAGTGCATTTAGAAGCTTCGGTCATGCTGGTCTGTATGTATGTTGCCTGGACAACTGCGGGTATGATAAGTATCTGATGGTTTACCTTTTGGGATCTTACCCTCATTTTCCCTCTTTGAGGATCAGGGTTTGTAACTAAATCTATGCACGTGTCACTTTGAGACCTTGTAAAACATACCTTCTTATAGTTCCATAATGGCCAAACTGGGTTTTGGCCAGAAGAAGTAGCCGTGCATTAGTTTGATTGTTAAACTGGATTCTGAATCAGAGTACTGACTATTCTGATAGAAATAAATGTTGTCCATCTTGGTCCTGGAGTATCTCTTGGTCGCAGTAATTACTATAGAATATACAGGTGACAAAATAAAGGAAATTGAGTTACCACAGCCTGCCAGAACGGCTTCCGTTGCACCCTAGCATAGATTGTACAAGTCAGGAGTGATGGAACACCATTATAACATTATTAACAAGGTATCCCCCATTTGGTGTTCTGATGATGGTGGTGGGAAGCGCTATCAAACATCTAGCTACAAAATCTCCCGGCGTGTTCAAATTTGGTTGACATAGGGTAACTCGAAGGCCATTGGCATGTGATTGCCATAATTGTCATACTCGTCGAATGCTTCAGGGCATTCTAATCCTAGAGGAGATCACTCCCATCCCAGGATAGAAATGTTTAGTCAAAGGATAAAGGTAATAACTGACATTGATTTGCAGTGCCAGACTGCCAGTGACCCTTCCCAAGTGGGAAGTGGACCTAAAGTTTAAACCATACTTTGACTGTTCTTAGTCTGATCACGATCTGCATCGACTGTTTTACAAATCACACCAATGCATGAACATCACTGCCATTGACTGTGCGCCTTCGACCATAATTCTTACATATTTGCTGACATATTGTTGCTGTCGGTCAGAAAGCTTGTATCTCCATATTTCAACTTTCTTTCCCCTGGCGTACATGACTGCCTACAAAATATGTGAAAGTGGTTAAAGTGTGTGTGGGTTTTATAACTATTGAACCAATGAAACGTATTAATGAGCTTGTGACTACATTTGATCCATTGAATCCTGGTTCTTTTTTTCTCCCATACTCTGAAACTGTTTTGGACATAAGGTTTCCACCTTACAGTGAATATGTATTATTAATGCAGAGGTCACTTTAGGCACTGTTCCTATTGAACCACTAGCCACAGCCAGTTGAGCAGTGTTTATAACTGAAGCTCTTATTACTCTTTCACTTAGATCATCTATATTTATTTTGTCACCTCGATCCAAAATAAACTTAATTTTTTATAGTACACCACAGTCGGAGCATGATGGGTTGCTAATTGCTGGAATGTCCAGCATTTGGTTTTTTTTTTACCTAATTTCTTCAGGTAAACCTTTGATTTGTCATCTGTCTGTACTTGTTCAATGTTGGGTAATAAGATAACTGCAGTAACACATGCAGGTGAATGCGGGGGAAATGCACAGATATTATCTCAATGGCATTAAGGTATGTATGGGTATTGGTTTACCTTGATGTCACAAAGCAAGGAAACTGGTGATATTATGGTCTTGGTCATGCTTTTTCTGACTTTGTTTTTTAATTAAAAGAAAATATTTTGAAACTTGAGCCTGCTATGTTATTCATATGATTTAAAATTGAAATGCAGGTATATTCCAAAGAACTGAAATATCGTGCAAAGGTTTACATCATACGTAGATCATGAAAATCAAAAAGCCAGTATCTCAATTACATCAGACCAAAACGAAGAGGGAGAGTAAAATCAATGTACTTTAATGATACATTACAACATTTAAAAGGCAACATGTTTCGCCCGAACTGGTCTTCAGGGCAAGTATGATTTTTGTCATTTTATCTTTATTGGCCTAAAGGAATGTCGACCATCTGAAAAGTATGTTCATTTATGCAGATATGCACTCAGTACTCGGATATGGCTGGGCTACTTTTTAACAAAGCACTGCATCAATGTGGCATATGGCATGGAGGTGATCAATCCGTGACATTGTTAGGTGTTATGGAAGCCCAGGTTTTCTTTGTTTGCAGCCATGAGCAGATCATCTTTATTTGTGGGTCTGGTGGTGTCTCATCTTCCTCATAGATTCTCTGGCATTAGTTCTCAAATTGGGGTCATGAAAAAGTTTGAAAATGACTGCTCTATGGCGTTCGGGTCAGGAGAGTTCAATCAAATACATTAATACCATGGTCAGCAAACCAGTTACTACTAGTTATAGCACTAGTGACTAGTCATCTCCATAAAGCTTGCAGAAGCATGAAGTGCTCCTCTGGACCTGATAAAAGAGTGTAGTGCACCACCAACACCAGCAGATGGCACCATCACAAAACATTACTGACATTGGAAACTTCACAGAGTATAGTAGACTTCAAGCATCCTGGAATGTGCCTGAATAATGCGTCTTATAATAATACAAATACAATATATGAAGACATTCATATATTGAATGGGATAATAAGTCTAGAACCTTGACAGAGTACTTATGAATAGTTTGTGGAAGTGTGCAGGCAAGTGGAGTGCTGGTAAGCTCTACCGATGTCGACCCGATTCTGATTCTGGTAGTGAGATGGGATGGGATGGGATGGGATGACATCATGACAGACAGGCAATGCTGATCATGAACAGCTGTGCCTGTGGGGACCAGCAGCAAGCCTTATTTACCTCTGACTGAGGGCCAGCTAGTAACTTCTTCCTCAGCACTTGACATCTAACTATTGTGTCATGTGGAAATATAAATGGGAAACATTTGCAAGCTTGTTCTTGTTGAACTGATTATTTTTATTTGGTTTGCCCAAGGTAAAAGCTTTTTCGTTTGTTTCCAATGTGCATTTATTAAATTGTATGTCTGTTGCAGATTCAGGAAGACTATGTTCAACTACTCTGAAATGTTATAATTCTGTCCTGATAGTTTGGGGGACCATTCATTTTATGGTGTCACTTGAATATATACAGCTAATCATGAGTCATGTTTCAGGGCTAATACAGCTCCAAAGCTTTTCCAGTCTGTCTATGATAGCCTCAGAAACCAAGACCTTTTTATTTATGATGACCCGGGATGAGTTTGTCAATTTTAGCGTTTCTGTATGTATGTAATGGCTCTATGCACAGCAGCCATATTGGAAAGAAGCCTCATGCAGCATGCTTCTGTACTGTAGCCAGTTGAAGTTGAGCCTCAGAGGCCACCATAGGGTCTTGTCCAAAATGTAAAAGAATTACATATATTTTAAGTATTAAAGTATACATGATGTGAACATGCACGGTAGGCTACATCATTATCAGACCTAATTTTATCCTTCAAATTTGTTTTTACAGTATATGCTCCAAAATAGGTTTTGTAGCAATTTGTAGAAATATTATATTAGACCTTAATTATCGAATGTTTAAGCAATGTATAATGATCATGTGTAGGCCTACTTTCTTTACTTATTAAAGACATTTCTTTTCAAATATATAGTAAGCCTAATCTTTTAACATTTTGGACAAAATATCCAATTTCACAACGAGTTGCCCAGATATCCAAGGAAGGTGCCCACTTCACCCTATTGGTCACGTGACTTGTCTCCTGTCAGGTGGGACGTGAAGAGAACCAGGGTTATTTCTTTTTTTAAATATATATATATATTGTTATGCAGCTGCAGCATATCAGACAAGAGGTGGGTTTGTCTAACATTTGGCATCCATTAGTTTATATTTTGTATTCTATTAAAGTTTTTTGTTAGGTGAGGTCAGAGTAAATCTAGTAAAAGAGTGGCGACACTAGCGTTGACTCCCATAGTGCCACACATTGGAACTATCAACTCTATGGAACTATCCCATTGAGATAGAATGAGCACTTCCGCATTACATTGTTACCATAGGGCGAGATCAAAGCGTGTCGCTATACTCTCCTATTAGATGACTCTGGTTGAGGTTTGTCAGAGGAAATTAGCAGCAGCTGTGTAGCCTGTGTTTATTTGGCGTGTAGCTTTCAGTCGCTGCTTTTTTACAAACATGGACATTATATTTAATATTCCTTAAAAATTAATTCTTAAGTTATTAGTTATTAGGCTCGTCATTGCTGGGTCGTTTAGGTGACCAACGTGTATTCATTCACATTCAGAAAGTGAATTGTATTTAACCTGCCAGAGGTATTAATAAATAACTATAGCCTAAGGTAACTAAAAAGAGCGCCGATAAGTTTGAAGAAAGGACAGCTTATCCTATGGCTCTACGGTAAGGAATTTATTATGCTTTTGTGCTTTATATGCTTTTTCGTATTTTTACTGTGGACACAGTCTATATTAATATATATATAATACCGGTAGTTCAGTGAAATGTGTGTGTGGGTGGGTGGGTGAGGTTTGTCTGGCGGCGTAATTGGAGCAAAGTAACAGCAGCTGTTGTTAATTTGGCGTGTAGCTTATAGTTCAGTCGCTGCTTTTTTACAAACATGGACAATATATTATTATATTTAATATTCCTTCAGAATTCATTATTAAGTTATTAGTTATTAGGCTCGTTATTCGTGTAGGTGACCAACGTGTATTCATTCACATTCAGAAAGGTGTAACCTGCCAGAGCGGCAAAGAGCGGCAATAAGTTTCTTTGAAGATGATGGACGGACCGACAGCCTATCCTGTGGCTCTACGGTAAGGAATTATATGCTTTTGTGCTTCATTAAACGGCAATTTATAGTCGTATTTTTACAGCGGACACTTGAGGAGTCTATATTAATATATATAATAGTTCAGAACTTCAGTGAAATTAAATGTCATGGTTTGTTTACGAGACAGACTCTTCTCTGAATTCCTCCACCGACAAGCCGACAACAAGCAAAACTCTGGTCACCAGATAATAATACCGGTACATAATGAAAGACAGTCCAGTCCATATAATTAAAAGCAAAACCTATAAAACTTTAATAATAATTACCGCAATGATAATATATATATAAATGCAATATAGCCTACACATTTATTTACCGTGTGTATTTATAGTCCATGACGGAGGGTCATTATTTGTGAATTCATGCTGTGTCACAGATTTGTCCATTCACTGTTTATACCAGCTAAGGTGTGTGTGTGTGTGTGTGTGTGTGTGTGTGTGTGTGTGTGTGTGTGTGTCTGGAACTTTTTACTTTGAAATGTTTTGTAGTTTCTGAGATATGTATGAGTTATTAAACGCCCAATGCATTCTCTATGGCAAACTTTGGCATGCTACTAGTCCTACATACTTAAACCTACCAACCCCATTCTAGCCTACTTAAGTTCATCTTACGGTGGACATGTTTGCCTGAAAAGGAATCTTTGAAAGGTGTCAATTTAGAAATATAGTGCTTTCAAATTTGAGACTTTTATAATGGGGCTCAATGGCAGATTTGTGTGTCTCTAGTCTAAGGTGTGTGTGTGTGTGTGTGTGTGTGTGTGTGTCTTTCAGGAAATGGAAAAGATAAGCTGTGTGTTAAATAGAAGACCTATAATGTAGTTATTTAGTCACAAGCTTCTTTCTTTCTTTCTTTCTTTCTTTTCTTTCAGATATCCTGCTGATGACCCCAGATTCCAGAGGACAACATTGCAGAGTTTGAGGATGTAATGATGAGATCCTGCAGCATCTTACACTGATGACGACAAAGACTGCTCAAAGTAGGAACCGTGTTTTGATTCTCTGTTGTTTGGCTTTGCTTTTTGTCATGCCAGCTATTCTTAGGCCACTCATGGTCAGTTTATGCACATGGCCCAGGCTTCCGAATATCAGTATGGCAAATCTACAGCGATACCCCAGGTTTGTTATACTTCCAAGTAATGGTTGATACTTGGAATGTTTATCTTGGAATGCCTGGTCCATGTACAAATCAAAGACACAGCCCACCTCCAGAATCAGGACCTCCTTGTGACTGGTGTCAACAAAGACAACATCAGGTGTATTCGGGATGTTAGCAAAGACATCGCATGCAGCTAAACCAATCTGGTAACACTCTTGAATGTTTATACATTGCTGCACTAGATGGCACATACTTTCGAACTGCATCAGACACTAGGAGGTCAACAATCCGGTCGTGGCGAGTTTTTGTATGCACTACATCCATTTGTTATGTGCGATGGATTCTAGGTGTTGTTCAGAATCATGATGTTTTATACAGAGTGGAGTGTGGGTGTCGGGATACCAGATTGACAGATTGTACTTGGTTGGTAATACTTACAGTCTTGCTTTGATGGTGAATTTTAAAACATCCTCCCCAATAGCAGCATTTTTGTACATCGAATGTGAAACAGAGTTTCAGAGAGTGATCAGCTGAATCAACACAGGCCAACTTTCCCTGCAGTCGAAGGCCACGCCAATGTTCTTTGGCTTCAGTCTGTTTCGTGCTAAGCAGAACCCTTCTTGCCGTTTCTTCCTGTAGTCTTAGTGTCCGCTCCCTGGTGGGTGAGGGTAGCCTTCACTACCACGCTGGAGTCTGTAATTAATCCATCAGAGATGGGCACATTTCCGTAGTTTTTTGCCCATTTTAGCAGTTTAACAGTTCTATTTGTCATGTCTCTCAGTGCATGTTGTGCGATGTGTACATTGGCAAATAGGTGTATCTTCGCCAGGGCCACTTCTCTCACAGCCTCGAGCTTCATGACTATAGGGAGGGGGGACAGATCGATCAGGTCGAGTCGACGGTGAAACTCTCTAGTGAGCTCCTTGACTTGCTCCCCCCACTCGCCAGCGATGTTGAACTTATGGCCCAGGTATGGGTACGTCTCATTACGGGCGTACACCCTGATGGGTTGTCCCATAATTAGGAAGGAGGGAGGCCAAAACATGTCAGAACCCTACTGCATTAGCGATGGCAGTTACAACGGGTGTGTGCGTGGTTATATGTTTAAAACAGTAAGCTGGCTCGTCTCACTGCTCTCTGCATGCAGCCGGCGTGCACACACACACACACACACACACACACACACACACACACACACACACACACACACACACACACACACACACACACACACACACAGTGAGTGTGAGTGTAAGGTGTGTGTGTGTGTCCAAATTGAACTTTTCAGGAAATAGAAAAGATAAGCTGTGTTAAATAGAGGACCTATATTGTAGTTATTTAGTCACAAGCTTCTTTCTTTCTTTCTTTC
This sequence comes from Protomyctophum bolini, assembly GCF_963924005.1. Lineage (NCBI taxonomy): Eukaryota > Metazoa > Chordata > Actinopteri > Myctophiformes > Myctophidae > Protomyctophum > Protomyctophum bolini. The sequence goes on along the minus strand of NC_137882.1, from coordinate 14,539,609 downwards.
TTTCTTTCTTTCTTTCTTTCTTTCTTTCTTTCTTTCAGATATCCTGCTGATGACCCCAGAGTCCAAACGACAACATTGCAGAGTTTGAGGATGTGATGATGAGATCCTGCAGCATCTTACACTGATGACGACATCGATTAGAAGACTGCTCAAAGTAGGAACCATGTTTTGATTCATATACCAAAGACTGTAAAAATGGGACCCAATGCCTCCCTGCTTGGCACTCAGGATCAAAGGGTTGGTTGGGGGGTCAAATCTACTAATCAAATGATTCCCGAGCGCGGCACGGCTGCAGCTCACCGCTCCTAGGCTGCGGCTCACCGCTCCAAGAGATGGGTCAACAAATTTCACTGCGGTAACGTGTGTGACAAATCGTATGACTTTGATATGCTGATCATTATTATAGGCCTATATGATCCACCTTTCATGTTGATGCACTCCTCCATAGTTCTTATACATCTGTTGATTTAGCAAACTATTGCAAGGGAATAATGCTGTCTTTGGGTAAACCTGATAATCTGCATAGAATTCTGTAGTGTGTGTGTGTGATGCCTTTAACCCATTTAGACGCGGCTTCTAAAAAATATATCTTCTAAATCCTGACAGTTTTCTGAAAATATGTTTCTATATCAGTGGTTCTAGAACTATTTCATGTCAAGGACTCTCAAAAATCATCTGTAATTGGCCTCCGACTCCCATCTGAAAATATGTTGTTCCAGGGACGCCCCCCAAAGTCAAGATTTGAGTTAAAAACGTTCGCTCTGAAATAATTATATATTCAAAGATTTGCACCAAATTTTCACGATAAAAACAAAATAGCAGATCAACATTTTCACGGTTTAAAAAAAATAGCAGATCTACAAGGATGCAGCGTGGCACTCAGTGCCGCGCCACAAGCTTGTACATCTGCTATTTTTCAATACCTAAAGTATAACATAATGCTTCAAACACCAAAAGGGGTTCCTGTGCTGAGCGGGTTAAGATTATCTGCTAAATCAATTTGATAAGATTATCCTGTGTAGTGTGTGACACTATCGGATTTAAAAATAGTCTAAGATTGAAAGAAAAACTAATGTAACAGAGGCCCTAAATCAAGGGCCTGAGAATTACTGCCGAGAGATCCCAACCTTAGCTCAGTAGTAAGGTATTTATTTTTTATACCACGATTTTGTAACTCATTTTTCACCCCTGTGTCAATCATCTAATGTGATCCTGGGCTCTACACACCCTCCTCCAACCTAGTCCCCATATATGGGGGACAAGGGGAGAGCAACGGACTTGAACTCATGCTTCCTTCATGCATGAGTGTCCAAGTTGCTCCTTTACACCTGACAGGGGGGAGTTTCCCTGGTTGGCTCGTGGAAGGAACACGTTATTCCAACCAGTTCCTTTCCCCTCCATCAGGCCCCCCGGCTGGCCAGGGGGAGGCAGTTTTAGTGACCAGGATTACTGCATGTTTTTTGTGAGGGTACCTACCCTAGGCGGACACGGGGAGAACATGCAAACTCCACACAGAAAGGCCGCTACGAGCTTGTAGGTCTGCTATTTTTGAAAAATCGTTAAAATGTGGCACAAATCATTGAATATATATTTCAGAGCGAACATTTTTAACTAAAATATTTGCTTCTGGGGGGGTCCCTGGTCTGGAACTACATATTTTGAGATGGGGGTCCGTGGCCCAATAGAGAATTCTGGGGGTCCTTGACATGAAAAAGGTTGAGCACCACTGACATAGAAACATACGTTTTTCAGAAAGAAATAGGATTTAGAACCCTTTTTTTTTATCGACCTCAGTCCAAAATGGGTTAAAGGAGCACTTTGCAGTAAAACTAAAATCTGCTGCCCAAACAACACTGCTCCTTGCAACCGTTTGGACCCCAAGGGTCATCATGGTGACCCTTTGGTGTGGTTAAGGAAGCAGGATGCATCACTGCTGTTCGACCCACAGGGGGCAGAGTAGAGCAGCCCACTCCCACATCTAGCTACAGTATTGGGCATTCAAACAAGTTACTTTGATTATAATATTATTCAGAATCAATCTCTATTGTTATCTTTATTCTACCCAGGGACGAGAGGTATTACTGACCAAAAACTAATATTATTACATATATGTAAAAGAAAAAATTGTAGTAGGTTAGAGATTGCTGTTTTATTTTATATAGATATCTACAGTACATTTTGCAGCAGAAAAATAGTTTGGCTGATATTGGTGACTGATTATTCAGCTTGGCTGATAATGGTGACTGATTATTCTAATGAATTGGATTCAGTTTTTTTTTGCGGGTGGGGGTAGCAAAATGACGTATGTAGTATTATATTTCTTTTGAATCCAAGTAATATAATATTATTGTGTTTTGTAAGGAGTACTAGATCTGAGTAATATTAGCTATCAGCTATACTGCAGGTCAGGAACTAGGGATATGTCGATGAGACATTTTGGCCCGATATGGATATCCGATATAATTAATTGCTGTTATGGCCGATAACCGATATTACCGATCATGTCGATATGATCTCATTCTGTATTGAAAAAATATATAATACTTTGTCTATTCTGAAAATTCCATATAACAGCGTATCTGCACTGCAGGCTTAGGCAAGTCAGATTTAACTTTAATACCTTTTTTTTATATTTAATATTGTGAGCTTGTAGATCTGTTCAAGCTGTTACTTTGTGCTTGTTTATCAGTAAAGACAGACCGATTAATCGGACTGATTGATTAATCAAACCGATGCAGATTAATCTAAAAACAACTAAAATCGGCGATACCGATGTGTTTGCCGATTTAATCTCCCATCACTAGCAGGAACTCCTATACGGTATAGTTGTGTGCATTAATGGTCCTGTGTGCTGTAACTCTGTGATTTACCCCCATTTGAACCCATTTTGACCTGAGATCAGATTCTAAAAATGTCTTCTATACATCCTGACAGTTTTCTGAAAAAGCTATGTTTCTTATGTGTTCAATTTTTTTCAAAAATAGCAGACCTACAAGCTCGTAGCGCACCACTCGGTGGCGCGCGATGAGCTTGTAGATCTGCTATTTTTCAATAGCTAAATTATAACATAATGTTAACACCAAAAGGGGTTCCCACCCAAAATGGATTCATACAATTTAATTCAGTGATTTCTATACCGGTTTACCCCCATCTACTGTAATACAACTCTTCTTATTCTCTGACTGGGACCCCAAAGTTCACTGTAAAATCTGAAAAGTGTTGATTTAAGTCTTGAGCTCTGTGTACAAGTTGTACTGTACAGGGACTCCCATCCCAGGTTGAGAACATTAAATATGATATATATACATATATATGTATATATAGGCTTACGTTAAAATTAAACAAAACCTTTAGCCTTGTATATAGCATAGATCAGGGCTGGGCAACTTTGATGATGCATATAGGGCCAATATATTTCCACACTCATTCCAGAGGGGCCACAGTGCATATTACTGTCGTAGCAAAAATTAGCCGATCTACAAGCTCAAAACGCGCCTCAATGCGACGCGTTTTGAGCTTGTAGATCGGCTATTTTTGCAATATTTGAATTGAAAACCTGAATATTTCTTTGCTATTTTTGAATTGGAATCCTGAAAAGTAACCTTTTTTTATTGAATTTCAAATGCATTTAGTTATAGTTATGTTAACTTTCTCTCAAAGACAATAATGAAGTAATTAAAGTGGGTTCGGAATTGTAACAGCTGAAATCAATATGTATTCTGATATTAACATGAGGGCCGCATTGAGTGAAGGTGGGGTCCGCATGTGGCCCCCGGGCCACCAGTTGCCCACCCCTGGCATAGATAGTGTGTGTGTATGTGTGTGTGTGTGGTTAAATAAATGCTAATTATTCTGGGTGTGACAGGCACCCCCCCTCCCCCCTTCCAGTGTGTGCCTCTTACAAATGTGCGCCACGGAACCCTTCTGGTTTAACCCATTCAGCACGGGAACCCCTTTTGGTGTTTTTAAGCATCATGCTATATATTTTAGCTATTGAAAAATAGCAGATCTATACCGAGTGATATGATATGATATAGTACTTTATTGTCAGTTCACACTGTAATTTGTCTTGCGACACAGCAGCCAAGTATGCAGAACACGTATACGTCACACATTTGACATAACACAAAGAACAAGACAATTTACATACATAAAGACATGAAGACAAGAGCAATATCCACCGCTTAGATTATCCTGTGGCTACTACAACTCCTGATTAAGCCTCAAGGTCGACTGGTGGACAATGGACCTGTGTGCCGCGCCATGAGCTTGTAGATCTGCTGTTTTTGAATATTGTTAACAGAGTCAAAGTTTAAGTCAAATCTTTGCTTTTGGTTGGGTCCCTGAAGAAACAACATATTTTCAGATGGGGGTCGATCGGCGGCCAACTACTTTTTGGGGATCCTTGACATGAAATATTGAGGACCGCTGATCTAAAAACATCATGATTTAGAAGACAGTTGTCAGGCCTAAATGGTTTAATATTCAGTGCCGCGGCGGGCCGCGCATGCCAATGATCGCCCACTGTCTGTCCAGACCCCTCCGGTAGAGTTTCAGGCTACATTTTAATTAGGGATGCACCGAAAGGGAAATTCTTGGACTAAACCGAATACCGAATATAGGAAACAGTTGGCCGAAAACCGAATACCGAATATAGGAAATAGTTGGCCGAATACCGAATATAGGAAACAGTTGGCCGAAAACCGAATACCGAATATAGGAAACAGTTGGCCGAATACCGAATATAGGAAACAGTTGGCCGAAAACCGAATACCGAATATCCGAATATGATTAATATTATATATGTTTTTTCCTACCATTGCTGTCATGGCCGTACCTTAAAACTACCTGATTTATGGCAAAAAAAATGGTTACGGCAAAACTTAACTTAAATAATAATCACTATTATGGGTCCATAAATCTTTTATTCAGCTCTTTTGAATGCGGTTTGTATTCGGTGATATATTTTCTGCCTATTCAGGCCGAAACCGAATAGGCCGAAAATGCATTTATAGCCGTTTTCTGCCGAATATTTTCTGCGGCCGAATATTCGGTCCATCACTAATTTTAATGGGTCAGGATGGGTCAAACAGTACGGGGGGGGGGGGGCAGGAACAATGGGGATCCTCTCTGGTTCTGTGTGATAGGCAGTTTAGCAGTGAGCTGGGACGCCCCAGGGGACGCCCCCGGGGAACCGCAGACCCCCAGGGGGGAACACCGCACACGGCAGCATGCGTGCGTGGGCTTTGAATGCGGAATAATAATAATACAGTATAGGTGGCGCTATAGAGGACCTATATTGTAGTTATTTAGTCACAAGCTTCTTTCTTTCTTTCTTTCAGATATCCTGCTGATGACCCCAGAGTCCAAACGACAACATTGCAGAGTTTGAGGATGAGATGATGAGATCCTGCAGCATCTTACACTGATGACTACATCGGTTAGAAGACTGCTCAAAGTAGGAACCATGTTTTGATTCTCTGTATGCTGCGTGTGTATACTAATGACACACACACACACACACACACACACACACACACACACACACACACACAATTTTAGTTTTTCATTTGAATCCACAAATGACAGTTAATTTTACAAGGAGACAAATATAACAGTTGACAGTTCATGGACACCTATAAAGAGCCCAAACAGATAAATATTTGGCAAGTTGCTTTTTTAGTGTGTTGAGCGCTCGAGCCGCTGTGCCGAGAGAGAGAATGTGTGTGTGTTTGTGTTGAGTGCTCGAGCCGCTGTGCCGAGAGAATGTGTGTGTTTGTGTTACTAATGCAGGGACGTACTGGTGATGCCGGAGAGAGTTGTTCATGGCTTCAGATGCAGGAGGCAAATGAATATCCTTGAAACACTGTTTTCAGATGCGGGAGGCAAACGAGTGTCCTTGAAACACTGTTTTCAGATGCGGGAGGAAAACGGGTGTCCTTGAAACACTGTTTTCAGATGCGGGAGGCAAACGGGTGTCCTTGAAACACTGTTTTAAGATGCGGGAGGCAAACGGGTGTCCTTGAAACACTGTTTTCAGATGCGGGAGGCAAACGGGTGTCCTTGAAACACTGTTTTCAGATGCGGGAGGCAAACGGGTGTCCTTGAAACACTGTTTTCAGATGCGGGAGGCAAACGGGTGTCCTTGAAACACTGTTTTAAGATGCGGGAGGCAAACGGGTGTCCTTGAAACACTGTTTTCAGATGCGTGAGGCAAACGGGTGTCCTTGAAACACTGTTTTCAGATGCGGGAGGCAAACTGGTGTCCTTGAAACAGTGTTTTCAGATGCGGGAGGCAAACGAATATCCCCGAAACACTGTTTTCAGATGCGGGAAGCAAACGAATATCCCCGAAACAGTGTTTTCAGATGCGGGAGGCAAACGAATATCCCCGAAACACTGTTTTCAGATGCGTGAGGCAAATGGGTGTCCTTGAAACACTGTTTTCAGATGCGTGAGGCAAACGGGTGTCCTTGAAACACTGTTTTCAGATGCGTGAGGCAAATGGGTGTCCTTGAAACACTGTTTTCAGATGCGTGAGGCAAACGGGTGTCCTTGAAACACTGTTTTCAGATGCGTGAGGCAAATGGTTGTCCTTGAAACACTGTTTTCAGATGCGTGAGGCAAACGGGTGTCCTTGAAACACTGTTTTCAGATGCGTGAGGCAAACGGGTGTCCTTGAAACACTGTTTTCAGATGCGTGAGGCAAATGGGTGTCCTTGAAACACTGTTTTCAGATGCGTGAGGCAAAACGGGTGTCCTTGAAACACTGTTTTCAGATGCGTGAGGCAAATGGGTGTCCTTGAAACACTGTTTTCAGATGCGTGAGGCAAACGGGTGTCCTTGAAACACTGTTTTCAGATGCGTGAGGCAAATGGGTGTCCTTGAAACTGTTTTCAGATGCGTGAGGCAAATGGGTGTCCTTGAAACACTGTTTTCAGATGCGTGAGGCAAACGGGTGTCCTTGAAACACTGTTTTCAGATGCGTGAGGCAAATGGGTGTCCTTGAAACTGTTTTCAGATGCGTGAGGCAAAACGGGTGTCCTTGAAACACTGTTTTCAGATGCGTGAGGCAAATGGGTGTCCTTGAAACACTGTTTTCAGATGCGTGAGGCAAATGGGTGTCCTTGAAACACTGTTTTCAGATGCGTGAGGCAAACGGGTGTCCTTGAAACACTGTTTTCAGATGCGTGAGGCAAATGGGTGTCCTTGAAACACTGTTTTCAGATGCGTGAGGCAAAACGGGTGTCCTTGAAACACTGTTTTCAGATGCGTGAGGCAAATGGGTGTCCTTGAAACACTGTTTTCAGATGCGTGAGGCAAACGGGTGTCCTTGAAACACTGTTTTCAGATGCGGGAGGCAAATGGGTGTCCTTGAAACACTGTTTTCAGATGCGTGAGGCAAATGGGTGTCCTTGAAACACTGTTTTCAGATGCGTGAGGCAAACGGGTGTCCTTGAAACACTGTTTTCAGATGCGTGAGGCAAATGGGTGTCCTTGAAACACTGTTTTCAGATGCGTGAGGCAAAATGGGTGTCCTTGAAACACTGTTTTCAGATGCGTGAGGCAAATGGGTGTCCTTGAAACACTGTTTTCAGATGCGTGAGGCAAACGGGTGTCCTTGAAACACTGTTTTCAGATGCGTGAGGCAAATGGGTGTCCTTGAAACACTGTTTTCAGATGCGTGAGGCAAAACGGGTGTCCTTGAAACACTGTTTTCAGATGCGTGAGGCAAATGGGTGTCCTTGAAACACTGTTTTCAGATGCGTGAGGCAAACGGGTGTCCTTGAAACACTGTTTTCAGATGCGTGAGGCAAATGGGTGTCCTTGAAATACTGTTTTCAGATGCGTGAGGCAAACGGGTGTCCTTGAAACACTGTTTTCAGATGCGTGAGGCAAATGGGTGTCCTTGAAACACTGTTTTCAGATGCGTGAGGCAAACGGGTGTCCTTGAAACACTGTTTTCAGATGCGTGAGGCAAATGGGTGTCCTTGAAACACTGTTTTCAGATGCGTGAGGCAAACGGGTGTCCTTGAAACACTGTTTTCAGATGCGTGAGGCAAATGGGTGTCCTTGAAACACTGTTTTCAGATGCGTGAGGCAAATGGGTGTCCTTGAAACACTGTTTTCAGATGCGTGAGGCAAACGGGTGTCCTTGAAACACTGTTTTCAGATGCGTGAGGCAAACGGGTGTCCTTGAAACACTGTTTTCAGATGCGTGAGGCAAACGGGTGTCCTTGAAATACTGTTTTCAGATGCGTGAGGCAAACAGGTGTCCTTGAAACACTGTTTTCAGATGCATGAGGCAAACGGGTGTCCTTGAAACACTGTTTTCAGATGCGTGAGGCAAACGGGTGTCCTTGAAACACTGTTTTCAGATGCGTGAGGCAAACGGGTGTCCTTGAAATACTGTTTTCAGATGCGTGAGGCAAACAGGTGTCCTTGAAACACTGTTTTCAGATGCGTGAGGCAAATGGGTGTCCTTGAAACACTGTTTTCAGATGCATGAGGCAAACGGGTGTCCTTGAAACACTGTTTTCAGATGCGTGAGGCAAATGGGTGTCCTTGAAACACTGTTTTCAGATGCGTGAGGCAAACGGGTGTCCTTGAAATACTGTTTTCAGATGCGTGAGGCAAACGGGTGTCCTTGAAACACTGTTTTCAGATGCGTGAGGCAAATGGGTGTCCTTGAAACACTGTTTTCAGATGCGTGAGGCAAACGGGTGTCCTTGAAACACTGTTTTCAGATGCGTGAGGCAAATGGGTGTCCTTGAAACACTGTTTTCAGATGCGTGAGGCAAACGGGTGTCCTTGAAACACTGTTTTCAGATGCGTGAGGCAAATGGGTGTCCTTGAAACTGTTTTCAGATGCGTGAGGCAAATGGGTGTCCTTGAAACACTGTTTTCAGATGTGTGAGGCAAACGGGTGTCCTTGAAACACTGTTTTCAGATGCGTGAGGCAAATGGGTGTCCTTGAAACTGTTTTCAGATACGTGAGGCAAAACGGGTGTCCTTGAAACACTGTTTTCAGATGCGTGAGGCAAATGGGTGTCCTTGAAACACTGTTTTCAGATGCGTGAGGCAAACGGGTGTCCTTGAAACACTGTTTTCAGATGCGTGAGGCAAATGGGTGTCCTTGAAACACTGTTTTCAGATGCGTGAGGCAAAACGGGTGTCCTTGAAACACTGTTTTCAGATGCGTGAGGCAAACGGGTGTCCTTGAAACACTGTTTTCAGATGCGTGAGGCAAACGGGTGTCCTTGAAACACTGTTTTCAGATGCGGGAGGCAAATGGGTGTCCTTGAAACACTGTTTTCAGATGCGTGAGGCAAATGGGTGTCCTTGAAACACTGTTTTCAGATGCGTGAGGCAAACGGGTGTCCTTGAAACACTGTTTTCAGATGCGTGAGGCAAATGGGTGTCCTTGAAACACTGTTTTCAGATGCGTGAGGCAAATGGGTGTCCTTGAAACACTGTTTTCAGATGCGTGAGGCAAATGGGTGTCCTTGAAACACTGTTTTCAGATGCGTGAGGCAAATGGGTGTCCTTGAAACACTGTTTTCAGATGCGTGAGGCAAACGGGTGTCCTTGAAACACTGTTTTCAGATGCGTGAGGCAAATGGGTGTCCTTGAAACACTGTTTTCAGATCCGTGAGGCAAAACGGGTGTCCTTGAAACACTGTTTTCAGATGCGTGAGGCAAATGGGTGTCCTTGAAACACTGTTTTCAGATGCGTGAGGCAAACGGGTGTCCTTGAAACACTGTTTTCAGATGCGTGAGGCAAATGGGTGTCCTTGAAACACTGTTTTCAGATGCGTGAGGCAAACGGGTGTCCTTGAAACACTGTTTTCAGATGCGTGAGGCAAATGGGTGTCCTTGAAACACTGTTTTCAGATGCGTGAGGCAAACGGGTGTCCTTGAAACACTGTTTTCAGATGCGTGAGGCAAATGGGTGTCCTTGAAACACTGTTTTCAGATGCGTGAGGCAAAACGGGTGTCCTTGAAACACTGTTTTCAGATGCGTGAGGCAAATGGGTGTCCTTGAAACACTGTTTTCAGATGCGTGAGGCAAAACGGGTGTCCTTGAAACACTGTTTTCAGATGCGTGAGGCAAATGGGTGTCCTTGAAACACTGTTTTCAGATGCGTGAGGCAAAACGGGTGTCCTTGAAACACTGTTTTCAGATGCGTGAGGCAAATGGGTGTCCTTGAAACACTGTTTTCAGATGCGTGAGGCAAACGGGTGTCCTTGAAACACTGTTTTCAGATGCGTGAGGCAAAACGGGTGTCATTGAAACACTGTTTTCAGATGCGTGAGGCAAATGGGTGTCCTTGAAACACTGTTTTCAGATGCGTGAGGCAAAACGGGTGTCCTTGAAACACTGTTTTCAGATGCGTGAGGCAAATGGGTGTCCTTGAAACACTGTTTTCAGATGCGTGAGGCAAACGGGTGTCCTTGAAACACTGTTTTCAGATGCGTGAGGCAAATGGGTGTCCTTGAAATACTGTTTTCAGATGCGTGAGGCAAACGGGTGTCCTTGAAACACTGTTTTCAGATGCGTGAGGCAAATGGGTGTCCTTGAAACACTGTTTTCAGATGCGTGAGGCAAACGGGTGTCCTTGAAACACTGTTTTCAGATGCGTGAGGCAAATGGGTGTCCTTGAAACACTGTTTTCAGATGCGTGAGGCAAACGGGTGTCCTTGAAACACTGTTTTCAGATGCGTGAGGCAAACGGGTGTCCTTGAAACACTGTTTTCAGATGCGTGAGGCAAACGGGTGTCCTTGAAACACTGTTTTCAGATGCGTGAGGCAAACGGGTGTCCTTGAAATACTGTTTTCAGATGCGTGAGGCAAACGGGTGTCCTTGAAACACTGTTTTCAGATGCGTGAGGCAAACGGGTGTCCTTGAAACACTGTTTTCAGATGCGTGAGGCAAACGGGTGTCCTTGAAACACTGTTTTCAGATGCGTGAGGCAAATGGGTGTCCTTGAAACACTGTTTTCAGATGCGTGAGGCAAATGGGTGTCCTTGAAACACTGTTTTCAGATGCGTGAGGCAAACGGGTGTCCTTGAAACACTGTTTTCAGATGCGTGAGGCAAATGGGTGTCCTTGAAACACTGTTTTCAGATGCGTGAGGCAAACGGGTGTCCTTGAAACACTGTTTTCAGATGCGTGAGGCAAATGGGTGTCCTTGAAACACTGTTTTCAGATGCGTGAGGCAAATGGGTGTCCTTGAAACACTGTTTTCAGATGCGTGAGGCAAACGGGTGTCCTTGAAACACTGTTTTCAGATGCGTGAGGCAAATGGGTGTCCTTGAAACACTGTTTTCAGATCCGTGAGGCAAAACGGGTGTCCTTGAAACACTGTTTTCAGATGCGTGAGGCAAATGGGTGTCCTTGAAATACTGTTTTCAGATGCGTGAGGCAAACGGGTGTCCTTGAAACACTGTTTTCAGATGCGTGAGGCAAATGGGTGTCCTTGAAACACTGTTTTCAGATGCGTGAGGCAAACGGGTGTCCTTGAAACACTGTTTTCAGATGCGTGAGGCAAATGGGTGTCCTTGAAACACTGTTTTCAGATGCGTGAGGCAAATGGGTGTCCTTGAAACACTGTTTTCAGATGCGTGAGGCAAACGGGTGTCCTTGAAACACTGTTTTCAGATGCGTGAGGCAAATGGGTGTCCTTGAAACACTGTTTTCAGATGCGTGAGGCAAACGGGTGTCCTTGAAACACTGTTTTCAGATGCGTGAGGCAAATGGGTGTCCTTGAAACACTGTTTTCAGATGCGTGAGGCAAATGGGTGTCCTTGAAACACTGTTTTCAGATGCGTGAGGCAAACGGGTGTCCTTGAAACACTGTTTTCAGATGCGTGAGGCAAATGGGTGTCCTTGAAACACTGTTTTCAGATCCGTGAGGCAAAACGGGTGTCCTTGAAACACTGTTTTCAGATGCGTGAGGCAAATGGGTGTCCTTGAAACACTGTTTTCAGATGCGTGAGGCAAACGGGTGTCCTTGAAACACTGTTTTCAGATGCGTGAGGCAAATGGGTGTCCTTGAAACACTGTTTTCAGATGCGTGAGGCAAAACGGGTGTCCTTGAAACACTGTTTTCAGATGCGTGAGGCAAATGGGTGTCCTTGAAACACTGTTTTCAGATGCGTGAGGCAAACGGGTGTCCTTGAAACACTGTTTTCAGATGCGTGAGGCAAATGGGTGTCCTTGAAATACTGTTTTCAGATGCGTGAGGCAAACGGGTGTCCTTGAAACACTGTTTTCAGATGCGTGAGGCAAATGGGTGTCCTTGAAACACTGTTTTCAGATGCGTGAGGCAAATGGGTGTCCTTGAAACACTGTTTTCAGATGCGTGAGGCAAACGGGTGTCCTTGAAACACTGTTTTCAGATGCGTGAGGCAAACGGGTGTCCTTGAAATACTGTTTTCAGATGCGTGAGGCAAACGGGTGTCCTTGAAACACTGTTTTCAGATGCGTGAGGCAAATGGGTGTCCTTGAAACACTGTTTTCAGATGCGTGAGGCAAACGGGTGTCCTTGAAACACTGTTTTCAGATGCGTGAGGCAAATGGGTGTCCTTGAAACACTGTTTTCAGATGCGTGAGGCAAATGGGTGTCCTTGAAACACTGTTTTCAGATGCGTGAGGCAAACGGGTGTCCTTGAAACACTGTTTTCAGATGCGTGAGGCAAATGGGTGTCCTTGAAACACTGTTTTCAGATGCGTGAGGCAAACGGGTGTCCTTGAAACACTGTTTTCAGATGCGTGAGGCAAATGGGTGTCCTTGAAACACTGTTTTCAGATGCGTGAGGCAAACGGGTGTCCTTGAAACACTGTTTTCAGATGCGTGAGGCAAATGGGTGTCCTTGAAACACTGTTTTCAGATGCGTGAGGCAAATGGGTGTCCTTGAAACACTGTTTTCAGATGCGTGAGGCAAACGGGTGTCCTTGAAACACTGTTTTCAGATGCGTGAGGCAAATGGGTGTCCTTGAAACACTGTTTTCAGATCCGTGAGGCAAAACGGGTGTCCTTGAAACACTGTTTTCAGATGCGTGAGGCAAATGGGTGTCCTTGAAACACTGTTTTCAGATGCGTGAGGCAAACGGGTGTCCTTGAAACACTGTTTTCAGATGCGTGAGGCAAATGGGTGTCCTTGAAACACTGTTTTCAGATGCGTGAGGCAAAACGGGTGTCCTTGAAACACTGTTTTCAGATGCGTGAGGCAAATGGGTGTCCTTGAAACACTGTTTTCAGATCCGTGAGGCAAAACGGGTGTCCTTGAAACACTGTTTTCAGATGCGTGAGGCAAATGGGTGTCCTTGAAACACTGTTTTCAGATGCGTGAGGCAAACGGGTGTCCTTGAAACACTGTTTTCAGATGCGTGAGGCAAATGGGTGTCCTTGAAACACTGTTTTCAGATGCGTGAGGCAAAACGGGTGTCCTTGAAGTTTTCAGATGCGTGAGGCAAATGGGTGTCCTTGAAACACTGTTTTCAGATGCGTGAGGCAAACGGGTGTCCTTGAAACACTGTTTTCAGATGCGTGAGGCAAATGGGTGTCCTTGAAACACTGTTTTCAGATGCGTGAGGCAAAACGGGTGTCCTTGAAACACTGTTTTCAGATGCGTGAGGCAAATGGGTGTCCTTGAAACACTGTTTTCAGATGCGTGAGGCAAAACGGGTGTCCTTGAAACACTGTTTTCAGATGCGTGAGGCAAACGGGTGTCCTTGAAACACTGTTTTCAGATGCGTGAGGCAAATGGGTGTCCTTGAAACACTGTTTTCAGATGCGTGAGGCAAACGGGTGTCCTTGAAACACTGTTTTCAGATGCGTGAGGCAAATGGGTGTCCTTGAAACACTGTTTTCAGATGCGTGAGGCAAACGGGTGTCCTTGAAACACTGTTTTCAGATGCGGGAGGCAAACGGGTGTCCTTGAAACACTGTTTTCAGATGCGTGAGGCAAATGGGTGTCCTTGAAACACTGTTTTCAGATGCGTGAGGCAAAACGGGTGTCCTTGAAACACTGTTTTCAGATGCGTGAGGCAAATGGGTGTCCTTGAAACACTGTTTTCAGATGCGTGAGGCAAACGGGTGTCCTTGAAATACTGTTTTCAGATGCGTGAGGCAAACGGGTGTCCTTGAAACACTGTTTTCAGATGCGTGAGGCAAATGGGTGTCCTTGAAACACTGTTTTCAGATGCGTGAGGCAAACGGGTGTCCTTGAAACACTGTTTTCAGATGCGTGAGGCAAATGGGTGTCCTTGAAACACTGTTTTCAGATGCGTGAGGCAAACGGGTGTCCTTGAAACACTGTTTTCAGATGCGTGAGGCAAATGGGTGTCCTTGAAACACTGTTTTCAGATGCGTGAGGCAAATGGGTGTCCTTGAAACACTGTTTTCAGATGCGTGAGGCAAACGGGTGTCCTTGAAACACTGTTTTCAGATGCGTGAGGCAAATGGGTGTCCTTGAAACACTGTTTTCAGATGCGTGAGGCAAACGGGTGTCCTTGAAACACTGTTTTCAGATGCGTGAGGCAAATGGGTGTCCTTGAAACACTGTTTTCAGATGCGTGAGGCAAATGGGTGTCCTTGAAACACTGTTTTCAGATGCGTGAGGCAAACGGGTGTCCTTGAAACACTGTTTTCAGATGCGTGAGGCAAATGGGTGTCCTTGAAACACTGTTTTCAGATCCGTGAGGCAAAACGGGTGTCCTTGAAACACTGTTTTCAGATGCGTGAGGCAAATGGGTGTCCTTGAAACACTGTTTTCAGATGCGTGAGGCAAATGGGTGTCCTTGAAACACTGTTTTCAGATGCGTGAGGCAAAACGGGTGTCCTTGAAACACTGTTTTCAGATGCGTGAGGCAAATGGGTGTCCTTGAAACACTGTTTTCAGATGCGTGAGGCAAACGGGTGTCCTTGAAACACTGTTTTCAGATGCGTGAGGCAAATGGGTGTCCTTGAAACACTGTTTTCAGATGCGTGAGGCAAAACGGGTGTCCTTGAAACACTGTTTTCAGATGCGTGAGGCAAATGGGTGTCCTTGAAACACTGTTTTCAGATGCGTGAGGCAAAACGGGTGTCCTTGAAACACTGTTTTCAGATGCGTGAGGCAAATGGGTGTCCTTGAAACACTGTTTTCAGATGCGTGAGGCAAAACGGGTGTCCTTGAAACACTGTTTTCAGATGCGTGAGGCAAATGGGTGTCCTTGAAACACTGTTTTCAGATGCGTGAGGCAAACGGGTGTCCTTGAAACACTGTTTTCAGATGCGTGAGGCAAATGGGTGTCCTTGAAACACTGTTTTCAGATGCGTGAGGCAAACGGGTGTCCTTGAAACACTGTTTTCAGATGCGTGAGGCAAATGGGTGTCCTTGAAACACTGTTTTCAGATGCGTGAGGCAAACGGGTGTCCTTGAAACACTGTTTTCAGATGCGTGAGGCAAACGGGTGTCCTTGAAACACTGTTTTCAGATGCGTGAGGCAAACGGGTGTCCTTGAAACACTGTTTTCAGATGCGTGAGGCAAACGGGTGTCCTTGAAATACTGTTTTCAGATGCGTGAGGCAAACGGGTGTCCTTGAAACACTGTTTTCAGATGCGTGAGGCAAACGGGTGTCCTTGAAACACTGTTTTCAGATGCGTGAGGCAAACGGGTGTCCTTGAAACACTGTTTTCAGATGCGTGAGGCAAATGGGTGTCCTTGAAACACTGTTTTCAGATGCGTGAGGCAAATGGGTGTCCTTGAAACACTGTTTTCAGATGCGTGAGGCAAACGGGTGTCCTTGAAACACTGTTTTCAGATGCGTGAGGCAAATGGGTGTCCTTGAAACACTGTTTTCAGATGCGTGAGGCAAACGGGTGTCCTTGAAACACTGTTTTCAGATGCGTGAGGCAAATGGGTGTCCTTGAAACACTGTTTTCAGATGCGTGAGGCAAATGGGTGTCCTTGAAACACTGTTTTCAGATGCGTGAGGCAAACGGGTGTCCTTGAAACACTGTTTTCAGATGCGTGAGGCAAATGGGTGTCCTTGAAACACTGTTTTCAGATGCGTGAGGCAAATGGGTGTCCTTGAAACACTGTTTTCAGATGCGTGAGGCAAATGGGTGTCCTTGAAACACTGTTTTCAGATGCGTGAGGCAAACGGGTGTCCTTGAAACACTGTTTTCAGATGCGTGAGGCAAACGGGTGTCCTTGAAACACTGTTTTCAGATGCGTGAGGCAAACGGGTGTCCTTGAAACACTGTTTTCAGATGCGTGAGGCAAATGGGTGTCCTTGAAACACTGTTTTCAGATGCGTGAGGCAAAACGGGTGTCCTTGAAACACTGTTTTCAGATGCGTGAGGCAAATGGGTGTCCTTGAAACACTGTTTTCAGATGCGTGAGGCAAACGGGTGTCCTTGAAACACTGTTTTCAGATGCGTGAGGCAAATGGGTGTCCTTGAAACACTGTTTTCAGATGCGTGAGGCAAAACGGGTGTCCTTGAAACACTGTTTTCAGATGCGTGAGGCAAATGGGTGTCCTTGAAACACTGTTTTCAGATGCGTGAGGCAAACGGGTGTCCTTGAAACACTGTTTTCAGATGCATGAGGCAAATGGGTGTCCTTGAAATACTGTTTTCAGATGCGTGAGGCAAACGGGTGTCCTTGAAACACTGTTTTCAGATGCGTGAGGCAAATGGGTGTCCTTGAAACACTGTTTTCAGATGCGTGAGGCAAACGGGTGTCCTTGAAACACTGTTTTCAGATGCGTGAGGCAAACGGGTGTCCTTGAAACACTGTTTTCAGATGCGTGAGGCAAATGGGTGTCCTTGAAATACTGTTTTCAGATGCGTGAGGCAAACGGGTGTCCTTGAAACACTGTTTTCAGATGCGTGAGGCAAACGGGTGTCCTTGAAACACTGTTTTCAGATGCGTGAGGCAAACGGGTGTCCTTGAAACACTGTTTTCAGATGCGTGAGGCAAATGGGTGTCCTTGAAACACTGTTTTCAGATGCGTGAGGCAAACGGGTGTCCTTGAAACACTGTTTTCAGATGCGTGAGGCAAATGGGTGTCCTTGAAACACTGTTTTCAGATGCGGGAGGCAAACTGGTGTCCTTGAAACAGTGTTTTCAGATGCGGGAGGCAAACGAATATCCCCGAAACGCTGTTTTCAGATGCGGGAGGCAAACGAATATCCCCGAAACACTGTTTTCAGATGCGTGAGGCAAACGGGTGTCCTTGAAACACTGTTTTCAGATGCGTGAGGCAAATGGGTGTCCTTGAAACACTGTTTTCAGATGCGGGAGGCAAACTGGTGTCCTTGAAACAGTGTTTTCAGATGCGGGAGGCAAACGAATATCCCCGAAACGCTGTTTTCAGATGCGGGAGGCAAACGAATATCCCCGAAACAGTGTTTTCAGATGCGGGAGGCAAACGAATATCCCCGAAACACTGTTTTCAGATGCGGGAGGCAAACGAATATCCCCGAAACAGTGTTTTCAGATGCGTGAGGCAAACGGGTGTCCTTGAAACACTGTTTTCAGATGCGTGAGGCAAATGGGTGTCCTTGAAACACTGTTTTCAGATGCGTGAGGCAAACGGGTGTCCTTGAAACACTGTTTTCAGATGCGTGAGGCAAACGGGTGTCCTTGAAACACTGTTTTCAGATGCGTGAGGCAAATGGGTGTCCTTGAAATACTGTTTTCAGATGCGTGAGGCAAACGGGTGTCCTTGAAACACTGTTTTCAGATGCGTGAGGCAAACGGGTGTCCTTGAAACACTGTTTTCAGATGCGTGAGGCAAACGGGTGTCCTTGAAACACTGTTTTCAGATGCGTGAGGCAAATGGGTGTCCTTGAAACACTGTTTTCAGATGCGTGAGGCAAACGGGTGTCCTTGAAACACTGTTTTCAGATGCGTGAGGCAAATGGGTGTCCTTGAAACACTGTTTTCAGATGCGTGAGGCAAACGGGTGTCCTTGAAACACTGTTTTCAGATGCGTGAGGCAAATGGGTGTCCTTGAAACACTGTTTTCAGATGCGTGAGGCAAAACGGGTGTCCTTGAAACACTGTTTTCAGATGCGTGAGGCAAATGGGTGTCCTTGAAACACTGTTTTCAGATGCGTGAGGCAAACGGGTGTCCTTGAAACACTGTTTTCAGATGCGTGAGGCAAATGGGTGTCCTTGAAATACTGTTTTCAGATGCGTGAGGCAAACGGGTGTCCTTGAAACACTGTTTTCAGATGCGTGAGGCAAATGGGTGTCCTTGAAACACTGTTTTCAGATGCGTGAGGCAAACGGGTGTCCTTGAAACACTGTTTTCAGATGCGTGAGGCAAACGGGTGTCCTTGAAACACTGTTTTCAGATGCGTGAGGCAAACGGGTGTCCTTGAAACACTGTTTTCAGATGCGGGAGGCAAATGGGTGTCCTTGAAACACTGTTTTCAGATGCGTGAGGCAAATGGGTGTCCTTGAAACACTGTTTTCAGATGCGTGAGGCAAACGGGTGTCCTTGAAACACTGTTTTCAGATGCGTGAGGCAAACGGGTGTCCTTGAAACACTGTTTTCAGATGCGTGAGGCAAACGGGTGTCCTTGAAACACTGTTTTCAGATGCGTGAGGCAAACGGGTGTCCTTGAAATACTGTTTTCAGATGCGTGAGGCAAACGGGTGTCCTTGAAACACTGTTTTCAGATGCGTGAGGCAAATGGGTGTCCTTGAAACACTGTTTTCAGATGCGTGAGGCAAACGGGTGTCCTTGAAACACTGTTTTCAGATGCGTGAGGCAAATGGGTGTCCTTGAAACTGTTTTCAGATGCGTGAGGCAAATGGGTGTCCTTGAAACACTGTTTTCAGATGCGTGAGGCAAACGGGTGTCCTTGAAACACTGTTTTCAGATGCGTGAGGCAAATGGGTGTCCTTGAAACACTGTTTTCAGATGCGTGAGGCAAATGGGTGTCCTTGAAACACTGTTTTCAGATGCGTGAGGCAAACGGGTGTCCTTGAAACACTGTTTTCAGATGCGTGAGGCAAATGGGTGTCCTTGAAACACTGTTTTCAGATGCGTGAGGCAAACGGGTGTCCTTGAAACACTGTTTTCAGATGCGTGAGGCAAATGGGTGTCCTTGAAACACTGTTTTCAGATGCGTGAGGCAAAACGGGTGTCCTTGAAACACTGTTTTCAGATGCGTGAGGCAAATGGGTGTCCTTGAAACACTGTTTTCAGATGCGTGAGGCAAACGGGTGTCCTTGAAACACTGTTTTCAGATGCGTGAGGCAAATGGGTGTCCTTGAAATACTGTTTTCAGATGCGTGAGACAAACGGGTGTCCTTGAAACACTGTTTTCAGATGCGTGAGGCAAATGGGTGTCCTTGAAACACTGTTTTCAGATGCGTGAGGCAAACGGGTGTCCTTGAAACACTGTTTTCAGATGCGTGAGGCAAATGGGTGTCCTTGAAACTGTTTTCAGATGCGTGAGGCAAAACGGGTGTCCTTGAAACACTGTTTTCAGATGCGTGAGGCAAATGGGTGTCCTTGAAACACTGTTTTCAGATGCGTGAGGCAAACGGGTGTCCTTGAAACACTGTTTTCAGATGCGTGAGGCAAATGGGTGTCCTTGAAACACTGTTTTCAGATGCGTGAGGCAAAACGGGTGTCCTTGAAACACTGTTTTCAGATGCGTGAGGCAAATGGGTGTCCTTGAAACACTGTTTTCAGATGCGTGAGGCAAACGGGTGTCCTTGAAACACTGTTTTCAGATGCGGGAGGCAAATGGGTGTCCTTGAAACACTGTTTTCAGATGCGTGAGGCAAATGGGTGTCCTTGAAACACTGTTTTCAGATGCGTGAGGCAAACGGGTGTCCTTGAAACACTGTTTTCAGATGCGTGAGGCAAATGGGTGTCCTTGAAACACTGTTTTCAGATGCGTGAGGCAAAACGGGTGTCCTTGAAACTGTTTTCAGATGCGTGAGGCAAATGGGTGTCCTTGAAACACTGTTTTCAGATGCGTGAGGCAAACGGGTGTCCTTGAAACACTGTTTTCAGATGCGTGAGGCAAATGGGTGTCCTTGAAACACTGTTTTCAGATGCGTGAGGCAAACAGGTGTCCTTGAAACACTGTTTTCAGATGCGTGAGGCAAATGGGTGTCCTTGAAACACTGTTTTCAGATGCGTGAGGCAAACGGGT
Source organism: Protomyctophum bolini (assembly GCF_963924005.1). Taxonomy (NCBI): domain Eukaryota; kingdom Metazoa; phylum Chordata; class Actinopteri; order Myctophiformes; family Myctophidae; genus Protomyctophum; species Protomyctophum bolini. The sequence continues at coordinate 14,519,430 of NC_137882.1, read as the reverse complement.
GTCCTTGAAACACTGTTTTCAGATGCGTGAGGCAAACGGGTGTCCTTGAAACACTGTTTTCAGATGCGTGAGGCAAACGGGTGTCCTTGAAACACTGTTTTCAGATGCGTGAGGCAAACGGGTGTCCTTGAAATACTGTTTTCAGATGAGTGAGGCAAACGGGTGTCCTTGAAACACTGTTTTCAGATGCGTGAGGCAAATGGGTGTCCTTGAAACACTGTTTTCAGATGCGTGAGGCAAACGGGTGTCCTTGAAACACTGTTTTCAGATGCGTGAGGCAAATGGGTGTCCTTGAAACACTGTTTTCAGATGCGTGAGGCAAACGGGTGTCCTTGAAACACTGTTTTCAGATGCGTGAGGCAAATGGGTGTCCTTGAAATACTGTTTTCAGATGCGTGAGGCAAACGGGTGTCCTTGAAACACTGTTTTCAGATGCGTGAGGCAAACGGGTGTCCTTGAAACACTGTTTTCAGATGCGTGAGGCAAACGGGTGTCCTTGAAACACTGTTTTCAGATGCGTGAGGCAAATGGGTGTCCTTGAAACACTGTTTTCAGATGCGTGAGGCAAAACGGGTGTCCTTGAAACACTGTTTTCAGATGCGTGAGGCAAATGGGTGTCCTTGAAACACTGTTTTCAGATACGTGAGGCAAACGGGTGTCCTTGAAACACTGTTTTTAGATGCGTGAGGCAAAAGGGTGTCCTTGAAACATTGTTTTCACATGCGTGAGGCAAACGGGTGTCCTTAAAACACTGTTTTCAGATGCGTGAGGCAAATGGGTGTCCTTGAAACACTGTTTTCAGATGCGTGAGGCAAACGGGTGTCCTTGAAACACTGTTTTCAGATGCGTGAGGCAAATGGGTGTCCTTGAAACACTGTTTTCAGATGCGTGAGGCAAACGGGTGTCCTTGAAACACTGTTTTCAGATGCGTGAGGCAAACGGGTGTCCTTGAAACACTGTTTTCAGATGCGTGAGGCAAACGGGTGTCCTTGAAATACTGTTTTCAGATGCGTGAGGCAAACGGTTGTCCTTGAAACACTGTTTTCAGATGCGTGAGGCAAACGGGTGTCCTTGAAACACTGTTTTCAGATGCGTGAGGCAAACGGGTGTCCTTGAAACACTGTTTTCAGATGCGTGAGGCAAATGGGTGTCCTTGAAACACTGTTTTCAGATGCGTGAGGCAAACGGGTGTCCTTGAAACACTGTTTTCAGATGCGTGAGGCAAATGGGTGTCCTTGAAACACTGTTTTCAGATGCGTGAGGCAAACGGGTGTCCTTGAAACACTGTTTTCAGATGCGTGAGGCAAATGGGTGTCCTTGAAACACTGTTTTCAGATGCGTGAGGCAAAACGGGTGTCCTTGAAACACTGTTTTCAGATGCGTGAGGCAAATGGGTGTCCTTGAAACACTGTTTTCAGATGCGTGAGGCAAACGGGTGTCCTTGAAACACTGTTTTCAGATGCGTGAGGCAAATGGGTGTCCTTGAAATACTGTTTTCAGATGCGTGAGGCAAACGGGTGTCCTTGAAACACTGTTTTCAGATGCGTGAGGCAAATGGGTGTCCTTGAAACACTGTTTTCAGATGCGTGAGGCAAACGGGTGTCCTTGAAACACTGTTTTCAGATGCGTGAGGCAAATGGGTGTCCTTGAAACACTGTTTTCAGATGCGTGAGGCAAACGGGTGTCCTTGAAACACTGTTTTCAGATGCGGGAGGCAAATGGGTGTCCTTGAAACACTGTTTTCAGATGCGTGAGGCAAATGGGTGTCCTTGAAACACTGTTTTCAGATGCGGGAGGCAAACGAATATCCCCGAAACAGTGTTTTCAGATGCGGGAGGCAAACGAATATCCCGAAACACTGTTTTCAGATGCGGGAGGCAAACGAATATCCCCGAAACACTGTTTTCAGATGCGGGAGGCAAACGAATATCCCCGAAACACTGTTTTCAGATGCGGGAGGCAAACGAATATCCCCGAAACAGTGTTTTCAGATGCGGGAGGCAAATGAATATCCCCGAAACACTGTTTTCAGATGCGGGAGGCAAACGGGTGTCCTTGAAACACTGTTTTCAGATGCGGGAGGCAAACGGGTGTCCTTGAAACACTGTTTTCAGATGCGGGAGGCAAACGGGTGTCCTTGAAACACTGTTTTCAGATGCGTGAGGCAAACGGGTGTCCTTCAAACACTGTTTTCAGATGCGTGAGGCAAACGGGTGTCCTTGAAACACTGTTTTCAGATGCGTGAGGCAAACGGGTGTCCTTGAAACACTGTTTTCAGATGCGTGAGGCAAACGGGTGTCCTTGAAACAGTGTTTTCAGATGCGTGAGGCAAATGGGTGTCCTTGAAACACTGTTTTCAGATGCGGGAGGCAAACGAATATCCCCGAAACACTGTTTTCAGATGCGGGAGGCAAACGAATATCCCCGAAACAGTGTTTTCAGATGCGGGAGGCAAACGGATATCCCCGAAACAGTGTTTTCAGATGCGGGACCATCTGAAAAGTATGTTCATTTATGCAGATATGCACTCAGTACTCGGATATGGCTGGGCTACTTTTTAACAAAGCACTGCATCAATGTGGCATATGGCATGGAGGTGATCAATCCGTGACATTGTTAGGTGTTATGGAAGCCCAGGTTTTCTTTGTTTGCAGCCATGAGCAGATCATCTTTATTTTTGGGTCTGGTGGTGTCTCATCTACTTCATAGATTCTCTGGCATTAGTTCTCAAATTGGGGTCATGAAAAAGTTTGAAAATGACTGCTCTATGGGGTTCGGGTCAGGAGAGTTCAATCAAATACATTAATACCATGGTCAGCAAACCAGCAGAGATGGGAAGTAACGAAGTACAAGTACTTCGTTACTGTAACGAAGTACTTTTTTTGAGTATCTGTACTTTACTGAGTACTTATTTTTCGGACGACTTTTTACTTTTATCCGTTACATTTTAACACAAGTACTAGTACTTTCTACTGAGTACTTTTCAAAATAGGCTCGTTACTTTTATTTTAATGCATGACACCGATTAAAATAATATTAGACCAAGGAATCTAGAAATACAGACGTGCGCGATGCGAGTGTGGTTCATTCACTGCTGACGGGTGAAATCTCGATGCATCGTTCGCGGAGTGCTTGCAACGGTAAAATCCATGGTTGCACCTTTTTTTCATGGTAAATTTCACCCTATCCTGTGTTTCCGAGGCGCATTGAACGTACCATCAGAAAAGGAAGGGAAAAAAGGTCTCTCGCAGGCAGCGCACAGCCGCACACACAGTCAGTGGACAGAAGCTACCGTACGACCGTGCAGAGTAGACACGTTGAGACTGAGACAACAAACTGACTATAAAGAGCACCCGCGACTAACAGAACAAGAGAAGCACCACCTTTAGCTTTATAAAATAGCTATCCGAATTTGTCCGTCGATCAGTTGACTTTTCACTGTAGCTCTGCGTGCTGGTAATGATCCACACTCCACAGCTGTTCTCACTGATTCTCCTATGCGAATCTGCGTCGCGATCATCAATTTGTAATTAAAGAAAGCTTCTGCAGTCTGCACACACGTGTACAACAACAACAACGCCACAGCAGGGTGTACTGCTTGCGTTTAAAGTCGTTTACAACCGTTTCACAACTTTCCACTGTCCAGCTTTCCCCTGCTGTTCTCTGGGATAGAAGCCTTATGTATTTATATTCTGCAGCAAGACGGTGTCGCACGCCTAAAATTACAGATCCACAAACTCACATCTGGGCGTGGATGAGACGCGTTGTGAGCTTGTACATCTGCTATGTATTTAAAACGTTAATAATACATGCAGGCCAGGGACTTCAATGTTTTTCAGGTCAAGCCAAGGACCACTTAGCTGAGAGTGAGAGATCAAGCAGGGACCCCCACTATACATAGGCAATTATATTATAAAACTGTTGGAGATTAAACTAGACATAGACTTGTTTGACAGTACTACAAGTGTGACCTACCTGTAATTTTTGTTTTGTTTATTTGTTTCTTTTCTATAAATATGTTGGTAACATTAATTGATGAACGATAGGCTATTACATTTTAATCTCTTGTCAAAACTTCAACTTGACCTTTGAGATATAATAATTATACTATAGCCTATATGATTATTAGTATTCTAACAATTCCACAATAACCAGCAGAGAGCAGACCCTTTGTTTACTTACAGAATTCTATAAGTTGGGTTGTTTGAGATGCAGAGCTATAATACTAACCAGTAACCTACAGTAAAACAATAAATTACATTGAAATGTAATGCATTTTTACATGTTTTGGGAAATTAATAGAGCTTTAATATAAATCCTTTCTATTGTGATGAATCGCCATCAAATCGCATCGTATCGGTAGAGGGGTGAATCGTATCGCATCATATCACCAGGAGATTCCATGTATCGCTAAAGTATCGTATCGCTGGCAGTGCATCGAGATGCGTATCTAATCGTGAGATGAGACTAGATATAGTTTACACGTATTTGCGGAACCGAACCAGGCAGAAAAATGAGCGACACTGAGGAGGAAAGTGACATTGAAACGGTCAACACTGCAGACTCGACGCAGGACGAGCCAGACGAATCAGACGATCAACCACAACCAGCCAAATCAGTGTTTTTGGTGGGGGTCTTTTTAGTTTAATAGCCTTCGACGTATATGAGTTTACAGTTGGCTTTGCAAATCCGGTAAAAATACTTTTTTACCGGAATACTTTTACTCAGAATGTACATTTCAGAGCCTGTACTTTTTTACTTTTACTCGAGTAATTATTTGAATGACTACTTCTACTTTTACCAAAGTAGTTTTTTACACAAGTAATTGTACTTCTACTCGAGTACAGAATGTCAGTACTTTTCCCATCTCTGCAAACCAGTTACTATAGTTATAGCACTAGTGACTAGTCATCTCCATAAAGCTTGCAGAAGCATGAAGTGCTCCTCTGGACCTGATAAAAGAGTGTAGTGCACCACCAACACCAGCAGATGGCACCATCACAAAACATTACTGACATTGGAAACTTCAGAGTATAGTAGACTTCAAGCATCCTGGAATGTGCCTGAATAATGCGTCTTATAATAATACAAATAAAATATATGAAGACATTCATATATTGAATGGGATAATAAGTCTAGAACCTTGACAGAGTACTTATGAATAGTTTGTGGAAGTGTGCAGGCAAGTGGAGTGCTGGTAAGCTCTACCGATGTCGACCCGATTCTGATTCTGGTAGTGAGATGGGATGGGATGGGATGGGATGACATCATGACAGACAGGCAATGCTGATCATGAACAGCTGTGCCTGTGGGGACCAGCAGCAAGCCTTATTTACCTCTGACTGAGGGCCAGCTAGTCACTTCTTCCTCAGCACTTGACATCTAACTATTGTGTCGTGTGGAAATATAAATGGGAAACATTTGCAAGCTTGTTCTTGTTGAACTGATTATTTTTATTTGGTTTGCCCAAGGTAAAAGCTTTTTCGTTTGTTTCCAATGTGCATTTATTAAATTGTATGTCTGTTGCAGATTCAGGAAGACTATGTTCAACTACTCTGAAATGTTATAATTCTGTCCTGATAGTTTGGGGGACCATTCATTTTATGGTGTCACTTGAATATATACAGCTAATCATGACAGTCATGTTTCAGGGCTAATACAGCTCCAAAGCTTTTCCAGTCTGTCTATGATAGCCTCAGAAACCAAGACCTTTTTATTTATGATGACCCGGGATGAGTTTGTCAATTTTAGCGTTTCTGTATGTATGTAATGGGCTCTATGCACAGCAGGCATATTGGAAAGAAGCCTCATGCTTCTGTACTGTAGCCAGTTGAAGTTGAGCCTCAGAGGCCACCATAGGGGCACTTCCTCATTGACAATCCTCAGGTAACTATTTAAATGCCCTGTCTTCTTCCAAGCAGAAGTTTGGTGAATGCTGGCCTGGCCGTGGGTCTTGAGACCTGGGTCTGCTGTTTTTTTTTAATTAATTTTACTGCCAGGGTGAGTAGCATGTCTCATTAATGTAGTTTTAATCATGTTCTGTAATCTATTCTAAATATATGTTACAATTCAGGTTGGTGTCCATTCATGTGCCCTGTGCCAAACTCTCATGGAAGTGTGTGAGCACAAACTGACAATTAAGATCTATAGCCACTGCTGCTTTGTTTAGGTTGATTTTATCATTATTGTTTCTTTTGAGTATTGAGCTATTTCCTTTTGTTTACGGTATCTGTTTTCTTTTGTTTCTCCCCCACACATGTGCGTTAATTGAGTTCAACAGAGCCGAGTGGTGCAACTGACTGCTACAGGGGGTTTCACTAGGTTTCACTGTAGTCCACAGCCCCAAAGGTTTGCAATATTGGCGTGTGTGCGTGCACCTCTTTTCATGGTGGCGCTTCTTCTTTCTGTGTGCTGTGTATGTGTGATTGCTGTGTGGTTGGCTGGGCATAGTGAGCTAACCTACCCCTCTACCCCTTTAGCTAGCTGCCCCTGTAGAAGTGTTGTCGCCCACTGGCCAGTTGACTCTGGCTATACTTATTGTGGTCAGTGATTGCCATTGCTTGTCTGTTTAACTTTATCTCTGGGGTTGTATGGAACTGTATTTTAATATTCTACAATATATTGGTAGTTTTAACTGTATTTCTAATAAATACTGTGTACATGTATTGTTTTAACCTTTGTCTCAAGTCCTTATAAATTAACTTGCATTTGTTGGGGAACACAGTTTACTGGTCTATTCAGATAATTCCTTGAACGATCTCAATGTGGCGTAGTCATAGCTATAAAAGTAAATCCTTTGCTACACATGGTTACACTTCCTTCACATGTCTTGTGATGAGATAAAGTAGATATTTTAAAGCATTTACCATTATTAAGAGTGTGCACACTAGAGCTATGCTTATCAAGGTCACAGAGAGACAGAAATATTTCTATATAGTGTCTGAAAAAAGTAAAGCTACGTCAGAGCTCTCCAGGACAGACATGAGACATGACAGGCTGGCAACAGACTGATATGGCGCGAATAATAGATTTGCAATATAACAGGTCGTATCTTTTATCCATGTTCATTTGATGTTCATATTCATATTCATGTCACGTGGTCCCATTTTTCTTAAGTTCCCATGAGTTTATTTCTACAGCCTTTTTATTGGACTTTAGATCATTTGAACTTGCCAGTTGTACTAATTAAGGCTCAGAATGGAGCCTTAATTAGTACAACTGGCAAGTTCAAATTATCTAAAGTCAGGGTAGGGTACTGATATTGTACATCTTTGCTCAATCCAGGTACCTTCATGGTTCCTTGAGGGGTTTCCAACTCCAAATGATTCCTTATGAAGTGATGAGAGTGTACAAATGGACTCATAAATGTCATTTTGGTTGCATTTATGGGGGTCCACTAAATGGAACTACACTAAGCTACACTAGAACCTCCTCTTCTACCCCAGATTTGAACCCGGTTGCTTGTGCAAATCAAATTGAATAGACATGAATAACTCCTGTTACATAAGTGCCTGTAATTTTTATGATTTGGTGAGACATGACCTTTGACAATCTAAACATGTCAATAGAAGATTGGCCACACAACTGCCCCAATTATATAAGTTATATTGTATTAACATACCCTACAAAGTATGATTGGTTATAAGACCTGTTAAGAAAGAGGCTCAATTTCTTTTGAATGTAGCTGCTGTGTTCATTTCATCTTTCGTGCAGACGAAATGAAAGCCTGGGTATCGAGGCTAAGAGCCATGCAGCTAGCCTATACTGTTAGGCATGAAGCTAATCATCCAAGTTTGATTGCAGTCTTGGTTATCTAGTTTACAAGCTACTTTAGTTCAGAGCTATCAACATATTGGATGGCTGAAACTTAATTTGGCTTTTCCCGTGAACAAATGAGTTTCAAGTCATTGACATTGGCTGTATTAAATCTCAATGTCTTGTACCAACAGTGTCTACAGGATTCACACTTGCCGCCCCCATGATGAGTCCGAACAACCCCATGCCCAACATGACTCGGACCGACGGCAACATGATGAGCAGCGGGCCAAACATGACTCGGACCGATGGCAACATGATGAGCAGCGGGCCAAACATGACTCGGACCGATGGCAGCAACATGATGAGCAGCAGGCCAAACATGACTCGGACCGATGGCAACATGATGAGCAGCGGGCCAAACATGACTCGGACCGACAGCAGCAACATGATGAGCAGCGGGCCAAACATGACTCGGACTGATGGCAGCAACATGATGAGCAGCGGGCCAAACATGACTCGGACCGACGGCAGCAACATGATGAGCAGCGGGCCAAACATGACTCGGACCGATGGCAACATGATGAGCAGCGGGCCAAACATGACTCGGACCGATGGCAACATGATGAGCAGCAGGCCAAACATGACTCGGACCGATGGCAACATGATGAGCAGCGGGCCAAACATGACTCGGACCGATGGCAACATGATGAGCAGCAGGCCAAACATGACTCGGACCGACGGCAGCAACATGATGAGCAGCGGGCCAAACATGACTCGGACCGATGGCAACATGATGAGCAGCGGGCCAAACATGACTCGGACCGATGGCAACATGATGAGCAGCAGGCCAAACATGACTCGGACCGATGGCAACATGATGAGCAGCGGGCCAAACATGACTCGGACCGATGGCAGCAACATGATGAGCAGCGGGCCAAACATGACTCGGACTGATGGCAGCAACATGATGAGCAGCAGGCCAAACATGACTCGGACCGATGGCAACATGATGAGCAGCGGGCCAAACATGACTCGGACCGACGGCAGCAACATGATGAGCAGCGGGCCAAACATGACTCGGACCGATGGCAGCAACATGATGAGCAGCGGGCCAAACATGACTCTGACCAACGGTAGAAAGATCGGGGTCGGGGATATGGCTCTTGCGTTAAAGCCTCCCATACAATACAAGAGTTTTGACAAGTTGTCGTCGATTTTGGAAAGATTTTTAAAATACTAAATTCTGACACCCTCTCACACAGTCGATGAGTCTTTTTTGTCAAAACTCTTGTAGTGGATTGGGAGCCATAACACTTGCAACTTACAATTTAGGCAATAAGACAACAACTTGAACAGGATCTTGTCAATAATCGTTAAAGTTCTTAAACTCATCAAGGGTCCTCCTCCTTTCCCTAATGTTGACTAAATGTTAGACAATTTACCAAATGTGGTTTCAATGTAAGACAATTTACCAAATATGGGTTCAAGCTGTAACATTTAATTACCAGATCTTATTGTCTCCACCAGGCCGACGGCATGGGGAGAGAGTATGTTTTGCACTCCGTCCGTATGCCTGTGAACAGCTAATCTCCAGCACCGTTAACCTGGTCGATGCCAAATTTTGCACACACACTCCCTAGATGCGAATGTTGAACCTCTGCCCCAAAATATCCAGAACGGCCTGTTATAGCACCACCAGGAGGCCGACTTTTGAAAAACACATTTTTTGATATTACTCCTCCAGATTCTGTCCAAAAATCCTGCGAATCGTTACACACTATCTCTATAGTCATGTGTTCGAGATGGATCAGTCCGATATTTCATATTCCATCCTAATTGGCTAACATTGGCTTTCAAAGTTTGCAGGATTGGCCCTTTTGAAACAAAGCGTGAAAAGTAACTTGTAACTTAAATGTTTGTAGAAGAGGTTTTCTTTGATTGAACACATATGTACTATGCTTTGATTTGGCTGTGTTCTAAATTAAAGTGTTAGTGTTGATTATCGTGTATTAATCTAATTATAGTAAACTAATACTATTATACTAATAAAGATCAAGGGAGACCTTTTTACAGTGCAATAATGTTTCAAGTTTACACATGTATACAAATAAACAGGCCAACGGCATAAACAATAATAGTTTGCCTCTTCTACAAAAATAAAAGTTACTGTCGCGAGTGCCAAGCTGTCATTCTCATATATCGTACTTTTATTATTTACTTATTTCCCACCACAGAGTTAACCTGACTCCTGGAACTCTCAGGCAGACTTGATGCTCCGGCTACCAAACGGCCTGGCCAATCAGCGGCAGCTAGAGGCGGGATCAAGGCAGCACTGTGTATGCCACCGCATTCTGCAGGGAAGGGTGAGTGCCAAATGTTTACTTTTTCACTATAAAGAATGACCCATTTGATTACAGGGGATTATGTTTTGGGCTCTTAAATGTTGACACAAAAAAATAATATAAACGCATCACCATGAATATTGAATATACCCTATTGGAAGCCAGTTGAGCTCTTAATAGGCTACTGTAGACGTGTGACTGAGGTGACAGCCCAAAACCTAGATTCTGACTTGAGGAAACCAGAAAGTGTCGGCAAAATCAAAGTGACATAAAATTTAGGGTTGGCTCGTGATAATATAAGGGTCACAAGGGTGACCAATATGAATTCAGTTAAAGGTCCTTAGACTAGACTCACCATAGCCTAGTGTCTTGACGATGGTTGAGTGAGACTGTTGTCTTGTGTGATATAAGTCTTGAATCGGACGTAATGCATTTATTTCGTTTTGGACATCAAATGTCATGATCACTTAGTGTAAATCATTGTGAAAAGGGGTGTTGGCTAATATGTCAACACCATGTGAAACAATATGTTTTTAATGACTGCATTTTGGGTTTGGGTTTAAGAGGAAATTCAGTAATTTCAGTGGTCAAAACTTTTCAAGTTGTGCAGTTACAGTACTCGGTACTATCCACTAGATGGTGATATAACTTTCAGATTATGGGCTATATTTGGGGGGAAAAGGCTTACATGTGCTTTACAATCATCAGACTGTGTGTACTCATGACATTTATTTTGCAATATTATCCAATGCAATCTATGAAATCTTGCCTTCTATAAAATGCCTTTTATAGAAGCTTTAAGCCCATTTGTGATTCATTATCCATGATATGAAGGCCCAGAGAGGAATGGTTAGGTTGGAAGAATTCCTAAAATTAACAGACAATTGTCAAAGTGTTATTTAAATGGTTTTAATTCCATTAAAAATAGTGAAGCACTATTAACTTCTGGGTGTGCTTTTCTGTAGCAGGCACAATAAAATGCTTTCTTTTGGCTCATTGTCCATCTCTATGGGTGCCATTAATCTTGTTGCAGTGCCATTCTCCCTTAACTGCTGCAGTGTCCACTCCAAAATGTGTTGAAAGTGAAAGATTGTTTGTCAGACTGTAGATGAAAGATGTCTAGTAATAATAACAACAGTACAGCAGAGACCAATGATGGGTTATGTGGCTGCACTTCATACATTGACACTGTGGTCAGTCACTGCCCTCGTGGATTGATTCAGAGCAGTTGCATATAGAGATTTATCACACCGCTGAGCCTCTGTGTTTTGGATTACACACAGAAAGTCTGTAAAGCATCCAAGCGATCGATACTAACTGACTCCCGCTTAAAACTCACTGCAAATGACACTGACTGACCTGACATATATACTGAAGAGGCTGCATTACAAGTTGCAAGACAAGATAACCTTGGAAGACCTCAGGTGACAGCCTAACTCCGGGTTAGGGAAATGGCTCTTTTTCTATCAGTTGTGCTTTCTAGATTTGTTGGTGTCTGGAGGAAACTACCTAACTCCATTTTTTTGTTTTTTGTTTTTTGTTTTATTGCATAAATCGGTGCTATTGAACACCCTTTACGTCTGTGTGTTGGTTAAAAGATATTGGACCAATGAAAAGTAGTAAAAAGCCCTTCAGACAACTCCATTGGACCCTCAAACTGTCTGCTAAAGCAACTCCACCACCTATCCCCTTCTCATGCAAGTAATTGAGAATATATAAAGTCACCACCAACTTTGATGAGGCTTTCCTGAAAAATATCCTTTTGTCTCCTTTCTTTGTCATATGATTTCCTCTTTCTAAAATGAAGGACTTTGAAGTCAATGAATGGTCTAAAACAAAATCGTCAAACTTCATGCAGCTCCTTGAAGCATCTACCTGAAGGAAGTGGAGGAACAGATTTGAGTCAGAAAATGTCCTTTTTATATTCAATGTGCTGTTATTGGAGTTCTTTTTTTTTCCTAAATTTTTATCCCACGATTTTGTAACCCAGTTTTCTTTTCACCCAGTGCCAATTATCTAATGTAATCCTGGGCGCTACACTTCCTCTGCCAACCTGGGGGGGCAGCGGACTGACCTCATGCCTCCTTCTATGCATGAGGAGTCCAAGCTGCTTCTTTTCACCTGACAGAGGGGAATTTCCCCGGCCGGACGTAGCGCGTGGAAGGGACACGTTATTCCGACCAGTTCCTTTCCCCTCCATCAGGCTCCCCGGCTGGCCAGGGGGAGGTAGTTTTAGAGACCAGGATTACGGCATGTTTTTGTGAGGGTATCTACCCTAGGGGACACGGGGAGAACATGCAAACTCCACACAGAAAGGCCCTTTCGCCAACCCCCGCCTCGGGTATGGGCACTGATGACGCAGAGGAGGAAACACGCCACCAGTGCCCACAGCGTCCCCAGCGGGAATCGAACCCAGGACCTTCTAGCTGTGAGGCAACAGCACTACCAACTGTGCCACCGTGCCCCTGTTGTTATTGGAGTTCTGAGGGTATTTTTAAGATGCATGGGTAGATGCTTGGGAATGGATAGTGTGTAGCGGTAGATGGTGGCACTTTTTCTTTTTAGTAGCTAATCCTTTTCTCCCCAATTTATTTATGTCAATAGATTACTCTCCACACACATTTCTTTATTGTCACTGATGTATTCTAGTATTCTGCCAGTGAGGAGCTTCCACCAGGCAGCGGATTCAAGTGAAAAGCAACCAATAACTCCCAGTTATACTTATCAAGCCTATCTTATCGACCTACTGCATGTAGTCTGGGAGCCTTTACTGGCTGCGATTGGCATTGGTAAAACGTTAACCGATCTTATCGGTCTGCTGCACATGCTGGGAGCCTACTGAAAATGACAAGCCACCTCCACCTTCATGTGTTCGCATCCCGCTGCCAATGCTATCTTTTCAACAACCACTGACTATTTTCCCCCCGCTGAACAATATAATAGTTTTTGGATTAAGGTTGGTGAGGGATACGACAATAGTTTTTGGATTAAGGTTGGTGAGGGATACGATAATATAGTTTTTGGATTAAGGTTGGTGAGGGATAAGATAATATAGTTTTTGAATTAAGGTTGGTGAGGGATACGATAATGGTTGCTTGCGGTTATGTTTAGGTTAGCGTGAGAGATAGGGTTAGTACTAGTAGGCATAACCACTTGTGTGCGGTCCAAATCACCCCACTGACAAAACACAGCCCGGCACTTCCTACTCCACTGACGACCAATCACAGCGCTCCAAATTCCTCCAATCCCGCAGCCATCCTAGGAAAAAAAAATCCCGGTTTTGGGGGTTAACGGAAGGCAGGGCTTTTAAGTGTATAATCTGCCCCATCTGCGTGGCACTCTAGCACCTTTACTATGAAAAAAAAGATGACGGGTCTTAGCGTAAAATGAAGGCGACTGACAGCTTAAGGTTAGTGTGCCCCCTTGCCGCTCTGCCTGTCGTATTTCCCACGCCTATACCTACCTGCTCGCTCACGCCTCATTGCAAATGTATTTCTGCTTAGCAGCAACCTAGACTAATTTTTTTTCCAGTAGGACTTATTCATATTTTTTTAGACTCTTAGAATTCCATGCTGTATTGATGTGGTACTATTTGTAGAGACAACAGGCAGACGTTGATCAAAGTAGCAATTATTCTTCGTTCTCCAATTGTGTAGACTTCTTGTAAATTAAGTGATGCAGATGTTAAACAATAATCTTACGCCTGAGTGTACTGCAGTGCAACTCAGGTCCATTTGACTAAGTATAGAGGGTAAGTGGTTGAACTGAAGTGATATTGATAAATTACAAATATTACCAAAGTATTCTTGGCAATCTGCGGCACCCCTGGACTTGCGTCAAGGCACCCACTTTGAGTAACCCTGGGGTAGCTTATTGACCAGTAACCGTGTGTTTGGATTGCAGAGTTGAATATTGGCAGGATCTGTCATAAGGAAGTATGTTTTCTGAACATAGACCAAAACGTGCATGTGATAAACACCATCTGTTCAACAGATTAGGAAAATCCATTCCTTTGGTATCCATAATCTTTTGTCATGTTCATGTTGTGTCTTGAGCTTCTTCTCCTGGAAGAATGGAAGAAGCTCTTATGGACAAATCCTACTATTGCACATTGTTTTGACAACTTCATTCTTACACAAGAGGCAAATTCTCGTGCCTGCCTGCCTGCCTGCCTGCCTGCCTGCGTCCAAAAATAAACTTTCCTAACCAAGCCCTTATCTCGTTGAAAAACCTTTTCAGCATTTCGCATCAATTAACCACAAAACGGCCTGTTGGTAATGCCATTCCTCAACGGATACTGCTGTCTTTAAACTAGCTCATTAGCCTGCAGCAAACCGAAGCAGTTATTAATCTCCTAGGAAGAATGTCACCAACAGGCAGTTTAGGGATAGGATATCCTCTGTAGAATATTGGCATGTGCAAAAACTAATACGGTATATAATTCAAAACATGATCTATATCTCGTTTAATTGCTGTCGGGCAGAAACCTAATTCAACTTCTAAATGTTTTTTTTCTTCCTCTGTAATCAATGCCCTGCTTCATCATACTAGAAGACTTGTTTTTTTCTGTCTGCAATATGGAAGTGGGCCTAGGGGTCTTATAGCTTGCCAAAATAAATTGTGGAAGTTTTTTAATCAAAAGAAAAAATGTGTATATACCCACATTTCTCTTAATCCTATTTTCATTCATCTATAATATTGGTGCTTCCATCAGACACATAGTGAAGCAGGTGTTCCAAGACCTTGCTGTTCAGGTTGGTTCTAATGAGCTGTAGGCTTGATTCCCTCAAGCCAGTGCCTGGTAGCCACGTCGTTGCATTATACAAAATATATATATATATTCTACATTACATTTTCCCCTTTATTTAACACCACTGAAGCTCCATTCAAAACGCATGGCAACGTGAGCTAGATCTGCTACTTCTTTGGCCTGTTATGACTCGGCTGAATTCGGAACGTCAGGTTAAAATTCGGGACTCATCGACTGCATAATTGCCAAAACTGATGTCGTGAAAAAAGTCATGTACTGTAGGCTACAGTATACTATTTTCAATCAAAATGCATTGATCGACCGGGTCCAATTCGAAGCATCTGTGGGTGCAATAGGACGCCCACACTTGATCCTTGTTCGTGTACGACTTTGGAAGTGTTCTCGTTCAGGATGATGAAGCTCAACATCCCATATTTAAGAGAGGATTAATCACACAACAAATAATTCATGACACCCTTTGAGTTAGAAAAGAGAGAGGGCAGGGCATGGCAGGTGAAGGGAAACCTTTTTTGGTTTCGCTGTTCACTCAGGCTTTTAATTTATGTTGACTTAATTCATTCATTGTTTACCAGTTTAATCACTTCTCTTTATCAGAGGTGCCTCCACACTAGTCCACAGAGGCTAATGGTATAATACGTTTATAAATAACTCAACACGACACAATACAAAATGTGCACGACATACTTATTATTCGAAGTAGAGTTGTTCCCTTTGTCTGGCCTGCATTGATTTCTGTCCATCTCACCAGGTTCCGGTGAGAGAAATAAGCAACCAGGTCTATGAAAAAAAGCCCAAAAGAAGCAACAGGGCTACATGAGCACTTAAAGCTTGTTTCATGATAAATGTCTTTATGTGATGTAAATGTCTTTATGTGATGTATTCCCATGCTTTTGTTCTTGCTTAATGTAAGTCGCTCTGGATTAAGAGCGTCTGCTAAATGCCTAAATTGTAAATTGTAAATTGTAAAGCTAATATGCATTGAATATTTGAAAGTAGCTGATCTACAAGCTTGAGATGTGGCACATTGTGAGCTTGTAGATCTGCTATTGACAAAAAATGAAAAGTGACACTTTGTAATATAAAAAAAACAACATTTTAACAGTTCTTGTATGGGCGTCCCTGGCACAAAATATGTTTAGATGGGGGGAGTGTTCCGTGGACAAACATTAATTTGGGGATGTTTGATTTGATAAGATTTTTGAGAACCACTGGTTTTAACAACATTGGGAAACAAGCCAAAATAAGCAACTACACTCTAAAAACGGGGCCAAAAAAACGCAACCTGCAACTTTACAGGAGCCCAAAATTGCTTCAAATAAGCAGACCTTGCAACACTGCATCTCTCTGACATGTTTTTTTTAATACCTTTTTATGTTTGAGTGGTGCAGCCACTCGAGGAACAGCAATGTCTGTCCGTCCCTATGTCTGTATGTCCGTATGTATGTTTAAGGTACCAACAGGTGCTAAAGTGTTGCACTGTTTGGGAAGCTGAGAGTGGGAAGCTAGGGGCCGACAAACACCCACTTAGTGGGTGTCTGACTATAGACTACTGACTAGTGCCACTAGTCAGACACCCACTATAGTCAGACACCCACTATAGTCAGACACCCACTATAGTCAGACACCCACTAGTCAGTCAGACACCCACTATAGTCAGACACCCACTAGTCAGACACCCACTATAGTCAGACACCCACTAGTCAGTCAGACACCCACTAGTCAGTCAGACACCCACTATAGTCAGACACCCACTATAGTCAGACACCCACTATAGTCATACACCCACTATAGTCATACACCCACTATAGTCAGACACCCACTATAGTCAGACACCCACTATAGTCATACACCCACTATAGTCATACACCCACTATAGTCAGACACCCACTATAGTCAGACAGACACCCACTATAGTCAGACACCCACTATAGTCAGACACCCACTATAGTCAGACAGACACCCACTATAGTCATACACCCACTATAGTCAGACGGGGTGCGCACGTTTTTCCGACACCCCAATAATCCGACAGGCAATAGTCCGACATGTGTCGGACTATTGTCCCCCATTCCGGCTTTTTACTCCAATGGTTAGACATGTCATTTCCCGACAGAAGTTCTAGCAATAGTCCGAAAACCATTGGTTAGACGGGACAATAGTCCGACGCGGGAAACAGTAGATAAAGCGAAAATAGCTGATCCGCAAGCTCAACTTGCATCCCACGATGCTGAGCGTGTGTTCCAGTTTCAACTTCATTGAGTGTGGCCAGCGCCGCTGTGTGTGTGTGTGTGTGTGCGTGAGTGCGTTCGTGTGTGTGTACGCGTGCATGTGTGTGTGCGCGTGTGTGTGAGTGCGTGCGTGCGAACTTCGAGACTAGTTGTATGTCCGCCTGACAGTAGTGCATTACATTGTATTTCAATTTGAAATAAATAATGATGAATTGATGTACTGTTGCTTGTGTGTGTGTGTGTGTGTGTGTGTGTGTGTGTGTGTGTGTGTGTGTGTGTGTGTGTGTGTGTGTGTGTGTGTTTTTAGACAATAGACCACTTAGCACTTGATTTAACTATGAAAGAAATAAAGACTATTTAACTATGAAAGAAATAAAGACATGAAAGATATTGTCAAGGGGTTGGCAATGATTGACACACTTAATTGCTAGTAGAGATGATTATGGACGTGTCCTCCCTATAAGATACCATGACTCTCCCTCTGAATGAAAATGAAAATGTAACCTGAAAGTGACGACAAGAAGCAGATAAAATTGGAACTGGAAAATCAAAAATGAAGCTGTTAAATGTATCTATCTATCTATCTATCTAGTAGGGGGTGGGGTGTAGGGATGGTGGTTCATTTTTGTTTATTCGCTTAAGGAGGGTATTATAGGTCTATAGATTTTTAGGGTTAATTAGTAGGATTTTTTATTTCATTCAGAGGAGTGTCATGGTATTTTATTTATACTTTTATAGTGAAACATACATTTCATCCAGGGCGTACCCATTTTGACCCAAGTGTGTCAATCAGTGCCAACCCCTTGACGATATCCTTCATCGTCTTCATTTCTTTCATAGTTAAATCAAGTGCTAAGTAAGTGGTCTATTGTCTAAAAACACACACACACACACACACACACACACACACACACACACACACACACACACACACACACACACACAACAGTAGACTAGTAGTAGTAGTAGTAGTAGCATGCACCACTGTCAGGCGGACATACAACTCGTCTCGAAGTTTGCACGCACGCGCGCATGCGACACACACACACACACACACACACACACACACACACATGAAGGGGTTCCACTCCCGCCTCAATCTCTCTCTCTCTCTCTAAGCGCCGTGCACCTTTCTGACATAACAGTAGAAACGGCGTTGTGCTGTTTGTCTGTCTTCCGTGTCGGACTATTGGCTTGTCTGATCTATGATTGTCGGACCATTGCTAAAACCTTTGTCGGGGGAATGTTATGTCAGACTGTTGGGGTGAAAAAGGGGGAATTTCTATGGTCGGTATATTGGATTGTCGGAATAATGACGTGTCGGAATATTGGCTGTCGGACTATTGGTTGTCGGACTCCCGGTATGTCGGAAAAAAGACCTGTACCCAGTCAGACACCCACTATAGTCATACACCCACTATAGTCAGACACCCACTATAGTCAGACACCCACTATAGTCAGACAGACACCCACTATAGTCAGACACCCACTATAGTCAGACACCCACTATAGTCAGACAGACACCCACTATAGTCAGACACCCACTATAGTCATACACCCACTAGTCAGACACCCACTAGTCAGACACCCCAACAGCACAACTCAGTTCAGACGGGTCTGATTTTTGCTATTTCTTACATTTTCAAACATGTCACTGTAATGGCATGCCCAATTAATTGGCAATTGCCACCCCCTGGAACCCCCAATGCCTCTGAACCCACCACTTTAATATTCACAATAATAGAATAAAATAATACAATAAAATAATCTTTGGGCTGCAGTTCTTACTCAACATCTATTGAAAATGGCGGCTACCCATGATACATTTTGTAGCGGATTTTGACTTTCTGGAGGAGCCATGAAGTAGAATGAAATTCCCAGACATGATCACCTCAATTATTGACCTTCTGTTCTGTTGTGAGTCTGGGAACTGCATGGGATTCCTGAGCGGTTAAAATTCATGAGATTCTTTTGTTTTATTCAGTGGTGGAAGTATACTTACTCAAATATAGCCTACTGTACAACAATTATGTGGTATACTTTTACTTTATATGAGCGTTTACAGTTTTTTGCTACTTTATACTTTATACTCCACTTGATCTCAGGGGTAAAATTGTACTTTTTTTTGCTCCACAATTATTTGCAAACCTTTGTTCCAAGTTACCTCATGGAGTTGGATTACTATACAAAACATACATTAACCAATGAATTAAGCCCTATATTGTATAGTCTGTGTATTAAAAATAGCCAATATACAAGCTCATAACGCATCACAATGTGACACTGAGTTTGTTGCAGATCTATTTTAGAAAAGGTTATAGTATAGTTATATTATTTTTAGCATATTTCTACATCATGGTATTTCTACTATACGATATTTTATGTACGGTACCTTTGTTGAGAGACACCTGAATATGGAATCATGCCCAAAGAAATGTCCCCCGCCCCCTCATTTTTTGCTGATGTTTTTTATCTTTCATTTCGTGCGCGCGTGTGTGTGTGTGCCGTTTCTTTTAAACTGTTATATTGAACATTATTTTTGCATTGTGCTGACAGTATTTTTCGTTATATGCCACGTTTAAGCCCCATTATACTGACAGATAATGGGATTTATTTATTTTGCCCATGCATTGTGCCTGGCAGGGTATGAACACATCCTCCCGCTAACCATCAGCTCAGTGAAAATCCACCAGAGGATGAAAATATATGAAGGTCAAATGCAATTCCTCAACTCGCGGAGGTTATAAATGAAAACCAAATGTAATCAGATCAGCATTTTAATATGCTATCGAGGAGGGTGGGCAAAACAAATGATTCAAACATTTGATAAATGGTTGCAGTGGTTAGACTCGCCGGCCGCTTAGGACTTGAATTAGATGACGTTTTTGTTTGTTTGTCACTTTGATGAATGCTTTACGCTTTAACCTTTTGTCTCGTCATTGAGAGTGAATTGAATAGCAAGAGTCCAAAATTCATGATATGGAAAAAGTGCAGAGAGGGAAATTACCTGCCTAATAGCATTTACAATTTAACAATTTAGGCATTTAGCAGATAAAGTGCAAAACCTGAGTAAATAGTGAAGCACAGAAGTCAGTGAGTAATTATTTAATTAAAGATAAAGGTTGTGGGAGTTTATAAGTTTTACTTAATCTCACTCCTTTTCGGATAGGTTTAGATTACTTTCTCTATGCTTTGCTATATGATTTAGAAAGTACAAAAATAGTTTGACTAAAGGTAACTTGTTGAGACGAATAACCATATAAGTCCATACTAATTATCCATAATGTATAAATCATGGATAAGTGGTCAGGGCAGATAGGCCTTTTCGGGGAGCGGTTAGAATAAATGATGGAGAACATCAGCTAATCATCCTCGGGTCCACACACGTAACATAAAGATATGACAATAAACAAGACAATTACAAGTCCTTGAATTGTAACTTTAAGCCAAACTTGGAATGAATTCATGATTTAAAAGAAGAAAATTTAAAAGAAGAAAATAAGCCCATTCTCATGATTTGTTGACTGACATAAATAATTCAATCACTATATGCAAATGAGCCCCTTCCCATTGAATTTGCATCTCTTTACTGGTGGGAGTCAATCACTCCACTCACAATTAATTAACTTCGTTGTCACCATCATCAGACTACATTGACATTATGACTAATTTTCATTTCCTGTCTAAGTCATAAATCTCATAACTGGCATTACATGCATGTGATGCAACTGTGGTGGAAAAAGTAAAAAATCACACCCGTGTGAAGTGTGAACTGAGTGGTGCAATTCCCCCACCTCTCTCTCTCTCTCTCTCTCTCATTAGCAGCACTATCCCTCTCTCTGTTTCTGGCGCCCATATACTCGTAGTAGAAATGCTGCTGTTACAAGTAAAAGCCCGGAATTAAAAATGTACTTGAAGAAAAGTATAAAAGTGTTTGTTAAAATGTACGTAAAGAAGTACTGTTGTGACTGTCCTGCTTATCTGCCTCCACTGCTAGCTAGCTGGCAGCCTCAGTGATCAGTGCAGACTGCAGAGTGGAGCAGGTAAACAAATGTAACTCCATAAGCAGGCCGTCAGACCAACTCAATACAGCTGGGGTTTGGGAAGGTGTATATATTTTATATAAGGACTTCTCTTTCCAATCTCTGGAGCTCTCTCTTTCCTCTCTTTGAAGCAGTTGCAAACCATACAACACTCACACAGCACACTTCATACATCCATACACTGCAGACATGACTGATTAGTGATTACTGACTTGCTCACATCATCATACCAGTTTATGTTTTGAGTATTGCATTATTTATTTAATTTAGAATAATCCCGAGTTAACCGTGCAGGATTAACTTGGCACTCGCTTTTGCGGGGACATGTCTACACTTTGTTGGTGCAGAACGTTTATTGAATAATTGCATGACTTTTGCATACACACATATACATACTGTGGTTTCTCGCCCAATAAGCAAGGGGGGGGGGAATGAAGTCAAAGACGATGGCTACCATGTTTTTTTTTTACATAGTGCTGCTTTAACTTTAACACTCAAGATTGCTGTGTATAAAGATAAGCCCTTATAAACAAGTTTAGATAAACATGCTTTTGTTTTTTCATGTATTATATGATCAGTAGTTGTAGTTAATTAGTTAACAGATGCACACATGTACAAAGATATCAGAGGCACTCCCCACTGTTATTGAGTAACGACGGCCATAAAAGCCATTTTATTGGCCATTATCGCATGGAAGCAGCTTGCGCATGCATTCAGAATCAATACGTGTCCCAAGCAGTATACGACGACGGGACGGGACGAAAGCTCTCACAGTAACTAAAATCTAAATTCGACCTGCTTTAATTAATGGCAATTGAGGAGTGGAGTGTTCTTGGAGTATTAGTAGGACAAGGGGGATTCAATGACTCTGCCACTGTGGCAACCAGCAAAGCTGTTGCTGCTCTGTCTACTGGTACATGTCCGTCTGTGTGCTGCCGGGGCCTGTTCACCGGGAGAGTTGACCTGTGTCCAGGGACCGTGTGTCAGACCAGGTGACAGCGGTTGTGACTTAAGTGACGAATGTAGGGATGGCAGCGATGACAAAGACTGTGAGTAGGCTTATACAGACTGTGATTCTACCACTTTACCTATTAAAAGCAGGAAAGCATCCGTGTCATAGGATTTAGAACAGTGATTTAGCACAGTAGTTCTAAAAAATAGCTGATATACAAGCTTGCTTGTACAGTACATCTGTCAGAGTCAACCATTCCTTTTCAATGGAAGCCAGTGACATGAAGATGCCCTTTGCTGCCGTTGCATTTACAGTAGGCTATGAGACTGTTGTCTTCCTGCCCTCGAATGAAATGAAGACCAGCCTCTCCCCAGTTGCGGATATACTGTATAAAGAACGTTTTACCTACTCACCAATACAAAGGCGGCTTGTGTTATTAGAAAGCCTACTTTCCTTAGTACTCTGAGCCCCCCCACCACACGTATAAAATGCATTTGGCCAGAAAGGGGTTTTTTCCCACCGGAAAACACCTACCGATATTGCCAAGAGAAAATCTCATAGACAAGATTTTTTCCTTTGCATTTTATACGTGTGGTGGGGGCTCAGTGTGTCCACTAAGGAAAGTGGCTTTCTAATAACACAAGCCGCCTTTGTATTGGTGAGGCTGGTCTGCATTTCATGTAAGCGCAGGAAGACGACATTCAAGGCATTAGAGCTATGGACCAGAGCTACCTGCCAGTGCATTACAAGCATTAATGCCAGCTAATGAAACAGCAGGACACAACCAAAACCAGATGGCCTACCGGGTCAAAAAGATAACTCCCCCTTTTTAGACAGGCTTTCATTCATGGAGACATGATGACAAGACAACATTTTCATACAGGCAGTTCAAAGAAAAAGATTCTCCCATTCGCTGAATTCAATAAATCAACGGGTGTAAAAATGGACTTGAGTTATATGCTCCTATATATATTTGTTTTGTTTTTATTAAATTTTGTTGTGTTGCATTGCGGTCACAATAGTTCAGTGCATTGTTTTCATGAAATGACTACTTCATTTCCCCACACTCAAAATAAAGCTTCATTACATTACCACTGGGACCTTATACAGTCCTTGCTTGAACATTGAGTCATACAATGAAATTGAATCTCTGGTTTATGTAGAGACTGTTTACTCCGCAATCACTGTACACAGAGGGGAACTAAGATACTCTTTGTAAACCCCTGGGAGAACAGAATAGTGTTGGGTTCATAGTTAGTAGCTCTATTTCAAGGGTCCCCAAACTTTTGAGGCAAATTTTTGCTAATCATCTACCCCCACCCCCCCAAAAAAATGTTACTGCTTAGCTATTTTGAACCTTTTTGTCCCATACACAGGTTGGGCGCACAGGAGGTGTGACTTTGAGGAGGGTTTCTGTGAGCTGACCCAGAGCTCAGACAGGCTTGCTCAGTGGACAAGAGAGACCGGGTTCCCAGGACTCACACATGATCACGCTAACAACCAATCAGGTACATTGTCAATGTGTTGTGTTTTTTTGTATCCTGATGACTGCTTGGCACAAAAGGAATTTCCACATGGACAAATAAAGTATCTATCTTACTCTGATTAAAGTACTGTAAGTCAATGATTATAATGTTTGTTTGGTGGTCAGCTGCTGAACATCTGGCACTTTTCTAGCTACTTCTTTATTCTGAAGAAATCATCTTTTGTCTTTCTTGTTGGGGCAGAAAGCCTGTGTTTCTTCACAAATGAACGCCCTACTTCAGTGGTTTTCAACCGTTTTCATATCAAGGCCCATCATTTATTCAGCATTTGAGCCACGGACCACCATTTGATGAGATTTTGCCTCTCGGGCCCAAAACTAAAGAATATTTTGTTATTTGTTGATAAGATTTTGTGAATTCCATGCTGTATTGATGTATTCTAATGTACCATTAGAAGAGTTAACGGGCAGATGTTGATCAAAATAACAATTATTTTTTACATTCTCTAATTGTGTAGACTTATTGTAAATTAACTAATGCGGATACAATAACAATATCAATAATTTAACTCTTGAGAGCGTAAAATGAAACCAAATGAATGGACCCTTATGGGTCCATTTTACGCTCTCAATATAATATATAATTAATAAATAACTATGGGTCCATTTGGTTACCAGCTCTCTATCATTTAGCTGGGGACCACCTGGAACCCCCTCAAGGACCACTGGTGGTCCCCGGGCCACTGGTTGAAAACCACTGCCCTACTTGATCATACAGCGTCACAGAAATGTATCAAAAGTAGCAGCTAGATTGGCAAGTGTGATGTGAGCTTGTAGATCTGCTACTTTTGATATTTTCGAATTAATTTGAATCCTGAAAAGTAGCAGTTTTGGACATACTGTATGAGGTTTCCTCCCGACAGAGACGATTATGTGTCATATTATGTAATGTTACCGTCCTTATCCTTTAAAGGAGTAGTTCACCACAAACAAGATTTCACACCCCATTACACACCCCGTGAGTCTCCGAGTCTCCTACTGACCGATGACCCGGTCATCAAATTATCGGCTCAGGAATGCGACAAAAACAATTCCTTGAATTAATCTCCATGAATTAATCTCCATGAATTCAAGGTTTCATGAGGTGTGTAATTGATAGAAAATATGTCATTTCTGGGGTGAACTACTACTTTAATGCATTCAACACACTGAACAAACACGCACACACAATTCTCTCCCTCACAGCGCACTTTCTTGTGCTTTCGCCTGATACTGGAGAGAGAACCGAGGCAGACCTGCAGAGTCCTGTCTTCCTGCCGTCACAGACCTGCCAGGTAAATTAACACCTTTTTGAATGAACTCTTCCCCCCCAAAAAACCTAAACAACTGACAATAATTGATAACTGTGGTTTGTTTTCTGCGACGGAACAGATGAGTTTCTACCATCATGTCGGGGCAAAACGTGGAGCTCTTCAGATCCTGATTGAATCCCGCCCTGAGGGTCGGAGAGGAGTGGTGTGGGAACACACAGAACCACCACGGATGGAACTGTGGCAGAGGACAGCAATACTGTTTCACAGCAATGATCAATTTCAGGTATGAACGCGTTATTGTTTTAGTGTTTTAGTTCCAGGCTGCAGGCTACGTTGTGCAAATTGAATTTGTATGTGTCTGTGGGGCGGGGCCTGATCGTGTGGTCAATCAACCCCAGCCTGGTACCGAGTTGTTCCGCCAGTGTCCAGGTGAGCAGGTTGCTGCTTGCCCTTGCATGGTCGCCTCTGCTGCGTTGATGCGTGAATGGGTGAAGTAATGCATGTACAGACAGTACATTAAAACAAAGTGCTTTGAATAAGTATGCTTTGCTGAGCCATGAGGCCCATAGGGCAGGAGCCTATCTTCTGTTTCTGTAGCGTGAGGCAGCTTGACGTACAAGTACACCCCCTGGGCATGATGCTAGTATGACGCAGGGACTTACCCCCGATCCAACCCCTGATGCTGTTTGCCAAGCAGGGAGGCATTGGCTCCCATTTTAACTAGTCTTTGGTACGACCCGGCCGGACATCGAACCCCAACCTCTCAGTGTCAGGGTGGACACTTGAAGCGCAAAGCCCATGAGCGTTGGATAGTGGTGTAAAAGTACTTTTCTGAGGCCATCTGGACAGGGTTGTTCTGAGGCCATCTGGCAGGGATGAATCCTGCTGTTAAGTGTTCTTTCTTAGACAGAAGGTGCTTAAAAATGTGAAATGTGTGAAAATATGTGAAATGTGTGAAAATGTGAAATGTGTGAAAATGTGAAATGTGTGAAAATGTGAAATGTGTGAAAATGTGAAATGTGTGAAATGAGTGAAAATGTGAAAATGTGAAATGTGTGGAAAAGTGAAAATGTGAAATGTGTGAAATGTGTGAAAATGTGAAATGTGTGAAAATGTGTGAAAATGTGAAATGTGTGAAAATGTTTATTTGGCTCTGTCATGATACATTTGATAGCTTAAACAACTAAATACTATCCCAAAACATATTACAATTACCTTCCGTGACACAACAACACTTTTAAAAGAGTATAAAACGTACTAGTTTCCGACATTTTTATTTCCTGCGGGCTGTCTCTGCGGGCTGGAGAAATGCCATGGGTTGCGCCGTGGCGATGTACCCTGCACGGCTCAGGGTACATCCAAACTGGCCTTTGGAATCGGGCGGGGGAAAATAGTGCGTGGCCCTGTGTAGTGTCAGCGCCTGTCTTTTTGTGGTCTGTGGAATGGGAAGCACTGCGGCGCACCGTTGTGACGTCACATACCCCGAAATACACACTGTGTAGTCTCCACACCGCGGATTGTGATTCACCTAGAGTCTGTGGCTGCGTCCGAAATCATTCCCTATGCCCCATATAGTGCACTACTTTGAGGTTCCGCCATTTTGTTATAGTGTCCGAATATGTAGTGAGCATTTTTGCACCCTAACGCAGTGGACTGAAGTATCCCATAATGCACCGGGAATTGTAGGGAGCATCCGATGGTCACTACAAAAACACAGCGAAGCAAATCTGCCCCATAATGCATTGTGCAAGCTCGCTCTTGAGCGCACATGCACGCGTTTGCGCACGTGCGCTGCTTCTGCATGCATGCGCTCATTGCGCTCCAACTCAGAAGAGGCAGAAGTTGAACCAGCGAAAGAAATCAACACAAATGTACTTTTTAAACTTTCGTTTTCCCCTCTTTTCTTCCCTGGCGGATCTCGAAGCTACAGATCTCGAGACAAATGATCTGTGCATTTATTTGAAATTGTTTTATTTTATTTATAATAAATCTACTCAGCGCATGACGTTAGGAGAGGAATCAGTTGCTTGCTGTAGAATATATTTGTGAGATTCTTTATCACAAATGATAAATGCATTAAAACTTCATTGTGTAGGCAGTCATTTATTGGACTGCTGTTTCTGTTAACACCAAACGTCCGTATTGTGAGCAGAGCTTGTAGATCGGCTACTTTTGGTAATTCTTTACCAAAAGTACCCAAGTAAAAGTATACAAGCTCACAACACGGACGTCGCGCGTTGCTTATAGATCGGCTATTTTTGGTAGGCCTATCCCCCCCGCCCCAGGATTAGCGGGGGTTCATGTGGTTAATCAATCATGCTGCTGATATTTTCATATATTGTCAAGGTTGTGCACTGTTTTCATATTGCTGGATAATGGATATAGCCTAATATTAATTTATTGATAATAATCATAGGCCCATTGTTATGGGCCTATGATTTTAAAATAACCTTTTTATCATAGATATATAGGCCTAAATGCCTGCAAACATATTTTCATTAA
This sequence comes from Protomyctophum bolini, assembly GCF_963924005.1. Taxonomy (NCBI): domain Eukaryota; kingdom Metazoa; phylum Chordata; class Actinopteri; order Myctophiformes; family Myctophidae; genus Protomyctophum; species Protomyctophum bolini. The sequence continues at coordinate 14,492,038 of NC_137882.1, read as the reverse complement.
CCTATTTTTTCTTTATTCATTCATGAATTTAAAAATAACTTTACAAACTGTCCTTGCAGGGAGGTGACAGCCTGCAGTCACTTATTTGATACAGTCTGTTCCTAGCAGAAATTCAGCAGCAGCGTTTTGATTGGTTTCTTGTAGTCAGTTGATTCTTCATATCCAAATGAGTGAAACGGCCGGGATGATTTGTTTATTTTTCAAACAGTTCTTTATGAGGCGATCTGAAAAAACCTAATGGGGATTTCATGCAAATAAAAAGTACATGAACCCGCGGAACTACAGCGCCCTCTATCGATATTGACGTCAGAGTCGGTGCTCCCCATACAGGGAGTATTGTCCGAAATCATCACTATAGAGTCCACTAGAGTCTGGATCCCCGTATGGGGGATAGGGAGTAGGGAACAACCCTAGCAATTCGGACGCAGCCTGTGTCTCACTTAGTGTGCACCTTCACCTCTCCCTCACCCCTCAACCCATCTCTACTGCAGCCATCTGCCACTGGGCTTAGCCAGCACAGTTTCATAATATGGCTGCTTGATGCCTGGGATGCGTAGAAGTCAACTCCATCCTAACATTCACTCCCACGTCCGTTAATTCAGCATTAATTCCAAACCTCATTGTAATGGTGATTGATGCACCGCTGTGCTTTTGTCTTAATTGTTTCACTTTCAGCCTTAAGTGTAAGGACAGAACATTAAGTTCCAAATGACCTGTCCTCATATCGCTTCAGTCTTTCTGAGTGTAATTAAAATTGTTGTATATGCATAGTATATTCTAACTGGAATTGAAAGAACATTAAGGATATAATTAAGTCATTCATGTCATGTCATTAAGCTACACTTCCAGGAGCGGAAATAAGTGATTTTGAGGGTACCGCTGGATGAGAGCTGGTAGCCTATACCATCAAATTAAAGTAATTTACGTACCATTAAGACCTGAGGCCTTCTAAATCAGTAGTTCTCACACTTTCAAGATTTAAAAAAATGTTCCAAAGTAGCAGATGTACAAGCTCGCAGCATGTCAGGAAGTGACATGCTATGAGCTTGTATATCTGCTTTCCCGGTTCTAATGAATGAAAGCCAAATCAAACACACATGTAGAAACACTTGGTACAGAATTCACCTGTATATAGACCATGGGTTTTCAAACGGTGGACCGTGGACCACTGGCGGTTCCTGTTGGGTGCCTATGTTTTCGTTCCCACTAACAACAATGTATACGCATTCTGAATGATCCTGCTGACAGATTCAGTAGCACAGCTCGGAATCTGTTCTTGAGAGATTAACCAGTAACTGGTTTAGGTGTTCTTTAGGTTTCATAATTATGAAATATGAATTCAAGTTACAAACACGTAACGTCATTACGTGTTTGTTCATGTATTTCATACGTGTTTCATATAGTTCTATATGAAGAAATAAAAATAATATCTAAGAAATTCCATAAATTAGAACAAATATTTAAGAAGTACTGAAGATAGACGATCTACAAGCTCGCGAAGCGACACGTGAGCTTGTAGATCTTATTTCTGTTTTGCATCACAGGCTAAAACGTTTGGGAACCACTGTGTTGGGCAACCACACTAACTATACTCAAGAGAGTGTAGATAATACTTTAATTTCATTCACCTTTTATTTGGTTAAGGCAGTTTTTTCTTCTTCTTCTTCTTCTTTTTAAGTGATTAAGACCAGTCTGTATTGTGATGGTGGTCATTGCTGTGGATTAGGGACTCCCTCTGTCTCTCCAGCACGGGGGCTGCATTGGCATCATTCAGTGGAGAGACTTTTCTTGAGAGTGAAAATTACTATTTATTAGCTATTTTTCTCTTCCCTTCGACGGTCGACGGATGGATTTTGGAATGGCTCCTTTGCCCCATACGTCTGTTTTATTTATTACAAGCTTAGTAGGCTGTACCAGTGGTGGATTATTACTGCAATGCGGAAATACTCTTTTTGTAAAAGTACAAATGTATTGGTATAAAAATGTTAAAGTAGGCGTTATACCAAAAGTACTAGAAATAAAAGTATTCTTACTTACTAAGAAACTTAGTTACTTTACACCACTGCATATAACTACGGTGATTAATTTGTTGATCAGCCATAAATGTGGATCTGTGAAACTGCACGTGACGGAAGCAGATAACACTGTGGACTTTAGTCTGGGCAGCTCACATACATTATTAGCCTCAAACTGAAGCAGAGGCATCATAACATGGCAGCTACGCTTTCCTTAGAGCAGTGTGGTTCTCAAACCTTCTCATATCGAGGACCATCAAATAAATATACACCCATTTTGTACAGGGGACCCCCATACAATCACACCCGTGTGAAGTGAGGGGCGCTCTTAACATTGTACATCATCATGACGTAACATGTCGATTTGCTCGTCCACATAATATGTGGACGAGAAAATCGACATGTTACATTGGCAATGAATGGAGAATGTACGTCATATTATGACGTACATTCTCCATTCATTGCCAATGGGAATGTAATGTTTGTGTAAGCCCAACATCTACACTAATAGCTGAACATTGGAGGGGCTAGCGCCCCTCAGAAATAGCAGATCTATAGGATTAAAGTGGTTAAACAGATTTTGATGCTATTATATCAAAATTTGCTGGGGACCCCTGGAACCCCCTCAAGGACCGGACCCCTGGCGGTCCCTGGCTGGACCCCACTTTGAGAACCACTGTAACACTAGAGGGTTCAGTTTGATGCTTACTGAGCCTTCACACACAAACAACACTCACTTCACACATACACTCATGCATTGCATACACAAAAAGGTGGTCATGCAAGAGGATAAAAGTGTGAATACTGTGTTTTTACTAGGTGGTGATTCGAGGGGAGCTAGCTGCTGACAGCCATCCTTCAGAGATCTTGGCTATTGATGACCTGTCCTTCAGTCGAGGCTGTGTGGCTGTACCTGGTAATGTCACAATTATACACCCATTGAAACCAGAAAAGCCGGGAAATACCAGATGCCCAGATTTCTGGGTTTGTGTGAACACAGACATTTTCTTTTGATTGGCTGATCACCCCATAGCGATGATTTGATTGGCTGAGCAAAGTACATATTGAAGATAAATGTGGGGAGAAAAGTGAAGACGCCAAATGTGATTTGCCTTTTGTGATGATTTGATTGGCTGAGCACCGAATGTGATGTATGATGATGTATGATGATAAGAGCGCCCCTCGCTTCACACGAGCAACTAAATCGGCCTCAGGTCTTAATGGGTTAATACTTATACATACTTCTGTTTTTCATTTTTCATTTTTTTCCACACATCAAACTCACCCTGAATTGCACTTAAGAAAGAAAAAAATCGACTTTTAGAAGCCTAGTGCACATACTAGTAGGCTAGACAGAGGCACTTTCATACATTGTAGATTTAAAAAGGGTATCTTTGAAAAACAAAGAAGAGAACCCGCACACTGTCAGACACTTTTGTGTTTTGCTCTTTATTAGGTTGACGTTTCGGTCGCTTAGACTTTTATCAGGACATTATCTGTCCTGATGAAGGTCTAAGCGACCGAAATAAAGAGTTAGAGAGAAATAAAGAGCAACATTTTTGTTGTTTGACAGTGTGCGGGTCCTCTTCTTTGCCCCTACGCACCTGTCACCAGCCTTTTGAGGTGTGCATCGGCCTTTTGCTATAAAACTCATTGTAGATTAACCGCCATTATATACCGTACGAGACATAAATGCAGTGTGCTATTGTATAAAACGAAATCAGTCACAAGATGTATTTATATTGGCCACATGGCGTCTTGCGTCATGCCTCAAACAAACATTAAAAGTCCATAGACTTGGCTGTCATTAGATTTACTTTAAATGTACTCTAAACTAAAAGTAAAAGTCCATAGACTTGGCTGCCATTAGATTTACGTTAAATGTACTCTAAACTAAAAGTAAAAGTCCATAGACTTGGCTGTCATTAGATTTACGTTAAAAGTATACTCTAAACAAAAAATAAAGTCCATAGACTTGGCTGCCATATGACGTAATTTTAAAAGCCAGTGGGGCAAGGGGCTAGTGCCCCTTGCTTTCAAAACGTGAGCCAATCTTGGTCTGTTTCTGAAAACAAAGTCGCTCAGGCCTACAGTATGTGACGACTCCAAATCAGCACTGAATACACGTTGTAACGGCGTTGGACACAGAGCACACAGTCCTCAGACAGGCAGCCAGTGCTGCTAGGCTTATTGACGTGCTCTATACAAAGTGCTGTCTACAGCCCCGGCGATCAATGTGCTACATTTCTGTTCCACTGGCCCGCCGTTGAACTAGCGCCGTCTCCTTGGCATTTCGGACAGGTTTTCTTTAACACGACAATTCATTGAGTCTCGGCCTCAAAGCAGACACCACAGTGTCTTTAGAGTTTAGAGTGTGCGCTTCAACGCCTCCCCATTACTCATCTGACAGGATGAGGTCCATGGGTCCTGCAGGTCGACTGGTCTTACAGGTACACTAGTCTCCCCATGGAGCCCTTATACCGTATACGTTGCAGTGAGCGGACAATAGAGGGCACAGTATCTGTTTAAATAATGTCCAGAAAACTGGACTGGTCCTCTGTACTGCTTGGCTCCGGGCTGTTGGGAGTTTCACCAGGAATAATTTGGCATGTCCAAGTATGGGCGAGGGTCAGGTCAATGTCACCCCTGTCCCTCTGCTTCCATCTGCCCTGATGCTGGAGTAACTGGATCGTGCCTCGCCTCATTAAGAGAGTGCTTGATAACTGCTGATCACCACACCGTGTCAGAAAGGCCTGGAATCACACATGGACTATACTGCCCAATGCTTCTGTTCTCTGCCCCCCTGTCTTTGTGTGTGCCTCTCTCTCTCTCTCTCTCTCTTGCTCTCGCTCTCTCTCAATTACATTCAAAGGAGCTTTATCTGATCAAAACCACAGATGAGCAAAGAGTATGGTGGCCTTGGACGGCAAATAAAAAATAAATGTAAAAAATGAATCAGAATATTCTTCTCTCGTTTGATATCATTGAAACTAGCTAAACCACATCAAACATATGTCCATGTGCGGTACTTATTCTTCTGTGACACATATCCGAGATTTCAGCGCAGATCGCTGTGATTTCCCCTGTGTGCCTCCCTAATGAAAAACTAATCACATGATCGAAATCGATGATAAGCACTGTAACCGTAGAAGGCCTATTAAACAGCTTTGGCTGATTAAAGAGCCCCCGCAACAGAGCTGCTCAAGTCCTTTGTGTGCACTTAAATTGTTATTTGTTACTTGAGTGATTCTTTTGTTTGTTTTTTTGTGGTGAAAGAAGTAAACCGATTGTTTTACTGAAAGTAGCAATGTCATGTAGAAATAATCTGTTACAAGTAAAAGGCTTGAATGAAAGTACAAAAGGATTGGCATCAAAAAGTACTTTCAACAATATTTGCCTCTGAAGAGTAGAAATATAAAGCATTAATTCTTAAAGTAAAAGTACCTCAACTTTGTTGAGGTACAGTACTTCAGTTGATGTACTAATTTTCTCTTTCTTTAATGCTGTCAGAGAGGACTGTACCCAATGTTGCTGCGTGTCCCCCATCGTGGTTCACCTGTGGCAGTGGGGAGTGTGTCGAGGAAAGCAAAGTGTGTGACTTCACCCCGCAGTGTCCCCATGGAGAGGATGAAGCCCACTGCCGTAAGACCCTTGTTTCCCAGTAACACACACACCCGCCGCCCTCCTAAACCCCTTTCTGCCTTCAGTTCAGGTTCCAGCAATCTAGCGTGTGGGGTCCGAGACCCTTGTCGCTCCAGTATTGTGGCTGTGGCTATTGAAGGCACTGCCCCAAATGCCAATCCCTTTTGTTTTGTTTTTCAATTCAGCATCTTATTGCGACTTTGAGGGCGACTCCTGTGGCTGGTATGAGTTCACTCTGGGGGATGGCTTCGACTGGGTCCGAGGATCATCGCTGGAGGTCCCTCCAGACTACCAGGGCCACCCACCACCTCTGGACCACTCTACTAACAGCACAGAGGGTATAGAGAAACGCATGTGTACACACTAGTGTTGTAGTCGAGTCCACCTAAAGAGTCCAAGTCAAGAGTAAGGGCCGATTCATACTCCTATTTTAGAGCCGAATAAAAGTCGGTTCGGCGCTGTAGAGCCTACAATGTGACGTCATTTGCGGTTCGGGCGGGGGGGGGGGGGGGGGGGGGGGGGGGGGGGGTACCGTCCTAAAGTCTTCTCTTCGGTGCTACTGAAAATTCCGAAATCATTGGGGGGGGGTATAAAGTATAATATGGGTATAAAGGTGTGTGTGTGTGTGGGTCACTGGGTGAGGGTGCCCCCACACACACACACACAATATACTTAAAGTACCAAAAGTAAAAGTACTCACTACAGAATGTCCTGTTTCGCAAGTTCCATATGTATAGAAATCCTTTGAAAATAGCCTGAAGCCAAATGGTCAAAGTAAGGCTAAAGAGATTTATGAATGTTTTGTAAAAAATAACAAATCTAGAGTAGATTTCAAATATTTTTCTCTGAGATGTAGTGGAGTAGAAGTAATTATTAGTTTAGTGAAAATTGGAAATAATCTGGTAAAGTTACCTCAAATATTTTCTTACTTTTCAACACTGCGGGTGGTTTACACATGCACATAAAGTAACACACATACTCTGTATCTCTCTCTGTCTCTCGCACAAAATTACATCACCTGCCATCTGCAGTTGTAGCCGCCCGTATCAAAAGTGATGAAACAAGAACTATAGGAGGATGTGCTGTCTGAATTATTAAAAATATTAAACCGATTATAGTTTTTCAATAATTCGTTTTCTGATGAAAAGAATAGTATAGGAGAAAAAGTCTGTAGTCTGTCGTTTTTAAAAGCAGAACACGGCACAGAGATTTGCTTTCTCAGCTGTAAGAGTCAATCAACGGCTACCACCACCTACTATATTAAAACCACCCACCTGAAACTTGGTCTAACTTTCTTTTCGCCAGGAATCAGTATTTTATGCCTGTGAGTGTGACGTGAGTCAGCTGTTTCAACGACGAGACCCTCCCCTCTTAAATTTGTTCAAGTTCTCTGCCACCTACATCAGTATACAGTAGATGTTGTTTCCCTGCTGTTTTATATATATATATATATATATGCAAACATAAAAACTCACTGTGTGTCACATGGGGTGTGAATAATGACAGCCTGTTCTTTCATTGCAGGCCACTTCATGTTTGTGCTGAAGAACAGTAGCAGCCTGTACCCGAGGGCTGTGCTCCGTGGACCCCTGTTCAAAGAGTCTGCCTCTGGATGCACCATGACCTTCTGGTGGGGATGCAGACAAATGCTGGCTCCTTCCTTCCTGTCTTCCTTTTTCCCCTCATAGTCGATGTCAGGCAGACAACTCTTAGCTACATATTCAAACTGTTGGTGTTTTTAAGTGGTGCAACCACTTCCTTAAAGGGATTGTGACATTAAAAAAAAGGTTTTGGAATTGTTCTTATTTTTTTTAGGTTTTCTAATCCCAAAAAACATGAACTTTTAACATTCAGTAGATTTTCTGTGATCTGGGGTTTTCTGGCTCAAACAGGTGCTCTGATTTTCCTGCTGTTTGTGATGTAAGATCCTGCAAATCCCATATATGTCAATGGGCTTTGCCAGCAGATGTCACTGTTTTCACTGTGTTGCCTGTTTTCATTGTAGCTCAAAAGGCTTCCAAACCCCAAAGAAAACTTCAGACCACAGAAAATCCACTGAATGTTTTTTTGGGTGTAATTAAGGTCATAAAACCCAAAAGAAAAAAGAAAAAGAAAAAGAAATCAAAATTAATGTCATAAAACCTTTAAGGTGGCTGCCTGCCTGGGTGGCTGCCTGCCTGGGTAGCTGGCTAGGTGCGTCTGTAGTATGTAGGGGGAAAAGTACTACATCTTTTCACTTAAGTAAAATAATCAATACTGCAATATAGAAATACTCTGTTACAAGTAAATTTACTTGAGTAAGGTACTGGCATCAGAATGTTCCACAAAAGTACCACAAGTAAAAAGTATACATTGTGCAGAATGTCCCTCTTCAAGTTTTAAATTTTCTCTCTCCCACCATTGCTCTCTAGCTCTCTTTCCTCTACTTTTGAGTTACGGAGCTGTGTGTGTGGCTGGCTGGGTAGCTGGCTGGTTGCGTCTGAGCACGAAAATAGCATGGTTGTTTTTCACCATGTGCGCAACCTAACACACACAAACAAACAAACGCACATATTGACTATATAATATATCATGATGCTTTCGGTTGTGCCAGTACAGTGACAGTACAGTACAGTAGAGGGTAGAGTAGAGGGACCCCCACACGGTAACTCTGTCATTTCTCAACCGTTTCGGATGTGGGGCGGCTCGCCGGAATCGGCCCCGGGCCCCTGGGCGAGTTCCTGGGGGTCTGGATCTTCCGGGGACCCCCCCCCGGAGACGCCCCCCCCCCATGGTAACTCTCTCATTTCTCTACCGTTTCGGACGTGGGGCGGCTCGCCGGCACCCTGGCCGTGGTCCTGTTGGTCTGGAACTTCCGGGGACCCCCCGGGACCCCCAAATAGAGTTGCACTATCACACGGGTGTGATTCTTTTCCCTCTTTCTTGGGTCTCTAAGCATCCGTCTTATTTACACTGTACATATATCACTGTCTCTCACAGTGTGCAGACCTGAATCGGTCACTTGGTGACAGCTTTACAGCTGTTCAAAGTTACTGTCAGTTGGTCGATCGCATTTCTTCTGCAGCTTGATTGAATGTGCCTTTTGGCAGAGTGCTTCTGAGGGACTATAAATCATTTTTCTCTATTTGTTTCTTATTGTCTTTCCCTACAGAGCAAGCAAAACCCCTCATGTGTAATGTCAACTTGTATACATATGTATACACAACGAAGGAATCATTGAAATCATGGAAGTAAATTGCACGCACTCTAAAGTAAAATGCATCGCTTTCCCCCTCAGGCACTATAATGCCGGCATATCTGTCGGAGCCGCTGACATGTACCTGCACACTGCCGGAGCCAACGTCACCGTGCTGTGGAGAACCTTCTATAACCAAGGCCCTCGGTGGAACCAGGTCACGGTCCAGCTGGGCCGCATCGCGCGGCCATTCCAGATCTCCGTGGCCAAGCTGAGCCTCGGCGTGTTCGACGGAGTCTCGGCCCTGGACGACGTCACCTTCCAGAACTGCTCCATGCCCCCGCCGAGGGAGACGTGCTCCAGTCCCGCCACCGACTTCCACTGCGCGCGCAGCCGAGCGTGCGTCGAGCACCTGCAGCTGTGTGACCTGGTGGACGACTGTGGGGACGGCTCGGACGAAGAGGGATGTTGTGAGTCTGGTTTTTTACAAGGCCGATGATGTTTCATTTTTTCATTGTGCGTGTGAACACAAGTGAAATGTCCATTTCCGAACCTTACTAGGTGCAAGAGTTGCTGTGGGCCCCCTACTCATAATAACTTTCTGGGGCGTACACTACAGATCAGTTTTAATTATGGGAGGACTGCCTCTGCCCCCCTGCCACAGGCCCTCTGGATTTTAGATGTATTCCACTGCTATAATCTATTGCATGGGGTGGGGGGGGGGGGGGGGGTCCTGAAATTATATTGGCGGGTCCCCAGATTATTAAAAAAACTGATTGGCTATAAAATGGAAATTGAAAGTTTACATAGTACACAAAAAAATGAACTTTCCTTAATGATTATATCTGGTTTCAGTATTTTATAATGTATTTTCTCTATTATTAAGGTTATTGAGCATTTCCGGGGGTCCCCCCCCAGCCAAAAAAGTTGAGAACCCCTAAATCTGTTGTACCTCAATCAGTCCATTAATGGCATTCGATGCAGGTTGTTTGTACAATATCATGGTTTTGATGTACTGTACGTATGTATACTTAAAGTCATGGTGAAATGGCTTTTTTGCTCATTTTACTTTGACATTTCAGTCTGAAACGTTGGTTTCAACTAATCATAAGGTAAATGGTGCATTTATATAGCGCCTTTCTCCAAGGCGCTTTACATAGATTGTGCATTATTTACATTCATACATTTACAGCCAACCTGCTCATCGGGAGCAATTAGGGGTTCACTTTGACACTAACTCTGGCGGAACCCAGGTTCGAACTGGGAACCTTGTGGTTCCCATCCGGCCACTCTACCCCTGAGCCACTACTGCCCCTATAAGGTCCCATCCCTTCAGGCTATCGAACGCTGCAGTCTCACTCACTGCACCTGTGTGCAGCAGAGGGCTAGTGTTTGTTTACCCTGTCTCTCACGCTGCCCAAGGGAGAGAGAGAAAGACGGCCAATGTGAAGCATGTTTGTTAGTACGTTGCTTATGTTATTTCTAACCTAATGTTTTAGTGTGTTGATTACATTTAAAATGAGTAATGCACCGTCTGCTGTCTGGCCCTCGTCTTGAGTTGGCAATTATGTAGCAGCTGCCCAAGAGTGTCTCCCTAATTAAAATCAGGTGTGAGTGGAGGAAATTGGGTGAATGTAATCAAGATTCATTTATATTCATATTCAAGATTCTATCTGTCTTCACGCAGTACGTTTGTGTTTACGGGAAGCAATTTTAAAATGTAGGGACTTTTGATATATAAAATAGTATTTTTCACATCAAAAGTCCTATATATATATATATATATATATATATATATAACCAATTAAGAATCTCTCTCGTGTCCCGTCTTCCTCTCAAAGCCCCGGGGCTGCAGTGTAACTTTGAGCGTGGGCTGTGCAGCTGGACGCAGGAGAACGGCGGCGGGGATGCGTTCAACTGGACGTGCGGCCAGGGCCCCACGCCCACCTTCAACACGGGGCCCTACAAGGACCACACCCTGGGCACCACGCACGGCCACTACCTCTACATCGAGTCCTCCGGCCCACAGGTGTTCAAGGTAGTGTTGAGTTCGTCGACTAAAAACTATGACGAAAGACGTTTGTCGACTAGGCCTACCTTTTTTTTTTCACTGTGTAAAACTAAATAAAAACTTAAGCTACGATGACTAAAACTAAGACTAAATATGCTGACAATTTCATCAACGAATAAAAACTAGACTAAAATGTTAGGGAGGGACTAGAGATCCAGTAGAACTATAAAACAAGTTTGGTTGTGCTCGGGAGTTTCACTCTGAAAATAGCCGATCTACAAACTCTAACATCACGCTGCAAGCTTATAGATCGGCTATTTTCAGCATGCAACCAAGTGTAATATCAGGCATTATATGACGCCATCTAGGTCTGCTAAAATACATTTTAGTCGACTAAAACTTTTCAGATAACTAAAACGTGACCAAACCTAAACGACATTTCATTCAAAATACTTTTTTTTTAGGCTAAAAACTAAATTGATAAAATGTGCTGTCCAAATCAACACTGTTCCAAGGACACGGCCGTGTTGCTGAGCCGGGTCTTCCAGCCCACCACTCTGCACGGCAAGGACCCCGGCCAGTCGCGGCACCCCTGCGCCTTCCGCTTCCACTACCACATGTTCGGCGCCCACGTGTTCCGCCTGGCGGTGTACCTGAGGACCACCTCCACGGGCCGCGGTCAGATGCTGTGGGTGCGCTACGGAGACCAGGGCAACATGTGGCACCGGAAGACACTCTACCTCAACAGTGCCAGGCTATTCCAGGTATGGGGGGCCTTGTTATTTATACAGTGTAGATCTATCGCCCTGCTCTTAACCCATTTTGACCTGAGATCAGATTCTAAAAATGTCTTCTACATCCTGACAGTTTTCTGAAAAAGCTATGTTTCTATGTCAGTCGTTCTTCGATTTTTCAAAAATAGCAGACCTACAAGCTCGTAGCGCGCCACTCGGTGGCGCGCTATGAGCTTGTAGATCTGCTATTTTTCAATAGCTAAAGCATAACATAATGCTAACACCAAAAGGGGTTCCCGCTCAGAATGGTTAATGATGGCTGTCTAATTGTGCTGAGCAGGGAGAAAAGATATAGCAGAGCCAATAAAATATTGGTTCAATCAATTTGAGGTATCTGCCTGAACTGTAACTTTTTCGAGAAATGGAACAAATGCGCTGTATTCCAGTGGATTCAATGTAGTTATTATTCATTCTCAAGCTCTTGTTAACTCATTCGCTGACGACACCGACATCTGGTGGCTGAATCTATACTCGAAGACCACCACCGTTCAATGTTAACCGTCTTATTTTGAAAGCCGTATCACTCGGAAATTGAGAAACGGGAAGTAAAAACTGTCCCGCGAATGTTATTGAATTCACCCAAAACATACATTTTGTAACCGGCGATCATATCATTTATAGAACCACAAATCACCACAAGTCAAGCTTGTTTTGACGGAATATGCCAGCAGACTTTTCACATACTTTTTTTTTTTAAGTTTCCTTTTTCTTTCATTGCACGTCAACCGGAGTGTTACGAGTACGTGCAGAATAGAGTTGTGAAGCACAATCAATATATATGTTAAAACTTACGTCCAAAGACGAACTCGGCGATATCTACTTTACCAAATGGGTAAAGGCGTCAAAAGACAATCCCGGCGGCAAATTGGTTCAATATAAAACCCACTTCACGTAATCTTATCTTTGCTATGTTTGTCGGTTTGTGTGACACTGTAGTAGGGCATTAATTAACAAAATCTAAATATGGACATACTAGGTTTTTTCAGCAAGAAACTGAGAACAAATATAACATAATTATCTGATTAAAATAACTAGCACCTGTCTGTATACTGTGTGCAACATGTGAAGAAGCAAATTAGTCAGAACTTCAAAGCACTGGCCGAAAGTAAAATCCTCTCCACTCCTCTTCCACAATCTCTGAATGCTATATAGAAATCCAAGACAGTAAGCTGTGATCTGTTTTGTCATTCCTGTTCATGAAAATATATCTTAAAATATATTTACAAATATATCTTAAAATATATTTACAAATATCTGTTAAGCAGCAAGCTTAGTCGATGATTTTAGATTTATATTTGGATACAGCATGCGCGACTGTAAAGATAAAATGGAAGTGGGAAGGAGGCATCGCATCCACTTCATCCCTTGGTTATTTTCAGAGCTTCCATGCACCTAACCGTATGATGTAAGCGTTTGAGAATTGTGGGAGGCCACAGTCTGCCTCACAAGAAAATGACAGATTTTTATAATACACCCCACCCGCTGATGTTCTCCACCAGAATTATTGAGAACATTTAATTAGCATTACTCAGACCACAGTGAAGTGAAGGAGCTTGTTCTATGTCTGAGCTGATTGTGACGTCCAATGAGTGCGGGTGGCTGCAGACAATAACAGCCTCTTGACATGCTTATACGTCTACAGGTTCTTGCAAATGGCTTGTTCAAGATGTGAATACTAATGTAACTTGACAGGCAGTTCAAGACTTACCCGTCATCACGGAGATTTCAAGTGGATCCGTTTCTACTTCTGAAGGGGTTACAGAATTGAAATGATGAAGTAAAATAAAAGTTAACAGCATTAAGGGGAGATTGTCTAGACTTATAAACTAATAGACTAGTCTAGACTAATAGTACTTTACTTACTTACAGTACGTAAGTAAGTTACGTACGTAAGTTACTTAAGTAAGGGATGTGTAGTTACTTACTAACTACACCTCCCTTACTTAGACCTTACTTACTTGCATATTAAGTAATAAGTTAGTCCAGACATGAAGCAGGCTAGGTTTGCCATTGCGGAGGTGTTTGCTTGCATCGCCGTGGGTGGCTGCTCTGTGCTCTCATTGTCTTCCTGACATATAGCCAATAATACTATCAAAATGCATACATAAATTAAGGGATGCGCTGTGTTGAGACAGCCAGACACGAACATAAAGTTATTCATTCATTCATTGTATAGCAGCTTTAACCGACAGAACTTAAAGCTGTTTACAAGCTGTGCATGAGTCATGCTAATGTGACATTCTGCAGCCTGCAGAGCATTTCATTTGGTGCCCTCTTCAATGGTGTCCCAAAGCAGCCACACACACACACACGTCTGCTTTTGTATTTTAATATGAATGTTGCAGAGGGATACGTTAATAAAGATATCTATGTATCCATCTATAGATTTTAATCGAGGGTACTGTTGGTGATGACTTCCATGGTGACATTGCCATAGATGACCTGTCGTTCCTGGACTGTGACCCATATGAAGGTAAACACTGGAACTATGCAAACCAGAATCGGTGTCCTATGAATGTCATTTCCATGTAACATTTACTACCAGGCGTTGTCATTCCACTACAAACTTACAAAGCTCTATCTAACTGGAACAATCTTCCGCTTTCACTCAGATCCATCTTGACCGTTTCAGGACTTCACTGTTCACACCTCGAAACAACCTGTTCATGCTTTTAATACTGCTTTGGATGGGAAATCATTTTCCCTTAAGAAGTTTACCTTGCAGAGTGTGGTGTTTCAGTTTATTTCTGACTTGGATACAGGTCATAGTACTGTTCTCCATTCAGTTTTTGTTTAAAATGAGTTGAGGGATGGGGGTATGGGTGGGAGATGGTGAGCAAGCTATACTGTACCTGTCACTACACAGTACGTGTGTATTATGTATTTGTATTGTATGTAATATTACCTATGTGTATTGGGGTGCATACTTCGTTTAGATGAGTCATTGGTTAGACATAAGGTTGGTGAGGGGTGTGTTAAGACGACCGAATTAAGGTTGGTGAGGGGTGTGTTAAGGGTTGGGAGAGGGTTAAGGTAGGTAAGGTTAGGTTTAGTTGGACTGCCCCGTGGGAGGGTTAGGGTTAGGGTGAGGGTTTGAGATAGGTTGTAGGACTAATGACTGGTCTGGTCTAACCTATTTATATACAAATTGTGTGTTTGTATTGCATGTAATGTTTTACCTATGTGTATAGGCCCCCCTCTAAAAATATGTATCTTAAGGGGCCATCCTCTCAATACATTCTGAACAAGTTCTGACCACAGGGGACATACCGTCAGTGACACCCACCACCGTTCCGATGACCACAGAAGCCCTCCCCACTGTCCCACCCCACAGCTGCCCCAACGGGGAGTTTGTGTGCGGGGTATACAGAGAGTGTGTCGACCAACGCCAGGTGTGTGACTTCAGACACGACTGCTCGGACGGCTCCGATGAAGCGAACTGCGGTGAGCCACAACACCACCGTCAACAATGTCCAGACGATCACGTGGATTTCATTGTTGTACACTGCATCATCCAGAGTGTTCATTTAACTGTGAGAGTTTACATTTTGGACTGGAAGAATTAAATTACACCTTTTTTCTTTCTTTTCTTTTTCCATAACTCTTCGAGCAGTGGTAGCCAAATAAAGTATCTAGGATTTGATTCAAAGTATCTAGACACTCCTGGTCAAATTCTACTCAACTACAAGTGCACTCTAAACACAAGGCTTGCTATAGGGCTGAAAACAGGTGTGAGAGGCCAGTGTGAAAGTCCATAAACGACAACACAAATCAGACCCGTCTGAACTGAGTGGTATAGGAGTGGCTAGCACCACTCAAAAAAATACTCCCTTTACTTAAAAAAGTGCAAAGCATGACATGGTGAAATAAAGGGACATAGAGAGTGGACAATTGTGGTCCTTGGACCATCACTAACACTTTTTGTCTCATCTAAAAAGAGCTTTCATCTGTCGGCGTGCAAGCCTTTTTGTTGCGAAAGTCGCTCAGTCAATATTCAAGTTTATTTTTTGTTTGTTTGTTTTTTGTTAGTTATTTCGTTTTTACCGGGGACAATGCACATGAATCGACAGTGGTTAGCTGCAGTTTTCACAACAATATGAATGTGCCAGAGCTATACTGCCCTACAAAGCCAAAAAACTACGGGGTTGATATTGGGTTTAATACTGTTTCAACTGGTCAGACGAATGAGATATCGGGACGGCAAATAAGTGATATTACACTAATTGTATATGTTCTTGAGGTAATTGTTCATCCCCCAAAATCACAAAGGCTAATTTGACTTTTGGGACACACAAATCGGTATGTCCAAAAATGCACTTACTGCACTTTAGCTTTGTAGGGCACTATAGATAAGAGCTCATTTCCATCTGTAGTCCCCTGAGCAGGCTATTAAAATCACTATCTTTCGGTGTCTGTCTCTATACTTGCTGTCTGCAGTGAAGGAGTGGTGTGATTTCGAGGAATCTGACACGTGCGGCTGGAGGAGTTCTGATCCCTGCTCAGTCTCCATCCACGAGTTCCACTGGTTTCCTGACCAGGGCGCCAGCATTCACGGCGGGGAGGAGTTTCACCGGCCTGTCCATGACCACACACTGTGAGTCCTGACTCACAATCTATGAGTCATTTCTAGGGTTGGGATCCGGAATCGGAGGAACCGGATCCAACATTGAGGAACCGGAGTCGGATCTATCACATTTGGTACCGTTTCCGGAACCGGTTTTATCACACTGTATCACACTGCTGGTTATGTAGACTTCACGACTGTTATACAAATTAATACAGATGTATGCTGCGCGGCCCTCACACTGGCGACAGGCGCTCAGCACAATTTGCGCAAATATGGAGATTTCAGATTTGTATCTGTGGGCAACACACTGCATATTTTGTCATAAGCTATTTTAAGGTGTAATGGTGAGTAACATCAAATGACTGTACATGTATGAACATGAACAGTGAGGTGTGACATTGCCTGGCGGTTATATTGATCTCTCTGCCTGTCCTTTCCTCTCGCATGCAGAGGTTCGGCGGACGGCTGGTACATGTGTGCAGACAGCTCCAACGGCGGCTACGGCCACACCACCGACCTCCAGACCCCGGTCATCTCCTCCACGGGGCCTCAGTGCACCCTGGTCTTCTGGTACCACATGAGTGGGTTCACTGTGGGCTCACTGCAGGTGAGGCCTAGGGATGTGAACGACTCAGTGTTTAGCGAAGCGACGTATCGTGGCCATTTATCAACGTTTATGAAATTCCTAAATTATAAACAAGACACCTGGGGTTACACCAAAAGTGGTGACCCATTGAAAACGGTTGAATGAACGGTTGAACTCGCACAGACTACAAGGCAATGGTGATCGGTCACTGTAACATTACACACAGGTGCTTGCCAGTGACATTTATTTATCACTCTCCCATTTGGAAAACATTCAATCCTTTTTACATTTTGAAAACATTAATGTTTATAACGTTTTAGAAAAAGCCATTACAAAAATTATATATTTATAAAAAAATGGGATGAGCATGAGTCGAAAATTGAATTGAAAGTCGACTTTTATTCACATCCCTAGTGAGGCCGGGCACCCAGCTGGTGTTACCGACTCATCATTATAACTTGTATATTGCCACTGTCGGGTAGAATTAAGGCTTGTAATGTCCAGAACTGTTACTTTTCAGGAAATGGCAAAAATAACTGTGTTTCACTATATCCAATGTAGTTATTATTTAGTCACAACAAGCTTTTGTCAAAGGTAGGGTAAGTGTCGTGATATGTTTTTGTTATTAAACAAAGCTTTTTTTTTGTTAAAAGGTTAAAGCACTATATTAAAGCACTTGTTCAGTGAAATGGGTCTCTGTGTCTCCAGCTCTTTTATAAACAGAAAATACATTTTCAGGTAAGCGACACATTTTCAGGAGAGAGTGTTATAGTGTTCCAGTTCCAATTTCATCTGCTCATTTCTTTGTGTCATCAATTTCACTATAATCTGTATCCTGTCTGAGTTCGGATTATTGGATAAAATTGGTATGCCGACCTGAAAATGCATTTTCTGTACTGGAGAGACATGGAGACTCCGGTAGCCTGTTACTAATGAGTGCTATCAGAATATAGAGCTATTTTACACTTATTTTATTTATTTATTTTCGCCTTCACTTTTCATTGCTTCTACTCAGTATTTTAAAAGCCACAGTCTTAAACATTTTAACAAATCATTCATCACTTTTCTGGGATATATACACACACACGCACGCACGCACACGCACACACACACACACACACACACACACACACACACACACACACACACACACACACACACTGTGTGTATATATATGAGAGAACAAACTTTAATCAGTGATTCTGATATTCATACTATGTGCTTTAATATTCTACAGGTGTTGTTGAAATATGGAAATGTCACCAACACGGTGTGGTCTCAGACTGGAAGTCAAGGCAACAAATGGAGACGTGGGGAGGTGTATTTAGGGATCTCCAACAATTTACAGGTGTGTCAATCAATCATGAGTTCCTATGAAGCACTTAACAGTTGTAGTTGATAATATATTGGCCAAATTGCAGAAAATAGCAGATCTATTATTACTTATTTTATTCAAATTACGTTTTGAATCATAGAGCTAACCTAACCAGGTCATATATTGTAACAAATGGAATACATTTAAACTTGGCATGAATGGCACTGCTCTTTTGCGGGCGCATAAATTGGTGAACCAATAGGGAGCCGACGCTGGATTCCAGCACAAGTTTGAAACCACCCCTCTAGTCCTGGGAAAGGTCTCGTTCCTTCAGCCTATGCATAAACTAACGCTATGCTTCTTTTTTAATTGAAAATAATTGCTTCGCACAAGACCATAAACATGTCTCTAATTTGCTCAGTGAAATAGTCTGGATTTTCGGTGATGAGGTGACCACCGCTCCGGTGATGAGGTGACAACCGGAGTTGAAATAATGTTGAGCGGTGGTGAGTAAAAACAGAGAAGGGCTGGGGCGGTGGCGGTGGTTTGCTCTTCACCGTGGCTCGTGACGTCATGTAGATCGGTGGTCACCTCACCTCACCACCGAAAATCCAGACTATGAATGAGACTCTCAGATGCGCCCAACAGCCATGAAGATCAGTGGTGAGTCTAATTAAAATTAGTCTCAGGTCATGAAGGTGCAATCATACTCACAATCCGTGAGCTGTACAGGCTGCATGAGTGTAACCTTGCAGGACATCATCACGTGACAAAAATAATAGATTTATGAGCTACCAAAACATTTCAACGTGATACGTTGTAACACCTTCGCTGGAGTCTGTCTTGGTGCATTGATATCACACTGGTGTAAGAGCCACATTATTGCACTGTATGATTGCTATAGGCCTGGAAATGGAATAATATACTTTGCAAAAGTTATAGAAAAGATTAGAATTGGTTAAAAAATGGTGTGAACTCTGTGTATTGCACTTTGCACTCCACAAAAACAACACCACTTTGCCACCCCAGAGCACCGACCGGACTACCTAATGTGGTAAAAGAAAGAAAACATGCCCTTTGAATGTCCATTAACCTTTCCTCTGAACAAACGGAGCAGCCATTCAGCATTTCGAGGAGCTTTTTACACCATACTCTAAATATAAATCATGCTTAAGAGTCCTTTTTCGGAGGGATTGTGAGTGCCCTTTTTCCTCTGCTTTCCGTGCACTTCATCAGGGCTGCTGTCTCCGGAGGGAGCAACATGACTCATGCCACAGATTTCATTATAAGCCATGCTGTAGCAATCTGTGGTTTATGCCCTGAAAGATGTGTTTTGATATAATCTAATACGGGGGTCTTCAATGTCCCTTAGCTAAGACTGAGAGAGAGATGAAGCAGGGACCCTC
The DNA here is from genome assembly GCF_963924005.1 of Protomyctophum bolini. Classification (NCBI taxonomy): domain Eukaryota; kingdom Metazoa; phylum Chordata; class Actinopteri; order Myctophiformes; family Myctophidae; genus Protomyctophum; species Protomyctophum bolini. The sequence goes on along the minus strand of NC_137882.1, from coordinate 14,472,527 downwards.
ACTACAATTGTGTGGCGGAATAAACTCATGAGTGTTGTGTTTCAGACATTTTTAACCCATTAAGACCTGAGTTAGATTCTACAAATGCCTTCTAAATCAGTAGTTCTCACACTTTTGGACACTAATAACGCTTCGCACACTAATAACGCTTCATTGGCGTCAGCTGTGAAACAACATGAAACAACAGCTATGAGCTGACCTCAGGTCTGTGTCTGTGTTGTTGTCAGGTGGTGTTCAGGGCCAAGCGAGGCATCAGCTACATGGGCGACGTAGTGGTGGACGACGTCCTCTTTCACCAGTGTGCCCCTCCTCTTCCGCTGACCTCGGAGCAGCCGTGCCGTCCCGACCAGTACGCCTGCGCCAACGGACACTGCATCCCACAGGACAACCTGTGTGACTTCATCAACCACTGTGGGGACCACTCCGACGAGAACCCCTACATCTGCAGTGAGCTTTCCTTCCTCCGCCTGATTGATTGAATACTTTTTATTAGTATAACAGCACGAGGAACAGTGAGACATTGAGGTTAAAACACCAAAAGAGTTGTTTTTATTGTATATGTATTCAATTCATCAACATGGCATTAAAAAATGAAAATAATACATGTAATACTATGTAATTATAATACAATACAAAACACTATTATGTACAAAGGGGAAAACCGCGGCCGCAAAAGACACCTCCTTTCTATGGGAATTTGCATTTTCTCCTGATGGGTTTTCAGGCCAGTTTTGAAAGAAACCAGTGATTCACATCTTTTAATTAAATTTAATGGCATTCCACATTTCGGTGGCACAGAGCAGTAGAATGAAAATGTCCCCATGTTTGTTCAATAATTCGTTGTTGCTGTGGTTGCGCGGGTGTCACTCACATTGGAGTAGTCAGTCAGGTCATTTTCATTTCAAGATCGGATGCTTTATGTTCTCTCTCTTGCAGAGGGTTTCAGCGGGCGCTGCAACTTTGAGTTTGACCTCTGCTCCTGGCGCCAATGCCGACTGGACGACTTCAACTGGCTGATCAAGGCGGGCAGCACGCCGACCGCCGGCACTGGCCCATCGACGGACCACACCCTGAGGGACCCGTCCGGTCACTACCTGTACCTGGAGAGCTCCTTCCCTCAGGCTGCCGGGGACACCGCCCGCATTACAGGACCCCGGCTGAGCCGGCGGAGCAAGCAGTGCAAGGTCAGGGTCAAGGTGGAGAGGGCAGAGGGCAACCGTGTCAAGCTTGTTGAAGTCGTGTGAATTAGAGGGTATGAGGTTGTGTCGCTGGGATCAATACGAGTCCCAGTGGAAATCAATAAGGGTTGGAGGAGGAGGAGAAGAAGGGATTTGATTTAGGGTCAAAACTAGGTTAGAGATCAAAGGAGATCAATACAAAGGTTGCTTTGCTCCCCGCGTGATGAATGGAGATGGGGATAGCTGTTGAAAATACATAATACTGATTTTGATCATCGATAATTATGTCAGACTCCTGTGCACAGAATAATGTTTACAATTTAGGAATACTTAGTGCACAATATGGATTTATGTGTTTAACGGTAAGAGAAAACATGTATTCAAGATTTGTTTATTGGCCAGACGTATATGAAATACAGGGTATTTGTGCAAATGTATTTCTGTGGTCCTAAGCATCGTATTTCCAAATAGACCGTATCGTGTGAAACATCAATTGTTTTATTTGTTGATTGATTGTTTGATTTATTGTTTTCTGTATGGTTGCTGAGCTGTGGTTGTGCCGTGGAGGGCAGCCAAAATAGAAGTGCACAAACACAATTCAGAATTACATTTTCTGTTTAAAAGCAACATGAGTGAACACTGAACATTGACCTTGCTTTCTCAGATTGCCACTTATGAAGTTATTTATTCCCCCCCCCCCCCATGTCCCCGTTCCCTAATGAAGTGGAACAACATTTCAATTTTCAACACCTCAGGAATACTTCCAGTAATGAAGTTAGAAGGATGACGTGAGAGTGAAGTTGCTCCCACCCTTTCCTGGATCAAGGCTGCTTGAAAACCTCAAAAGCACGGATTGGCAATTCCGTACATGCACGCCTAGAAAACCCCCAAATATGTACATATTACACTGAAATCCTCCCCATAGACCGGGACTGAGAGGCGCCGTCTCTACCGAACTTGAGCCACGAGAGACACCACTGAGCGCGCTAAAGCGTGCAATTTGTTGTGTTGAACATTGTGAAGTTCCGTAGAGCCGACTCAGCCCCGTCCGAGTTGTAACCCAATAGCACAGAATCATAAATAATGTCAAACCCGATCTCACCCAAACACGGCAATTCTGTACATACAATACTAGTGAAAGTCACTCCTCCGTTGCGGTCAAAACAGTAGTAGTGTAATATGTACGGATTTTGTAGTTTTCTATGTGTATGTACGGAATTGCCAATCCGTGCTATTTCACCATGTTTGACTGAGATTGGGCTCCTTATCCACCTGAATGGCTGCCGTGTTAACTGATCACATGGGTGATTTATTTTAATCCTCAATCAATCGAGTGTGTTCCAGCTTGGCCAGTGGGCCCACAGTTTCAGAATCAGTGACATAAGAGGTACACAGTCCTGCCTGGGATGACATATTCTGATTGATGGACAGTAGTAGTTTGGCATTAAGGGTGTTTTTCCCTTTTCTGTGAATTCATAAGAGAACCTTTGGCTGTCTTTAATCAAACTATTTGGTCTTCAATTCCTCTCCCTCTTCATTCTTCCTCTCAACACGTGTGTGTGCGTGTGTCTGTGTGTCTGTGTGTCTGAGCAGTGAGCACATTCAACTAGCCGAATCACGTTTGTTTGCATAATGTGTCAACAACACATTTTAATTGGCTCGGTTGGGTTCATCTGTCCTGTCTGGAAGCTCCTCCTGACTGACTGCTCAGTTGACGTGGTGCAGGTGCATCAAGTACGTGTCATCTAAGTCCAGGTCTGTCTAATCAATCACAAGGTCAGCCAACTGTACCAATTAGGCAGAGGGAACAAGAGGAGGCTGATGAGGGAGAGATATGAAGCGGAGAGAGAGATTCAGCTTCTGAGTGCACTCTCTCTCCAGAGAGGGAGGTGGAGGTACTGTAGCAGCCTGCAGTATTAACAAACCCGCCCCAGCATCTGGTAGCGTTTTGAGAGGAGCATGGAGTTTGTGATTTCCTCGTGCTGCTGCTTGCAGACACTAGACGAGCTCTGTTGCCAAGCCTTGATGGACACAGGAAATGAAAGGAAAAGTGCATCTAGATTATGTAGCTAATGTAATAATACGTACATGTAGTTTAATGACATCTGCTGCACAAAGTCTGCAGTGACATTCCACGGTTTTGTAATAAATTGTGTGGCGTGATTGTGGTGTAATTGGACCGTAACACAAATATCTGCGATAAATTAGAGCTGTTTTGTAGTAGTTTGTTTTGCTTACGCGATTACCAAACCAATCACTATAGTCAAGGTCAAGTGAATAATATATTATGTACCATTAGTTGCTGTATTGCTGTATAGACTAGACAGACAGACAGTCCTAATTATACTGCAGGTTTCTAATCCAAGTTTTACCAAATATCCAAATGAAACAAAATGTATGTTCCAAAAGGCCTCAATTCGTCCATTCACCCCGTCTCTCTCTGTCTCCAGATGCGATTCTACGTGCACATGTCTGGGGACGGCACCGGAACGCTGAGCGTGTTCCAGAGGAGTGGCGGAACGTCTCGTCTGCTCCTGAACCTGACGGGGGACCAGGGCAACTACTGGCGCATGAGGGAGATCCCGCTGAGCTCTCCCCGCGACTTCCAGGTGGCCTTTGAAGGCAAAGTGGGAAGGAACCCCCAAGGGGACATCTGCCTGGACGACATCACCTTCTCCCCGGGGTGCCTGCTCACGTCGTGGGCCGAAGACGGTGACAACACCACTCCACCTGCGGGAGGTAGGCTGTGATATACTCTTCTGTTTCCTCCTCTCCTCCTGACTCGGTGACTCTGAGATATTAAATAACGTTGTACACGGGTGGGCTCAGGCTGTGGGGAGTGTTGTTACTGCTCGTGCTTTGTAAAGAGTCACAAGATGACAAATTCACGTCTGAACTGTTTAAGGGGAATTAGTGTCACAGCAGTTGCATTCTGACTCAGATTTGTCTCGGAACATACTGTCCAAGTCCAAATTAGAAGAGTAGGTAAGGATCAACCCTTGACAAAATAAATGCATTATACTTTGCTGACTTGGGCACCTCATTATGCACCTAATTTACTAATAGGTAGCTACTGTACAACCTCAGATTTTTTTCCGTACTATAATTAAAAAAGTAAAACTTTAATATATTCTAGATTCATTGCGCATAAAGTGAAATAATTAAAACCTTTTTTTTAAATCTTAATGATTCTGGCATATAGCTCATGAAAATCAAAAAATCCTATCTCAAAATATTATAAGACCCAAAAAAAAACATATTTATAATACAGAAATGTGTTAATTTATGCACTCAATACGTGGTCTGGGCTACTTTTAAACAAATTATTTCATCAATGGGGCGTGGCATGGGGGTGATAAGCCTGTGGCACTGTTGGGGTGTTATAGAAGCCCAGATTTGCTTTGATAGCAGCTTTAAACTCAGTTGTATTGTTGAATCTAGTCAACAACTCCCTTGGGAAGTTTTGACAGCTGCTGAAAGTTGGGGTACCATTAACAACGTACTGTACATGCAGGCTAAATGTACACATTGTAATTCTCCTGTACTGTAACTGTAAGTAGCGTGTGACGGGTCATAATACTATAGGGGGTTTTCATGATTCTGAATCCATTGCAAACACTCCTTGGGCTAAAAACTGCCATAGCCTTTCCAAATGTAATGAGGTCGCCACATTTGTGATGCAGACGCTATGGCCATTTTTAGCCCAAGGAGTGTTTTTTATGCAAAACAAATGCACAATTTTTGCTAGCCCTAACTAAAAGCCTCTTTTACAAGTAGAAAATGACTGACGTTTCCATGCTACTCCATCTTCCTCAGTCATGATATACTGAAGCTGGCACAAAATGAGACTCCTTTCTGATAAACACAGAGGTGACGATTCCAGACAATATTAGTCATGGTCTGTCTAAAGCACTTAGCCAAATTGTGAAGAACGGGAACGTCAACTTACGAACCATTCAACCCATTATGTTCCTCTGAACCTTTTTATGGGAGGAACCTTTAGGAGGCGAGACAAAACAACCAGAGCTGATTTATTGCCTTTGTCCCAGAGGCTATAATTGCCCTATCAAATGTATAGCCTTTCTCTTGGATTGGATGCTGGGGAAAAGGAGGATGGGGGTTCTGCATTGGCCATACCGAGGAGAGATGAAGCGTACTTTGTGTGTGGTCCTAGTTAGAGAACCTGTGATGTCTCTCAGTCATCCGCTGAACTGAGTGGGAGAGACTTGTAATTGCACTGTTGTTTTGCATCTTTTTGCATCACTCTTTTGTCTGTCAGTGTGTCTCTGGCTGCCCACTTTGTCTTTCCTGTGTATTTGCCACCTCATCTCTCCTAATACAGATATTAGTCCTCCAACAAGCTCTAATTTTGGCTGTCCTCACTGAGAGCTAATGCCAGCCTAGCAGTGCTACCAAGACTAATCCTAATATCCAATAACAGCTGTTAGTCCATGTTCTCCTGCTGTGATGAGCTAGCCCACCGTACGTGCATACAGCGAATCACACACAGCTCAGTTCATGCTGCTGCGCCAATCTCAGCTCATGCTTCTACATGGATATTACTGTGAACCATGTAGTTCAACATGCTGCTACGCTAGTCAGTAGTCACAGCCCATGCTTATATACATGCATGCATACAGTGTGTACCCACTGCGACTTAGAATGGAGTAGATGTGATAATGTATAGTATAAGCCCTGGCAGGCTGAATGTTAATCCATCCATATTCTTCTAGTATAATACTGTATATGGAATAACACACATATAACGTATACTGTATATATACACAGACACCAGAGCCAAGAATAAGAATCATGTTTTCCCAAGCATAAACATTTTTTCAAGGCGAATAGAGGAGAAAGGGTAAAAGATGTTAAGACGTGGCACGGACGGCTGGCGTAGTCGTCTGGGCTGCTAATGCCACCCGACAGCCTGGGTTCGACAGGTTCGACTCCTGATCCTGACGACCTTCGCGGTGTGTCCTTCCTCATCTCTCTCTCCCCATTTACTGTCAGTCTACTGTATCTACACCCCCCACCCCAAAGGAGAATATTCCACTGCAGGCTGTTCCAGCGAGGGGTGGGGAGGTACGCAACCAGCAGCAGTAATTGGGCTTGTGCGCCTGCCCCTCACTAAGAACAGATTTACAGAGTTGTTGTGCATAGTTCCCATCGTGCCATTTATTTTCTCACTACTTCCAGCTGGAGGATTGGACCAGAGCAAGTGCAGTACATTATTGATAAAGCAGTGCCCTATATGAAACTGCAGTACAGCATATTGTATGAAAAGGCAGTATTTTATGATAACACAACAGTATATAACTTGAAGTGCAGCTGTATGATGAGATAGACAGACTGTTGTGCCTACTAGGGCATTTGATATATACTCTGTTCCATGATATCATTACTCTATATAGCAGGACAAAAACATGCATGCATACTACTGACACACGCACACAAGCTGTGGTGGTTTTGTGGGATGAGCACATTTGGCTGAGCTCTTTGACAGAGCCCTGCTGGGCCTGGGCCCAATATTAATTCTAAACAAGCATGATTGGTTTCATGTAGTTTTTTGATTGTGCACAATCAATTTTGTTCTTGCGGCAGTTCCTTCCCGTCAGTGAAGGCATTGTTGTTGTTGATGTCTGTCATCAACAGCCTCCTTCAGTCATCAGTCATCATCTTCGTTTATACCTTCATACGATATGATAGGGCTGATTTCCCTGGGTGAGCTGATGAGGATGATCAGGCATGACAGCAGGCAACATGTTTTTGTTGATGCTGTGTCAACAAGATGCTATCAGCATTTCTCATCTGGGCGAGAGGAGGAGTTTGTGTAGTAGTCAGTGGGTTAGTGCAGCGTTTCTCAGTACATGCCATCAATTATATGGAAAGTCTATCAATACATTACCTCATCGTATAGTGTTTATACAGTATATGGCTTTGCAGTATACTGTTACTGCCTTATAAACCTGATTATCAGACTCTGAGAGCCTCCTGAAGCAGGGCACTCAGTGGAGTGGGCAGGGTCTGTGGGCTGGAAACCAGGCTATTATATACTGTCTTTTCTCGACTTTATTATCATAATGTACCGTGCCGTTGTCCGTGAGGAGTTACTTGGGTCTGTAACTCTGAGGGTTTGTTAAGATTGGTGTACATTGAGGTCCGATATATTATTATAGAGAATGGTATCAAATTAATGAGGGTCCTCCTTGGACTCATGCGTGCATATCAAACTGAGGGTCCTTGAAATGAGAAAGAGAACCACTGGGTTAGCAGAAGAAAAGGATTAACAATGTCCACCCTTCTATTATTTCTTTGCAGACCTTGTGTCTAAATAATAAATATATCGCATTCACTGCATGGTTATTTTTTCCTGAAAAGTAACGGTTTTGAAGGTACAAGGTTTCTGACAGTATTGACCTTGGGTTGGTATTGATGGAGGAATGGATCAGGATCAAACAGTAGCAGTATTGTGCTCATCCGAACTCTTGAAAGTGCTACATGGTCCCAAATATATAAATATATAAATATTTGGCTGCAGATCCCCATCTGAAAAGGTTTTGTAGGTTTGGCTCAAGAAGCCCTGGGCATCCCCAGACCCCACTTTGAGGACCAGTATCCTATAGACTCACAGATGTCAGGCCGGGGGACCAACCCAGCATGTGAGGTTTTAAACCTTTCATCCGCCGTGCTAGACTTGCACCAGGTGGCAGCGTGACACCCAGGGCAACCTTTCTGTGAAAGAGCCAAAGCAATATGGGAGAGCTGCACAGATAGCAGTGACACGCTACTGTATTGGTTCACTTCAAGGGAGAAGGCCTGGTCAACTCAGACAGTCTTATAAAGGTTCAGGCGTGTGCTGGGTGCAGATTCAAAGAGAACATGAATAAAAGCTGCACTCTCAGTCGAGTAAGAGTCTTTGTTTAATAATGATAGTGTCATACCAGACAGATAAACGCGTTTCGGCGCGCAGGCCTTCGTCAGTGTCAAAATACAAGCTACTGTATTGACCTCCACGGCTAAGCCCAACTGGATTCATACCTCGGTGCGTGGCGGTGTGTGACAGCCGACAATAGCCATTCGGAAGGAAAAAATATGTTTTATTCACGGCACCGCAGCAATATACAACGTTTCGACCTTGCAGCCTTTTTCAGTCAATCATCATCATTCAAGCCGACAATAGCCAACCTACAAGCTCACAACGTGTTGCAGATGCTATACACTGTGAGCTTGTAGATCAGCTATTCTAAGCTGTGCCTGACGTGTCGCATCATAAAGCAATGGAGCATAAATTAGGCTTAACGTAAATCCCTGGAACAAATTATTTAACGATTATACCAAACAAATGCCATACACACAAAGAGAAAGTGTGCATACTGAGAACTGCATTGGTGAAACAAATATATACAAATGTATACTCCTCATACTGTAGATGGAGGGCTCGTCTGACGACGACCTAGAGAGAGATAGGCTATTGTATGAAACCTTATAGTCCGACAGTCGTGGGTGAGTGGAGTGGGACATTTGGTATAGTTTTTTTATTGGCCTAAAATATTGTTGCAACTGCAAGTCGCACTTACTATGCAAACGTGCAGTAACACTGTAACGCTCAAGCCTGTCACAGGCTCCTGTCACATCACGCTGTTCATGTAATGCTGCACACACACAACACACGGGCGACACGTGTTTTGCCACTACACACACACACACACACACACACGCCGGCAGAAGCCTGTAAAGCCACCGCCCACTCCAGAAAGTGTGAGCTACTCGGCTCCGGATTTTTAAACCAGGAAATGTCGCATCACTATTTTGCTTATTCCTTCTAAATCTCTATATATAAAATATAGTTAACTCGTCTAATCTCTTAGTTACGTCAATATTGTTCAAGAGTTTTTGTGCATAGTTCCCATTGTGTCATTTATTTTCTCACTACTTCCAGCTGGAGGATTGGACCAGAGCAAGTGCAGTACAATGAAACTGCAGTACAGCATATTGTATGAATAGGCATTAAGATTATAAAGATTGCTTTTGCCATTTTGACTGCCAGGGACTTTCCCATACACTTCCCATGATCGCGGTGGTTGGACTCATATGGATATAAAGAATCAACTGACTGAGAGAAAACGCTAATGTTACTGCCGTCAAATTATTACAAATTTCGCTATAAACAGACGCTATCAAAAATCACTGACTTACTGTTGTGACGACACAGAGACAACTCCCTAACAATATCGCTGAGACAGTTTATTTACAGTTGTGACGACACAGAGACAACTCCCTGACAATATCGCTGAGACAGTTTATTTACCATTGTGACGACACAGAGACAACTCCCTGACAATATCACGTGACAGTTTATTTTTTTTGGACCACAATGCTTATATGAGACAATTTCAAATTGAACTTCTATGACAGTGCTGACATAATGAAGTGACATTATTCCGGTCTCAGCCCTGCGGTCGCTCCTCGCCTACAGTATATTAAGGCGTCTTACTGGTCTATATACAAATTATACATTCATGAATCCACTTGCTGAGTGGCTGTCAGCATTGAGCAATTTGATTTAATGGTGTTTATTATGTGACCATACCATTTTAAACAAAAGAAACCTGTTGGCTGCCGGACTATTAGATTCCACAGAAGCATCGGCTACCTCGAGTGGAGGAGTGGTTCCCTGCCTTCCCATCATGGGGCTTGGCTGGGATGGATTGCTTCTGGTCCTTTGCACCTGAAGAGGAACAAAGGATTAGCAGGGATTTATCCCCCCCCCCCCCCCCCCCCCCCCCCTTCTCTCCTTTAATTTAAGAAGGACCACCCTTTCTTCATCACGCCTCATCTCATCTCCTTCTCTAATGCTCCTCATAGCCAAGTGCTGACCCCACTGGAATGTCTGGTGCCAAAAGAAACAGACCCCCTTCCTTTCACCACCATCCACCCTCTCTTGATACAATGTTGCTCTGTGCGCCTTTGTGTCTTGTGTACTTAAGCCTCTATGAGATGCACCGATGATGGTGCAGAAAGCTTACAGAGGCACCACAGAGAGCATCCTGCCTGGCTGATTCACTGCCTGGTATGGCAGCTGCACCAACCGCGAAGCAATGCAGAGGGTTGTGCGGACAGCCGAACGCATCAGCGGATGTGATCCTCCCCCCCCCATCTAAACACGAACGTTGTGTCAGCAAAGCTCATGTAATTATGTAAGGACCAAAGCCATCCTGACTGTTTGAGATGCTGCCGGCCTGCCGCATGGAAAACGTTTTCGCAGTCTCAAAGCCATTGGAAACAGACTGCAAAAAAGCTTCTTCTCCCAAACAATCAGATACATGAACGAACTGATAAGAACCAGAGCTCTACTCTTTGATTGCTCTTTCTTGCACTCTTTATTCTGTGTTTGCTGTGCTTGGTGTGTTTTTGTTGTTTTGAATGTTACACTCTATGCTGCTGCATTGTCTATGAAGGAAGCCTTAAGTTTTACTCTTATGTACCAGACTAGTACACAAGATGTAACAATAAAGTACAACCTTGACCTTTTAATTGATAAACTGTCAGTCCTCAAGGTGTTGTGTTTTCTGCCCTGTCTGCTGAAGACACACAAGGACAGGCTCCAATGTTCAATAGAAATATAACATATATCTTTGTATATATTTATGTACCATTCCAGTCATTTGGCACAAGGTGCTGTGTAATGTGACATTACTGCCAACCTTATTATTTTATTCATTTATTTAATGCATACTTTTTCAGGTGATATATACCCAACTTTAAATGCTCTGCTTCTCAAGCTGATTTTGCTGTCAGAGTTAAGAAACCAAGTTTACATTTAATTAAATTCCTAAATTGATCTTCAGGGACTGTTCTAGTTAATCACATTTTGATGTTTAAAATGCATTTCAGTCAAAACTCGCAATAATAATAATAATAATAAAACTTTATTTGTATAGCACCTTTCATGACATGAAATGCAGCTCAAAGTGCTTTACAGAGCAATGGAGGAAAAAAAAAAGAAAAGCAAGGCAACGACATTAAAAAACAAGCAGTAATGCAATACAGTGAGGACATGAATAACAAAAAATCATCTTATTCTTGCTGCGAGAGTGAAGTCTAGCCAACACCAACTTGGGATTCCTGGATCGCTGCCCTCCACAAATTCCTATCCAACATCAGGTTCTTGAGCTCTGCAGTGTTGTCAGCCAAGCTGTCGCGCCGCAGCACGTCTACATACTACATAGGTGGTACGCTTCTTTCCCCTCCTGGCTTTGCCCTGGGTTGGCTCCCATAGGGTCAATTTACTTGCCTCAAGTTCTGGGTGCCTGACGCAGTGCCCTGCCAGCCTCATCCTTCTCTCCCTGACTTTGTTCGTGACGCGTGGTAGGTCCCCATAGAGGTCCACATTTCTGATGCGGTCTGTCCATGTGACACCTAGTGCCATTCGTAGCATTCTTGTGTAGACTCCATCCAGGGCTTTTTCCTGTTGTACTGTGAGGGTCCATGTCTCGGCCTCATACAGCAGTACTGACTCCACAGTAGCTATGAACAGCCGCCTCTTAAGGTCTTCTCCCATGCCAACAAAACAAAAAATAAAAGATCAATTAAAAGCAATGTTGTAGAAGTGGGTCTTGAGCTGTGCTTTAAAAATGTCTACAGAGGCTGCCTGACGAAGGTACAGTGGGAGCTTGTTCCATCACCCGATGCGATGCATTGTCAGCTATTTTCACTGAAGACATTTGGTGTAGATGTATAGAGCAGTGGTTCGCAATCTTTTCAAAATAATTGAACTGGGCACCCGTCCGTCACCCTGACAAGCACTTGTGTGCTTGTCAGTGTGTGTGTGTGTGTGTGTGTGTGTGTGTGTGTGTGTGTTGGGGGGGGGGGGGGTCTTCCCCATGCTGATCACTCTGACTCACACTCATTCATTAAGAACACTGCACTCAATGAGGACATTATCACATTCACAGTTAAGGCCAGTCCTTCCCACCAGACTCAATCTATACATCTGGTTCCCCACCACTCCCTTCATTGCTTGCACCACAGAACAGATCACTGAAACACTATCACACATCTTGAATGGATGTTATGCATACAAAGGAATGTACATAGCGCGCATGATAGAATAGCAGAACTCATAATGCATCCATCCATGTTCCAACTCTGTTCAAACTCAGAAACCTTTACATCTCTAGCAGCTAATACACCAGTTATTGTTGTGGTTGATGAAGAGTCCAGAGAAGTGTCTGTATTAGAGATAGCCTGCACCTTTGACCACAGCCTAGAGGAAGCCTTTATGACCAAGGTCATAAAATACCAACCACTTCTACATAACATCTCAGAGCTGGGCTATAGGTGCAGACTATTTGTCTTTATATTTGGCAGCCTAGGGCATACACACAGACTGGTTGTTAGAGGGTTCCAACAACTTGGGATGCCCAAAAAAGAAGCAAAAATGTCTCTGCTATAATTGGCAGCCGTCATATATGGCGGAGACGCTGTTAGTTATACCCACAGAGTTCTGTGTGACATGCCTGTTGTATCATGAAAACGCATGCCATGACTTTAATGCAAATATAATATTTGTGTCCTTGTATGCATATCCTTTGTGTGGACATAACTAAATTTTGTGTGTGTGTGTGTGTGTGTGTGTGTGTGTGTGTGTGTGTGTGTGTGTGTGTGTGTGTGTGTGTGTGTGTGTGTGTGTGTGTGTGTGTGTGTGTGTGTGTGTGTGTGTGTGTGTGTGTGTGTGTGTGTGTGTGTGTGTCTCTCTCTCTCTCTCTCTCTCTCTCTCTCTCTCTCTCGACAGGCTCGTGTGCTCATGACTTCCTCCAGTGCGATAGTGGCCGGTGCTTCTCTCCAGAGCAGAGCTGTGACTTCACAGATGACTGTGGAGACGGCACCGATGAAAGGGACTGTGGGACTTCCTGCTCCTTTGAGCACGGCCGCTGCGGCTGGAAGAGGTCCTGGGCCGACAACTTTGATTGGACACTGGGCACGGGGTCAGTCCTAAGCATACGGCCTCCGTTTGATCACACTTTGCAGAATGAAAAGGGTATGCAGTGTTGTTTTCCTTTGCTTTATTATATTATCGTCGATGTACATTAACGCCCTACTTGATCATACTACAGTACAGAGTCACACAAAAGTAGGCCTGGGCCGTGGCTCAGCGGTCCAGGCACCTTGGCTGGTAATCCAGTCTGGCAGTGTGCCGCAGGTTCGACTCCCGATCCCGACGGCCTTTACTGCATTTCAACCCCCCCCCATCTCCTGTCAGCCTACTGTCTATCCCTCCATAAAAATAATAGCGAAAGCCGCAAAGAAAACACAAAAAAATAAAATAGCAGATCCACAAGCTTGTAGATCTGCTGCTTTTTCTATTTTTGAATTTTAATCATAAACGATCAGACGATATTGTCAGTTGTACAATTAAAGTTATTTTATTAATTGAGAACGTTGTATGTTTAATAACCTACATTCCTCTGTTGAATTCTGTCCATCACATACAGTGTTACTGAAGGCTCAAAGAGAGCTGTTTCACTGTAAAGCATATTTTGAATTAGCGATTATCAATGGAGCAAGTATTTTTGAAGCAACTTTCACTTGTAGTCCAGTATTTGACCTGGAGTATCTGCACTTTGACTTAAGTACTAATTGATCTCCCTTTCTGTGAGAAGAGATAGAGCTATCAGTCTTTATCCTTCTATCTGTCTGTTTCTCTTTCCTCTGTCTGACCTCATTCTGCTTCTCTCTCTCTCTTTCATCTCCGGCTGTCTTAAGGCCACTTCGTCTATCTGGAGGCGACGCCGGTGGGACTGAAGGGCGATAAGGCCCACATCAGGAGCTCTGTTTGGAAAGAGTCCAGTGCCATCTGCAAGCTCTCCTTCTGGTATTACATCTCCCGTAAGGCCTCAGGAACCATCCGCCTTCTGATCAAGGTAAATCATTCATAGACCAACAGGGCAACAGACGTTGATTTTTGTTTTGGTTCAGTGAAAGCGGCGTTTGAGGACATTTTGTTGCTGTCGGGCAGACAAGGCCGATATTTAAAGCTGCTATAAGCAATAATATATCAAAATTCTAATGACCTTTTTATGTATTCTTTTTTTGGTATTCAATTCAGCCAGCAATGGGTAAAACGCTTTGAATGCAGATTGTGGCCCCAAGATGTGTCACAGAGACTCAATTATTTTTGGGAGCGTTCTACCCATTGCTGGCTGTCTGAATACCAAAAAAATCACATATTATTGCTGATTTGCAGCTTTAAGGGCTTGACTAAATAATAACTACATGGTGGGATCCATGGAAACAGAGGTTCTTAAATGTACTCTGCAGATTCACTATCTATCCACCTTGATGTGGTCCCCATGGTTACTTATGGAGATGAGTGGATAATTACACTGAGTGTTGTAAGAGCACAGGATCATCACATCCTTATTAGCCTCGGTACCCATCAGGCTTTTATTACGGTACGACAGTGATCTCCACTGATTTCTACTGTGGAGGGGAGGGGAGGAGGGGGCAGGGGCGGGCACTCAGATTGGTGAACCAATAGGATCCACCGCTTTTTTCGTGCCTGCACCCGCCCCTCTAGACCAGAAATCACACAGGCTGGGCCAGGCTGCATCCTCATTAACCCATTTAAATCCTGGAAAGGTGTCAATTTAGATTTTCTTTGCGTTCATTACTTGCTTTTAACCCAGCAGCGTTCTGCTATTGAATTTCTGTGTACGTTACGTGCATCCTTGCCATGTCTGTGCATGTGCGTACGTGTACTTTACTGTTAAACACTGCATGTCCTTGTGTGTGCATGAGTGCATGAGTGTTAATTTGCACAAAGGCAGGTGGGCGACTAATGATGTAAAATTGCAAGACTTTGTTTTCCATCAAACAGCGAGGGGTGATATCCCACCAAGTGGATTTAGCATAACATTGCTCTAGCAACATCTGCAGCCAAAATGCCGTACGTGTGCGTGTGCGTGTGCGCGTGTGTGTGGGGTGCATTTACAGGAAGCAATAAAGTGCCATCAGCGTAAAACAGGGCTGTACTGTGCGTTAACTCTCTTATACAGTGCATTTCTCTCCTGGCACACTGGAGAAAATATCTGGACTGTTCATTTAAAACTGTACTCTTGTCTGTGATAGATTAGCAGGACTCAAATAATAATTAATTGGCACGGAGATTAATTGTATCATTCACATGCATGCGTGCGTGCTGGTGGCATAGCCATTAGCCAGTTAGACAAGTGGTTCCAGACCTTTTGTGGATCAGGTCAGTGGCCTTGTGGTTAGAGGGTTAGAGTGCCCTGAAACTGGGAGGTTCGATCCCTGGCCGGGTCATACCAAAGACTGTAAAAATGGGACCCAATGACTCCCTGCTTGGCACTCAGCATCAAGGGTTGGATTTGGGGGTCAAATCTACTAATCAAATGATTCCCGAGCGCGACACGGCTACAGCTCACCGCTCCTTGGCTGAGGCTCACCGCTCCAAGACATGGATCAAATGCGGAGAACACATTGTGTTAAGTGGTCCTGTTGAGAATTGCAATTGCCATAGACCATAAATTTCTCTTTGTGAGTGCAAGGACAAGGGTTCGAATCTGACCCCCATCTTTTCTTGCATGTACAGTATGTCCTCTCTTTCTACACAACGTTTAATGACGACTTTAATGAATCCTTCGACATTTACCGCTGGCTTGTAGAGGTTCCCAAATCCAAGGCCACATGTGACTTGAATGATGACACAGGTCTGTGAGTGGCAGGCTTATGAGCACGCGCACACACACACAGACATCCTTCTGTTCGCATATAAAATGTAGATGGAAAATGTCAAATTAGACCTTTAAAGAAGGTCATCTCTAGTCATTGTGAATCTTGGCGATCATGTGGTTGAATGCACGCATGCTCTCACACGCACACGCACACGCACACACACACACACACACACACATGCGCACACGCACGCATGCGGAAGGAGCTCACAGGTCATGCAACATTGATATGACAGTATGAAGAAGAGAGAGAAAAGTAAACCGTAAAATGTATGCATTGACAAGGAAGCTCTATAAGATGAATATGAACAGAGCGTATAGTACTGAGGTAATCTAAAGTTTACAGCTGTAGGCCACACACACACACACACACACACACACACACACAGTACAAACATAGTACAAACATAATACACACTATTTTTCCATCTCAGCTGATCAATATGTAACATTATTCTTGCAGAATATTGGCCCAGGAACAGGGACACTATGGTTCATGATGTTAGGCCTAATATAAGTTCTCAGCACAGAAAGAATCAATAGGCTACCATTAACAGTGTAACACGAGGGACAGTGACCATGCCAATAGGCAAAATAGATTCCGTTGTTCTCAATTTGAATCTGGTCTCCCATGTGCAAAGCAGATTATGAACCATTTATATATTTCTCCTGAGGAAATAAACCGTATTTGCTTTTATATTGTTCTGGCCTTCTGGGGTGTTTGCTTTTGTTTTATAGATATGCCCTTTTTTCAAATTAAGTTTATAAAGTGAACCAATAAATTGCAACAATATTCAAGGTGGATCAATACAAGATTAGCCTTTATAGTCTCCCTCAGATTTGTGGCATAAGGCATAGTGCACATCTGAATAGATGAACCCTCCAGGAAAGCATATTTCGTCTATATTTTATACTTTGGCTATTCAAAAATAGAAGATATTACCAGTAAGACGCCCTGAGGGTGAGAGCTTCTTAATACGGCACAGTTGAGTAGCAGGAGTTAAACTATTAATCTGGTGTCAGTAAAATCAGATGTAGAATTGCTGGCTGGCTCCATATATGCAGACATGACTGGTTGAGGTTACTTTTTGAAAGACCTTTTCGAATGCAGAAGTTTTTGCCAGTGCCAGTAGGCTACTTTGTGACCCAGCGGTTTTCTGGAAGCATGTCACCCGTTGTTCGTCGTTAGAGTCTTCTATTTTGACCTTCAGTACAAGTCTGAAAATATTTTGTTGCATATGGAACAGCTGTATCTTCCAGATCTACAAGTTTATTTTGCAGTCTGCACGGGGACATGCCTTGTATGCAGTTGTCCTGTCGAATGTCGACAACCTTTGCATTCCATGGCATATAGGGCATAACGGGGATTGTAGGCGTGAGGCGTAATGGACTGGCAACCATATATTGAGGCGTGACCGACCAAACGACTGACAGGTTTTGCAAGTTTTCATTGTAATCTGTGACCCGGTCGCAATTAAACTATAAAAGAGTATTTCTACATTTTGTTATCGACACTTTTACTCAAGTAAAACATGTGAGTACTTCTTCCACCATTGCCCAGTTCTAGTACAGCTCGTTCCCATTCAAGGACAGCACAGCAGGCATTCCCTGTCATAGACCAGTACCACCTGGTCAGGATTCTGCTGATGTAATCAGTGCCAACAGCACAGCAGCACTCCAACAGTGTTCTTCCCCATCGTGTTATTATTATTATTAGTCTTGTTCTCTCTCTTTCTTGAGAAACCAGAAGAGCAAGAATATTATTACATCATCCCTCCAATAGAGTAATAGTGCTTTACTGGGACGGGCATAAAAGTAAACAAAGTCAAATTTGTTCTGATTTGAAGGTGAGTCAACTGTAAAACAGCTGCCAATGGCCCTATAAAATGAAAAAGGCCATGAATATAAATTGGATTTCAATTTAGCAGGACATCCAGCCAGCGTACTAAGACAATTTGGGAGAGATTTAAAAGAAATCTGTTTCATGGCAATTTCAACTTTTACCCATAGGCTATATATGTCTTTTCTGTTGGGACTGTCATCAGGGCTGATGCAATGACATTATGTACATTCACTCTGCACAATGCAGTGGATTTATGGTTGTTCGACTGAACCCAGGAAATGAATCCACAAATTGAACTAAGTGCCTCCATTGATGTCGCTCTGAGACAGTGCATTTGCAAGCATTGTGCAATCTTCATGGATTCAGTTCTTCTCTCTCTCCCCCACATTAATGTAGTTTAGTCCTGTTATAAGACCGCCGATTAACCTGTCTCACAGTAACAAGATTATTCTGCAGGGCTCCCACCCAATGGGCTCCCAGCAATGAAGCTGAGAAGACAGCCTGCACACGTCTTACCCAAGGGTGCTTTGTACGCTTTCAAACTGCAGAGTGAAACATGACATTGCATGTCCTCTGTTTTGAGTAGATTACACTGTTTCTGCAGTGAAAGGCCTTTTTCCAACTCCTTCTGAGTTTATATGATATTCAACTTCTTCCAACTCCTGCTATGAGCTTATATGATATCCAAGCAGTCTTCTTGGATTGGATGTGTGGATGTGTATGTATTCTTGCATTGGCCAGAATGTTTCACATTTGTTGGATTACCTGACGAAGAAGACCAGACACGTGGAGAATGTTGACGTCAATAAAATGCACTGTGGGAGCAGCAAAACTAGTGTGTGGGTAATCCTCTCTCTTTTTGGACAATTGTGGGGAAACTAGCTACATTAAAACTGAGGCAAGGCATAATGTACATACTTCCGCATGCACAAAGATCACAGGAAGGCTTCACCATTAAGCCTCACTTCCTAATTACACTGGTCCTATTTTGGGTCAGGGGGCCATGACATTAAGGGTGATCGATGGTGAAATCTATACTCCCATATTTTTTAAACACTATGGTTTAACCAGGCAGTGGACCTTATTGCATTCTACTGATTTGAATCTGAAGTGGGTTTTAATGATTGTACCTATCACCTCAAGTGAGAGTGATTGTAACGATTGTGTATGTGTATGGGTATGTTTTTTTTGTTCTGTTTTTTTTTTACTCCAAAATTGTGTCATTTGGAGTCGTAATCACAACCTACCTTCAATCCAATCGGAGGTTTATAATACTCCTCGTCTAGTTTAGCTGTTAAGTCACTATTGATTCTTTCAGTGCCATTGCCGTTGATTAATAGCAATTGAAGCCTATTTTTTTATACTACGCTTACCGCCATTGCCGTTGATGAATGGCAATTGCGCTTTTATAGTGCATTCGATCGATCGAGCCATAATGCTACTTACATTAGCCGGTTAGCTAGCTATGATGTTGTCACAGAACTGGATCGTCCATCTTAGATCGTCGTCGCCATAATAATCCATTCTATCTGTTTTTCAATCGCCTGTATCTCCTGTGTGCCAGATGGCATTTTTGGTCAAAACGTTTCTTTGACGGCACAGAGCCGGCGATGTGGACCTCTCCAGTGCCCCGGTTTGGATTCATCTTGTATAAATAAGGCCTGTCCAGGCTCCGTTGAGCTTACTAGGATAATACTACTTCCGGTAGACTGGAAATGTGGCTTTTCAAAATAAGTGCTCGAATGGGAAAAATGCTGGCGTGAATTAGATTCAAATTTTTCAATAAATGCTAGCGGAAATCTCAGAAATTGATTGGGGTTTAATATGTTCCAAGGCACAAACGCAAACTATCAATACTAGATTAAGACTAATTCAGTATAATTGGATAATGAGAATTTACATAACCCCGGAGAAAGTAAATAAATTTGATCCAAACATTCCTGATTTATGTTATAAATGTGGGGAACATAAAGGTACACTGTTCCACTGCTTATGGGAATGTGAGGAGATTAAAACATTTTGGAGGTCTGTGGTCCATTATGTCTCTCAGATTACGTCAGGTCCAGTTCCTCTTTGTCCTAAATTATGTATACTCAGTATTTATCCATTAAATTGTACACTAAATAGTAATGAAAAAAGAATGACCGACCTTTGCCTGTTACAGGCCAGACGCTCAATTGCGCTATGCTGGAAGAATGTCAATGCCCCTACGATCGGCTTTTGGCTGAGGAATTTAACAACCAGTTTGGCACATGAGAAACTAACTTATGTAATTAGGAAGAAACCTGAGGTATTCTATAAGATATGGGAGAAGTTCTTGGACTTCATTAAGCGAGGTGATATTGAAGAGGCTTTGGATGTATAGTGGTTAACTGAGTAGTCAGCTGGGGGGTGGGGGTAGGGAACTGTGATGGACATTGTGAATCTGTTTGTTTAACTGTATGTAATGTGTTTTATTTTCGTTTTATTTTTCGTTTTGTCATTATTTATTTTTGTTTTGTATTTATTATTGTCAAATCATTTCGTGATAAGATTTTGTTTGTATTTGTGCTGCCAGGGGGATGTGGGGGGGGGAAATATATGTCAATTGTTGAAAACTAGAATTTCGTGCGCGCTACGCGCGCACTCATCCCAGAGCGACTTTGCCACGCACTATGGGAAGAAATAAATGGCGGGAGTTGACTCCACATGTAGTAACGAATGGGTTATTGGAAATGTACCATTGTTTTGTCCTGAATATTTCCACAGCCTAAGTACTAAAGGATTGTGACTGTGGGACAGACATACAGTCTGACATACAATAGGCTACACGTGTGCACAGTGAATAAACAATGACCTATATGCCCAGAGTTCTTAAATTAACATAGTTGGATTTTAACAGAAAGACAATGCCATAAATCAGTCAAAGTAAGTGACAGACTCAACAGTAGCACACAGCATGCAAGGCAGCGATGCATGCATGCAAACATGTTTGTCCAGCTGAGATTTAGTGTCTCCATCTCTCTGTGGAAGAGGTTGCACATGACCTGTACGGCCACACTGAGGCGCTCCAACACAAACACAGACACAAAACAACACCACGCTGTTTGTCCAGTTGACCCAAATCAACACCAATACCTAGCCTGTTTGTCCAAAACACAGTATCTGCTGGCCACGTGTCTACTTCGCCACAACCTAATGTTAGTAACAAATGTAGGGGAGAGCCGCCAAGGTTGTAACGCTTCACGGTTGTAACATGGACGTTATATCTTGATTGGTCAACGCCACCATGACGCCATCGCGTCAGTATGTGTACAGCAACGTACTCTACGTGGCCAGGAGTTTGAAGTTTGAAGTGTTTACCTTCAAAATGCGTCTAATTTTACACCTGGAGTATATGTGTGGTACAATTTGTGTCTTTGGTGTTGGTGAATAAAAATCCACATGGATGTGTTCATGCTTATGTTCTTCATTAGTTTGCATCGTGTTTAGACGGAATTCACGTTCATTCTGGTCTGTAAGCAACTGCAAAGAAAACTTGCAAAAGCGGGTCATTTGTAACATGTGTTACAAATGGTCCGCTTCCATTCAATGCCATTATATGTAATATTTACATATTTGACATATTGGCCAATATTATATGTTCTGAAATGGTATTGTATCGTGTAGTGTATTCTGAAATTAGTTTAGGGTTGTATAACGTTGTACAACTCAATCAATCAAACGTTTGTTTAATCAATGTATTGCCCCATTGAAAAAAAAGAAATGGCCAAACTGGTACTGGTACACCCGATACTATTTAATATTTCCCTTATGTTTGATACATTTTCTTATCACATCCATGGTATGAAAACAATGCTAAGGAGTTGCTTCAATGAAATGTAATTGCTTTAAGCTGAGAACGATATGTTTAATGGTGTTTTTTAGCGTTGTTACATTTATCATGCATGCCGTTACAATTGATCCGATATGCGCAGCAAATGTAACACTGAAACAGCGTCCACGTTCGGTTGAATAACTCCCGACCTGTTTTATCAAAAAAATAACTTGAAGTGGTTTATGGTAGCTGACATGTGTAGGTCCGTTGCCTGAAAATATTACATGTGTAGCTAAACGGATCTCTGAGTAAAAGAATGAAACGTGCAAAATGTGACATCCTTGGCGGCTCTCCCCTATTAGTTTACTCACAGCACAGCACCGTCACTCCTGTCAGTTATTTTGTCCTAATAACTTGAAGTGGTTTATGGTAGCTGACATGTGTAGGTCCGTTGCCTGGAAATATTACATGTGTAGCTAAAGGGATCTCTGAGTAAAAAAATGGAACGTGCAAAATATGTTCTAAAATTGTATTGTATTGTGTAGTGTATTCTAAAATTAGTTTAGGGTTGTATAACGTTGTACAACTCAATCAATCAAACGTTTGTTTAATCAATGTATTGCCCCATTGAAAAAAAAGAAATGGCCAAACTGGTACACCCGATGCTATTTAATATTTCCCTTATGTTTGATACATTATCTTATCACATCCATGGTATGAAAACAATGCTAAGGAGTTGCTTCAATGAAATGTAATAGCTTTAAGCTGAAAACGATATGTTTAATGGTGTTTTTTAGCGTTGTTACATTTATCATGCATGCCGTTACAATTATTCCGATATGCGCAGCAAATGTAACACTGAAACAGCGTCCACGTTCGGTTTAATAACTCCCGAGCTGTTGTGTGTATTGCGTGGTTAAAAGGCCGTGTGTTTGTGTTGTAAACAACTCATGTTATGTCTGCGCACACTGTATGTTGCTATGGCTGCTGACGTTAGCATGTGTGCTATCAGGCAAAAGCTGAGATAGATATGCAACTACTACTGGGGAAAATGCCATACAAAACACAACACCTAATTTCGGAATGTTATTGTGACCTATTGAGCACAATCAGACCATCATGATTTGCTTGCTGGACCTATAATTAATTTATTAGCATTAAATGTCCACTCGCCCATCCAAAAGAAAAGCAAGATGGCTGCGACAGATTGTGAGCGCGACGGACTACGGAGGCCAGGAGGAACAGAGCTGGTGACGTAAGAGGCAGGCAGTGTTGCCAGGTTTGCGAATTGTAAGCGAGTTGCAGTGTATGCAAGTAGCGTGGTTAAATTCCTTGTTTCTCGGCGTGTTGTGGCACCCGTTTATCTGCTGGCTCGATCGTGATTTTCATAAAAGTAATATTTGCAGAGTAAATAAGAAACTTGAACGGCTAAAAAATAGGCTATGTCAGTTCGGGGAGGGTGGCGAATTTATTTTGCATATAGAGATGTGTGGTGAAAGTGTGGTTCGGTCGGAGATAGAGCATGAAGAATGAGTATGGGTACAACTTCTCACTTGTATAAATAGATACTTATGTTAGCGGTGTTAAGAGGCAAGGCAGAAACAGAAGGTGTGGTTTGTATACCATGCTTTTTGTGCAGCTTTATAGCTCTGCAAAACCAAAAGAGAAAAAAAAACTAAAAACAGGTGGTATTCTATTTCATACAGTCCATGGTCCATCAATATGGATATGTGAAACCAAACATACTATGATGTTATGATAAGGACTCATGGAGACTCCTCCTTTGGCATGACTGCTCAAAGCCTGCGGTGAATCGCTGGCTTATCCGCCCATGTGACACATCCTGTTCAAATTCACATTCGTTATTTCAAAGCTTTATTAGTCAATGCCTGGCCAGTAACCATGGGAAGAAAACCGAGAGGTCTTTACCAAGCTCTGCACATTGGCCTTTCGTGTAATATGTTCCACATGTGGCATCATCAGACTGATGTATTACCACAAATCGGAGACATTTTGTTATTCAGTCTGAATGGTAAAGATCAGACTGTGTAGGGACTATATGATATTACGCTAATGGTTATTTAATGACTGCACTTGTGTGGTATTCCCATGCTACTCTGCAGCAAGAAAAAAAGCTTCTCTCGTATTTGTTACTCGTTAGTCGTGAACACATACAAAAACATACATTAACCACTTGAGCCCCATTCAGCGCTAATAGCGCTATATACATTTTGGCCATTTGAAAATAGCCGATCTACAAGCTCACAATGCGCCAAGGTGCGACACATTGTCACCTGGAGCGGTTATGTGCAATGCCACCGATGTGGTTCATGGAATAAATCTATAGAAAGTCCCTTTGTTGTGTGACGACTGATTATATGTGCTTTCTTCTCCACCAGACAGAGAATGAGCTGCGAGAAGTGTGGAACATGACGGGCCACCAGGGGGACAGATGGAACCAGGCTGAGATCCCCTTGAGGAAGCTGAGGAACTTTGAGGTGATCTTCGAGGGGGTCCGCACCAGGGACGTGAGCGGAGGCGCCGCCTTGGATGACCTGGAGTTCATAGATTGCTCTCCCAGTGAGTGTCAGGGCTGGGCTACACTGGGGACGGAATTGGGTGCGCACTGGTACGCTGCCGTTATAATCAATGGAACCTGGCTGGGGTGCAGAGGTTGTGCGTAAGCTCCGCGAGTGAATCTTTTTTTTGTGTGTGTGCTCTATTTTTGCGCGTGTTCACGGGGGTTACACAGACCTTCGCCTCGCCTTCAGAGGGAAAAAACAGGAGATTATAAACTTCAGAAGCTGGAGGAGAGATTAATGGTTTAAAACTGAATTGTGCTGTGTCTCACATTATCCCAGATAGATACTGTTTGAATAGATAAGGGAAAATAACTGCCCGTAATAGAGAAAACAACCTACAGTATGCAAATCTTTAGCGATGCTAATCACAGGCATTATGTGGCACCTTGGCCCTATACATGCATAATGTGGATCAAATTATGTTATACTGTTGTCAGCATTTACTTGTGCAGCTCCCTTTTTAATTTGCATTCCTGCTCCATTTAGGTATACTTCTTACTTCTATGTGTAACACCCGGTATTCGAACTCGAGTCCAACATCTTAACCACTATACCAAAGGGATATCCCTCTGGCCCGGGGGAGATATTAGACTTTTGAGGTTTATTTCCCATACATTTCTTTTTTTTGTGGGTTTTTCCTTTATTTTTATTTTATTTTTTTATAGAGGGACAGACAGTAGGCTGACAGGAAATGGGGGAGTGACATGCAGTAAAGGCCGTCGGGATCGGGAGTCGAGCCCGCGGCACACTGCCAGACTGGTCTACCGGCCAAGGTGCCTGGACCGCTGACACACGGCCCAGGCCTTCCCATTCCCATACATTTTAAACTACTTTAAAATGTAAAAAGAATAGTAAAAATGTCAGATAAGTTTAGGGATAACGGTAAAATGCAATCCAATTAAAATCCAATTTATTTTCAGTGGAAACCCTTGGGGCTCTCAGAGCCACCAGTATTGTACAGCAGTCAAGTATAGCAGACATGAAGTCCACATGCCAAACCCTTTTTAAAATACAATGGCTCCTCAATGTTGGATCCAGTTTTTCCGGTCCTTCGGTTCGGGATCCCAACCCTATTGCACATGTTGTGATTGCAGACTAGATCCACCTGAAGCCCAGAAGCCTAACATTACCTGTCTGTTTATCAGACCCACAATGGCAGCTGACAGATGCTATTATCAGATACAGTAATTGAGCAGGCCCTGGCACAGGAATGAACACCATGTGGCATCTGTCCAGAAGCTCCAGCCAAGATATTGGCTAAATTCAGTCGCCAGAGGCAGCACAGCAGTTAAGTTGCTGGTACAGGGTAAGTAAATGTACTGTAATATTGCAGTAGATACGGGAATAACATAACAAGAAGCAACAGTATACAGTACACCTGTATAGCCTATGGCAGTGGTTCCCAAACTTTTTTAGCTCAAGACCCCAAAGTGAAATTGGACTTTTGCCCGGTACTAAGCTAGTGAAAATAACAGATCTACAAGCTCTCAACGAGTCCCTTCGCGCCTGTTGTGAGATCTGCTATTTTCACTACTTGTTTTCTAATTTATGGAATTTCTTAGTTAAATGTTTTTCAAAAGTGTTTTGAAATAAATAATAATTGTAAACAATGTAGGAAAAAATTCCGAGTTGTGGGTCTGACCCACTAGCCGACAGTACTGCAGAACTAACCAAAACAAACACACAGAGAGAGAGAGAGATGGAGAGATGAATACCAACAAGTACACCCACAGATAAAAGGAAAGCAAGCAGACATTCATACAAGTACGCAGGAACACAAATGAGCATAAGACAACTGTGTCTGTATAGAAAGGAATGAAGCTAACACAGATGTGTTCCATTGGGTTGTATATTCATCCAAAATAGATTTGGAGTGTATTCTGATCTTCTGGATTCCAGTTCCACTCTGTTCACTGTCTGTCCTGGTTACAGTACTCATTTAATTTCTTCATCTCTATGACGCACACGCACGTAAGCGCACACAGACACACATGCACACGCACCCATCAGCACTGTTGTGTTCAGTCAAAACAAGGCCAGACAGGAGAGAGTGGAGTGATTACTCTGGAATGCCTTCGCCCGCCTTTTGTTTACTTCTTCTATGCTTCTCAAATCCTCTGGTGCCAACTATGCACATGCATGTGTGTTGTTGTACACACATGCACGCTGTTACTGATTGCACTACTCTTATGGTCAACAGCCCTGATGAGTAATCAGGGCTGTTGATGGTCCGTTCCAAATAGAAAAGGCATACGGCCAGATACTGTAGACTCAGCAGTCTAATTACGTTAAATGGTTTTATGATTTATTGTAAATTGTGCCTCTCTTGAGCAATTTTCTGTCATAATTCTCAATGCTCATGGTTCCCTCTCTGACCTGAACCTTTGACGTGCATGGAAGAGCACACCTTCAGGTGCTGCCAACTAAGCTTGATCTATCTGTCTGGTACCCCAATAAATCATATGACTCAACCTTTTCAAAATTATCATATTTGACCTGGTGACCCCCCCCCAAAAAAAATCATGTGGCAACCCCCCTGGGGGTCCCAACCCACAGGTTGGGAATGTAACATTACTTCACCTATAATGTGTCCTTGCATGCTCTCCTGTTTCCGTGTCCATGTGCGTGCGTGTTTTACAGGTGCTGTGGTGCCAGCCAGTTGCCCCGCGGCCTCAGACTTTGTGTGTCATAGCAGTGGCGACTGCATCGAGTCCTACCTGGTGTGCGACAACAAGCCTGACTGCACGGATGAATCAGACGAGATAGATTGCAGTGAGTATAGAGCGTCACAGTCCCGTCCCCTTTCATGACGACGCCAGGCCCAGGAAATGAATCCCAATGCATTTGTCCCCATAGACATTTCAAAACTTATTTTATTTAAAGACCTTTTAAGCGTTGTACGAAGCCAACTCTTGTCGTGACAAATCATGACAACACACACAATATTTTGGACCAAACAAATAATTACAAAGAAGAAAAAAACGGCAGCTTACAACACTTTTTGTTGTTTTATTTTTGTAGAAGAGGCAAACTAATATTGTTTATGCCGTTTGCTTTGATTGAATAATTGATTGAACACATACGTTGTACTATGATTTGGGTGTGTATTCTAAATAAAGTGTTAGTGTTGATTATCGTGTATTAATCTTATTATAGTAAACTAATACTATTATACTAAAATAGATACAGAAGACCTTTTTTAAGTTTTTACAGTACAATGTTTCAAGTTTACACATAAATAACACAATAATCCAAATCAAATCATATCATATTATGGCGTACATGTTCAATCAAGTATTCCATCAAAGCAAACGGCATAAACAACTAGAACTGCACTCTGCCGAGTGCATACTTGCTTGTTGCACACTAGTAGGCCATAAATGGCCAACTATTGCGCAAGCAGAGCGCGCAAGTACTTTCGACCTCTGTAAACTGTCACATCTCAGTATCTCTGTGAAGGAACGTTTGAAATGTATAATCATTAGGTGTAACTATTTGCTACTAGTGCGCAATTTGATGCGTATGCAAAAAAAACTGCAAATCTGTGCCTGGTTTGCTGGGACCAGATTACACAAATGACCATATTTCTTACGTCATTGAGAGCTAGTCATACATATACACACCACGTACTCTGGTCCCAGCAGATCAGGCACAATTAGCTATTTTATTTTTACTGATTATGTATATAGTATACGTATGATTATATACTATATAGAGTATGTAGTTGTAATTTGATTAGCAGTATACTGTGGTTACTTTGTGCCAAAACGTGACAGCCGTCAACCATTTGATGGGTATGCAAGAAAAACAGCAAATCTGTGCCTGGTTTGCCGGGACCAGATTACACAAATGACCATTTTTCTTACGTCATCATTGAGAGCTAGTCATACATATACACACCACGTACTCTGGTCCCAGCAGATCAGGCACAATTTGCTATTTTATTTTTACTGATTATGTGTATAGTATACGTATGACTAGCTCTAAATGATGACGTAAGACATATGGTCATTTGTGTAGTCTGGTCCCAGCAAACCAGGCACAGATTTGCTGTTTTTTTTGCATACCCATCAAATGGTTGACGGCTGTCACGTTGAAGAGACCGGTCGAAATTATTACTTGCGCGCTCTGCTTGCGCAAGTAATAACAATCAGACTATCCAGCATAGCTATATCCACCTGGACAGTCAAGACGGGTAGTGTCGGTAGGCCAATCAGAGGCAGACGGGGCGTTATACCATGTCTATGCTCGGACGCAAAATAGATTCACACCATCGCCATTTGTCCTCTGGGTGTTTGACAGCTGGCTTTAGAAGCCACCTGTACAAAACACAAACGCATTACGGCCTGTCGACCAGATTCACGGGGCGGCGACTCACGCCAAGTATGACCTGGCCATGGCCGCTGTTTTATAACGGTCAGTGGAAACAGCTGTGCAACAGGAGTCATGCTGGTTGTCTTCCTCACTGCGTCCTTCCACTCCAGATCACATCGTGAGCCTGCCAGGTGCGTGCAACTTCAACATGCCAGAGGACCAGTGGGAGGACACCTGCCAGCTGTCTCAGAACACTGACGATGACTGTGACTGGACGATAGGTCAGATGACCCAGACGCCAGGAGCCGGACCCCATGTTGACCACAACCCTGGTCAGTCGTGCATGCACGCACACACACACGCACACACACACGCAGGCGCGCACACACACACACACACACACACACACACACACACACACACACACACTGTTGGCCCAACGCTTGAAGTGGCCACTGCAAATTTGCAGACTACCTTCAATAGATCTCAATTGGCTCTAATTAAGCTTAAACTTGTTTTGAACAAAACGCATGGTATGTACTAGGTCTCCAAACACAAATTCCTCTACTGGTATTTACACTGAACAAATTGAGCTTGTCACATGATACATCTTATGAAATACCTGGGGCATTTGGCTAGTTGCCAAGCTCTCATTTAACCCATTCTGAACGGGAACCCATTTTGGTGTTAGCATCACGTTATGCTTTAGCTATTGAAAAATAGCAGATCTACAAGCTTGTAGGTCTGCTATTTTTAGAAAAATCGAAGAGCGACTGACATTTTTAGAATCTGATCTCAGGTCAGAATGGGTTAATCAGACCAGTGTGTGTCCAGTGGAAACCTCGTATGAATCTGATCTCAGGTCAGAATGGGTTAAGGTCCATGCGTGGACTGGATCACCTAACCAAAACATTATAGAGGACAGATTGTTTTCCTATATTGAAACAAGTCCTGTTTTTCTCTTGCTTATAGAAAGACTATTGTGTTTGATTATGGTGATGTGCTGTATATATGCATGATTCATTCATCACTCTGATAACAGCGGGAGAACAACGGTGACTCTGGGCGATACAAATCTCCTAGTTGGCATTCCTGCTATCATTATGTCCTCGTATAGGTGGTATATTTCCTCCACCATTGTTGTCGCTAAACAATGTTCAAAGACACTTGGATAATCCATTTTTTACTCAGAGCTGCATGCCCTCTGAGTAGTCCCAGAGCAGCACTCTGAGTTTTAATGCTGCTGCTTGGAGGAGCACTCTGAATGTCTGAACGAGCAGAGAGCACCTTGGGTGAGCTCTGGCACTCTCCCACAGCGTTTTTTCAAATGCACCAATGATTAGGTATTGAAATATTCTATACAGCCACTTTTTGTGAGGTAAAGTTTATTTACGCATAAAGAGCTTTCAAATAAAACGTTACAAGGTGCTGTAGGCTACATGCATACTAATAGCCACAAATTAAAACATATGAAGCTATTAAAAGAAAGCATAAAACAAAACAAGTGGAAAACAGCATTACAGAAAAGAGCATTACAGTATATTACGTTCATTTTTGTTATCCGAAATGGTCGAGAAATGACAGAGTTACCGTGTGGGGGTCCCCGGAACATCCAGACCCCCAGGAACACACCCAGGGGCCGGGCGAGCCGCCCCACTTTCGAAACGTTTGAGAAATGACTTACCGTGTGGGGGTCCCCAGTGTGTGCGTGTGTTAGGCTGCGCAACAGTGACACTTGATGGTGAAAACCAACCACGCTATTTTTGTGCTCAGGCAGCCAGCCAGGGACCCAAGGACACACAAAGCTCCGTAATGGAGTGGCTGCACCGCTCAGAAACGGCTTTCCGGAATTCTCCTTTAACAGATCATTTCAGACTGACCTTGAACTTGAGGAAAAGACCAGCATTTTGTCAGAGTGAGGGGCACACAACAAATTAACTCTGTCAGGGTGCGACCTACTCCTTAATCCCCTTCTCTCTATTGGCTGTCACCGCTGGTCGCCACACTGTTGCCTTCATGTGATTGGTCGGCTTTAACCGCCTATTGAACTAAGTGATGGATGCATCCACCAGAGTTTCATAGAATGTTATGTCATAGAATAGAACTTATTACCCCGCTACACACAACCAATCGATAGGCCTAGCCAGCCGTAGCCTCCATGTACTGTACACATACACAGTGCTGAATGCTGAACAAAATGTAAGGGGTGTACGAAAGCGATATGGGGGGCAGTGTAAACAGTTGCAACTTGGGATAATGGATGGTGGAGTAAAAAGAACCAAACTCTCTTGAGATTATAGAAAAAAGCGGAGATGATCCGGGCACACTTAATAGGTAAAAAGGAGGAAAACTTTATTCAACCGACATGTTTCGACCTATACGGTCTTCATGATGTCTTGAGATCATACTTTGCATCTGAATGTAACACATGCATACTCAACTACTCTTAGAGCTGAGTCCACTGTGGTGGAGGAGGGCAGTAGTAGGGTATGCTGTGGTCCACTGTGGTGGAGGAGGGCAGTAGTAGGGTATGCTGTGGTCCACTGTGGTGGAGGAGGGCAGTAGTAGGGTATGCTGTGGTGCACTGTGGTGGAGGAGGGCAGTAGTAGGGTATGCTGTGGTCCACTGTGGTGGAGGAGGGCAGTAGTAGGGTATGCTGTGGTGCACTGTGGTGGAGGAGGGCAGTAGTAGGGTATGCTGTGGTGCACTGTGGTGGAGGAGGGCAGTAGTAGGGTATGCTGTGGTGCACTGTGGTGGAGGAGGGCAGTAGTAGGGTATGCTGTGGTCCACTGTGGTGGAGGAGGGCAGTAGTAGGGTATGCTGTGGTCCACTGTGGTGGAGGAGGGCAGTAGTAGGGTATGCTGTGGTCCACTGTGGTGGAGGAGGGCAGTAGTAGGGTATGCTGTGGTCCACTGTGGTGGAGGAGGGCAGTAGTAGGGTATGCTGTGGTGCACTGTGGTGGAGGAGGGCAGTAGTAGGGTATGCTGTGGTCCACTGTGGTGGAGGAGGGCAGTAGTAGGGTATGCTGTGGTCCACTGTGGTGGAGGAGGGCAGTAGTAGGGTATGCTGTGGTCCACTGTGGTGGAGGAGGGCAGTAGTAGGGTATGCTGTGGTCCACTGTGGTGGAGGAGGGCAGTAGTAGGGTATGCTGTGGTCCACTGTGGTGGAGGAGGGCAGTAGTAGGGTATGCTGTGGTCCACTGTGGTGGAGGAGGGCAGTAGTAGGGTATGCTGTGGTCCACTGTGGTGGAGGAGGGCAGTAGTAGGGTATGCTGTGGTCCACTGTGGTGGAGGAGGGCAGTAGTAGGGTATGCTGTGGTCCACTGTGGTGGAGGAGGGCAGTAGTAGGGTATGCTGTGGTCCACTGTGGTGGAGGAGGGCAGTAGTAGGGTATGCTGTGGTCCACTGTGGTGGAGGAGGGCAGTAGTAGGGTATGCTGTGGTCCACTGTGGTGGAGGAGGGCAGTAGTAGGGTATGCTGTGGTCCACTGTGGTGGAGGAGGGCAGTAGTAGGGTATGCTGTGGTGCACTGTGGTGGAGGAGGGCAGTAGTAGGGTATGCTGTGGTCCACTGTGGTGGAGGAGGGCAGTAGTAGGGTATGCTGTGGTCCACTGTGGTGGAGGAGGGCAGTAGTAGGGTATGCTGTGGTCCACTGTGGTGGAGGAGGGCAGTAGTAGGGTATGCTGTGGTGCACTGTGGTGGAGGAGGGCAGTAGTAGGGTATGCTGTGGTCCACTGTGGTGGAGGAGGGCAGTAGTAGGGTATGCTGTGGTCCACTGTGGTGGAGGAGGGCAGTAGTAGGGTATGCTGTGGTCCACTGTGGTGGAGGAGGGCAGTAGTAGGGTATGCTGTGGTGCACTGTGGTGGAGGAGGGCAGTAGTAGGGTATGCTGTGGTCCACTGTGGTGGAGGAGGGCAGTAGTAGGGTATGCTGTGGTCCACTGTGGTGGAGGAGGGCAGTAGTAGGGTATGCTGTGGTCCACTGTGGTGGAGGAGGGCAGTAGTAGGGTATGCTGTGGTCCACTGTGGTGGAGGAGGGCAGTAGTAGGGTATGCTGTGGTCCACTGTGGTGGAGGAGGGCAGTAGTAGGGTATGCTGTGGTCCACTGTGGTGGAGGAGGGCAGTAGTAGGGTATGCTGTGGTGCACTGTGGTGGAGGAGGGCAGTAGTAGGGTATGCTGTGGTCCACTGTGGTGGAGGAGGGCAGTAGTAGGGTATGCTGTGGTCCACTGTGGTGGAGGAGGGCAGTAGTAGGGTATGCTGTGGTCCACTGTGGTGGAGGAGGGCAGTAGTAGGGTATGCTGTGGTCCACTGTGGTGGAGGAGGGCAGTAGTAGGGTATGCTGTGGTGCACTGTGGTGGAGGAGGGCAGTAGTAGGGTATGCTGTGGTGCACTGTGGTGGAGGAGGGCAGTAGTAGGGTATGCTGTGGTCCACTGTGGTGGAGGAGGGCAGTAGTAGGGTATGCTGTGGTCCACTGTGGTGGAGGAGGGCAGTAGTAGGGTATGCTGTGGTCCACTGTGGTGGAGGAGGGCAGTAGTAGGGTATGCTGTGGTCCACTGTGGTGGAGGAGGGCAGTAGTAGGGTATGCTGTGGTGCACTGTGGTGGAGGAGGGCAGTAGTAGGGTATGCTGTGGTCCACTGTGGTGGAGGAGGGCAGTAGTAGGGTATGCTGTGGTCCACTGTGGTGGAGGAGGGCAGTAGTAGGGTATGCTGTGGTCCACTGTGGTGGAGGAGGGCAGTAGTAGGGTATGCTGTGGTCCACTGTGGTGGAGGAGGGCAGTAGTAGGGTATGCTGTGGTCCACTGTGGTGGAGGAGGGCAGTAGTAGGGTATGCTGTGGTCCACTGTGGTGGAGGAGGGCAGTAGTAGGGTATGCTGTGGTCCACTGTGGTGGAGGAGGGCAGTAGTAGGGTATGCTGTGGTCCACTGTGGTGGAGGAGGGCAGTAGTAGGGTATGCTGTGGTCCACTGTGGTGGAGGAGGGCAGTAGTAGGGTATGCTGTGGTGCACTGTGGTGGAGGAGGGCAGTAGTAGGGTATGCTGTGGTGCACACTGTGAGGTTTGAGGTGGCCCTAAATCGGTTCTTTTGCTCATGTGGAAAACCCCCCCACTTTGTTCTGCTGACGCCTGGGTGCCATCTCATCTCCAGGCCTAGCAGAGCCCAAGAATCCTTTCCCACAATCCACAGCGCTTGGCTGTGTTAAACTACAGGCTTTTTCACAACAAACCCAGACTGCTGTCTTCATCTGGTCTGAACAAACGGCCTTAAAGTGGCAGATTCCATGGCTCTACTTATACTGTTGCTTCACTTGCTCAGCTTGTAGCAGATTGGAGAATCTGCTGAGAGCACAGTACCCACCGTCTGTGTTGTCAGGTCTGCTTATTATAAGCAACTTTTGTGTGTGCGTGCGCGCGCAAGCAACCTATGGAACAGCACGCTCTTAGAACACAACTGTGTCATTGTACTGCATTTAAAAAGAAACACAGTTGCACTTGCAGTGTGTCTGGGTAAACTATATATATACAGTATTGATGTGTCCAATGCTGGGGTTTAAGTCGTTAAGTAATGACCTTGAATAAATGTGCTTATAGTTTACCTTCACGTTATCTCTCAAAGGCGGTGGAGGAAACTTCCTGTATGTGAACTCGGCCGCTCAGAGGGAGGGCGACGTTGCCAGGGTGACCACCCGGAGTCCCTTCCCGGCCAGCATCGGCCTGTGTCACCTGAGGTTCTGGTTCTACATGCACGGCTCTGAGCGCATGGGCACTCTGAAGGTAACACCAGTGTTGTTTTCGTCGACAAAAACTTGCGTCTGAGCACGGAAATAGCATAATGGTTGTTTTTCACCACCTGTGCGCAACCTAACACTCACACAAACACACACACACACACACACACACACACACATATTAACTGTATATATGATGATTTTGGGTGTGCCTGTACAGTACAGTACAGTACAGTACAGTACAGTACAGTACAGTACAGTACAGTACAGTACGGTACAGTACATTACTGCCGGAATTGGCCTGGCCCCCTGGGCGCGTTCCTACTTCCTGGGGGTCTGGATGTTCCGGGGACTCTCCGGGGACCCCCACATGGTAACTCTCTCATTTATCTACCGTTTCGGACGTGGGGCGGCTCTCTGGGACCGGGCCGGCACCCTGGCCGTGGTCCTGTATAGTGTATAGGACCATATGTCATTGTCCATGACCATTCTTTTTTTAATTATTATTTGAAAAAACATTTGAAAATAGTGAAAATGTGTCTCGTCACTCTTTTTTGGCAACATTTTTGGCCGTGCACCACTAGCCTAGCTGTTACCTCCTGACCTAGCTGACACCCCCCCCACCCTGCACAGTAGCATGATGCCATACAGTTGAATTATTGAAAAATAAAGTGACTATAATATTATAATGTCAATATAGGCAATATGTAAATGACGGTGCATTCACTGACACCATAAAACCGCCATTTCCCGTTTTCATGTCACGCACCCCCTAGAGGCCGCTCGTGCACCACAAGGGGTGCACACAGCTTGGGAACCTCTAATAAATAGTGAGTGATAGCAACGATATTTACCATTTGCCCTGCCACAAGCAGTACACCGATAATAATTTTACTTTATTTGCACTTATTAACGTATTTACTCATCTATATCAACGGTTCTCAAAGTGAGGTCCGGGGTCCCCCAGCGGACCTCACGAGATGGGTCAAATGTGGAGAACAAATTTCACTGCGGTAACGTGTGTGACAAATCGTACGACTTTGAGTTAACTCAGTGTACAAATGGACCCAGGCCATAAGGGACCATTATGGTTCCATTTGTACACTCTCAGAGTTGGTGGTCTAAGTTTGAGAACCACAGGTATTGTAATTGTATAGCAACCATTTCCGGTTCTGGAAACGGTTCCAGATGTGATGGAACCGGTTCCTCAATATTCATCTAGTTCCGGATCCCAAACCGTCCCTTCCATGTCCACCAGGTCTACACGCTCGGACCCAGTGGCACCAGCCTGCTGATGTGGGCGGCCAGCGGCAACCGAGGCAACCAGTGGACCTATGCCAAAGTGATCCTGTCCAATCCGGCGCCCTTCCGAGTGACCTTTGAGGCAGAGGTCGGGGGGGACATGTGGACGGACATCGCCCTGGATGACGTCTCATACACTACAGAGTGTATGGTAGGAGGTACAGTATGCTACTGTACGTGGGGGAGTTTGCATGTTCTCCCTGTGTCCTTTCCCCGCCTGATGGAGGGGAAAGGAACTGGTTGGAATAAATAACATGATCCTTCCACTCGCTACGTCCCGGAATCTCCCCCCTGTCAGGTGATAAGAAGCGGCCTGCTGCTCACTTCCATTGAAGGAAGGATGAGCTCAGTTTGGGAGGTTGGCAGAGGGAGAGTAGCGCCCAGGATTACAGGTTAGACAATAATTGGCAAATGGGTTACAAAAACCGTGGGATAAACAAAAAAGACCTATTTCAAATATAGTGCAAATCGGCAAAGCCATAATGCGTCACGCTGCGATGCACTGTAGATCTGCCATTTTCACTATAAGACTTGCGAAAATGTCCGTAGTAATTTACTTGGGAAATATACTTTGTTCACCACTGTAAAAATAAAATGGGTTGAATTTGACATTCTGCGGGGTTAAATGATCACTCAGGATTTCACACTGTACTGTGTGGGCTGAGATAATGGAGCCTGCCCCACATGAACCCACTGTGTGTGATGTGTGGGTCAGTGCCCCAGGGGAGCGCCACAGCTCGCAACAGGCCACAAAAGCAATTACTTTTATATTGTGTGTTGTTTACACACACGCACACACACACACGCACACATTCTGTATATGTTGTGTTGTGCACGGTTGCACGCACAACTCAACCTCACCACCATTCCTGCCTTGCATCCTCCCTCTAAGTCTGCACCTAGCTGACTTAATTGCTTCTTTGATAGACACCTAGCATCCACCTCCCTCCACCTCTCTGACTTGCTTCTTGGACAGACACCTAGCATCCACCTCCCTCCACCTCTCTGACTTGCTTCTTGGACAGACACCTAGCATCCACCTCCCTCCACCTCTCTGACTTGCTTCTTGGACAGACACCTAGCATCCACCTCCCTCCACCTCTCTGACTTGCTTCTTTGACAGACACCAAGCATCCACCTCCCTCCACCTCTCTGACTTGCTTCTTTGACAGACACCAAGCATCCACCTCCCTCCACCTCTCTGACTTGCTTCTTTGACAGACACCAAGCATCCAACAACTAGCATTCACCTGGCTCCCTCCACCCTGGACAGAGATCCCTGCCATCATTGCCATGACAGAGGCTCTGTTTGTTAATTTACGCACGCACGCAAGCACGCGCACACACACACACACACACACACACACACACACACACACACACACACACACACTTTCTCACACACAGTGCTGCTGGACTACAATAAACGTATTGATGTGGGGTTAAACATGTGCACTGTCTTGAACAGTCCGTTTGTGTGTTGGGTAAGGTTAAGGTAAGGAGTGAGTTGTGCACTGTGGATGGAAGTGTATTATCCATAGTACATGCGTATCGTCTTTGTCAGGTGGAAATATAAATGTATATATACAAAACTGTTACTTTTCAATTCTAAAGTAGCAAAGGTAACAGAAGTTCAAACCGAGTCACGTGCCGTGTTTCAATGTTACTGATTTTTTTTCAGTCCTCCAGTTCTAGGCAACACAGAATGGGGGGGACGTTTTTACAACTCTAAGGTATATTGATGACCTACTGTAGTAAAATGTTCCCCTTGATCAGAATGTATACGTTATGTGTCCAATATCCGAAAATATAAAATGAACTGAACTCAACTGATCCTTTGCATCATGTCCGCCCGCAGGCCCTGTGACGCCCCAGCCCCTGACGTGCAGCGCGGACCACTTCCAGTGCGTCTACTCCTTCCAGTGTGTCCCGGTGAGCTGGAGGTGTGATGGTGAGCATGACTGCGCCGACCACTCGGACGAGGCCCAGTGTCCCAGCGCGGTGCCCGGCACCATGCCGCCCCAGGATCACTGCCAAACGGACCAGTACCAGTGTTCAGACTACCGCTGCCTCCCCTCCGTGCTGCGCTGTGACGGCGTCCCCGACTGCCCCGACGGGGAGGATGAATATGCCTGCCGTGAGTTCTTCACTCACATTTACTGCCGGAGTTAAAAGCATCGTCTTTACCTTGCCAGCGATTCAGTGCGTTATCACTGACCTTTGAAAAATCATAGAATATTATACTTCACAACGATCCACCCGTCGATCGCTTTGAAAGACGCAGTAGAGTCTTGTAGAGTCGGAGGGGGGAAGACATGTGTGGCCGCGATAATTCATTTCATAGTTGAATGTAGCTTGTTTTCGTCCAAAACCACCAGAAAGCAGAGAAAACAGTGTTTTTTAAAACAAATCTTTTAGCATTATCTTAAAGGGACACTTCACCCTTTTTGCAAAAAAATATATGTTAATGATGTTTAGAAGCTTTAGATCACTTTCCTCTGGGTATTTATGTGTGTAATATGTGGTTTTAGATAGATTGTAGCAGTGAGCCTGTTGTCTCTGATGTCATGGACACTGGTCTCACTACCTTCCTGGACTACAATTCCCATAATTATTTGGTGCACTGCTCCTCCTTGTGGATAGGGGGGAGAGCTGTCTTACTGAGACAACATGTAGTCCAGGAAGGAAGTGAGCCCAGTGTCCATGACATCAGAGACAACAGGCTCACTGCTACAATCTAAAATATCTAAAACCATATTACACACATAAAGACCCCCAGGAAAGTGTTCTAAAGCTTCTAAACGTCATTAACATATATTTTTTTTGCAAAAAGGTTGAAGTGTCCCTTTAAACCAGCTGAAAAATGTTGTGATCAAACCCCCCCACCCCCCAAGGACCACTGGAAGTCCCCAAACTCCACTTTGAGAACCGTGCACTGGTCTAGCTGCTGTAAACAAAGCATTCGCTGCACACAAGAGTGCTGATTTGCTTCCTCTTTTTGCAATGAGGAAGCAATCTGCCTTCTTGTGGAATCAGATTTCATTTATTGCTCCTATTCATATCCTGTAACTGAGACGAATTAAGAGCCCGCATGGGGCATGGATTGAATGGATTGGTGTAGCTTCCACACGGTACCCCCTGTGGAGAGCGAGCGTTCCGCCCTAGCAAAATGAATAAATTCTCTATTTGCGTATGGGTTGATGAAAGATCAAAGTATGCGTTTTCGACCATGTCAGCACTACCATTTGCTTTTAAATAATGCGTTGCGAATGACATATGGACATGTGTTTTTTGTTTAGACTGATTATAGGTTTACCTGTGCTCCTAGATTACCATTTTATGCATTTGATATTACCTCGTGTTTACCTTGCTTACTGTAATTTGCTCTGGCTACTCACACCATTCTCTGTTTCTCCTCCTCACGTTTCCTCTGTACCAGCGCTGCTCCAGTGTGCGCTGGGAGAACTGGTGTGTGAGAGTACATCTAGCTGTGTTCCCCTTCAGTGGCGCTGTGATCTCTCTGCTGACTGCCTCCCCTTCCGCACAGACGAGTCTAGCTGCGAAGGTAACATGTTCTCGTGTACTGTACCTACCTACCTCTGTTGGCCTGGCTGTAAACAAGTTCTTGAGCTTAGTCCAGTTACCCTGGGTAAACATAGTACCTTTCCTTTCCTTTGTCCAGTTACCCTGGGTAAACATAGTACCTTTCCTTTCCTTTGTCCAGTTACCCTGGGTAAACATAGTACCTTTCCTTTCCTTAGTCCAGTTACCCTGGGTAAACATAGTACCTTTCCTTTCCTTTGTCCAGTTACCCTGGGTAAACATAGTACCTTTCCTTTCCTTAGTCCAGTTACCCTGGGTAAACATAGTACCTTTCCTTTCCTTTGTCCAGTTACCCTGGGTAAACATAGTACCTTTCCTTTCCTTAGTCCAGTTACCCTGGGTAAACATAGTACCTTTCCTTTCCTTTGTCCAGTTACCCTGGGTAAACATAGTACCTTTCCTTTCCTTAGTCCAGTTACCCTGGGTAAACATAGTACCTTTCCTTTCCTTTGCTTCATGGCATGTGTTCCGTTTACTCCGTCCACTCACCTTGGACCGAATGTCCCATTTCGCAAGTTTCCAAGTGTATAAAATCTTTTGAAAATAGCGTAAGAATCTATGACAAAAGGGCCATGGAAATATTACTTAAGTTATTAAAGTGGTCATGTGGCTCAAATTGCCCCAGGTAAGGGGTAAGTTGATCCAAGTCAAGTGGTAAGTTGACCCACATGATATTTTAATGTTTCTAGTTTACAGATAATGTATTAACTTATCTAACATAATTTAAAAACACTTTAACCTTCAGGAAATAGTCTTATTTATTTGTTTATTTATTATTTAAACAATATAAAGTCAAATAAATAAAGTTTGTTATTCAGAACCTTTTAATATTTATTTACAATTGTTATATTACAATATTGCAAACGTATCTTAAATGAGTAGTATGTACAGTACATCCAAATTAAAGGTCATTCAGCACAATAAATTAAAGTAAAAGTACAATATTTGCCTCTGAGATGTAGTGGAGTAAAAGTATAGAAATTTATAAATACTCCAGTAAAGTAAAAGTAGGCCTACCTCAAAATTGAGTAAATGTACCTTTCCACCATGGCTGGAACTATCCTGCTTCATCTGTGCCTTCCAGTTTTATTTAAGCATTTTACATGTCGTCCATATGCATGTGGTCCTAACCAGAAATTATTTAGTTAACATTGCACTGTATTTAAAAGATTGCTGTAACCTCTCTCGACATATCTTGAAAAGACAAATGTTTCAGCTTTGTAATTATTCCTGGTGTGCAGGCAGGACCTGCACAATAATCCTTTAAAAAGAGATGAAAGCTTAACTTACTTCAGGCGTGTCCAAATTATAGCGGGGCAAGCCTGTGACTAAATTACATTTTGAACACATTGATTGTCAGGGTATGCGCGTGACATAATCATCATCATACCTTGGAAGTTATGCGGGAACACCTACGTACTGAGTGGCAAAACTACTTTCTGGCCGTGACAGCCCATACATCCAAACAGAAAGGTCCTATCTGATTGCATTAAACAATGTTAAACGACATTAAACTCACTTTGCCACTCACCACATACTTTATACATGCACATACCCTCTATTATTACATGGCTTGGTTGAATGCTTGATTCTGATTGGTCAATCGCTGAATTCAGCGGTGAGTTATATGTTGATAATGACTGCTCCGCTCTATAACAGACCTGCCTAATCAAACCCTTTGAGCACCAGCTGTGCGCCTTTCACCCGCTTGATTTACTGCTGTTTCCAACATGACAGCCATGTAAACACACACACACTAGTGACACAGTACACAATGTTATTTACAGCTAAACATTGCTCTCAAAAATGTTTTTGAAAACATTTGAGCGAGAAATAGACGAAGCAGTAACCGAAATGGATTCTATTTGATCAACTCACTTCCTTGGCTTCGCCTTGGTGGTTAAACTCTCTGTCGGTGAATTATCTCCCGACAATGACCACCTAGCCAGATATTATCCCTTACTTAATTAATTGAACTAGCCCTTACCCGTTGTGAGATATTTGCCCCCCTCTTGTGGCCGTGGGGGGGTACTGCGCCAGGTGCGTTTTTAATTTACTAATAAATGTTGCATCCTTTGTTCGTCTTCTCCTACCAAAGCACACCGTTTGCACACATCTCACCATGCACAACATGAAAAGCTATCCTGTCCACACATCAACCACTACTTTGCATTCATATTCATGTCATATTGACAGTACAATACCCATTTTTGCATTTTTTAATCCACTAATAAATTCATTATTAGTCATTAATGTGTCAAATCGAAAAAAGGGCTCCGTTAAGACCTCCATATAATTATGGTCCATGCCTGTGTGAAAAGTGGGAGTGATTGGTGCAGCCAATGATGAGATAACGCGCTGTCAGTGACATTCAGACAGACAGACATTGTTAGAATTATAGTATGATGATGACATCCATGGCAGTCAAGTGTTGGATTAGGTATGACATTATGTGTTAATTAAGTGTTAAGACAGAATGGCTCGGTAGACGCCAGCTTTTTACTTGACTTGAGCAAAATGCCCCCTGTCTGCCTATGCAGTGACAAGATGTGTGGCACTGAAGACATTTGTAGGGCTATACTAGTATGACTTCAAAGCACACACAGGTGCTTACGTAGGCCACTATGCTGACAGAAACGCTACACTCTTAAAACCATACCTTTCCTGCCTCTTTTGAATGACTGAGGAGCATTTGATTTTCCAGCTCGCCCTCATGGAGGTTGCAAGAGTTTTGTGGTGATTCTTATTATTGCATCAGTGATGGATGAAGCACTCGCATGTTTTACTTAAGTAACATTATCAATACTGCATGCAATGTATCATACTGCAACTCCTTATGCTGTATATTCAAAATGTACTTGAGTAAAAGTACAGAAGTATCAGCATCAATGTATAATTAAAGTACCAAACGTAACAGTAGGCATTGTGAGATTGTACTGTAGATCTGCTATTTTCAAATGGCCAAAATATATGGCTGAAGTGGTTAGCGTGTTTTGTAAAAAATAATCAAAATCTACAAAGTAACTACCGGTAGTAACTAAAGTAGTAAAACCTTCCTCTGAGATGTAGTGGTGTAGAAGTAAAAGTATTGAAAATTGTAAATACTGAAGAAAGTAAAAAATACTTTAAAATTGTACTTGAGCACAGTACTTGAGTACATGTACTTAGTTACTTTACACCACTGGTTTTCATGCTTATATTAAACAAACCACCCAGATAAACAGGCAACCCAGTCGAGATAAATTGAGACAACCCAGGTAAACGGAGATCAGGATAATGGGTAGTAGTCAGGACTGAATCTGCACTCTTAAAACCAAGCAACCGACTGTCCATAACCACCAGAAAGCAGAGAAAACAGTGTTTTTTTATGAATCTTTTAGCATTATCTTGACTTAAACCAGCTGGAAAATTTTGTGATCACAACCAACCCCCCCCCCCCCCCCCCCATTCGCTGCACACAATAATGCTGATTTGCTTCCTCTTTTGTTTCTCAATTTGCAATGAGGAAGCAATCTGCCTTCTTGTGGAATCAGATTTCATTTATTGCTCC
The DNA here is from genome assembly GCF_963924005.1 of Protomyctophum bolini. Classification (NCBI taxonomy): domain Eukaryota; kingdom Metazoa; phylum Chordata; class Actinopteri; order Myctophiformes; family Myctophidae; genus Protomyctophum; species Protomyctophum bolini. Next base: position 14,429,877 of record NC_137882.1, on the reverse strand, counting down.
TATTCATATCCTGTAACCGAGACGAATTAAGAGCTGGCATGGGGCATGGATTGAATGGATTGGTGTAGTAAAACCAAGCAACCGACTGAGAAAGCGTCAAAGGTGAAATATAAAGAAACTTAATGTACCCAAATTTTACTGAGCACATTCTTTCAGACATAAGGAGGATGTCTACACAAGGTCTTATGGGCAAGCCACACGAAGAATTATATTTAGAACAATGAACGATAACGTCCTGTAAACATGTTGAACGTGACGCACTGTCAATGTTTCTATTGTTCATCAGATCGCTCTGAAAGTGATGCCAACTACCCTTTGGGCTCTGCCATCCGCTTGAGTTTTCTAAACAATATATTTGTCCTTATCGTCTATTGTCATTCCTGTTGTGGACAACAGCCTGGATTTTGTATGAGGTTTTCATTTCATTTATTATTAGTTTTGCATTATACGCCTCTGTGTGGAACATTATCCTTTTCCTCTGACTGCTGTGTGAGTTCCATTTCCTTCCATGGAGAACACAGACAAAAAAGAACAACATATTCAGAGTTTATGTACAGTGCTTGCTGACGGTATAGTTATCCAAATGACTTGAAGTGCGTGATATGTTGCAGAGCGTTTTGCCACAATGCGGTATTATTTCCCTGCCTATATGCCATGATTCTTCACAGAAACAGAGGTGCCACTCCACTGCCTCGTGGCTCTGTCGCCCTCCCCCTCGTCTCAGGTGAGGAGTGATGGACAGCTTGTGCCCATAGAGGAGGGAGAGGAGAGGCCCAGACAGGGAAGGTGGAAATGAAATAGCTCGGCTTCATTGCTTCCCCGTCTGACGGGGTGCTTCGGAGTGTCTCTCTCCTTCAGTCTGGAGTGTCACTTTTGACACCTCGGCAGATGTAAAAATTGCGTCCGTGCTAGATGTAAAAAACACCCAAATAAAAACATTTTCCTTTGATGTCTTCACAGAGTGTCCTCCGTCATACTGCCTGGATCGCGGCTCATGCGGCGTCGGGAGACACGGGCCTGTTTGCACGTGAGTCACGTGTATACACGGCACAAACACGCACCTGGCTAGCGCACGTGCCGACACGTGTGTGTCGATGTCTATGCCAACAACATGGCATAGACATGCAGCACACGCACACACGTACAGTACACACATGCAAGCATGCACACATGTATGCACATGTACACTAATTCCTTTATTTTTGTCTCAACATTTATTAAATACATTACAAGGGCCCACATATTTTTCAGTTGCTTTCAGTTGCTTGATGCCACATTTGCTTTCAGTTGCTAGATGCAACACAGACACATTCACAGAGACATACACACGCACGCACGCACGCATGCACGTTCGCACGCACGCACATACACACGCACAGCATTCATACTGAAAACATGCAGGAACAAAGACAAATGCTCTGTCTCTTCTCTCCACCCATCCTCTCTTTCTCTCTCTTTCGTTTTGAATTAAAACATGGAAATCCCATCAGTTCTGTTTCTTTCCCTGGAGAAGACACGCTTCACGGACCATGGGGGGAACGTCAGCTTATCCCCTCTCCTCTCCTCTCCTCTCCTCTCCTCTCCTCTCCTCTCCTCTCCTCTCCTCTCTCCACAGCATAAAAACGGGGCAGCTCTTCCTTCGTTTATCCACCCTGCACACACATACACACACACACACACACACACACACACACACACACACACACACACACACACACACTCACACACACACACACCCGTGGAGCACTGGAGGCTGCATGTCAATATTTAAGTGCTGCTCCCCCTCTCAACGGTCTCTGGCTGGAGACCACAAAGCCCAGAACATTAGATTAAGTAGCTCAGCCCATTGCAAACGGAGGCTCATGTTCTGCAGCTGGCATGGCCATTGTACGCATGCAGAGAGAGGTCTCGACTCTCCCTCCCTTCCCCAATCGGCGTGGACAGAATCATTGACATCATTGACTCGCTGGTTTTCCACAGTTGCCATAAATTGCATTGCAGTTCAGAATGTCTGCCTGTCTGATTATGATCATATTCCATTATAAATGTTATCCAATTTTAAACCTCCTCGATTCGTAAAACGGACATGAGTTGGAACTGTACTTGAACCGCTTTTTCCATCTACCAAATACGCTGTGAGCTTGTAGATCTGCTATATCAGACTGCTGGGGTTCAAGTGGTTAAATCTGCAATCCATAGCTTTACTTAGTGAATAGAAGGTAGTGTATGTTAGTATGATATAATTTACACAACTACGGTGGTTGCAGTTGGTCTCCCTGCCCTTTTTATACAGATATACAGATCCTGTAGTTGTGTAAGACCACTACTTAATGGTTGACATATTGCATGAAACTCAAAGGGAACTATCCTGCCTTCCCCAAACAAGCTCTCTGTTAGCTCAGTAGAAATGTTGGTGCTCGTGGGAATCCCGAATAGGACATGAAAGTTGCCACGGACAATATGATACTTGTGTGGACGCATCTGCTAATGTCATCATGGGCTTGTGAGGATTTAACATCTCTGTCTCACTATCTACATTACATTTGTGCGTTTGTTTTTTTGAGGATGCTCTTCAAAGCCACCTGACAAACTGCATTATACGCAGCACTGCTGCATCTACACAGCCCTTTCCCACACTCCCATTTAAAGTGTCATGTTCAAATGAAAAGCTTGTCATTATGGGACCCATAGAGTGTGGAAAACATTGCAAAAATATTCTTTCCCATAAACTGTCAAACTCCAGGGGGCATTTCCCCCTGCATAAATATTGTCTTTCTTACGCTATCATTCTCTCATTCAATATACCGTACTCCTCTTTGATATTCCCTCCTCTATTAGTTTCCAGCAGCATTCCCCACCACTGCTCCCCTCATTATGTAACCGTGGTCTTTACCTGTGTGTGTGTGTGTGTGTGTGTGTGTGTGTGTGTGTGTGTGTGCTTCTCCTGTGGCATCTCCGGTGATGATATAGCTAGCTGTAGTGGAGCATGAGAGGCCATTGGTGGACGTACAGTATGTGCGACGTGAAAGTGCGGTCTAGCCAACACCAACTCTGAATCGCTGCCCTCTCCACACTCTCCTATCTAATATCAGGGTCTTGAGCTTATAGCTATACAGTAGTAGCCGCAGTGCATCTACGTAGATGGTGCGCTTCTTGCCTTTCCTGGCTATGAGAGTGTCCATTTGCTTGCCACCATAGACTGTAAAGAAGAATGAACAAATTGACAAGGTAGGTGACAGTGACAGGGCTTTCTCAGTTGCAGAACACCCTCCCTTTAGAACTCACTCTCCGGCTCACATACCACCCTCAAAACCCACCTCTTCAGACTTGCATTACCCACGTAATTCAAATTGCCCTTTTGCCTTTTAATTGTAATGATTTTTTTTCCATTAGTTTGTTATCCTTTTTACTATTTATTTTCTTAATGAATTAGTTTTAGTTTGTTTTGTAAAGCGTGTGAGTACTTGCTATGTCCAGTATAGAGAGACAGGACACAGGAAGGGAGAGTTGGGGAAGTCCGCCAGACCAGGGAATCAAACCGGGAACTGGCTGTCAGTGTTAGGCATCTAGTCTATGTGGTACATGCCTAACCACTTGGGTATCGGCACCCCTAGTTTTGAGGGGCGCTAGCTATGTCCAGAATCCAGATGTGTGTGTGTGCACAAACCTTGTCCTGAGTGAGGGGTATGATGTTCGAGAGACCCGAAACCCTGATGACCTTGGGATACATCACTGAGGATACGTCCAAGGTGCATTCATGCAATGTTTTCTTTAGTTCTGTTATGTCCTAAACTGTTGTGCAGTGAAGTATTGATCAAGTGGTTGCTGTTCACGAGGAGGATTAACCTACAAAATCTAGTACCATCCCACCTAACACCCAAAGCTAATACTCACAAATAGATCAAGCAGTAAAAGTAGGTGGCAGAACCTTCTCCTATCGAGTGCCTTGTCTCTGGAATCATCTCCCCATCCACAGTCTAGCTCAGTCAACGTATGCCACAGAAAACTTGTTTTATATACATTGCAGTTCTATGAATCGTAGTACTGCAATGTATATAAAACATAGTCTATGATTTTTTATGTCTTATTAATGCTTGTTTTACACAAAACAAGTCAATACATTTTGACTTGACTTCAGGCAGAGCGAGGGACTTCCCCCCCCCCCCCCCCCCCCCATTCCATGGCCACACTATCTGTGCATCGACCCCTGAATCGATTTATGACTCCTCTGTGTGTGTGTGTGTGTGTGTGTGTGTGTGTGTGTGTGTGTGTGTGTGTGTTTCACATTCCCTCCTTTCTCTCGCATGTTGGTCAGAAATCAGGCTGATATTGAACAGATGTGCGTTTGGAACGGAGTGAGGCTCCCTGGCTCAGCTGGTGGGAGTGGGACTTATTCTCACAGAGATGGAGCCTTTCAGGGGGCGCCAAGAAATTGCTTGAATGAATGAATGGATCCTTTTCGCCGGTGCCCATCCTTGTCTGAGAGAGATTGTCTGTATGTGGTGTTTAAAGACCCACTTTTGAAGCTTACCTGTCTCCAAACATTAAAATACAGTTTACAATACAAGTGGGTCAGTTAATATTCTGCATTACCCAAATTCTGGAGGATCAAAACCATGCATAATTCATAGGATGTGGAATACTAAATGAAGGACAATGGAGCAAAGTAAAATGTACTGTGATGTGAAGCTCCTTTGGGACGTCTTTTGGTGGAGAAACATAATTGTATATTTATTGAACAGAGATTACTTTCTTTACCACACCATGGGATATGTGGACAGGGACTCCGACTGTAATATGATTCATCCGGTGTATTAGCCTGACATGACCAGACTAATATCAGTGCGTACTAGATATTGGTCTGGAATTTCTGTGTGGAAGCTGCATTTCCAAGGGGCTGATTCCAATAAATGAATGACTGATATTTGAATGATATTTGCATACTGGTTCTGGATTGGTGCATCACAACTTCGGGGGCAGCAAAATCCAATCACAACCGAGTGGGGCCAGACTAATCTGCCGAGGGGTCTTTTCGGATCAGATCAGATTAGTCTGGTTTCCAGGCTACAGTTCGATGGCTGGTTGGTACGTAATAATCTGGGAATCCATTCGGTTGTTTTTGCCTGGGCACCGCCCCTCTGTGTTTATTCCTACTAACAACGATGGGCAGTGATGCTGTCTTGAGAGATTAGGTATGTTATGAACATGTATTGCCTTCTGTAGCATAATCCCCTGTAACTAAACTCACATTCATCTCTTTCCCAGACTGCAGTCTGTGTGTGTGTGTGTGTGTGTGTGTGTGTGTGTGTGTGTGTGTGTGTGTCTCTGTGTCTCTCTCTCATCACATTTGTCTCTCTCCAGGTGTCATTCAGGATGGACTGGCAACCGTTGTCACGTGAGGGAGAAGCCCTCTCTCACTACCACGCTGCCACCCCAACCAAAAGACACACGGCTAGGTAATAAAGACAAGTGCCCTTTCTTGCACTATAAACCTGTCCTTAGCGTATTATTTAGCGTACAGTGCTGTATGTGTGCACCCTGCCAATGTCTTTGCGATATTGTAACTTTTATTCAAGTAAAAACTGAGTAGTGGAACTGCAATGTGGAAATATTCTGTTGCAAGTAAAACTAAAAAAATATACAGGATAAATAAGGTTCAAAGGTTTACTCACTATACTGTGAAATGACAAAAGTATTGGCTGCAAAATGTACTTTACTGTAATTACATGAAGTATAAGTACTCTTTTTAAATAATATATTTCATATATATATATATATATATGTGAAATTATTTCAGAAATAGATCTACAATGCATTGTGAGCTTGGTCTTGTAGGTCAGCCATTTTTGAATAGCTGAAGTATAGAATAGGGCAGGGTTCCCCAATGAATTTTCCTCAAGGGCCATATTTTGACTAGGGTACCAGACTGGGGCCGCTAATTGGGGAAACCTTGAATAGGAGGTTTTGTGTTAATAGTTCATACAAGTCCAATATAAGTCTGCAAAGTATACTAAATAAAAAATATATAACTAAAGCTGTCATATAATTATAGTGGAGTAAAAAAGTACAATGTTTGCGTATGAGATGTAGTGGAGCAGTATTACTAGTACTTTAAAGTATCTGATGCAATAAAGTAAAAGTAAAAGGTTCTACTCAACCACTTAAACCCTATGTGGTTGACTGGGGTCCCACAGGGCTCTGTAACAGTGTGTTGTTTTGGTGGAAACGGGTCCGGAGTGCCACATCCGTGGGGTCTAACCGTGTGCCTCTTGTCCAGATGCAGTGTATGTGGGGATAGCCATCGGTTTGACCATGCTGATCGTTGGTGTTGCCATCTGTGTTCTGTTCTTGTACACCAAAAAACACTTACTGTAAGTTTCATTTTGATGATGATGAAAAATGATATGTCAGGTGTTGTGATCATAATAATTAACACTGCAGTGGTGATTATGATGATGATAATAGTGATGATTATCTCGTCAGTACTGATGATTTAAAGGAGTAATTCACCCATTTTTTTTTAAATTTATGTCAATTACAGACATGCAAAAGTGTAGCTTTTCGGCGAAAATCGCCGTTTTTATCCCAAATATAGGACCTGTGTGATTCATGCAAATCCGTTAAAAAAATGTTTGGGGGGGGTGAGGGGGTCTGTGGAGCCCGAGCTCGCTGCCCGGATAATTATCTGACAGACTACTCTCGTGAGTCACTAATGATTCTGAGCGATATTTCTGCTTGCATCTGGGCGGCATGATGTGCGCAGCCGCTGGTCGCTCCGCGGAAAAAAACCCTGTTTGTGTGGACTCGGCATGAATTTTGACACACTGTCTGTGACTCGCCAGTCGATCCATTAGTTTAGCTGCTACAGTTAGCATTAGCAACGTTAGCACTTTGCGTTATACTGTCTGTGGTGTGGACGCGCCGGCGTCAGTTTCTCTCGCTGTGTGTGTGTGTGTGTGTCTGTCTGTGTGCTCGTGTGTGTGCATGCATGCGTATGAGTAAATAAATAAAGCACGCGCGCGTGTGTGTGTGTGTGTGTGTGTGTGTGTGTGTGTGTGTGCGCGCGCGCGCGTGCGTGCGTGCCAGGGCTTATACTAAATGGATATATTAAAAACGAAAACATGCAGCTCAACTGTTGAATAAGGAGAGGATGTTACATGTTACATGTCTTAAATTGACTAAGGCTAAAATAATGAAGTAAACTGACCCTGTTGACTAAACCATCCCAAAACATTTTATTTGTATTATAATTCATTATTTTGCCAGTGAATATAATTTTCTATTTTACATGATGTGAAGAGTGTAACTGTAAGGGATTTTGAGATGGGAGTGTGAGTGCTGGACCAGTTTCTTTCTTTAAATCACACCTGTGTGAAGTGACCCTTATCATCATACATCATCCATTCATTGTCATTTTTGTGACAATGAATGTGTAGGATTGTGTAGGACAAAAATAGCCGATATATGACAATTCATTCATTGTCAATGGCATTTAGGACACAAATCTACTGAATATAGGAGGGGCTAGTGCTCCTGTTGGAGTAAATTAATTGTTCTATGACTATCAGGACATGAATGTTAACATCTTGCTCAATACTGACTAGATTTGTACTGATTTAGTAAATAATCATCTGTCATTTTTGAGTGGTGCAGCCACTCAACCACACTATAGACAGCTACAGTATGTGTCCCTGTGTCTGTCCCTGGCTGGGTCCCTGTGTCCCTGGCGGTGTCCCTGTGTCCCTGTGTCACTGGGTCTGTTCCTGGCTGTGTGCCTGTGTCACTGGGTCTGTCCCTGGCTGTGTCACTGTGTCATTGGGTCTGTCCCTGGCTGTCCCTGTGTCACTAGGTCTGTCCCTGGCTGTCCCTGTGTCACTAGGTCTGTCCCTGGCTGTCCCTGTGTCACTGGGTCTGTCCCTGGCTGTCCCTGGCTGTGTCCCTGGCTGTGTCCCTGTGTCACTGGGTCTGTCCCTGGCTGTGTCCCTGGCTGTGTCCCTGTGTCACTGGGTCTGTCCCTGGCTGTCCCTGTGTCACTGGGTCTGTCCCTCGCTGTCCCTGTGTCACTGGGTCTGTCCCTGGCTGTGTCCCTGTGTCACTGGGTCTGTCCCTGGCTGTCCCTGGCTGTGGCCCTGGCTGTGTCCCTGTGTCACTGGGTCTGTCCCTGGCTGTCCCTGTGTCACTGGGTCTGTCCCTGGCTGTCCCTGGCTGTGTCCCTGGCTGTGTCCCTGTGTCACTGGGTCTGTCCCTGGCTGTGTCCCTGTGTCACTGGGTCTGTCCCTGGCTGTCCCTGTGTCACTGGGTCTGTCCCTCGCTGTCCCTGTGACACTGGGTCTGTCCCTGGCTGTGTCCCTGTGTCACTGGGTCTGTCCCTGGCTGTCCCTGGCTGTGGCCCTGGCTGTGTCCCTGTGTCACTGGGTCTGTCCCTGGCTGTCCCTGTGTCACTGGGTCTGTCCCTGGCTGTGTCCCTGTGTCACTGGGTCTGTCCCTGGCTGTCCCTGGCTGTGTCCCTGTGTCACTGGGTCTGTCCCTGGCTGTCCCTGTGTCACTGGGTCTGTCCCTGGCTGTCCCTGTGTCACTGGGTCTGTCCCTGGATGTGTCCCTGGCTGTGTCACTGGGTCTGTCCCTGGCTGTCCCTGTGTCACTGGGTCTGTCCCTGGCTGTCCCTGTGTCACTGGGTCTGTCCCTGGATGTGTCCCTGGCTGTGTCCCTGTGTCACTGGGTCTGTCCCTGGCTGTCCCTGTGTCACTGGGTCTGTCCCTGGCTGCCCCTGTGTCACTGGGTCTGTCCCTGGCTGTGTCCCTGGGTCCCTGGCTGTGTCCGAGCACAAAACATAGCGTTATAGCATTTGTTCACCACCAAGTGTCACTGTTGCACAGCCTAACACACAGACACACAGGCCGGGAGGAGGGCTAGTACAGTACAGTGTAGTATATACTGTCCCCCATGACACCCCCCCCCCCCCCCCCCCAAAGTGGGTTTAGTACCGATAAACGCTTAAAAGATTTGCGCCGCGGTTTTGCCCGCGGCACAGCGTTGGCCCCGCACACTGTCACCTTTTTCACCTTGGGCCTGTTTGCATGCCTGCAATTACACACCCTGTGAAGACTTAATTCATGGAGATAAGCCGATAATTTGATGACCAGGTCATTGGTCAGTATAGGAGACTCAAAGAGTCTGTAATACTCAATGGCCCCTTTTCCAGCAATATAACTTTGGTTCTATAGAATTGGTTGGAACCATTTTTTGGTTCAAGTTTTGAACCAGGTTTTAGAGTTCTGAACCGATTCATTTTCAATATTAGACAGGCGGAAAAAACGTAACTGAACTGTCTCAACCCCGGTGGAAAAGGGCCAAAGAGTCCTAGCGGAGGCTCCACCCAGTCCGCCGGTCATCAAATGATTGGCTCAGGAATACAACAAAAACTAAACAATGAATGAATTCAAGGCTTCATGGGGTGCAGTATTTGATAGAAAATAAGTATTGTTTTGGGGTGAACTACTCCTTTTAGTTTAAACGACAACTGTGATGAGGGTCATAACAATGTTGAAAATGAAATAAGTGTGTGTGTGTGTGTGTGTGTGTGTGTGTGTGTGTGTGTGTGTGTGTGTGTGTGTGTGTGTGTGTGTGTGTGTGTGTGTGTGTGTGTGTGTGTGTGTGTACACATGTATGTATTTATACACATATAATACTCATGGCTTCACAGAAAGTCTGATCCGATGGACTACGGGGTGATGGATGAGTCAGGTTCTGACTGCAGTAAAGAGGTCAGTTCCAGCAAACCCGCCATCGCATCAATCTCCACGGCCCGACCGTTCAGACACCGTGCGTTTTAATATTCTCCACCGTACCAAATCTCATTAGGCTAGCATTCAACACATATATATTGTTCAAATAACTCTTAACAGCAGTACAGGTATTAGAGGTCAAATGGGTCAGGGATTTTTTTTCACAGAGCCTTTCGGCTACATAAGCGCTTGTATTTAATATTATTGATTTTCTTGCCCATGGGGCGTGTTGGCCACGAGCGTCTATTTATAGTGTGAATCTGTGCGTGTTGGTGCGTACCATCAGTCATTTGCTCTCTCAGAGGCTCCTATACGAGATCATAGAGATGTAGAACTCAGCAGGAGCACAGCAATTTCACGCTATTCTTCTAAATGTGCTGCCATCTGTGTGTGTGTGTGTGTGTGTGTGTGTGTGTGTGTGTGTGTGTGTGTGCGCGCATGCATTATCTTGTGATGGGAGTGGGAGAGACAGCACATTAGTGAGTATAGGTGCTCAGCAGGATAGGAGTCATCCTGTACAGCATTAAAAAAGAAACATTTATATTGATGTTGAGTCGAGAGCCTGCAGTGCAGTCATGTCATGTCAAATATGTTTGTGTGGAATTGTCAAGATTGTCGAAATATTTAAAACTGTCCAAATGTAACATTCAAATATTGCACTATAAATGCACACACAGAAATATCCTCTGTGTAAAAACTAAATGAATTGCTCCGTCATTCTGTACATGTAAGGTGACTAAAACCAGCCCTATAAGGTTGGAGGTGTAATTATGGAGTCAACGTAGGGTAATCTTCACATTTAATCGTGTTTCCGTTTCATGCATGTCAGTAAGACCACATTCGTCATATATTATACTGTATAGCCTGCAGGACCGGGTCGCTAACCGACTCACTTGGTTTTCTCCCCCTCCCTCCAGCTCCCATCGCTGGATGTTAGGCCCAGCACTTGCCCTCGTGTGAACCCCCGGGGGAGTGATGGTCCTGGGCTCTCCATCAGTGTCTACCCCTGGAGGAGAGAAGTGGAGGTACGGTATAGTCCTCCCTCAGCCTCGCGACCTCAACGCTAATTATCTGTCCAGATGTCAATGATGACTTATGTCTTTGTGTGTGTTTCGATGTCTGTCTGTGGATGTATGCGTTTCTTTCTCTCTCTCTCTCTCTCTGTGTGTGTGTGTGTGTGTGTGTGTGTGTGTGTGTGTGTGTGTGTGTGTGTGTGTGTGTGTGTGTGTGTGTGTGTGTGTGTGTGTGTGTGTGTGTGTGTGTGTGTGTGTGTGTGTCCTTCTACACCAGGGCCCCGGCTGGAGGGGTGCCAAGTTGTCCTTCGTCAACCCTTTGTATCGACACTCCCCTAACGCTAACGGCCGCGAAGCTTAAAAACAATGGACTCACTCAACATGCGCTGCTGCAGCAAACCTGGGTCAGGCGGCGGCACTTGCAATTACTTTTGCAGGCTTGTTTTAGCCCACTCAGTTGTCGGCTGGAAAGGTTTTACGATAGAGCTAGGCTTTGCAGATCTGAGATTTCCCCGTTTCCTTGTCCTACCTTGTCCTAAACTGTTCCTCAGACACAGTGAAGTTATTATTTATGACAAAAAATAGCAGATCTACAAGCTCACAATTTGTTGCATCGCAACGTGTTGTGCTCTTGTAGATCGGCATTTTCTTTGCTGATTTTGTGTGACGCCGTGGCATGACAAACTATGGAGATACAAGGTTTTTGCCTGACAATGATAAGTTGGAAAACAACATTCTGCCCCCTGCTGGTGAAAGGAGGCGTACATTTAGATTCAAACATGAATTCCACTGAGGCCAATAAGATGCCCAGAAGAATACCAACTTCTCAATAACCTGCAGTCGCAATAATCAATTTTAATTTTCACAAGTGCAAATACAACCGGTTTGTGCTGCTGGTTTATTTGCACTTTGTGAAAATTAAAATGCTTTACGTGTTTTTGGCTGCTCTGTCTGTGTGGGCGGGATGCTTTGTCATTTTGCATTCTCCTCACCGAACAAAGGGGGCCATTAATGTCACAGTTAAACTGTAGTTATGCCGTTGCCATGGTCGTTGCGCTTTGATGCCACTTTCACATGGGTGATTTACAAGAACACACAGTACTGCTAGGACATGCTAGTATAGGCTACTACTGGACAGCTTTTAAAGACTGCATATGTCGTTAATGTTCTGTTCCATCAGAATTTGCTGGTTGATTTCAGATTTAACCCATACAAATTCTTCTTCAGTGGTTCGAACATTCTCATCAAGGACCCCCAAATTATGTATTTGTCTGCTGACCCCCATCTCAAAATATTTTGTACCAGGGACTCCCTGACGTTTAGTACTCAAAAATGGCAGATCTACAAGCTCACAGCGCATCACTTTGTGCCGCTTGCTATTTTTGACTAGCCAGAGTATCAAATAATAGTCAAGTGGTTACACGGATGCTTTCCCAGTTTTAATGGGTTAAAAGATTTGTACACTCTGAGTTACAGACCCACCCATAAGGGTCCATTTGGTGGTTCCAAACTATCATTTAGCTGGGGACCCCCTGGAACTCACTCGGGGACTGCTGGGGGTCCCCGGACCCCACTTTGAGACAGGCATTAGCTTGAAAAGTCTAAATAGAAATATCCCCTGCCTGGAGAAAAGATTGGTTGAGGAAGGAGATTCAAACAACTTTGAGGTTTGGGTTGTGTAGTTACAGTACCTTGTCATGATGTAACTCCAAATGTGGACAATAAATAAAAAAATAAATTGTTCCAGTGATTAGAAATTGATAATTCAAAATATGCTCCTCATTGACTTACATTGTATGCTGAAACCGCTCTCAAAGTCACTCTTTTAGTACGTAAACAAACACAAAAATTAACAAGTTAATTCAGACAATATAGTATAGAGCATCACCAAAACTCATGTGGTTTTATTTTTTCATTAAAATGTTAACTTCCTGTTGATTTTTACTTAGAACTGGATCCGGATTCTTCCTAATAAAATGGACAAATCAACAGGAAGTTAATGTTTTTATGAAAAAATAAAACCACATGAGTTTTGGTGATGCTCTATATTGTCTGAATCAACTTTGTTTGTGTTTGTTTACGTACTAAAAGAGTGACTTTGAGAACTGTTTTAGTGTACAGTGTAAGTCAATGAGGAGCATATTTTTAATTATCAATTTCTAATCACTGGAGCAATTATTTTGTATTTCTTGTCCACATTTGGAGTTACATCATGGCAAGGTAACTACACAAAAAGTGGTCTTACCCTTTAAACACATAGTGATCATGTTAAAGCAGTGCTATGGAACTTTTCTCTTTCTACCCCGGATTTGAACCGTGAAATGTGCTGACATGTTTACCATTGAGCAAATAGTGCCAGCCCACTTGCTCAGGGCACTGACATGTCTATTTGCTAATAAAATGATACAGATAAGAAACACCATTGTGTTTGATATGTACTTTATCTAGAGTGCTGAGGCTTGGACAGCTGCAGGATATTGTCAGGCATAGTGATATAGGGAGGAACAGGAACAAATTATTTATTAATAAGGCAGTGCTAGTACTGTACAAAGCTTAGGGATCGGTGAGGCAGCTGTCAGGTTTGGATTTTGACAGCAAATTTTGATTTAGTAAAACCACTGTCAAGCAGGCAGAACCCGGTTCTAGAGAAGAGAACTCGGGTAACCAGAACACACAACATCAAAGATCAAATACAGAGACTGATATGGAACTCATCCAAAACCGAAACACCTAAAATGAAATAGACTAGAGAGTAAATATGCAAGATAACATTGCTTTACAATCTGCATTGGTGGACAAAGTACACAACCTTATTACCTATCAATATTGAACTATGTCCAGCATTGCAGCAAATAACCACATTGAGAGACTTCTATTAACTCTGTCTGGTATAGCCAGCTATCGTGCAAAGCAAACTAATAATAACTGTGCCTATATTTCTCAATTGCAATGAAGTGTGTATAACGCTGATGGTGTTTCATTTTCACCTGTTTGAAAAAGCAATGGGAGCACGTTAGAAACACACCATTAGACTGCTGCATATTGTAACGACTTCTCCTTCAGTACTGATGCACAACACTTTTGTGTGCTCGTGCTCACATGCTGCTGCTGCAAAACGTTCTGAAGAAATTAATACCATAAGGAGACTTTTCAATAATATTACTGTGGAAAGAATGGACATGGTGCCACATCATCATTCATACACATTACTGAGAGACTGGTTGTACATTCATATCTCTGCTTTCGGGAACAAACCACCCAACTACAAAATGTTAATTTCCTTTTTCTAAAAAAAAAAATGAAGACATATTTTGAAAACAAACCAAACCAATGCATCAAAGTTGGTGTTACTTATTGCCAATTACTTACATGAGAGGGGGAGAGCTGGTGGAGTTTGAGGGTTCAATGGACCCTCAGGCGCTTTTTAATAATACTTACAGGATTCTAATTAAAAGATAGCAGATACAAGTTCAAAACAATCTCATCTTACATCTGTGAGACAAACTAAATATTCATAAGAGTTGCAAGAACGAAACGTTTTATTTTTATTCAGTAGTGGAAATGTTCTTCCATATTTGGCCTGTCTGTGATTCTTGCATGGCCCATAGACTTATTATTATGGCTGCCTTTTCTACCACTTTATTGTTCAGTGCTCTGAGCCTCATTTGCTCCCGTTTCGTCTTCCAGTCCATTAGCCAGAAATGCTCGTGATGAAACAGTCCTAGTCCACCCAGTGTCTCTTTTTTATTACTATGAATATATTTTCATTCATTCATCGTTACGGAAAAAATAATGTGATTATGACAGACAAAGATGAAGATGATGATGAAGATTTTTTAAAACAACTTCAAGGACATCTCTTCTCTGGGTCTCTGACTTTATAACTTTATAACACAGACTCAGCTGTTCCACAGCCTCTCTGCACCCGTGTTTGCTTGTCTCACCCTTGACACTTGACCCCAACGGCACAAAACAATCAATGTCTGGCACATGAACTGCTCTGCGTCTAGAGTCACAAACACACACACACACACACACACACACACACACACACGCTCGCGCACACGCCACATTTCCAATGCCTTGTCTACTTTGTCCACTCTCACATGATGGTCTGCTGACTGATAATGTGCAGGCATCGGTGCTTCTCACCCCCTCAACCTTTTACCCCCCATCTGTTTTTGTCCCAAGGGAGAATGGTGCATCTTTCTGGTAGTTTCATTATTCACCTATTCATGGGGGTTGAATAGCATGCAGGTCGACTGGTATAGGCCTCTAGCAACAACAGCACATTGGCCATTGTCTTCTCCCTGTTGACAACTCTCCATATAAAGCAATGCTAGTCAGCTTTTTCCCCCCACCCCAGTGCGACAATTGTTTTTCAAATTTTGTCGGTTAGACTATAGCAGACAAACAAACGTGTTCTATACTATAGTATATACTATACTATAGTATAGAGCACGGGCAATCTAATGGCTTTTGCTCTTTGTTGTGCACAGTGTCACACTGAAATGTGTTGATCCACCAACTCACAACACCGCAGCATTAAGCATCGTGAGCTTGTAGATCTGTTATTGTGCATGACACCAGCGCACAACTAACTACAAATCAGGCTTAAAAGTCACTGCTTCTTTTTGTTTGTTTTATCGCCCTAAACCAATAATTTGGAGTAATTTCAGTCTCTGCCGGTCATCAAATTATTGGCTTAGGAATGCAAAAAAAAAAAAAAGCCCCAAAAAAATATTTTTTAGATGTGAACAACTACTTATGAAGTCCTGACTTTCTCTCTCTCCAAATAAAGCTCATACTATATACAGAATTAACATTAATATTCAGCTGTGTGAGAGGTTCCTGGGTGTTAGTCCACCCTGGTCTGTCAACCTGCTGTCACCATATTATTATTAACATTAATATTCAGCTGTATGAGAGGTTCCTGGGTGTTAGTCCACCCTGGTCTGTCAACCTTCTGTCACCATATTATTAACATTAATATTCAGCTGTATGAGAGGTTCCTGGGTGTTAGTCCACCCTGGTCTGTCAACCTTCTGTCACCATATTATTAACATTAATATTCAGCTGTATGAGAGGTTCCTGGGTGTTAGTCCACCCTGGTCTGTCAACCTACTGTCACCATATTTTACATTAATATTCAGCTGTATGAGAGGTTCCTGGGTGTTAGTCCACCCTGGTCTGTCAACCTACTGTCACCATATTTTACATTAATATTCAGCTGTATGAGAGGTTCCTGGGTGTTAGTCCACCCTGGTCTGTCAACTATTCCCCTCCTCTGTGTCCGTCGCTGGACGTCAGGGTTCACCAGGGTCAGCCCAAGTCATGTCCAGGAGAAATCCACTCTTCTCCCCTGGTAATTATATATTGTACCTTAAAATGATTTCTCTCTCTCTCTCTCTCGCTTGCTCGCTCGCTTGCTCGCTCGCTCGCTCTCTGGCTGAGTGCAAGACATGTAATGGTCCATCTCCGAATTCTGTTCCGCCCAGAGGGGGAAAAGCTTTCAGACAAAAACATGCCATAATGTAGGTGTTGGGTCGGAGGAGGATGGAGTGAATGAGAGCTATGGCTCCAGGCAGGGCTGCTTTTGATTGGTTGCTCTCACATCTTGAGTCGTGGGAGGAACATGAAAGGTTTTTGGGTTCCTTTTATGTGAACTTTAACTGCTTCCTGTGCACGCGGTACAGGGGAGCTTCATTATATCTTGAAAGAATTCTGTGTTGGTTTGTGTGCTGCGCTGCTGCATGCATCTAACCAATTAGCTCGTCCTGAATATATTGAATCGTGTCACACGGTTTCCCTCATTGCCTCATTTTCTCTTGACGCTTGATTAACATTTCTAAACGCAAGACGGTGTACGTCAGTGTATAATTGAGCACTACCGGTATATTAAGTTGAAAATATTAATAAATATTAATATTTATTATTTAGTGTTTGCTCTGAGGCACAGAAATTAGGCTCGACAGAATGATTGAATGGAGGGAAATTATCTTTGCTGGGAAGTTTATATTGCTGTCTTGTATGATTGAGAAGAGGAAGGTTTTTGTGGTGCTGTAAGAGATGACATGCATGCAGGAGTCACAGAGGAAGACATACAACAGAACCAGATGGAAAATGACGATCTGCTGTGGTAAACTGGCAACCCTGATGAGAACTAGCCGAGAGAAGATGAAGAAGAAACTCTTGTATGATTGATCCATTTTGGGACAATGCTGCCTTTTGGGCGCCGCATTGGACAGAAGTGTCCACCAAGGGCGGCTGTAGCTGAATGGGTAGAGAGGCCACCTGGGAATCAGAAGGTTGCTGGATCGACCCTCGACCTGCCAAGTGTAGAATATTCCCTGAGCAACACTTACACCCACCCCAACCCACCCACCACCCACAATGGCTGCACATCTGAGCAGCCATTGGCTGAGTGAAGCTGTAAAAGAAATTTCCCATTTGCCCAGTGACCAGAAAATACAGCCTTTCCAAAATGACATGTTCATTCCAAACCCAGTTTAACGGAAAACAACAACGCATCAAAGGCCTGATAACCTGTGTTTTCTGGCTGTCGTCTCTGCAGCACCACTTCGCTTTTACGCACGGCTTTGTAGAACGGCACAACTTTTCCAAGTTCAGCCTATAAAGTTTCCACTGAAGCAGACAGAACGATACTTTCTTCCTGGCTAATATAATATAATATACCCTGTTGTGAGACGGAAAGGCAGGCAGCCCCATAATGGAAAGAAAGAGACAGAGTCGATCTTGTTCTCCTTTGTGGCTAACCGTTATTAACGTGTATTACTGGAGCTACCGGCGGTGGCTAGCGACTGACTGCCACACGGTCCCTGCGTTCGCCATTTATTAAGTAGCCAAGCATCATAAATGCTGCGGTGAAATGCAATGCCCTGCGACTCGACAAGTATAGGAACCTGATTCCAAGACAATAAGCAGACCTCGGAAAATTAACACTTGCCACTATAACCCAAGGGCCTTTTGTGTTGCTGAAAGCCTCCTATTTCATCTTACGGCTACGTTGTAATGTGTTGATGGTCACCGTCAGGAGGTGGAGTTTTTGTATGGTCTTCCAGTGCTCTTCACTCTCCAGCCAAGCAAAAGTTCATGGAACATGTGACTGTGCCTACTTTCATTATAGGAAAGAGGCAACCGGGAAGGATTTGAAAATGACTTTTAGGCATTACAGAACAGTACGATTGGTCTGTTCAGCTTATTTTAATACATTAATACCAAAAAGGTTTTTTCTCCACCACAGAGAGAGATGTGAGAGACACAGGTTTCAAAGGAAGGGGTTAAGAGAGTAGAATGCAAAGTTTAGCAGAGATGCATATACAGATTAATGATTCATATTTCATTGTATGTTCATGTTGCTCGCCCAAAACAATTAGCACTGTAAGCACTGTTTGCTCAACAGGAGTGTACCTACAGTATGTTCTCTCAGCCCTTCATTCCCTCGACTAACACTGGCCGTGGCCCCCAAGCCTATAACCATAAACTGAGGAAACGGAGGCATGCAAGACCCCCCCATTTTCAAATATAGCTGTAAGAGCCCACAACATTAACACGATATGACACGCTATGAGCTTACAGTAGTTTGGCTATTTTTGTTGTTTGTCGTGTGATGAAGTATTACAGGGCTCAAGTGGTGAACTATTCTTGAAAAGTGATCTAAACAACAGAGAAGGGATGGGGTTCTGGATGGATGGTTACTGTATGTGTGTCTGACAGAGGAGGCGGGAGAGGATTGAGGAGAACGAATGTTTTTTTGGACACTGGCTCTGGTCTAGGAAGCATCCTGGCTTCAGACTCATTGTTATAGGACTAAATCAAATCATCTAATTTATTTGTATCCAGGCTTCTTGAGTGAATTCGCTACAGCATGTTTGACTCGGGTTCATGTGAGAAGGCAGATGAGCCGTATAGGCTAATTTACAGTATACTTGATCTGCACATGATCTGTCATGTCATGGGACAAAGTACAAATTAGGCTTTGGTCAGCAGTTATTTGTTTGTGTATTGTCATAACAATGCCTGCCATAGACACATTTTAAAGGGAAGTGAAAGAATACACATCCTCACACTGACATTGTGTGAATTTGTTTCCTGACTAAAGATTTATAGACCAGTGTGTCTCTCAACTCTTGTCTTAACAACCTCTATAAGGAACCTACAGTAGCAAGGAAGAGGAAAGCTATTACTAGGGATAGAATGCACCCGTTGTACTGACTGTACAATGACCTTTTACCATCAGGACGAAGATACAGTTGCAAGCTCGGGCTCACAGATCATTTGTCCTTCTGAACAAACAGGCAGGATCTGAGTTCTGCACATAATGTGTAATTGATTGATTGATTGAATAGTGGCAGAAATGCAAATGGTACGGAGTGCAGTCAAACACTTGGTCCAAAAGGATATCACTGAAAAAAGTCCTTGTTGCCATTCAGGTCGTGGGTATTCAATTAAAAAAAAAATCATCATGAAACAAAGGAAAAGTCATAACTGCCAGGTGCAACAAGCTCTTGTAGCGCACATTTTTGTTCGTTTCTGACTTTCTTTTGTTGGTTCACTCACTTGTTGGTGTTTTGTTATGGCTTTCCTGTAGCTCTGGTTAGTTCATAACATTAGCAGCTGTTGCCATTCACTCCGCAATGCGGCGTTCAGAGTATAGGTTTTTATGCCATTCAGATTCCCATTGGCTTAGGAGGCAGCCAAGCATGACTAGGTCGCTATAAGGTCACCTAATAATAATAATAAAAAGGGTTTGGGGGGGAAGGGAGGGGGGGGGGGGGGGGTTAAATGACGTGTGGGGTAGTCACTTGACTAAGGAAGGAGCAATCATTTCCTCTCCCTTTGGCCTGCTGAAAGGTGAATTTTCAGGCCTGTTTTCAAGGATGCCAGTGATCTGGGGGTCAAGGCATTCCACACTTGGGTGGCAGTGCTATAGAAGGAGAATTTACCCATGTTTGTTTTAAAGGTGGGTGGTACCAGATTGTTGTTCTCGCTCCCTCTATTATTGTGGCTGTGGGCGTCGCTCACTTTTTTTGAGGTAGTAGTCAGGGTACTGAGGGCATATAGGGCAAAGTTGCATTTACAAATGTGATATGTGATGCCTCTTGAACTATGTAGCCTATTCTATTTTCCTCTCAGTAAGAGAGAGGTGTTGTGTAGTATAATTTGTTTATGTATTGTGATTTTGGTGCAAAATTAACAAATAAAGCATCTATCTAACTCAAGGACTAGTTAAACTCAGGTTATGTTAAACCCAAGGACTTATTCACCTGGAACATACAGTAAAAGCTACTACTACAAACTGGAAATAAGAATCCTATATGGTAGTAGTGGGTCTCCTCTTTAGCAAAGTCAAGGCATTTTGCTGTCGGACATCACTGGGCCTAGCACAGAGCACCAGCTGCAACCCTCCGTCCTCCAGCAAACAAATCTCTTTAGCACCACCACTAAGGCTTCACTGGCAGCCAACATGGCTTGCCTTTATGGATCACAGAACAGATATTATGGGCTTACAGTATGCATACTTGGTGAAATGAAGAAAGCAATTTACAAACGTGTGGTTGGCCAGAGATTGTCAAATTGCTGTAATGCAAATTTCACAAAAAAGTGAAAATACTTTTGGTCAGGTGAGGTAACAGTATGGAAAATTGCTGGCAAAAGACCATGGCACATTGGCTTGTTAGTGGCCTATCAGTTTTCATGTGCAGAGCTAGACTGGCATCGAACGCACAATCTTGCTTTCTCCCTATTTCTCCAAGAATCTCAGAGACGTAGCCTACATCCAGGACTGTGAATCTCAGAGACGTAGCCTACATCCAGGACTGTGAATGAATCTCAGATACGTAGCCTACATCCAGGACTGTGAATCTCAGAGACGTACGGTAGCCTACATCCAGGACTGTGAATGCATGCTTTGGCTTTCAGTTCTTGTGATTCACACAGATCTATGTTTTACAAACCAATATATCCGAGGAAGACCATAACGAAAATAAAAAAGCCTTGTTAAACATTTGTGATGTAAATTCCTCTTCCCAGTGGAATCATATGTAAAGGGTCGTCGACATCTGAACCACATCCCTGTATTTTCACATAATATGTGGATGTAAACTTTAAAACCGGGCACTTGATGAGTTGATTTCTGATCCATATGAATCCTTTCCATGACTGCGGTGTGGCTGTACAGTGTACAGCTTCTGAATTCCCACTGCCAGTGGCTTAATTGGAACATACATGTGGTCCAAGGCTGTCCTTCCCATGCAACATCAGAGCCAACAATCAGTGATGGAAGAATTACTCACATTTTTTACGTCTGTTAGTACAAGTTTGGTATTCAGATTTTACTCAAGTAAAAGAACAAAGGTATTGGCACCAAAATATACTTAGTATAATGTACCAAAGGTACAAGTACTCATTATACAGAAGGTGCCATTACAGTTGGCAAATGTATAAAAATCCTTTGAAAATAGAAGATCTACAAGCCCACAACGCATTGCAAAGCGAGGCGTTGCGAAGCGAGCTTGTAGATCGGCTTTTTCCAAATTGCCAAAGTCTGAAGTGGTTTTGTAATAATAATAAAAATCGAGTTTATCTAGACTTTGTAGATTAATTCTAACTAAAGTTAAGCGGAGTAAAAGTAGGCTACAATATTTGCCTTTGAGATGTAGTGGTGGAGTAGAAGTAAACATATAGAAAATTGGAAATACTCCAGTAAAAGGAAAAGTACCTAAAACAAAGTACATACTTTCCACTACTGCCAATGAGGGAGAAACACATTAATAGTAATTCCTAAGGAACACAAGTGCTGGCTTGGAAGACCCAAAGTTCTTCCTCATAAAATCTGGCAGGCAGGCAAATGGAACTGAGAGCTTTCCAGCCTGGCTGCCAGATATATACAGTTATACTAATGACTGCCTAAGAAAAAGGTAGCATACAACAACTATAATACAACCATCAATAGGAATCAAATCAAATTTAATTAATAAACATTCCAAAATGAGACCCTTTGGAGATTATATTCATACATAGTTTTTTTTCTTCAGCCTAATCATATAATTAAGTTAAGTTACTCATGCACTTACCTGCCTAATCTGAGCAGATACGTGCTGTCTCCTGGTGAATCATTAGCTCTGCTCCATAGCCTTGCTGCCGTTGGACCAGAGCTAGTGAATCGTTAAAGATGGAGTGCCATGATTTTTTTCCACCCTAAAACATGATCATCAGGTCTTATTGTTAAATAAGGAGGAAGAATATTTTCAAAAAAGTGTACAGTATTTGTTAAAATGTCGTTTTTATGTGTGCACACCCACCAGTTAATTAAGTATGCCTGGTTTGCCTGGTGGGTGGTAATGGTGAGTGGTGATCCACCTGAACTGAAGCCACACCCACAGCTGTTGTTGTATGATAAAGGGGGAGGGGTTAGGGGAGGGGCTGATAGAGTGTCACTATATTACATCATAAATGTTGAAAATATGACAAAACAATATGCCATTATGTGTAAATATATATATTTTTTATGAACTGAAGAGGGCGCTCTTACAGTCAATAAAGCAACCTACCTGGCTGCACAGCACAGCAGGTGTGATGTCACGTGTAGGAGCAAAGTTTACATTAAAATTACACATTTTTCTCAATGTGTATTGCCGTGTATGGAGGGAATTAGATGAAACTATGTAAGAATACGAGAGCACGAACCGTTGTTTGGAGAAGCGAACATCATTATCCATATTTCATTCTTGATTTGAAGGACTTTCATCCCCCTGAGGAGCTCTCTGGCGTCGGTGTCTATTTTTAACACCCCTCTGGATATCACTGTTTCCACAAAAGATTGCCATGTTGATATCACAGAATGTCATAATTTCAATTAAGTACACGACACGCGCACATGCACACACGCTTTGTGCACACGTGTGATAGTGATTTTAACAACTATCAGCAAGAGGGGAACGACATCATTGGCTCTGGCGGGTTGGTGTCGGCGAGGAGAGGAGCGCACCGTACGCTCTCCGAGCACAACACACACACATGCAGATCCTCTCCATGGAGTGAGACCTGCCTGTGTGTTCTGCGCTGGATGGATGAATTGATGACCTCAATGTTTTGAACTGTGCTGCTTTTTTTTGGAGGGCAGAGCGTGGCGTGGACATCGGGGACCTGTTTGTTTGTTTGGGAGACGGTGTACATGCTGCATGCGCGTATAAGCTCGCAGTCGCACACGCGAATAAACAAGCGCTTTCTTCCACTGACCGCCTGAGCGGACGAGCCGTGCAGAATCACATTGTTTGCTTCACTATTTTGCTTCTCAGAGGAGAGGAGAGGGGCTGCTGTGCAGAAGGAACCAGCAGCAGAAGAGTTTTCGGAAGGAAGTCAATGAGAAAGCATTATCTTGGTGGTGTTGTTGTATGAGAAAGCCATCTCGTTGTGCTTCTGCGCGGGGATAATATTAAGGACGGAACAGCCGCGGAGCTGCTTGGATATGGCGGGCGCAAAGACAGTCCTCATTGTTGGAGTTGTTTTAGTTTTTCTCTGTCTGGGAATTGCGTTTCAAGCCCAAGCCGGCGAGCTCACAACCAACGGTAAGAATATTTATGTTCTATTAGTTATGTTGGTGTTGCCACTGTCTACTTGCTTGCTCACTCATGCAGTGGCGACTGTACCAAGCTGCGTCCAATATACAGTATTAACCTGGTCTGTGCTCAGGTCAGGGAGGGATGATTTACATCTGCAAATATTTAGCAGTAATTCAGACAGCCCCGACTGTCAGTCTTGGCAAAACACACGAGTGCTATTTTACTTGTTGTTGTTTTGCTTTTCATGATGATTTTCATATACTGCATGGCTGTGATAATGCAATTGTGTTACAAATGTATATTTTTTAATCATAATGATATGATACTGACTGTGGCTGCACGCTGCTCTGGTCTGGCACAGAGCAAGTGCGCCTTCTCGGTTCAGCTCGTGTCCCTCCCTCACTTTGTGCGCGAGAGACAGATTGGGGGCAGGAGCTGTTATTGTTCCCGTACAGTTCTTTATTTAGTGTGTGTGTGTGTGTGTGTGTGTGTGTGTGTGTGTGTGTGTGTGTGTGAGAGTGAGAGAGAGACTGTGTGTGCGTCCGTGCTGATGTTGCACATAATGTCATTATCCTTTAATTTAAATTAAGGGCATGTTGTTGTTTACACTAAAACAATTACATGGCTGAGTTGTTCATATTTATTGTCACTTAACTGCCAATTGAAATATTCAGTCAGATGCACATTCCTATTATTCCTGTTTGGGGAATCTCAGCTGTTATACACTAGTATGCAGTAGTTCAAGTGGCTCCAACACCACAGTACTAGGCTGTACCAATTAACGTGTGATGCCAGCTTCAAGCTGCTGTGCAGCTGGCGAAGATGATAAGAGAGGACAAACAAAACCTAGTCTTGTCTAACCAAGTCTTCCCTGTGTCAACACTCAAACACAGCAGCCTGCAGTGACCTAGAACAACAATGTAAGGCTGCACAATTTAGTCTAGAAGAGTGTTCCTGACATAGCAGCCACTTATTGGCACTAACGAAATCATTTAAATACTTAACCCACGATTTCAGAAATGTTGACTCGTCGTTGACACCGTGGGTTGGGACTGAACTGTGTGTGTGTAGATATCCTGATTCCTGACTGGTGCACTCATGATGTCATTCAAGGTCCTAATGATTATTGGGTCTACATCAGGGCTCAATGGGCTGGTTCTGGTCCAGGTGTGTTAGCAGTCCATGTGTCAAAAGTAACCATACTGTTAATCTATAGCATACCTGGGCCCTTGGGTGGCTCAGTGCCTGCCTGCCCAGTGTGCCCACCACCGCAGAGGCTGTAGGTTCGGATCCACCGCGGTGCATTCATCCGGCTTTGTCGATCGTAGACGAACACACTTTGCCCTTGTCATTCGGGAGTGGGAGTCGGTGAAAATGATCACTGCACGTGCTCCTGCGGGCTGGGGCGGCACCTGTCAGCAGAGAGTGTTGGGCTACGTCCTCCCGGTGGGGGCTCCTCACTGGCATGTGAGTCAGTAGGATGCAACAGCAGTGACAACACACAAACATGTGGGGAGCAATCAATTGGCATAACGACTAAATTGGGTGGGGATAAAAACGGATAAAAAGCAAAACAAACAAAACGCAACCTGTTCTGCAGCTCTTTAATCTAAGATCTAGTTCGCTCATAATGTCCAATTGACTGGCAGTCATTCGGACAAGTTCATGGTAACGCTGGTTCACACAGCCAGGCGCACGTTTGTTTTGCAAGGGAAGGGCACTACATCTTGTGACTCTTGTATGGGATAATGGTTAGAGAAATGTGCTCGCTCGCTGACAGTGACCGTAAATTAAAACCGTGTGTGTGCGTGCGCCTCACAGACCACAGAGTTATTGGAATGTGTGTCTGTTTGAGAGCGATTATACTAGTCTATAGTCATATACGACCATTCACAAGGTTGGCAGCACAATCTAATGCACACACGCGCACACGCACATGCATACACACACACAGTTTCAGTGCCAGGTATTGTTATTCATGAAATCGAATCAATCTCTTCCTCTGCGCAGCTCTGGATCGTTCTGTTTTTCTAGAATAAATAACAGCTGCTGTGCCTAGTGTACACAACCAGAGATTTGTGTCTCTCACGGGGAAGCTGTGTCCATTTTTTCTGTCTGATTGATATATCAGTTTTGGGCCACATGGCCATCATTTGCGGTTATGCAGCTCATGTGTCAGAATTTGTATCCGCTTGAAACCCATTATTCATATTTTGCACATGTCATTACAGGTAAAAATCCCCCAAATCAGGATCGCATCGGACCCCTAAAGCTGGCATCGGTCCGGCTCTAGTCCAATTTAGCCATTTGTCTAAAGTAATTAAGAATAAGTACAGTACATGTACTCAAGTATTTTCACTTTCTTCACTAGGCCTATTTACAATGTTCAATATTATACTTCTACTCCACTACATTATATCTCTGAGGAAAATATTGTACAAAACACACTAACCTCCACTTCAGCCCTATATATATATTTTGGCCATTTGAAAATGGGATCTACAAGCTCATTGTGGCTATTTTCATAAATTTTGAAAAAAGTCATTCTGCAGTGCACAATGAGTGCTTTTACATTTGGTGTATACTTTAATGCCGATACCTTTTTCCGTACATTTAACAGAGTAGGCCTATATCTCCCATTGCAATATTGATACTTTTGCTTTACTTAAGTAAAACATGCGAGTACTTTTCTCACCGCTGCATCTCGAAAGCAACTCCACGTCTCCTGACACGAGATTCAGAGACAGTTAACTTAGACCCCCCCCCCCCCCCATCTCCAGTATGTAGGACATTATTTTTAGAGCGTTGGCTGAGGTGCTTTCCTCGCCACGATGGACCAAACATAACCGTTCGGTGCAGTGAGGAGCAGCCCTGTGCTCCTTTCTGCAGATAGAGGAGTATTAATAGACAGGAGGTGAGTCGTTCTATGCACACTTTAAGTCTACTGGGTGGGGGGGGGGAGGAGGAGTGGGGGGTACCCACTCCTCCAGTAAAGCTCTGAACTGGGCTGGTATGTACTGGAACGGTTCCGCTGGAGCATTGGGCAGGGGGGGTGCAGTTGCATAAACTATCCCGCACATTGCATGCCCGCGTGTGCGCCGTGCGTGCAGTGCACACACTTTCCCCTCTCCTCGGTTATCGGGGAGATGAAGCCGAGGAGTACAGTACATCTGGACGGTATTACGGAACATCCTGTGAACTGTGAGTGCTTTTGAAATGTTCCCCCACTAGCTCTCGCCTTGACTCTGTGTGAGTGTCTGCCAGTGATACTGGTGTCACGTTCGCTTCACACACGGCAAACGGAGCAGAAAGGGAAAACTGTGGATGAGTCTGGGGTCACTTTGCTTCAGCACAATATAGTGAAAGGATGAACTATATTGTGGGTGTCCATGTGTCTGTCAGAGAGAGAGAGGGAGAGTGAGTGAAAGAGAGTGAGAGAACATTTTGCCCCATGTAACGATGCGGTCTGTTTTAAAACCCTGCCGGAAGGGCTGTTAATGTGCTAAGATTGTGGTGTGTGTGTGTGTGTGTGTGTGTGTGTGTGTGTGTGTGTGTGTGTGTGTGTGTGTGTGTGTGTGTCCAAATGCATTGGACAGCGGGACGCTGTGGGTTTGTTCTCTGACAGTGGCTGTGTGCTGAATGGGACTGGAGGTACTTCAGTGGTGGGTTAATACACACAGGCAACAGCCGAGCGATAGAGCAGCCTGGAGCTACACACGCACAGACCCTCATCCATCATAGTGCCAGGATCTGCCTCTGCAATCACACACACACACACACACACACACACACACACACACGCGCGCACATGCATCTGTACGTGTGACTCGCATAGCAACAGGCACAGAAATCGTCCGCTCCACTGTCAGCCAGGCTGTGTTGTTCTGAGCTCTTGACTCTTTTGGAGACCTTCGTGTCTCCAAGTAGTAGTGTGTCGTTCGTGATGAATTGGCTGAGATTTTGTCTTCGTCATTTGCGGTCGCAGCGAAGAAGACAGGGCTTACTTACTTGCAGGAACGGCCTATGCGAAGGATTTAGCCGGTCCCAAAACGGGAGGTCCAGCTTACTCTGTGTGTGTGTGTGTGTGTGTGTGTGTGTGTGTGTGTGTGTGTGTGTGTGTGTTTGTGTGCGGTTTATAAGCCTTCTTGGAATTTCACCCCTCCACCCCTCCCACCCCTTTTCTCCTCCTTGTGACATTGCACATTCTAGAATGGACAGAATGAGCTAGCCTCTTTATTGGCCTCCTGAATGACCCGCTGAAAGGATCTGCCATGAATGGATGACGGGGGGCTGGGGTGGTATTAGCTACGGGAAGGGGAAAGGAGGGATGAGGGAGAGAAGAGGGGAGTGAGAGGTGATGGCTAGTGGTGGTCCCGGGGTTTGGTTATTGTCCTGCCCCGGTATGTGGTGACAGCAGGTTACTGAGACCCGGTCGTCCCCACTGACATCCTCCTCGACTCTGAGAATGAACCACATCTGTGTAGAGATGGGCAATATAATCAATATGGCAAGAGTGTATATCATATAGTATATATATATCCTGACACTTTGCTTCTCTAGATGTTGTACTTTAGTTCGCTGTCGAGTGATTCATCTAAAAATATATTGCAATATATCAAAATATGTATCGCATCGCAAAATATCGCCTGTCACCTGCTTTGACCATATCAGAGATATTCAATTATAAAATATATACCATGCCAATTGGAGCCACTAGAGGTGAAATGGTACACAAATCTACAGTATGGTGACAACAGATCTCGCGAACGTCCGATGTTTACTGGTGCCAGATCCTGCAAGTGTGTTTTGCTGGGACAGAGATGGGTCAATAATGATGCAGATTTTCTCCTGATTTGTCTCTCTGAAAAAAGCTATTTTAGTATGGCAATCTTGGGAAGAATGTGTGGCTTTGTGACAATTGTGTTCAATATTTTGTTCAGTGACCTGACCACGGAGCTAAAGAATGGTTCAGAGGCTGTTCACTGTTCCATTGGAAATAATTGACTATGACCTGCTTTCGGTCTCCGGGAAATAAACCAGAGATGGTTTCTTTTTTTTGTCTTTGGTGATATACGGTCAAATAGGACACTAGTGGGTTGGACTGCTGCAATGAGTTAAGTGTAGTTAAGCTGCTCTTTTGTATTTTGTAGTATAGAATTTCTTGTGGCTCTAAAAGCTTATTTTCTTTTCAGTCTTTGTATTGGGCCTGGCAGAAGCTATCAAGCTTTTTGCCTATTTCCTTTTACCTCTCTTAGGGACTGCAGTAATCACTCCCTGGGGTGTGTGTTTTGTGTTATTGTGTGTATTTTCTTTTATAAATAGAGCTACTTAAGGTTTTATCCTTTCTAGTAAAAAGGCTAATAAGTCATATATTTACAACAAAAAAAAGCTTGAGATCTTATTTCCATTGTGTGAGTGTTGTAAATGTCAGTGTTTCGCTAATTGGCAAAAAATGACTTTCTAGCCTAGACAGCCCATACATCCAAACAATGCCATATATTATTTGCATTAAACTATGTTAAACTTTATGCACGTGCATACCCTCTGGCCTCTAGTGCCAGTGAAAGTGGTACTTTCTAACTCCTAACTTCTGGTGCACGCTAATAATCTGCCAGCATGCAGCCTTAGCATAGGAGATGCTGGATGGGTGTGCTAAGGAGAGATAAAAAAACAACAACAAGATAAATGTTTTTCTATTTGGGTGGGAGAGGAGGCAGGAGGGGATTGTCAGTTCTCCTTGCCTGCGGGATGAAAGTGTGAGCCGATAACGACAAGGGGAGGGTAGGGAAATGGCACTTCCTCTCCCTGGTGAGCGCTCTCATCTCAGTGCCATGAATGCTCTCTCTCATCGCAGACGTTGGACTCTGTGTAAGGTTGGGAACATTGTGTTTGAAATGGTTAAGGTCGGGTACAGTACTGGACAGCACTGTGTGTGTGTGTGGCCTATATAGTACAGTTGTTCTCAAATCATTTCATGTCAAGGACCCCCAAATGTACACTTATCCATATGTACACTCTCTGAGTTACAGACCCATAAGGGTCCATTTGCTTCCGAAGTATCTGTCATTTAGCTAGGGACCCCTTGGAACTCCGTCAAGGACCCCTACTACCTCCTAGTTGACAGATAGATGAAGCTAGGACTACACATTGAAGAATATTGTTTTGCAGATTAAACCTTTTCATAGATTTCAGAGATACTGTACAATTCCTGTTATTTATTTTTATTTATTTTTGCAGACAGTTAACCACTAAAACCCTCAATAAAGAAACTTGATCCACAAGCTCCCGATGCCTTGCATGATCTTGTGGATCTGCTATTTTTGGCTAATGTTCCCCTCAGAATTGGGATGCTAAGGTTCATGTAAAAAAAAAGAAAGGAAAGATTCCATCACAAAGATTTTGCGGCCACCCTGTAGTAACTCTGAGGGCCCCCCTAGTTGTCCCGAACCCCCTGTTGAAGACCCCTGGTATACCGTATATGTTCATGGTAGTAGTCTGCAAACATACTATCTCAGCCTTTAGGATATGAAAGCACATTGTTGCAGAGAAATGAGATACAGTGCATGTTATCGTTTATTATGACACAAGACCGATATTATATTCCGCAGATTGACTGAAGATTGATATATTCATCTCCCACATAGTACTGAGAAAGGGGAAACATGTAGTATGTAATATGCAGTGTGTTTACTGTTGTTTTGCTGTGTGGTGTTTGTTTGCACAGACAGACTGAGACTGATGACTGGGCGCTCTAAGCTGGATGTTTAGAGTGAGTCACCCGACCCCTCACAAGGCCTTTGTGGGATTAAACCAGATACACTCCAGCAAGTGTCTGGTATTTCACAGCATTAACCTAAAGTTCACACGGCTGAAGTTTATAGGCTAGTCTAGCATAACAGGTGAGAGGGGGAGTGGGTATGGTAGTGGGTACTGTGGAGCTGTGGTTCTCAAAGTGGGTGTCCATGGGTGCCACAGAATACTTTTTGATAATTTACTTTGATAATATTTGGAATTTATCAATATCACTTCAGTATAACAACTTCAACTTCAACTTCTTGATCGTCTAGACTTTGTAAAACAGACCTGAATTGCACTGTACTTATCTTTCCATCTACACCAAATTTCTTGACCAAAAATAGCAGATCTACAAGCTCGCAACGCGTCAAGTGGGGAACATTCACCAAAAATAGCAGATCTACATGCTCACAACATTGTGACACGTTGTGATCTTCTAGATCGGCTATTTTTGGTGAATGTTCCCCCCCAGAATAAATAGGGATGCTGGGCTTGTACGTATGTGGTTAGCGTCATCAAGTATTAAGTATTAAGACGGTACATATTTTATGTACTGTAATATGACATAATATTCTAAATAATTAACAGTATAATTCAGGTGTGCCATAGTCCGTAGATAACAAAAAGTTTGAGAACCACTTCTGTAGAGTGTGGCATACAGACTCTGGCATACAGTCTGTGCATCTGGAGTCCCCGGTGGCTAGAAGTATGTTGGCACGTTTCACCGAGGTAATGATGTGGAACCCAGATGGGATGATTTGTTTGTCTGGCATGGACAATGGTGAGGAAGGGGGACTTTTAATTCCTTTATTTGTGTGTGAAGGATAAGGAAGAGGGAACAGGGAGGGAGGGAGAGAGACATTTCCAATTTGACCTGGGAGGTAAACCATGCAGCAGCCACGAGTGATTAGTCTCTCCAGCCTAGTTAGGGTAATTGGGAGGGAGGACAACTGTGGTCTCTCCACCAGGAGGATCGTTCATTTTTCTTTCAGAATCCTGCAGGTACACACACAACAACTCTGTGCCAAACGCCAGCTGTCGAGAGTGCGCTCCTGAGAGCTAATTAATAGTGAACGTTTACATGTTTTTCATCTCAGCGTTACTCAGCCAAGATTATAATAAAAATAAATTTGTAATCAAAGTTTCTCATATAGTCAAATTTGATTACGGACAAACTTTGGAGATCGAGCTCAGACTTCGCCGACAACAATCATGGCTTCACGTGCCTGTCTGTGGAGGAGGGGAGAGGATCGAGAGGCGTGTGTCCAGGCATGCCCACACGGGAGATAAAGGGCCAGCAGTAGATCTAGACCCGGCTCTCACCCCTCCACCCCGCCCAGGCCGCACCAGGCTCCGTCCATCCCCAGAACCTCACAGCGTGGTAGTAGCTTCTCTGCTATGTCGCATAACAGCCTGCTTCAGTCACTAGGGGCTCACAGCATGCTGCCACATGCCTCGGCCCATATGTAGATAGAACTTACTCTCGCTCTCTGCCTCTTTGTTACTCTCTGTTCTTCTTGTCTGTCCCCCCCCCCCCCATCTCTCCCTTTTCCCTTCACTCTCGCTTTCTTTTGTCGACCCCCCCCCCCCTAGCCTCGGTCCCAGGCTTACTTATCTGCCCCCCTCCACCCAATGGCATTCTGTCCGCTTGTCTTCTCTCTGTATCTGTGTTGAAGATGGTGGTTAACTGCTAACCTTTTGGACAGTCACACAAAGAACAGCTGGTATAGATTGACTGTCAGTTGGCATGTTGCTACACCAGTGGGTCTGATTTACATTGATTTCATGTGCGTGCATTGTGCGAGTGTGACTTATGCTGAGTTACTAGAGAAATGGATTTAACAAGTTTGACTTACAGTATTTCACTCTGTGTGCAGTCAAATACGATGGCCATCAACTGCAGTTTTAATAACTCATACATACTCGTTTCCTTATACCCTAATAGTATTGAATAGGAGCTGCCAGGCAAGTCAAAACATACCTTGAGGTTTACATTGACCTATGCTTGGTGACATACTTTTTAAAATGATATTTCTAAACTGTGCCAAGCAAACCCTGGCAGACTCACATATGTTTCCTTGCTCTAGGTCCAACAACACCGCCTTTGTTGTTTCGCCCAGAAAATGTCTCAACATCTTCTCTGTCCTAAAGTCACCGGTTTTCAAACCAAACCCGTTGTGACAGCGTACAAGGATGCCCCACAGCAGTGGCTGTCTTGCAGTGCTGCCCGCCCTCACATTACTTTGACTGGTCCGAATGAGTTTTTTGGGTGAAAATGAAAGAATCTCCACACAACCGCGAGTGAATTCCACTGTGAGGAGGAGGAGAGAGAATAAATGGTGACTGACTCGAGTTAAGATCAAAGTTCTCCATCTTCGATCCGTTAGCCGTAAACCGATCATTCGGACGGACAGTTATTTCCTTTCCGAGCTAGATCGGTAGATCTTTGTGTGAGAATAATTACCCGGGTTTATGGGTCGGCGTTTGATGTTGTTGTTGTGCGTTCAAGGGCACATGTCAGCAGTATCTGCACACTGTGTTGGAGACGTGGCCGGGTGCCTTTGATGTGAATTGTGTTCCGCTGATTCAATTATGACACTCTTAAGTGCTGCAGAAATTGAAATTAACACAGATTTATGGGCTATAGACAGTTACACAGCACAACACATAGTGCTGTACTGTAACTGTAACAGAAGTTTGTGCGGTAAGTGAGAGAGAGGATGGCAAAATGTTCTCTTACTTGTTTATTCTGAAATTCTTATTAACCATATATTCACCCTAGCATGGTGAATTGAATACATACTGTAGGACCACAATAGAAACAAGCCCTCAGGGCTTTTTGTGTTGTCCTAGCAGCATTGTATAATTGTATTCGTATACCACTGTACGTTTTGCAAGCAAGTAATCAATCCCTATCCTGGCGTGAACATTCACCAAAAACAGGCTGTTTTCTGCAGAGCAATTTTGTGTAGAAGGAAAAAAGGCATACTGTAGTATAGATCCGGGGACTCTTACTGTCTTACATGGTTTAAGTGGTTAAATGACTAACGAGGATCAGGCTTTCAGCAATTACATTTTTGATTTGTTTTGGCATACATCTGTAATGCTTGCTTGCAAGTGTAGCGGGATCTACCGCTGCTGTGCTGCGTTGCTCCCAGTCGGTTGATGTGACATGTCGGGATCAGGAGGCCCTGCCTGGAATGGGGCGACCGGCCTGACTGAGGCTGAGGGACTTTTTTTCCCCATGCAGCAGAGCCGACGAGGCTTCTGAAGGACACACACTCCTTTCTTGTTTAGAGCACATGGTCTCGGTGGAGCCGCGGCTGATGCCTCCCAGCTGTCAGCGTCCACCCTCTCTGTCTCCGCTGAGCTCATGGCCATGCTTAGCGTGCAGGATTGTAGATGTGTGCTCCTTTTGGCAGCTCCCCTCCTAACTAGGAGTTTCATCAACGCCTAAATGCCAAAAACAGACACACAGGTTGTTTTCATTATCCAATTTATCTGCGGTCTGTTTACCCGCGCATGCTTTTTCAGCTAACCTGATGAGACAAGCCTGCCGATGACACAGCGTGTTGATTCAGCATAATGGGCGAGGGCCGCGTCAGCAGGTGTTTCTGGTGAAAATGACACCCAGGTGGTGCCAAGAGTGCTTAACAGGTTTTGCCAGTGGAGCCAAAATAGGGGTGAACGTTTGTAGAGACGTCCCAAAGAAAAGAGGTCCCCTGTGCTTGCCTGAGGGGCCCTCAAACATGGCATGCTTTATACAGTTGATCGTTTAATCAATATTGGGGGACCAGTCTGATGTGCGATCATGGGGCGCCTGAGTTCAAGTGGCTCCCCTGGGTTTGTGTGTGTGTCTCTCTCATGCCTGTTAGCGGAGAGGCCTGTAGTTGTACTGCTGGAGCTCAGCCACAGAAAAAGACCTGCTTTGAGTCCTCGTGATGATGAATTGCAAAGTGTAACCACGACGTGTGTGTGTGTGTGTGACTGTGTGTGTGTGTGACTGTGTGTGTGTGTGTGTGTGTGTGTGTGTGTGTGTTTTGAATGAGTGAGAGACAGACGGGGAGTGGGGGAGGCTGGCAGTGCTTATAGCTGTGTTGAGCTGTACACCTTAAATGTTAAATTGACTGATTTGGAATAACTGGAAACCAAGAAGTCCACTGGCATACCCAGCTGAGAGAGTGGGAGTAAATGTTTTTTCTTTCTCCTTGTAGCATTTCTAGTACAACAAACAACATCCACCTTGATGTGAGGGATGGAAGCTCTAGATTGGTAGTGTTTACTCATCCACAGACACCCACAGCACTAAACCAAAGTCATTAACAGCCACTTTGTTTTGTTTTAAGTTCCTTACTGTACTTGAGGCAGCGAGTATAAAATAACAGGCCAATGTGAAAAGGGTATATTCCTCAGTCTTGTAGGAAAATATTTCACGTAAATTGCATGCTGCGTTTTAGCCCTGGTCCATAGCTAAATAAATCTCTAAAACCAAAGAGATGTTCATAGATTTTAGGAAAAATAAATCGTGTCCCCTCCCCCCCCTCTTCATCAATGGGGAAGAGGTAGAAAGAGTTTCCTCCTTCCGGTTCCTAGGGACCACCATCCATGAGTCCTTAATAAGCAAATCACACCAGTGTCTCTATTTCCTGCGGCAGCTTAAGAAGTTCAAAGTCAGCCAAGCAGCCATGACTCACTTCTATAGGGCCACTATTGAAAGTGTTCTCACCTTCTCTATGCTTGTATGGTTTGGTCACACAACCTCTCAAGACAAATCAATGCTGGAAAGAGTAGTACGTTGCGCATCAAAAAACATAGGATGCAGCCTCCCTACACTTTCCTCACTCTATTCCACCAGAATAATTAGGAAGGCAAATAAAATCATTGCAGACAACTCCCATCCTGCACATCACCTCTTCAATCTCCTCCCATCAGGCAGGAGATATAGAAGTATCCAGAGCTCAACATGTCGCTTCAGGGATAGCACTTACCCCGTATAGCCATTAGACATCTGAACTCATAGTATATGCATATACACGTAGCACTTTAAAAAACTGAATGTAATTTCCTATGCTGCTGGTTTTTGTTTTTGTATTGTACTGTCCTTCTTGTTTGTGTATCTATGGTTGTCTGTATATGTTGAGTATGAACCAAATTCCTATCAACTTGTTGACATGGCAAATAAATGATTGAATCTTGAATATTGAATTGAATTGAATTGAAATAAAGTTTTTGCTACTCACCAATACAAATGCGGGTTGTGTCATTAGAAAGCCTACTTTCCTTAGTGGAAGCACTCTGAGCCCCCCACCATACGTATAAAAGGTACTTTTTGGCCAAACCCGGCAAAAAAATACTTGTAGTTACTCCACTGCACCCTCTACCGATATTGCCAAGAGAAAACCCTAATACAGATTATTTTCCTCCGGCCAAAAAGTACCTTTTATATGTGTGGTGGGAGGCTCAGAGTGCTTCCACTAAGGAAAGTAGGCTTTCTAATGACACAACCCCGTGAGGCTGCTCTGCATTTATGCGAGCCCCGTAAGTCATCGGTAACATAGCTCTAACTGCAACGGCATTAGAACTGCATTAGAGCTATGGATCAGACCTAGCTGCGTTCATGATTTGAGGCTTTTTGTTCAAAACGGGCCAATGCTGCAAACTTTGAAAGCCAATGTTAGCCAATTAGGATGGAATATGAAATATTGGACAGATCCGTCTTGAGCACATGACTATAGAGATTCTGTGTAACGATTGGTGGGATTTTTGTTTATAAAAGTGGGCCTCCTCGCTACAGTATGAAATGCAGGTCAAAGGATTGTCCTTGGCCTCTAGGGAGTGTGTATGCAACGTTTCATGCAGATCGGTGCAGTTCTAGGTAAAAATGTGAAAAGCTGCCTCATGGTGGTGCTACAACAGGCCGTTCTGGAAAATTTGGGGCAGAGGTTCATGTTGGCATCCAGGGAGTTTGTGTGCATCGACCGGCTTAATGGTGACGGCGAGTGCAAAACATACTCTCCCCAGGCCTTCGGCTGGTGGAGACAATACACCTACTTCTATACCCAACAGTATTTTCTCAGAAGGAATAGTATAACGTTTAGAGGACACTTTACTGGCGTGCAATCGTGCATCATGGTTCAGTCAGAAGAGTTCATCAAGATTCACAGGAATTCACAGGAATGTCCTTGTCCTATTATACTGTTCATAGTTAACATACTGTAAATCCTTCCTTTATGATTGTCCCAAGGGAGAGGCCATGAGGATTAGCTGTTCATGAGAGTATCACATTGCGAGTGCGACACAAGTGGACCTAACCTCGCCACAGTTAATTGAGTTAATTGACTTCCTTTAATGTCTTTTTGGTCTCTGACATATCTACACTACGAGGCACTATAATTGGATACCAAGTCCACGAATTATGGAATTAATTAATTATGAATCCTCTATTCATACAGTTAGCCCAATTGACTTTTAATTGACTCTAAAATATCTCTTAAAACGGAGGTTGTGACAGAGGCGTGAATGTCAATTGCATTAACAGCACCTTGTGTGGCCATGTCCGCTAATAGGGGGTATGCGCATGCATAAAGTGAATGGCAGATCGAGTGGCAAAATGAGTGACAAAGTGAGTTTAATGTTGATTAAAGTCATTTAATGCAATCAAATATGACTTTTCTGTTTGGATGTATGGAGTGTCAATGCCAGAAAGTAGTTTTCTGTCACTCAGTAGGCATTTCCACGTGACTTCCTGGTATGATGACGATGTCACGTGCATGCCCTCTATTATGGGCTTGATTTTCTGTAAAGTTGCTTATGAATATTGGTGGTTGCGTTTTTTTGGGCTTGGGTCGATCAGACCTTCGTCAGACCTGACACACTTTTGCAATGGATTCAGAATCATGAAAAATCCCTAGTTTGACCTGTCACATGCTACTTGGTTAAAAAGCAGAATATCTGTTTTTAATGTTTGCCTGCATAGCAGCTATCACAAAGTTTCCCCAAGAGAGTTGGGTTGGAACTAAATTGAGAGGTGAGTATACCTTTATTAACACAAAGAAAGCTAATTTGGTTTATTTTGCAGATTTATCACAAATTTGGCTAACACCCCCTAACTATGACAGCACCATGTCTCTATTCTCGGCTGTCTGTACAATTTGCCCTCAAAATGTCTGTTTCTCTGTTTACTGTTATTGTCTGACGTACAGACTCCACTTTATCATTGTAGGCCCAAAGGCTGATGTGCATCCAGGGTAGAGTTCCAGGATATTGATGACATGTCTTTCCTGCTCCCCGTTCTATTCACCCCTGGGCGTATCACGTATACGCGTGAAATGGCAGAGGTGCCAATGCGATGTAGACAGTGGTAAACCATCCCGGTGGCATGAAATCACATCATCATGTGTCTTCTGCAGACCGGTCCGGCCCCAAACGCTGTGAGAAGGGGGGGGGGGGTCCTGCAACTTCACTCCGTAGTAAGACTGTGACACGAGGGGTGCTTCCCTTTCCTTATGAATGGGGACATCGCGTCTGTCCATCCTATTGGTAGGTCTGTGGTAATGCGTTCACAAAAATATTGAATAACATAGTTGTCGTTACGGATTGGAAAGTTATAGAGGGTATGCGTGCTTAAAGTGAATGGCACATTGAGTGGCAAAGCAACATGCAAAGTGAGTTTAACATTGTTTAACGTTGTTTAATGCAATCAGATAGGACTTTTCTATTTGGATGCATGGGTTGTCAAGGCCAGAAAGTTTTTTATTTTGCCACTCAGTAGGCATTCCTGCATAACTTCCGGGTTTGATGATGCTGCCTCACGCATACCCTCTATTCAGGGAGTGTCTTCCTCCTTGACCTACTGGCAGTGTGCACAAAAGATTTGGCACTGATTGGTCCAGCGGTTTGACGACACACACACACACACACACACACACACACACACACACACACACACACACACACACACACACACACACACACACAACTCACTAATGGGAAACAGGTGCTAGAAGATTACACAAAACGACTTATGTAACACCACTTTTGCTGTCCAATATTTACGGGTTGCAAATGTTTGTGTTCTTCAAACACTTCAAACACTGAGCTCTCAGGGATTTTTCTGCCATTACAAAAATGGAAAGGAAATTCTCAAGACAATTTCGTCTGAAAGGATCTGAAGGAAGTGTTTACAGTCCTACGTCTAAACAAAATGACTTCATGCAACATTCGTGTCCACATAATAGTCCTATTTCAACGCCTGGTAAAGAAGTGGTTCTTAATTGGCACATACTGTTGTCTGGCATTGGCAGGGCTTTCAAACCATTGTGCAGATTTTGGCATCTTACTGTATCCTAGAGACCTGTGGAATCTGACCAAACCAAAAGACCAACACACTTTTCCTCAAGCACACCCAGGGGTAATCCCCTGTTAGAGTTGCATACAGTCGCGGTCAAGGCACAGGTCGAAACCTTGTGTTTTTACCTCTCAATAAATACATGTACATATCTTTGGGAATATAACTCCAAACAGAGCGCACTGCAGCTTTGTGCGTGCTGGGTCATATGCTAAATCGCTTATTTTGATCGCTTCGGAAATTGTATTGTTTTTTTCTACACATCTGTTCTTCATAATCATAATGACCAAATATGATGGACATGCAGTGTTTTGTCCCAAAGGGGCTTCTATATATTGGCAAACGAGCCTATGACCCAGTGCGCATGCTCTGAGCTGTGGTGCGTTCTAGATGGATATATATTTTGTATTACTACTGGTTGTTAAATATTATAACATTTCAGGAAGAAAAGAGCTGCATGGTCTGGATCTCCTTTAAGACAGAACTTCTCCTACTTTACAGAGTTGTATTCAGCGTCATTCTTTATTTAATTGGTCATTTCACCCACTATGACTGGTAAGGACATTCAGGTTAAGAGAATAATCGTATGTAGGGAAGGCGATTAAAATCAGTGAATTTTTCTGGCAACAACTGTCCTCAGTGTCTCCGAAAAAACAACAAGATGAGTAGATGGAAACATCATATAGGCAAGTGTGAGCTATTCTTTCAGAATAGGAACTTTCTCAGCAGGCAATTTATAGTCACAGATTGTAGGGATGAATTTGTAGAGTGAGGTTCTTAATTAAAAGGTCAAGTTCATGGGCGTGTGCATGTGTGTTAATTTGCCTGCCCGTATCTTTTACAGGCTCATGAGAAAGCCTGGGAGTTAAGTTATGAATTATGGACAACTGTGGGTAAATGTGTCCTCTGTATTTGACCCTTCCATAGCATTAGGAGCAGTGCCTGGTGCCAGCAGGCTCCTTGGTCACGGGTACTGACACAAGATTGAGTACGCTCTTCTTCTTGTGTGGTGTGGGAGGAGACCCACATAGACGTGTGTGTGTGTGTGTGTGTGTGTGTGTGTGTGTGTGTGTGTGTGTGTGTGTGTGTGTGTGTGTGTGTGTGTGTGTGTGAGAGAGACAGCCTCTTCACAGCAGCTGTCAGATATTGATCAGGTATGGATTAGTTATTTTTGGATTGGATCATCCTTCAGAGATGGACACTGAGGAGAGGATAGTTATTTTTGGATTGGATCATCCTTCAGAGATGTTTTAAAATTAAAGGACAACTTTAGTTTTTTTTCAACCAAGGTTCATGTTTTAGGTTGTTATTAGAGAAAGTAAAAGTAACCCGAAACCTTCGAGTAACTCAGTCTGTAGAGCAGTCACCTCTAGACCACAAGGTCATGGGTTCGATCCTGGGCACCGCCAACTCGGCATATGAGATTAATTATTTTTCATTTGCGGCTTTCTTTTGTTTTAGGGATTTTGACATGGCGGGGGCATTCAAACATGGGGCTAAATAGTAAATATGTATTTTTTAGCCGTTTCTTTTTTTATTATTTACTATAATCCTACTAGACCCCAAGACATTATATTTGACCACAAAAGATCACGGGATCTACTGAATGTGTCAAACTGACATTTTGAGCCTATGACACACAGTGTGGCTTCCCCCAGTAAGCTACCTTCACATTCCAGCCTGCAATACAATACTTTAAAACAGTTCTCATGTTGCACACATGCTTGAAATAGCTCTTGTTTGTTCATCGTTTACTTTCTCTAATAACAACTTACAGTTACAACATGAACCTTGGTTGAAAAAAACTAAAGTTGTCCTTTAAAGGAGAATTCCTAACCGTTGTTTTACCTTAATCTGATGATATATCCAAGAACGAGTGGTGACAAGCAACATGGGATTGATCTGTTTAAGCGCTTTTGTGAGATAATCTACAGAGATGGCTCACCACCACCATGAGAGCCATGTGTGTCCAGGAGGCTGCAGCCAAGACTCTTTCTTGCTGTTTGCAATTAGCAGCTCCCGGTCTTTGCTTCCCTGGTTTCCTCCAGTAGATGTCACATGCCATTAGTAAGAAATAATGACTATTTTCTCGCACTGCTCCTCAATGGCCCTGGACCCATAGAGTGTCTGGCTGACAAGAGGATGTGTTTTTAATGAGCTGGAGGTCACAGTAATCTACCAGGCGAGAATAGAGGGTTACTTATCACACTAGGGCCTTGCTTGCAGCTTGGGTACAATGCCCGGCACACTGCCATTCTGCTGGTATAGCAGGCGGTGGAAGTGCTGCAGTCGCTCCTAAAATGGAACACCAAAACTGTCACACTCATTAAATACCCCATATGTTCTCTCTGAATTTTTAATACTCCACTCTCTCTCTCTCTCTCTCTCTCTCTCTATCACACTCTGTCTCTTTGCCTCATATGTCTGCCTCTTCTTGTCGTCAGCCCCCACCCCCCCACCTGTCTCCCATCACTATCTCCTCCTCTGAGACTTGACGGCTCATTCGCCATTCATGTCGGCCCCTGCCTGCATAGTCTCTGACACAGGCTTGCTAGAAGAAGATGAACAGTGACAGTCAGGCTGGCAGGGGTCTTCCTCCAAGGCATAGGCAACCTACAGTAGCCCAGACCTATGATGTGTATCAAAAATCCTATCTAGGGATGTGTGTAGAGTGAAATGAGAGCGTAGCAAATGTGCTCTTTACAAGTCTGTTTTATCAAGTACAGAGGGTTTAAGCGGCAGCTCAACAAAAGCTAATTCGTTTTTTGCAGATCAGCTCCATATATGGAGAATGGAGGTCTATGTAGAGTTGCTGCCGGCCGGCTCCATGCAGATCTAGGTGATCATCCAGTCTTCTCCATGTACGGCTAGCCAGGGTTTGATGAGGTCAGTTTGAACAGAGGTCGTGAACTTCATATATGGAGACGGCCATATACTGTATGGAGCGTGTCACGAGGCGTGATGGACTGACGCCCATATATGGTGCCGTGACGGAGTGACAACCATATATGGAGGCGTGGCTAGGGGTGGGTCCCGAACCTCGAGACCAAGCATGTACGGAACCGAACGTGCTCTCTCGGCATGGAACTAGGCTCCTCTAGTCTACTGACGGACAACGTTACATACTGTACAAACGTTAGCGTTTATGGGAGGAAACTTTTAAAGGTTTTATGACATTCATTTTCATTAATTTTTGTTTTTGTTTTTTGTTTTAGGTTTTATGACCTCAATTACACCCAAAAAAACGGAACTTTGAACATTCAGTGGATTTTCTGTGGTCTGAAGTTTTCTTTGGGGTTTGGAAGCCTTTTGAGCTACAATGAAAACAGGCAACACAGTGAAAACAGTGACATCTGCTGGCAAATCCCATTGACATATATGGGATTTGCAGGCACAAACTGCCGGCAAATCAGAGCACCTGTTTGAGCCAGAAAACCCCAGATCACAGAAAATCTACTGAATGTTAAAAGTTCATGTTTTTTGGGTGCAATTGAGATTAGAAAACCTAAAAGAAATAAGAACAATTCCAAAACCTTTTTTTTTATGTCATGATCCCTTTAAGAGAGAGGACGGGAGTCTTGCGCCTTGCCTCACTACACTGCACAGCGTTGAATCAACAGAGACGAGAGAGCACACACAGGCGCGCGTAGCACTTTCTTGTGTGTGTGTCACCGGCGTCAGTTTAGACGGCTTGCCCAGTCTAACTTTCTGCTTATCGGCAGAAGGTTCTCTCATAGCAGTACAAATGATGATGAAATTATTGGACTTATAAGGGACAGTGGAACACACTGTTCCTTCAGGGTGAGTTAGAATAGGGAAGAGAGAATAAAGAAGAAAACGGAACAAGTAACAGGAAGGCAGGTGCATAAAATCACATGATAGAGCAACGTTTTTGTGTGTGTGTGTGTGTGTGTGTGTGTGTGTGTGTGTGTGTGTGTGTGTGTGTGTGTGTGTGTGTGTGTGTGTGTGTGTGTGTGTGTGTGTGTGTGTGTGTGTGTGTGTGTGTGTGTGTGTGTGTGTGTGTGTGTGTGTGTGTGTGTGTGTGTGTGTGTGTGTGTGTGTGTGCGCGTGCACCACCTGAGCTAGCAACAGCAGGTGTTTCAGAAATATTAACCACTGCACACCAGCGTGTATGACTGCAATCCGGAGATTTCTTTGTAATAAAATTAATACTAACCCTCCTCCACTGCCTGTGTCCGAGAGAGGCAGAGAGCTACAGTAATATGAAAACATGTCCTCCACTGTGCCCCCTGACCCCTCTCTTGCAGTAATAAAAGACTCCCAATGTGGCTCCCTGACACCACAGCTCCTTGTCCACATTTATCTCTGTGTGAACAAGAAGAAACAAACCCATGAATGTCACTGCCACAGGCCAAGGGCCAAATACTGCAATAGACAAATCATGATGGACACACACTGACTTAACTGGACAATGCTGCTTTGTAATCAATGTGCAAATAATACATCACGGCTGTGCAAAAAAAAGTGTTAATTTAACTACATTAACACTGGCATCCCTATTTTGTGCCATGAGGCTCTCTGTTCAATGGACCCAGGAGGGTCTGTATTCATCGTGGAGACAAAGGGATAACACGTTCATTCATCCTAGTTAACCTTCCATAGACGTAGAGAACAGAGTATTAACGACCACAGGAGGAGCGTTGGTTGTAAAGGGAAAATATGACTCAAAGACAATGGAGGGATTTTCATATTTAAGAAATGACTCCATACTCCATTTGGCACCTTTGGTTAGGTGGACTTAAGAGAAATTACACAGATACACATCACATCACGCAACACAACACAACATAATTTGCTACAGTACGTACGATGAAAAGACCACAATGGAAATAAGATGGATGGCTTTTTCGGTCTATCTTTTGGATAATATGTCATTTACATGCGTTTGGTTATCGATAAAGATGTCAAAGTCAAATCATACTGTATTGCCTTGCCTAAACGTGCTGTGTTCCGGTGCCAGTGGATAGCATATGTGAACAGTGTAAGAACACAGCTCGTAGGATTACCAAGCCTCGGTTTGGCCATGTAGGGATTCAGGGAAGCAGGTTGCACGCTTTGTCATGTTGACATTTACAATGTGTTCATTCACCATGCGAATGTACAGTAATAAATCTCAGTTTTACAGCCGTGCCAGATAGTTAGGGTCACTGGAACCCCATAAAGTGGGTCATTTTTCAGAGGCAGAAAAAGGGACCCTGTCGGCTTATGTTTGGATTTCTTAGGATTCTGTTCAAAATGGGCCCACGCAATGAGCCATTTAAGATAAGAACGCCTTGTTCATAAAACTTTATGAGCCCACATCTTCAGAATGCATAGGCCTACGGTTAGTAAACAGTCTATACCCTTTTTTAGTACATAAT
Organism: Protomyctophum bolini; assembly: GCF_963924005.1. NCBI lineage: Eukaryota > Metazoa > Chordata > Actinopteri > Myctophiformes > Myctophidae > Protomyctophum > Protomyctophum bolini. The sequence goes on along the minus strand of NC_137882.1, from coordinate 14,385,972 downwards.
TTAAAAAAGAAACGTCATGTTGTTATTACAGTTTTTGGCAAGCGTTGGAGAAACAGACCTTGTGGCGCTTGTACCTGTCTTCGTGGAATCTATGATTCCCAGGAACACAACTTGTGTTCAGGGATATAGAAGCTGGGCGAGGAATGCAATATTTGCGCCTCAGCGGGGAGTGTTGAATTGGAGGATTAGGACGGAGGCGTTACATCCTCCTGGTGGGAGCTCCTCACCCTTGCCTCCTCAGTATCGGAGGCAAGGGTCAGCCATTCATTTGTAACTGACAATCAGTTCTGACTTCTGAGCAGGTGCAAGGTTTTAGAAGCAGTAGACTAGTGGTTCTTAATGTGGGGTCCACTGTGGGGACCCTCAGGGCTGCTTCTAGGTATGTAACTTTGAGAACTTTCGGGTAACTCAGTCTGTATAGAGCACTCACCTCTAGACCACAAGGTCATGGGTTCGATCCTGGGCACCGCCAACTCAGCATATGAGTAGCACAGCTTGGGTGTGGCAATTAAGTAGTGGGAGCTGATAGGTGTAGCGCTCCTCCTCAGCAATCCAGGTCCCAGGGGTCTAGCGCACTGCGAAACAAGGATAGACTGGCTCATACCGACCGAATAGTCTGACATTCAATTGGTACACTTCCAGAGTTATGTTATGGTGGTCCTTGGAATTAAAATGTTTGAGAAGAACCAATGCAGTAGACACTATAGGGTGTTGTGTTGTGTTGTATGAGCGGCTGTATTTCACCGTAACTCATGACCTGGTGTCAAATCAGTGCACCTCCAGGGGCCTGACTCATGACAGACAGATTTCCTTTGGTAGGGTCCCCTGCCCCCTGTGGCAGATTTGCGGCGACAGGCCCCTATGTGCAGACTTGACAGGCAACACAAGCACGCCTGATATCAGAGTACAATCACATTGACAGGGGGGTAATGAAAGGCCTCGGGCTCACTGACACCTTGGCTGCCCCACCACGGTGGGTGCCGGTGCTAAAATGGATTGCGGAGTGATTGACGCCGCGGTGGCGAATGTGACCCTGTCTGACTATCGATGGCTCTCTCTCTCCCTAGAGTGATAAATGTTGAACTGCTGGGAGGGGTCCACCATGCCCTTTATGAGCTCATGTTATTGAAGCTAAACTGTACCTGCAGGCCTCGAGATTAAAGTTAGTCTGGAGCCTTGTGTACCTGGCATCCTATTTTGGGCATGGCATTAGGTGGAAATGTTCAAAAAAATTAATAAAATATATGACCGACAAACTATTATTACTGCATTTTTTAATTAATTCACAAGAAGTCTACACAATCTCCCCTCTCCTAGTATGGTACCAACATCAATATAGCATGGAATATAAAGATATTCAAAGTTTTGGGTGGTCCGTGGCTCAAATGCAGAATAAATTATGGACTTTGATGAAATCGACTGGCCTTGTATGAGGAGGACAATGAGACAAAACATGGACAGACTGGAGAAAAGGAATGTGAGGGCCTTGTGTCTGAACTCATGGACCCAGGAGGTCAAACAGCAGTCTTTATGCTGTATGTTAGCCTCGTTTATAAAGACACTGCACTGTACGTTATGCACCCTTTTAACCCAAATCTTCTCTTCTCGCGGTCCCCGGAACTAAACATTTTCAGACTGGTACGGTCTGCCGCCAAACACATAACCTTTTTGGTGTCCTGAAAAAGTTTGAGAACTGCTGATTTAGAAGGGAATTTGTAGTATGGGAATCAGGTAGAAATTGATTAAAGGGAGTACGTGTGGTGCACACATTGGAGGAGGATATAGGATTGGTCCTTCTCTTCTCTGTGGTCTGACAGGGAGAGGCTGAGCCTCAGACGCAGGCGGGGGAGATTCTTATCATAAGCTCGTTAGCGGAGCAGGCCTGCATGCTGCTGTTTATCGCGTGTCAGCAAAATTCCACCTCCTCAAGTTCGACGCCATATCTCTCTCACCTTCTCCAATGTTCCCGTCTCGTTCACTCACTCTCTCTCTCTCTCTCTGGGTTACTATCTATCTCCCACATGCCCAAACAAACATCTCCACGCACACACGCACGCACGCACACACACACACACACACACACACACACACACACACACACACACACACGTGCGCACGCAGACGCGTCACACACGCAGTATACAAATGTATAGTGCGTATTGTGCATCTATGTGCACGCACGAGGAACTTAGGCACATGCTGCCACCCACTTTAAGTTTGTTCTGAAATGCTGTTTCTCTGTCACCTCTCCTGCCAGTAATATCAGCCATTCCACTATGGCTCTTTTTGCGTCAGGGAATGCATTCATTTAAGTTGTATTAAATCATGAAGAGAGGCTACTGCATGGTGCTTGTAACCCGGCCAATTGCATCGCACATTGTCCAACATTTAGATTGAAAATAAATGTCCTCCAACGAAGCATAATAATAATCCGTCGTCCGACAGGTTGCGTGCTGAAACAGCTGATCTATAAGCACACAATGCATTGGATCGGACTAGTGAAGAATCACGGGGAAGGTTGCCGTATATTAGATTAGTCGATGGGTGGCTCTTCCAAGACAGATGTTGCGCTCTCATTAGAAGGCTGGTGTAAGTGCCATCTGACCGTTTCATATGAATAGCACCCCTCGCCCACTTACAGCATGAGGTGTTTCTGCAATTATCTGGCCTTTTGAGTGGGAATTGTGGCCTGAATGTGTTGACAATGGCTCATTAATGGGATGCCGTGGGGTTAATGTGTTGTGCCATGCCATTAGCCCGCAATGACAGATGGCAAATATTCAATTATAGTCTGCGTGCATGCGTGTTTGTGTTTGCGTGCAGTAAAAGTGGGTTCAATTTCTTTAGTTGTGCAAGCTTTCAACATTACAGTTACTGGAAGAGTTAGAATGGGGAAAAGTTACAATATAGGGAGCGGGAAAACACATAGAGAAGAAAGGAGCACAGAAGAACATGTTAAACGCCAATTGATAAAGCAAACATACAAAGTCCAATGTGCATGATTAGAAAATGGCTATGTATCTCCAATATATTTTAAAGTACTGTACATCTGTGTTAATGCTTGGGTCATTCCTGTCATAGCAGTAACAGCCAGGATTAATGATCACTGTGGAAACACCCAGGCCCATCCCATGGATCCTAGTGGATAATTTGTTATGATTGTAGTTTGGTATGCAGGACACTCTGACGGTGATGCAAGGTCACTTGGTTTACCCTGCTTAAATCAGCAGGGGAAGAAACAAACACCAACAAACCAAGCATACTCTGGCTGGTTACGTGTCTCTGCAAGCATAGTATGTGTTTGTTTGCTGGTCATAAAGATTGTACAGTAGATGCGTTTCGATAGAAGTGATAATCCAACATACTGTACAAGCCCACCAGTAATCTTTATGGGGGCTATATCGGCATTTCGTTTTTCAGTTTTACGCTGCACTTTATCACGTTGTGACCTGCGTGACGTGCTTGTTCCTGACCTCATCCACACCCATGTTGTCTCTTGGCAGGGTAAAGAGAGAGATCTCATATAGTTGGCTGATATTCAGAAAGGAAATGATAATGATAAGATCTCCTCTGCTTCTGTGCCACCTAATGAATGTAGCAATTATTCATTGAACCCTGGTAAGGTGACTTTATCCCCCCCACAAGCAATTAAAAAGGTCTCTTCTTCTTCTTGGAGAGAGAGAGAACTGATATATTAATGTTTTTTTATATATTTTTCTCCTTCAGCATTGATTTCCTTTTGCACTCTTGACTTTGCTCTCTGTGAGTAATGCAAAGTCAAGAGTGCAAAAGGAAATCGATGCTAAGGCATACAATGTCACAATTATTGGCAAATATTATGGCACACAGTTGGAGAGGGACCAAGGAGGAGGCTCTCGCTGATCTATCGTCTTCCCGCTGGCCAGTAATGGCATGCTAATGCTATAATTAGTTTTCTTGTCAAACAACAAAGTTAGTTATTCTATTCTTCTAGGACAAAATCACACACGAGACCTTGCAGAATCAATAGACCTTCGATGCAACCGCTTTAACCAATGGCCGCCTCTAAGAAAGCCATTTTCTGTCGTCTTCTCTCAAGACTATCCAATTATCTGTGAGAGGAAGATGGTACAGTGTTGAGGTTTATACCTCCTACCACCACCCCCGTCCCCCGCCACTCTCACTCCCTCTCTACCAGTGTTGCCAGATTTTGCGAGAGAAATAAGCAGCCAACCAGGTCTATGAAAACAAGCCCAACAGAAGCGTCTAACACATGAGCGCTTTAAACCTATATATCAGCTTTACAGGAAATTAGCTTTATACAAGCTTTATATCAAGTTGTGAGAAAAGAAAAGAAAACTCAACCTGCAACTAAATATTTACAGAAAAAAGATCAAGCTTAAAGTTGCTTATAATGAGCAGACATCATGGCAACACATGCTCTCTCTCACTTGGTCCCTCCCTCTGTCTCCCTCTCTCTCTCTCCCTTCTCTCTCTCTCTCTTCTCTCTCTCACCAGAGGTGTCATTGCATCGGGTGTGCGTTTCCCTCTCAGCGTGTGTCTCCGTGTAATGGAGCCTGTGTTCTGTCCCTGTCAAGCCGCGGGGCTGCTTGTCTCCAGAGGCTCGGTCTCCGGAGACGGGCAGCGTTGAACGGAGCGGAGCGGAAATGGCGTGGCGGTGGCAGTTAATGTCTTCTGCCGCTGTGGGGGCTCTCTGTGTCCCGGAGCATCCCCCAGAGAGGCCCTTTCTCACTGCATAGCTCTCTGACAGCTATACTCTATCTACTCTCTGGGCCCTTTATCCCTACCTCATTATAACCTGTTGGCTGACTCTAGCCTTGGATTCCTTAGAAAAGACACACACACAGCTATGCTATAAGACTTGTGAGAAAGAGTATGATTATATATTTTTGAGGGGTGCCCCCTCCTACATCGAGCTTTTAGTTACCGTCCACAAACTTCATCTTAAACAAACATTACATTCCCATTGACAATGAACTGAGAATTTGAGATTTGTCTGAGCAAATAGTGTCTATTTTACGTCATGATGATGTACGATGATAAGAGCGCCCCTCACTTCACACAGGTGTGATTTTCATGTTTTGAATAATGTTTCCCACCTGCACGCGAAGCATTTCTGCATTCCCTCTTGCCATCTTTCTAATATGCTATAGTAATTGGACTTGGAGTGGCAAAGTGAGTTTAACATAGTTTAACGCTGTTTAATGCAATCAGATAGCACTTTTCTGTGTGGATGTATGGGCTGTCAAGGCCAGAAAGTTGTTGCCTTTCAGTAGGCGTTCCCGCATAACTTCTGGGTATCTATGATGATGATGTCAGGCGCATACCTTCTATAAAGTTGATTCTGATTCTGAAGCAGATCAATTTCTTTTGTCATGATGTTTGGCTGCCTTTCCTCCTCGGCCCCGGTAACCCCCGGCTGCTTGTAGGGAATGCAGCCATGGATATGTCTGTTGTTCTATGGACCCCAGAGTTTGATCAATGGAGCCCCGCGCTGCGGGACAAAGGGCCAAGTGCCGGTGGCACAGTGCCCGGCAGCATTGGTGCGATGCGATGTACACACTATCACATTAGGGGATATTGGGGGTGGATGGGGTGGGTGGAGGATGACAGAGGGTGCAGAGGCCATCCATTTGTCTCTCTACGGCCTAGGAGACTGAACACTCCCTACCATTTTACTATCTATCTCCTACTCCATTGGCTTCTCGGGAGGGTGTAGCTAACATAGCATCCAGGCTTTTTAGAAGAGGCAATTATTCCATTTGTAATTCCAGCCTTGTGTCTGAGTATGCCTCTTTTTGACGGTTCCCTTGATGCTGCGACACACACGCTGTTGCACAAGACAAATGGTGCCGTCCGCCCCAACGCGCAGCAATTAGTTTCAGCATGTCCTCTCTGCGGGGGGGTCAAATATACTGTATGTTTGGATAAGATCAATAGTCTTATTAGAGGGATCGATGGCGCTCGCTGCAGACGGAAGTGCACAAATCTCTCCCCGCTAATTCCCCTTCCATCAACGGGATGCTGTCAACACTGTATACTTATAGTATGTAAACAAATGCTTGAGTCAACAACATAAGGCGGTAATCTGATTGCATGGGGCCATGTCACTGACATGAATCATGCATGCTTGCATGGCTTGCAATTTAATGCTGTGCGCGGTAAGTGCACGTCATGAGAGCCTTCAGAACAGTTAACACTACATGTTTGGGGCAGTAGTGCTGACATACAGGTTCTTCTGTCTAGGGTTGAAGTTCCTATGCACAGCTTTGTGTGTAGGTGTGTTTGTACTAGCATGTGTTTGTGTTGTACGACGGAATGTGATGATTTGATTGGCTGATTCATGATGATGTATAATTAAATTATATATATTTTTAAAGAAGGATAGATTTTGACATTTTTTGACAAAAAAAAAGAAAGTTGGTCCCGACTCACTGTTGGGGAACAGTGACCTACAGTAATCATTCATACCTGTTCTCACCACTCATTCTGCAGCCCAGAGGCATGCGTGCGTGCGCAACTGTGCGTGCACTTGCTCAGAACTGTGTACACTCCCTGCTGAGTCATTGAGTGAAGCCGTGTAATTATGTTTTATCACAGTGGGCAGGACCTCATACAAAATCAATGTGTCATTTAACTGACAGGGCAGAAAATGTGTCTGAATCCATCTCTGACATGAGGGAACAAGTACATATTTTATTATCTCTTGTGTCATCAAGAGATTAATCAGAGTTCCCAGAAGAAGCTCTCTACTTAAGACTGTTGTTCTGTGTATGCAACTCCTCACTTAACACAATCAGTGCTGGGATTCCTTCAAAATGACATGGCTGCTTTTAAAAAATGAGGGGCGGATGAGGGGGAGAAATGAAGCGCTAGTATATCCATCAGATCAAAACCACGGAGAGCGCCCTAGATGAGCAGATACGAGGCATTCTTTCTGCAGGCTAGTGAACGTTAAGCTAATATGACTGAAGAGCGAAGTACGGTGGCCGAGAGTCCGACTAAAAAAAAAAAAAAAAGGAAATAACTCTGAATATTCTCCCCTCGCCTGATATCATTGAGAATGCGCTAGGACGTGTACAACTGTACACACGTCCAATGCATCCGTTAATGGGAACTTCAATATAATTAGTAAGCTATTGTACAGTACAGAGTGACTACAAAGTCATACTCATAGTATTAGGCACAGTCACTGGTTCTCATATAAACAGCAAGTTGATTTCTTTTCAATAATTGAAACAACCAACATCATGCAATTAACCCATTTAGAGCGGCCGGCTGCTGCGGCCATGTTACTTTATCTCAAGCCCGGAATGCGTGCACGTTTCTTGTGGTTTTGTAGTATTTTTCTGTACTTTTACGGATTCCGGTAAGTTTCTCAGAATGACCTGATGTTTTAGGGTGTCTGTCGTAAATCTGAAAAGCCTCAGAAAACCTTTTCAAAATCGTCCTCAGGTCTAAATAGGAGTGAGGTCCATGTGGTTCATCCTGTGTGATTGTCGACAGAACACAGTATGAGATGAGGTTTGGCAGTGAGGTTTGGCAATTTGACTGATCTCTCTTTTTGGCTGTCTATTTCTCTCTCTATCTTTATCTATTTATCTCTTTAGATTTCAGTGTATTTTTTGCATATTGGAAAATGTTGGGAAAAAAACTACATCAAGGAAGAACTGGAATGATTTCCATACAGTACATGTTTCTGTTTAGGAGTTCTTTATTACTCACATGCTAAGTGTTTTCTGCCTCTACCAAATTGCATTGATCGATAATAAGGAATCTCCTTGTGGTTTTAGAAACCACCCTTGGTGTTGGAAAAGGGGATAGCTATATGATGATGAACCACACGACAGTGACGACACTGCGTGTTTTCGGTTGAGTTTCTCACGAGCGGAGCTTGTGTCTGGTGATGAGATGAGATATAGTGTTTGGGGAGGCACGCAATCTGAACTGATATTGAACCATGTGTGTGTGTGTGTGTTTGTGTGTACACTCTTGGTGGGTACTTTAGGTGTGTGTTGCATACGTATACAGTACAGTACATGCAACTTACTGTAGGGAACTCCTGCTTTACAGGACACAGCTCCCACAGTTTTGGGAATTCTGTTGCCACGTAACAATTTTCGATTTCGGCTCGTCCCAATTATTTGGTCTGAATTCATCTTAATGTTCAGATATAAACTCCATGTTTTTAGTTTTTTTTTTAAATTTAGTTTAGCTTTGTTTTGTTTTGTTTTCTGTTTCTAAGAGAGTGTTTGTGAGGAGAGGTGTTGGCAGAGCCACTGATGTTGATGGAGTAGTAGGAAAGAGGAGGCCAGAGTCAGACGCGCATGCACACGCACTCACGCACAAATCAGTCACTCAACCTCTTCATACTGAGTGCTCTCTCACATTGTACAGCACAAGGAGGAGCATTAGCCACAATCAGACACATTACACACCTGGATCCTTGTCACAGGGATCCGATCAGCGTCTTGCTCAAGGACACTTCGACAATAACTGGGGGAGCCTGGAATTTAACTTGGAACCTTCCGGTTCCCAAGTGACACCTCTACCTCCTGAGTCACTGCCAGCCCGAGAAAGAACAGTATCCATCTTCTAATAAATGTTATATCTGGGATGTCAGAGGCCATAATAACTAACAAGCAGAATCAGTGAGGTCCAGCACAGGTCATGCAAGAACGGTTCATCTTTTAGTCATTACCTGTTATAGAATGTTAGACGAACTTGAGGTAAACGTCTTCTTTTTGTAAAAAAAAAATCAACTGTTCTCTCTCTCTTTCTCTCTCTCTCTCTCTCTCTCTCTCTTTCTCTCTCTCTCTCTCTCTCTCTCTCCATTTCTCTCTCACTCACACACACTATCTCTCAATTTCTGTGATAGCACATAATATGTGCACCCTGCAGGGAATCAATCTTCCTTAGAGTGGGTGGTGAGACCGGCTCCCTCTCTCTCTCACAGAAGGCTGTCTGTCACCTTCTGATAGATTGCCTTTAAAGTGGCAGGAGTCGAGCTGTTGTCATTTACTTTTGAAGCCCCATGTTGATCAATGTGTTTGGAACAAACCATAGTTTACTCTCTTAAGTAGCTCTTTGTGATGGTTGAGATGGTTTTATTGAGGAAGCGGTGGTGATTAATGCTAAGCATTCATATTAGCTGTAGCATTTGGCTTAACAGCACTTCATGTGACTTTGAATCGAGATTGGATGATTTCATAATCAAAGAGGCTCCATGATGAATGCATTTGACGGGAACTGAGTCTACACTACCCAAGGGCAAACACATATAATATCATAATATAACAATAATAGCTTTTTAATCATTGATTTTTATAGCACTTAATTAATTACAAATAATTATTTCTGAGGCTGGCTTGCCAAAAAGTTATTGTTGTTGGGGTATTGGCCAATGGCCAAGAACATTTGCACTGCACCATCATCGCCTGCATTTAATTCATCCTAACCTCAAATGACCCCATGAAATCAATGTAGCATTCGAAGCCTTCTAAAACTCAATGCATTCGTACTCTGAGCAGGTAAACAACAGAAACGTTTGACCTACAGTATGCAGTAAAATATGAAAAATAAATAAAATATGTGAATCTTACATTTTCCAGCTATTAGTGTCAATTTCATTCATATAAATTATTTGTGGAACGATCTGCTCTTATTCAAGAAGCGTGTGTGTGTGTGTGTGTGTGTGTGTGTGTGTGTGTGTGTGTGTGTGTGTGTGTGTGTGTGTGTGTGTGTGTGTGTGTGTGTGTGTGTGTGTGTGTGTGTGTGTGTGTGTGTGTGTGTGTGTGTGTGTGTGTGTGTGTGTGTAATTCAAGAAGAAAAGTCAGGGCCATTACCTTGTGATGTGGCAGCATATCAATGTACAACTCTGCCTGGCCCCTTTTGTACATTCTATCCTTCTATTCACTGGTACCAGTTTGAGGATTAACAGGATTTCCAATTTTAAGATCTGTAAACTTAGCAAGCCCCCAAGACTCGATAGAGAGATTCAGCATGGAGAGCTTTTAGAGGCAGAATGAGAGATTCTTTCAGTCGAGTCCAGTGATATTATTATTCATTATTCTTTCCAGAACACGTACATACATCATTTGGGGGTCCTTCTGCTTGACATGAAAATGTTTGAGAACCACTGATTAAACAACATTAGACAGCAAGCCCAAATTAGCAACTACACTTTAAACAATCCCCACACAATTTACAAGCAACTTTACAGGAAAAACAAGCTCAAAGTCTCTTGTACACAAACATGGCAACACTGCCTGAAGAATACTGAATACCAGAGGTACAGTAACAGACGGTGCTGGAGGGAGAGAGGAAGAGGGAGAATAATTTGTTACAGGTGGAGCAGAATCTCTGGTTGTACTGTACTGTACGTTACCCACATTACCATAGCAGGCCGGCCCTCTCTCTCTCTCTCTCTCTCTCTCTCTCTCTCTCACGGGAAGGTACTGTAATTCAAGGCCTCGAGGCTGCTCGGCCCGAACGCATTGTTCAGCTCCAGACGTTGAAATGTGGAACGGAGGGTCGGACAGCCGCGCTCTGTCGTCCTGAACCCAATCACTCAATCCTGTGAAATATGAGACTGATACACTCCACAGCCGCCTCACTGGAATCTGAAATTCCACGAGGCCTAGCTGTGTCATTCAGGGAACACCGTGCTTTACACACACTTCTCCTTCTCAGTTCTAATCCATCCATCCACCCAATCCTTTCTCTTCCTTGTCCTCTGACCTCTAGCCTTTTGTCTGCAGCTGGCTCTGCGTATGTGCAGTGATGTAAAGGAAAGGACATTAACTCAAGTACTAAGGACATTAACTCAAGTACTGTACTGAAGAAAAATGTTGAGGTGTATTTTTTACTTTACTTTTCTTGTTATTTAGTTTTTTTTTGTTGTTTGTTCTTTATTGTACATTGTATATTGTACTTGTTACTCCACCACAATTCTGTGGTGGAATCCCTGTGGTGGTGTGGAACGCATGTGTCGAATTGGAGGTCGGTGGGGAAAACAGTTCTCGAGTTACGTGCATTACAGACCTGCACACAGACATACAGAGACTTGTTGCATTTACAGTATAGATAGATGGACGATCTACAAGCTGTATCGCAACACAGGACTTTGACTTGTAACAGAGTAAATCACTATTCTTCTTACATCACTGCGTATGTGACTTTGTCTCCTTTCAATGTGTGTGTGTGTGTGTGTGTGTGTGTGTGTGTGTGTGTGTGTGTGTGTGTGCGCGTGCGCTATGGTTCTTTCTTGTGCTGACCAATGCCTGAGCCAACACGACCGCTGATTGCATAAAGAAAGCCGCGGTGGTGACAGCCTGCGCCATGATGGTTTACCCCAGGGTTTGTGACCCTGTGTTTAAGGGTTTGATACCATGTGACTGGGATTTGTTTCTGTGTACATTGTGGCTTTCGACTGTTTGGGTATCGCCTTCCAAAGCGTTTAGCGCTTTGAACCCGCTGGAAATTAACAATTCGATCTAAAAATTCCTTACAAATATGGCAGCGACGGTTTGTTTATGATGTGTGCAAATGAGCAAATCCACCTAGGGGAAAGAGAGAGGCATTTTTTGGAAGTTGTTTTATTTATAGAGCACTTTCTCATACCTGGATCTATTCGCATACATTAGTCGCAAGTTCGCAACAGTGTATAAATTGGGCCTGTCAGTATTGTTGGAGTATGGTGTTTTGTTTCCGTGCTCGCATCTTTATGCTGCATGGTGTTTTATTTTTGGTCTTTAATGCAATTTATGATATTCTGTACTATATGTCAGCAGTACAGATGCAGCTGTTGACTGAGCTTGTTACCTAGATATTTTCCTTTTTGTTGACATATACCGTTATAGCAGCACTACCGTATACAGTTTGGGGTATCAGTGTAGCCACTTTGGACACAAATAACATGACAGCCAAAATCTTTCACTGGCAACTTGGCGAAAATAGCCTTTCTACAAGCTTTTGATTGATTGATTGAATACTTTATTAGTCAGTTTAAATGTGTAATTTCTGGACTGTTTCGGATGCGGGGTGGCTTGCCGGAACCGGGCCGACACCCTGGGCGCGTTCCTGTGGGTCTGGAACTTCCGGGGAACCCCACACAGAGTTGCACCACTCACTTCACACAGGTGTGATTTTTACTCTATAGTGGCTGTCTTAAAAGGACTTTAACTATGCAGGTGCTGTCTGTCTGTCTGTCTACCTTTTCCCTATAGTCAGCGCTTTTCACTTTGTCTGCTTTAATGATAGGCTTACGTTTTATTTTCAGGTAGGCACTGTTAAGTGCAGGCTACAGTATATAGCAGGTTAGCAATGCAGCACACTTTCCTCCGTATATTAATTAAAGACTGTCGCATGTCTGGAACGTGTGTGAATTCTATGTTAGACTATATTGTGTTTTAATGTTCATATTTATCCCTCAACCCTTCAGGGGACAGAGAGATTTGAGGAGTCTGCACTTGACTATTACCACAGTACTAAAGCATTTTTTTTATGCAATGTGTAGTAAATCATTTACCAAAAGTTGAACGCAATTTAAGTGGTATTTAATCACCCACCAGGTGTGGTAAATTAGGATATAGTGCATCAATCAGACCCTAAATCAGATTGTTTGATCACCCTCAGAAGGGAGCGTGCGCACTGCAACAGAACACCTGTCATCATGTTTGTCTTAGCTTAGCCTATCTGAGATCAAATTAATGCACGTTGAGCAGCCATCTCCCTTTTTAAAGCTCACTTTGTTAACTATCTCCCTATTTATGTTTTTAGTGTATATAGCAATAGCAGTGGGTAGTCAAGTATTTACAAATTTCTAAACTTTTACTTCTACTACACTACATCTCAGAAGCATATTATGTAACTTTTTACACCACTACAATGATTTGAAAACTAGTCTGTAAAATATTTACATTGTAGATTGAGCTTTCTATTACAAAACACACTAACTCCGTATTTATATTTTTCAGCCATTTGAAAATAGCATCACATCAGCTTGTAGATTGGCAATATTCAAAATATGCTGCTTTGAGAATCATTTTGATTTTGATACGATACTTTTGTACTTTTACTCGAGTACATTTTGAATACGAGTAGATCTACATTGCAGTATTGATACTTTTACTTTAGTTAAACATGTGAGTACTTCTGCCTGAGGCTTCACTGGCTGTGCTTTGACATGTGAGAGGTCAAGAGGTCACCCCCTGTCTGCATGCTCCGTCTACGAGGTCAGGGTCAAACAACACCTCCTCGCTTTACTGATTAGCTAAACAATTTTATGGATCTCTTTCTGCATCCGTTCTGCAAGCTGGGTTTATTCGGGGGTTCAAGCCCACGGGGCTTGTTGTTTTTGTGCAGATGTTTCTCCTCCTGCCACGCTTTTCAAACTCCCATGACGCGGTGGTAAACGATAGAGACCTTCGTCGAGGTTTCCACTAATGATAAGTTGTGTGCATTACTTGCACAACAGACACGTCCCCAAACTGCCTTATTGGGGCGCTAGTGCTATAATTAAACATCCATCTGCTCGTCACTCTGGTCAGGTTGGTGCGAGACAGCCTTGTGCTTGATCGCCCGATGTTGGCTCCCAGCATCGGTTTGCTGGCAGCAAAAACCATTCCAGGCTCATCCCCCTGGATGATACCTTCTCACTCACTGTGGCAACACCCCCATACAGATGATACCTTCTCACTCACTGTGGCAACACTCCATACAGATGATACCTTCTCACTCACTGTGGCAACGCCCCACACAGATGCTTGTGGGTCTGGTTGCTGTTTAGCACCGCATGCAGCATTCTGGTGTAGCATCCCATCCATGCAGGGATGTCTGCAGGGTAGGCTTCAGGGTCCAGAGTTCACAGCCATAAGAAAACAGACTCTGCCATTGTAGAAAATGTCTTTCTGTCTGTCTGTTTAATCACCAAACGAACAAAGCTATGCATAACTGCTTCATGAATTAATAACGGAAATAACGGGTGTAGCGGAAATACCGTCATTTGAATTGATAATTAGACTGGCTTGCTAGAGAGAGGCAAGTGATAATGAAATTACAATGAACAATGTTTTATATAATTAACACGTGTGTGTGTGTGTGTGTGTGTGTGTGTGTGTGTGTGTGTGTGTGTGTGTGTGTGTGTGTGTGTGTGTGTGTGTGTGTGTGTGTGTGTGTGTGTGTGTGTGTGTGTGTGTGTGTGTGTGTGTGTGTGTGTGTGTGTGTGTGTGTGTGTGTGTGTGTGTGTGTGTGTGTGTGTGTGTGTGGAGAGAGGAAGAGATGGAGCACGTCTACTGGCAATCATTTCCGATCAATCATTCACCGCTAATGAGAACAAGACTGAATGGTACATTTAATCACATCATAACGCTGTTTGCAAAATGATGCATCGCGCATACTGCTATTTCCAGAATGCGCTCTTCAAATGACAAACGTTTTAGACTGAGCATGATTGGCTTGTTTCATTTATCACATTTCATGCTTCATCAAAGACTTATTAAGAGCATCTTCAATGAGGCGAGCTTGTGAGGAGTAGCTGTGATGGGTAATTTCCGCACTGTTCGTAATGAGTGGATCTTCAGGGAGAGTATTCCAGATATAAGATGGCCGCCAGCGAGGCATGGCTCCCCCAGATTGCTTGGCACGGCAGCACAGGGTCTGCTGGTATATTGATAAACACGCTTTAAATGGGGCCATAATGAAGAACCCTGACATGCACAGCTGAAAGAAACTTGAGTATAGGCGTTTTCTGTCAAAAGGTTTTAAGTTCCAACTGAACATGCTGACAGAGACACTGATATAGCCAAGCACTCCCCACACAAACAAACACATTTGCACATGCACATGTGCACACACATATTGTATACACATACATAATTGCTGTCAGGCAGAAACCACCTATACGTATTTTAACTTTTTGTTTATTTTTTTCCCATAAATTAACACCCTCACACAAGCAGTTCTGAAAGCTCGAAATGCTGCGCAAAGCGGCACGCTTGTAGATCTCCTACTTTTGCTGTTTTTTTCCTTACTTTTGTTTTATTTGAATCCTGAAAAACGAACTGTTTTGAACATGTGAGATTTCCACCTGACAGAGATGACTATACTAGTCCAAACTTTAGACATTTGCAAACATACGCTCGCACACACACACACACACACACACACACACACACACACCCATGCACGTACACGTGCACAGTTACACACACACACACACACACACACACACACACACACACACACACACACACACACACACACACACACACACACACACACACACACACACACACACAAAGCATTCAGCTCGCCATCGCCATGTAGAGTGACAGCCATGTGTGGATGTTCCCTGTCAGTGCCATTGAGTCATGTCGACACTTGGAGAAAAGAGAAGAATCAAGGAGAATCTGGAATGATGAGAGGGTGCTGCAGACAGGCACCTTTTGCAGCCCACGATTTTATGACCTCATAAAATGAAAGGTTTGGGGTGAAACCATGTTACAGCTCATGGTGTTTCGGTAGGTTACGGGCGCTGACAGGCACGATGAGTCCGGCTAAACAGGCCCGCTAAAGCTAAAGAGTCAGGATGAAGGTATGCAGGACATTCACAGAGAGAGAGAAAGAAAGAAGAATAGAGGGTGGGAAAGATCTCGCACAAAAGCTATAAGGAGCAGAGGATAAGTCTCATCATGCTGGGAGGTTATTTTAGGTGTTCCTCGCTCGGGGGTCCGCTCTCGGACCTCTCAGAGGTGTGAGTGTTCTCTAAAGAATGTGGCAGAGCAAAGACTTCCACAGGTGCTCCCTTTACATGGCAACTCATCACAGTGATTCACATGCTGGGAAAGGCACGGCCGTTTACTTTTTTGAGGCCCACATTTCTCCTGTCACGGTGTGTTTTAAAGCACCTCCTGTTTGCCAGCTCTCCTTCGTACACTAACAAAGGTCCTTTGGGTCGATGAGAAGAGATGTTGATGTGCCTGCGGAATGTGTAGGCTATACAGTAGGTTCCTGTTGGACTTAAACACATAGCCATGGCCACATTGTCCTGATGGACGTGACTAATGTAATGACCATTGACCATTAGCTGATGAGGCGAGAGGGACAGGGTGTCGGGGAGAGAAAGAGGTGCAGTGAGAAGAGTGACTGAACACTTGGCTATGGAGAGAAGACGTTTTAGAGACAACAGGACTGAGATAATCTGCATATTAATTAGCTGCACACAAAACACGCTAATGCAGGTCTTCTGCACATCCTATTTTATGTGTGTGTGTGTGTGTGTGTGTGTGTGTGTGTGTGTGTGTGTGTGTGTGTGTGTGTGTGTGTGTGTGTGTGTGTGTGTGTGTGTGTGTGTGTGTGTGTGTGTGTGTGTGTGTGTGTGTGTGTGTGTGTGTGTGTGTGTGCGCACGCATCACATGTGTTTTGTGTGTGCGCATGTGTGTCAAAACATCCCTCGTGCCCCTTGAACAGCAGATGCTCATTATAAAGTGTCAGCCCTCCACTTTGGCTGTGCATTAGCACTTTGCTCTCATCACCAGCCCCCCCACCATCTCTCTCTCTCTCTGTCTCTCTCCCTCATTTCCTCTGAGGATCACTGGTCTCGGACCCTGGGAGACGGACACAGAGCCACCAGAGGGAGAGAAAAAATGTCTTGTGTCTTTTGAAGAAGATTGCCTATCGAGCATTACAAACAGTATTAATTTACAGTCATACTGCAGACAAGAGAGGAAAATGCAGGGGGGGGGGGGGGGGGGGGGGAGGCTAAAAGCTTTAAATTCAAAGGTAACACTTTTCGGAATGAAAGCTACTATAAAATCTATTACTACCATCTCATGATCGTGTGCACACATACACTCCCAAGTGCACAGAGTGCATTATTCTCACTGACACGCTTCAACGAAGCGAATTCCAGCAGTAGGCTAGCAGTCTTAAAAGACAACACTTTCATATCCACTTGATCCAGAGGCTCAGATGGCAGTTGGGAAAGTGCCTCCAGTTACTACAGTATGTCTAACTCCCACGATGGGACGAGATGCTGAGACACTGGGTGGGGAAGTGACATGTTCCTCTCAAGACCTGAGGCAGATTCTACAACATGCCTTATTGCCTTCTAAATCAGTAGTACTCACACTTCAAATACATGTTCGAAAATAGCAGATGTACAAGCTCTCAGCATGGCATGAAGTGATGTGCTATTTTTTCATAGAGAATGCAAAAATCTAAAATGACACGGATGCTTTCCCGGTTTTAATGGCTAAAAATAAAAAGACCCACAGTCATGTGTGTAAGCTTAACTTACATACTTTTACTTTAAATTAATTTGGGCAGGGCAATGAATGCACATGAATGAACATTCAATGCATGTGACATGAATGTGAATTCAATCAGCTGAACATAATCTCAAACTCAAACGGTACATGCCAGGCTGATTTATGGTGCATTTCTATCTATAAATCTTGTAGGAAGAACTTTTCACAACTGAAGCTCAGAATGAGACAATCTATGACCATTCCTCATACACACCATTTTACATCCATAAAGGCTCCTGGTAGACGGGCCTCTCTTGCACTTTTCAATAGCACTGGCAGTGAGTCAGTGACATTGTGTGGAAGCCGTGCAGCATTCAAATTAGACCTTGCACGGGTCATGCCCACGGAGCGAGGTGTTCCAGATGAAGATGAAATGCTTGCGTCCATAACCGCATGCCTGAGAGAGAAACGCTCGGTGTGTGGGAGAACAGCATGCTTTTTAGTAGGCGGACGCGTATATAGGCCCAAAAAAGGCAAATTAACGCCCACCCACACTTGTGCACAGGTCCTAAACATTCACGTGCGCTGCAAAAGTGTGCATGGGTGTACAAGTGTTCCCCCCACACTATTAGCTTCTGGATAAGGGAAACACTGCTATACATGCATATATGTCAGTGACAGCCGAGGAGATGAACACTGCTCCAAATTGTCCATTTGTGAGCCCACACGAACATCAACAAACCCATAGTGCACCATAAAAGGTATTGATTGTTTGGCGTGTGTAATGCAGGGAAGATTAAGGTTGGAGGACAGGGCTGCGCGGCGCTAGGTTCCGTGAGGCTGTGCATGCGTCGTGGCGTTGTGAGGAGGCGCTCGAAGCAAGCAGCTGTCTTGTTTACCTCTTAGAGTATATATTAAGGTTTACCTCGACTGTAGATGGTGGCGCAAAATTGTATAGGCCACTGTTTGTTGCGGTAGCTAGAGGAAGCATACCAGTGTGGTAACAGTGAGAACGGTGGCAGGTCTCGCTAGGGGGCGGAGGTAGATGGTGGCGCAAAATTGGGGAAATTTTAATTCACTAATAAAGTAATTATTAATTTTGTGGTAAATGGGAAAAAGGGTTTCGTTAAGACCTCCATATTATTAAAGTGGGAGTGATTGGTGCAGGCAGTGAGGAGCTACGACAGTGTTTCTGACACACATTCAGACATTGAGTTAATTATAGTATGATGATAGTGCTCAGTGTGAATGGCCCTTTAAGGCGGCTCAACAGTGCCACTTTAGGTCACCCACCGGTATTGCCTCCATTCATACCCCAGAAGACAGACAGACAGACAGACGCAGCCAGTCATTGGAGCGGTTAGAGGCATCACTCAAAAACAAATTTGTGAAACCTGCCTTGACCTGCCTGAACAAATTTAACCAATTTGTCTTCAATATTGATTTCTGTATCACTTGCGGGCTGCCACTCCCTGCCTTTTCTCAGTTTGAACAGGGAGGGCTGCAGAGTAAACTGGCACTGTGCCAACACAAGGAGATGTTAACATTTCACCTGTTTGCATTGGTGCAAGTGCATAATGAGAGTTTGTCTCTCCCTGATTGCATGATGTTCATCATCAGTGCATGTTTACGTTGATGAAATGCACATAACAATCCTGTTCTTCAAAGCAACTGATGTGTCCTGTCTCAAGAGACGATTCATGTTACGATTCATGTTATTCAAAGCAACACACACACACACACACACACACACACACACACACACACACACACACACACACACTCATCAAAGTGAAGTGTTGTTAGCTTGTAGACCTGCACAATCTCAGATTGATGATGTCATTTGGGGAATGAGATCAGTGGAGCTCCCTCTGGTGTTGTGCCTATTGGTTGGTTTCTCACTCTTTTAAAGTAGTACATTGAAAGCCTCACTCATGAGTCTGGCAGCTGCGTTCTGCACCAACTGCAGGCGCTGTATGGATTGTTTCCGTTGCTGAGAGTTGAGCAGAGGGCATTACAGTTGTTCAGGCAAGATGAAATAAGGGCATTGACAACTTTGTGAAGGTGTTTCTCGGGTAAAAAAAAAAAAAAAAGGAACTGTACAATTTATTTTTGGGCCTTTTATCCCTTTATCACTTTTGAAAAACACATTTTTTTATATTACTCCTCCAGAGTTTGTCCAAAAATCCCGCAAATTGTCACACAGTATCTCTATATTCATGTGCTCAAGACCGATCTGTCCAATATTTCATATTCCATCCTAATTGGCTAACATTGGCTTTCAAAGTTTGCAGGATTGGCCAGGATTGGCCCTTTTCACATTGGCCTGTTATAGCGCCACCAACAGGTGGATTATTGCAAAAAAAAAAATTGGAACAAAATGCCTCAAATCATCCAATTGCCATCCAAGGCATAAGAAGAAATGCCACGCTTTTCACATTGGCCTATTATAGCGCCACCAGGAGGCCACAACCTGACCTAGTGGAGACCTCCGTCGATGAGTCGGTGTGACGCTGACGTGTCGTATATAATCCATTTGATTGATTACATATCCATTATGGCTACCAGCTTGGCTTTGCTGGCTCACCAGCAAAGAATCCAGCCTTAGACCAGCTAACCAAATACACTGACAAACCAGCAAGACCAGCATGTCGAGCCTGGTATACCAGCCTAAGACCAGCTAAAACCAGCAACAATCATAAGATGTTTTTTGCTGGATTTTTCAGCAGGGCCATTTTGACAGATATATATTTTTTTATATATATATATTTTTTTATGTCCGTGCCATCGAACAAAGTTCGAATGTTCGATTGGTATACTATAGGCTGTCTATGTGTGGAGGTCTCATCTCAGATCCATCGCTCTGTTTCAGCATTCCTCCACCAGCTCCATCAATTACTCCACAAGTAGCAGTCCTCCCTCCTTGGAAAGGTTTATTATGCTTTGGCGTCGGCCTGAAGTAATAACACACACTAAAAGGGTATATAGGGGTTAAAGTCTGACTGTATACTGGATAGTGTTCCAAACGTCTTATGGTCATAATTATGTAATTTATTACGCGTTTATTATTAATTCTTTTAAAAGGACACCAGTTGTTGGCTAACCATGTAAGCTGTGCGCTGGTCTTTTGTTTTGCGTGCACTTCTAGGAAGCTGTGCGTCCGTGCAAATAAAAGACGACAAACACCAGCGTTTTGTCTCTTTGGATTTTTTCTAATGAGGGATACAGCAGCACCCACCACACTGTCATTAACACCACTGTTTGAACTATACCATCAGTCTATCTCTGGCAACCCAGTGATTAGGTTGATTGGCCGTGAGTAGCCTCGGAAACCCAGACGTTTTTATTATTTCCAGGGAGGAAAAAAAAGTCTGGGGCCGAGTCCACTTCAATTCGGCATACACTAGAGAAAATGTCGCTCACTCTCTGCTGATTTCTGATCGTCTGCACCTTTTTTAAATTGACGCACACCCGTACACACACATTCCTCTCTCTCTGTCGCTCTAATTAATTAGTCTCATTTCCAGCAGCTGTGCTTAGTTTCTCCCGGCGGATCCTGCCGGGAGCTGCCTATGCTATAAAAAGCATAGGTGAGTTCCAGTCTAGTACGTGAGTGACTGCGGCCCACTGGTGTGTGTGATGGCTGCGCTGAGTCACTCTGAGTCACTTTTATAGCCACTTAAACCCTCAGAGGTAGGCAGGCTTAGGCACGGTGCCAACAGTGGCACAGGGGGAGGTTGATCGATGGCACACTGGCATAAGGATAAGGATTTATTTTTATTTTAAAATAGTCTGACATCAAAGGTGATACTACTGCGATCACTTGTCATCTCAATCCTTCTTATGCTTGTGAAACTTGGACCCTTACAGCTGAGCTGCACAAGAGCATAAATACAGAGCATGGAAATGAGATGCTACAGAAGACTCATGTGTACTGTAAGGATCTAATTATCACACACACACACACACACATACACACACACACACACACACACACACACACACACACACACACACACACACACACACACACACACACACACACACACACACACACACATCATGGCACTTCATGTCAAAAAGCTTGCAATCCTGCTAACCACCCTCAATTCTTAGTGAAACGGACCTGAGTTACAAATGTACTGTACTTGGTCTGCTGTTGTTTCCTTCTACACCAAATCTCTTTGCCAGAAATAGCATTAGACCTACAAGCATTGTGAGCTTTGTAGACCGGCTACTATTGGCTAGCTGCGTTTGGGTAAAGTGATTAATGTGCATTCTGTTTCAGCCAGTGAAGATTTGCAAAAAGAGAATGGTTCATTAAGATAGTGAGTTATGAGGGAGAGACGGAATGATTCATGATTCAAAAGGCGCCCGCATGCTTCTGACTTCTGAGGCTGGACCACGGCCTTATTGACGGTATAAAAAATATATTGTCCCATGTAATTATGTAACTTCTACCATCTACTGGTGCACACTTCAGGCTAAAGAGGTTTTCTTTTCAGTTTCACTAATTGGGGCTTCAATGGCTTTCATTTCATTGGCTTGAAGATGCTAGTAAACATGTTGCATAATTACAGCAATAAAAGTATATTTGCGGTGACAGTGAGTTTAATATTGGATTTGGATTTGGTGTTATTTGACTTTACCAGGGGTATAATTAGGGATTTGTATTTGTTTTATTTTAATTTTTACTTTTTTCATTTGATCCCCAATTTCGTCCTTGTCACTGCTCTACTGGACCAGAGCTATACCGGCTCCCTATCCCTATCCAAACGCACGGCCAATTGTGTTCAGCCAAGCTGGAGAAAATCAAACCCCTCTCTCTCCACGTGGTGAGCACGCACTTCAAAGAATTATCCAGACCCTCCACTTGTTATTTCAAATTTCTGGCTCACTGGAAACACTCTGCTATACCAGTGGGTCTCTGAGAGTGTACATTTGTACACTCTCAGAGTTATGGGGGTCCTTGAAATGTTTAGGGGATAAGGAAAAATACAATCTGCCCACGTGGGGCAGATTGTATGCCAGTAAGATTGTATGCTCCCATGGTGGCCTCACTGGCCTGTTTAATTTTGAATTAATTGAAATAGCTACTGTAAATCCGTCCCTGCATCGTTATGTACTATTTTCTTTCTTCTATACCATTCGTTACTGAACTCATCGCTCATCCTGTCTCCTCAGGAGCTTCCTACTTATACGCGCAGGGGCCGGGGGCGGCGCTCGCAGTCGAGGAGGACGTGGCGGTGGATGTGAAGCTGTACAGTCACCGCTGGAAGAGATGGCTGTCCCCAGAGCCTCGCAACATGGACAGCAACCGGGCCAGCCCCGACCCGGACCAGGACCAGGACCCCGAGGAACCCGAGGAACCAGAGGGCTTCCCAGGTCTGCTCTCCGCTGAGGACACACAGGACAACAGCTCCCAGATAGAGGTATGCTGGCTTGATTCCAGTGTTGGCGGATTTTGCGAGAGAAATAAGCAACCAGGTTTATGAGCCCAAAAAGAAGGCTAGACATCTAGGCTACATACGCAGGAAGTGTAAAAAAATGCAGGACAACAGTAGCAAATACATTGAAAAACAACAAATCTAGCGAGACATGGTATCATTTAATGGCATTTGGAATGAAGGAAACTTTTTAAATGTTACGGTTAGCTTTTGGTACTTTGTACCGTCTACCAGAGCGAAGTAGTATGAACTGCCTGCAGAGTGGATGAGAGGGGTCAGTTTCTATCTTGACAGCTTTTTTCCGAAGTACTTCCTTGTAGATACAACTTAATTGTTTCTGTCTCTTCCCAAAGATTTTTGAGGCTAGGTTCACTATTCGCTGCAGCTTGCTTCTTCCTTTTACATTAAGATTGCCATACCACATTGCCATTTTAAAAGTCAAGATTCCCTCTTATCAGGTTCTTATAGACTGTTTCCATGATATGCTTGCTCACTCTAAAGGAGTTGAGCTTGCGTAGTAGGTGGAGGCGTTGGTTACAAGTTTTAAAAATCTGGTCAGTATTTTCACTGAAATTGAGTTTGCTGTCAATATGTGCCTAAGTATTTAAAATTGTCTACTACCTCCACTATTTGTCCACTAATTGTAATGGACTGCACAGGTTCCTAAGGAGCTTTTATCGCACCAGTTCTGAAGAGATGACACATGTACTCTGTATGCTTCCTCCCCCACTGTGTCCCCCTTCTTCAGTAAGGCAACCAGGGCCATATCATCCGCATATTTGAACAAATTAATCATATCCTGGTCTAACTGGAATTAATTTGTGTATATAAGGAGAAAAGTAAGGGGGATAAGATAGTCCCCTACAGAGCGCCGGTGTTAAGCACAGTGATGTCAGACAGAGTATCATTAACACAGACCTGTTGAGGACGGTCAGAGAGGAAGTCTCTGACAAGATAGATAATACCTCCATTTACCCCTATGTCAATGAGTCTCTGCAGAAGGGTATGTATCTGCATGCTGTTGAAAGCAGAGGTAAAATAAATAAAAGGGACGCTGGCAAAGTGGGAGGGGACTTGGAGATGCTTTGACAGGGTGTTAAACAGGCTGATCATTGCATCATTTGTTCCTCTCTGACTTTTATAAGCAAATTGGAGATGATCTAAGCTGTGATTTGTCTGCTTATAACTCTTTCAAAACATTTTCCCAAAATGGAAGTAAGAGCAATGGGCCTGAATTCTTTTAGTTCAGTGGCATTTACAGAAAAACAAGCTGATAATAAGCAGACATGGCAACACTGCTTGATTTGGTGTCACTTGAGTTTCTAGTTGTGCCTCATTTCACAGATTGCATGGCAGCAACTCTCCCCCAGTTATAAACTAAATTCTGAGTGAACAGCTGCTCAATCGATGAACTCCAATCCCCCTTTTAAATCCTGAGCCGTACCTAAAATACTAAAACGGATCCTTTGCCACTATAAATCTTTGTATTTGTTTAGTAATTAACAAGGGGGTCCAGGGGGACATTTCAGGATAAATCTTTTTAACACAGCCCCCCCCCTCCCCCTCCCGTTGTTCCTCCACTTAGGGTGAGAGACAGGTTCCTGCTCCAGGCAGACCAGAGGAGGAAATTAACTCAGACCCCCCTCACACGCACACACACACACACACACACACACACACACACACACACACACACACACACACACACACACACACACACAAAATAGCAGATCTGCATTCTGCAAGCTCACAATGCATTGCATCGAGATATAGTGGACTACGATTAACGAGAGTTATGCATATAACTAAGGTTCTATGAATACCGGATGACCGGTGTTTTCAACACCTGGATATGCATCACGTGCTTGCGCATAGGTCGAATTCTAATGTTTGTCAAACAACAGTAGAAAGTACTTACACTGGCTCACAGAATCATTCAGTTCTTGCAGAACGCACGCCAGCAGCAGCGGCGGGGCGAAAGACACCCTCAGTGCTGCGCTGCTGCAGAGTCTGACTCACAGACGCGGCGAACACGCTATATTGGTGGCTCACGCCCACAGGTGGTCACGAGTGACAGTGTTGGTATTAGTATTCGACCTACGCGCAAGCGCGTGATGCATATCCAGGGGTTGAAAACAAGGCCTCTGGTGGTCAGTAGGTATGAAATAGAAGTACAATTTTGCACCACTGCACACATGCACAATTCAGCGGGGGCGATGTATCTCCTGAGCTTTGTAAATGCATGCCTTGTTCATGGTGCCTGGCCGGGCACAGTGCGCCATGCTGAGGAGTTTTGTCGTAATGATGGCGGCTCCCTGGGCCTCAGACAGCTCGTTAAGTCTCCCCCTGCCTTCTAATCATCTCGGGTTCAACAGCCCGGCATCAGCTCAGCATGGGAGGGAGGAGGGGCGCTTTGATCGTCAGCTGTAAAACATGCACCCACAGCGACGCGCACGAATGTGCAAGTCATTTACGAACACACACACACACACACACACACACACACACACACACACACACACACACACACACACACACACCCCATCATAAACACACAATACAAGACCTCTCCCTGGTTGTTTTCCTACTTTTGAGCTCATTTGCTGTTGCAGAACGGAAGACCGGGCTGCAGCACAAACAAGCTGTCATTGCTCCTGTCATTATCTACCCCCCCCCCCCCCCAATACACACACGCACACACAGACAGACACACACACACACACACACACACACACACACACACACCCTCATACCCCTCTAGCCAACATTTACGCTCACACAACACCGACCTTTTTGTTGACAAGGAAAATGCTTTCATATTGAGAAGGTGGTAATGGTAAACAGGAGAGACATCCATCCCCTGCATCATGCAAGCTACGTGCAGTAACTGTTGAATGACAATGGTGAGATGGATGGAGATGGGAGGAATGCATAATGTTAGTATATGATAATGTTATAGCATTGGTTCTCAAACATTTTCAGGTCAAGGACCCCCACATTGATTTGTATTTGGCCACGGACCCCTATTTGAAAAGAGTTTGTGCCAGGGACCCCCATACAAGACTTGTGTTGTTAAAATGTTAAAAGCAAACAGCAGATTGTGAGCTTGTGGCTATTTTTGAATAGTTGATGTATTTATATTTATAGAGTTAAAAGGGGTTGAACAGATTTTCATGCTACTGTATGTTAACACATTTAGCTGGGGACCCCCTGGAACCCCCTCAAAGACCCATTGACGTCCCTGGACCCCACACTTAAGAAAAATGTGGTGTTGAGAAACAAGAAACCAAGGGCAGATAGACAGGGGAGAGGAGAGACAATTGGTATGCTGGTCCCAGTGCTCACAAAGAGCATATACAGGCTGTGTTCTAACTCAGTGGTTCTCAACCTTTTCACCACACTTCACTATGGACCCTCCACCCTGACAAGTACTTGAGTTGTGCATTACATTTAGTTTGACTCCACAAATAAATACTGTGAAAATCTACAAGCTTGTACAGGTAGATCAGAAAATGGTTGCCCCCCTGGGTGTCCCCTAACCTGACTTTGCCAGCTGGGGGCGGTATTGGGTAACCATGTTCCCCAACACCACATCCATCTGGAATCTCGCAGGGAGTTGAGCTAACGCCGAACCGCTCCGTACCGAACCAATCAGCGTGAGCTAAGGGCGGGATATGTGCGAAACCGGATGTGAAGCTATACAGACACGTCAATATGATTGGTTGTGTTTGCACGCCCACACGGTGATAGACAGACGGTCCCATCCAATCATCTACCATGTATCTTGAAAAAAAGGAACATCCCCGTCATCGAATTTGCTTCCGCGATCCCAGATCCCAATAAGCTGTGAAACAAACATGTGTAGCAAGCTTCTTGGATCTGGCAGCGTCAGGTTAGGTGTCCCCACCTACCGGTTGAAAAAACCACTGCACTAACTGTCTGAGACTCAGCCAGTTAGGCACCATCGCTGCTTAAAATCTCTGGGCTATTTGAACTCGGGGCTTACAGCACCATTGCAGCTCCCATAAATCAGCCTACCACTTCAAAACAACACTCACCGTGACCTTCTCCGTCTTTGCTCGGAGAGGAGACGGTGTTTGGGTTAGCTGGTGCCATTGTTGGCAACAATAGTTTCCCACACACCTCCACCATGTACAGTAGGTTCCAAACAGTGGATTACGCAGACTCTCAGACGCCATGCAGGCCTCGACTCTCTCAGTCACGCTGCCTACGTATGTCTCTGACCCAGACTAACCCATTAAAACCAGGAAAGCATCTGTGCCGTATTAACCAAACCAAAAATACATTTTGGGGGACATGAAAAACCTTGAGCACCAATGATATAGAAAGAAGACGTACATGTACATGTAACGCACATCGACAGGTGGGTGCTGGGCTACTACAGTTTAAAGATGGATAGACCCCGCACGCCAGGATGGGTACAAAAATACTTCTTTATTTAATATTCGTGTGACGTTTCCATCCTGCTGTGGATGTGATGACCCGATGAAGATCCACATACAACAGGATGGATATGTCAGACGAATATTAAATAAAGAAGTATTTCTGTACCACCACTGATATAGAAACATGCATTGTTTTCCAGAAAACTGTTAGGATTTAGAAGACATGTTGTATAATCGGCCTGAGGTCCTTATAGGCGGGAACCCCTTTTGGTGTTAGCATTATGTTATGCTTTAGCTATTGAAAAATAGCAGATCTACAAGCTCATAGCGCGCCACCGAGTGGTGCGCTACGAGCTTGTAAGTCTGCTATTTTTGAAAAATCGAAGAACGACTGACATAGAAACTTGTCAGAAAACTGTCAGGATGTAGAAGACATTTTTTTAATCTGATCTCAGGTCAAAAAGGTTGGGTTGTTATGGTGTCCTCAGGTAAACCGGCAGAATAATAGTCCTCCCATGAGGACAAAGACGGAGCTAAAAGAGCTGGAATGCCTGGATGTAAGCAAGGTTTCATAACCATTTCTTACTGCAACCACAAGCAAGTCTGGACATGCCACAAACTAAGTGACTTAGTGACATTGATCTATTCTCTCATGTTGTTTTGTTGTTCTGCTGTTGGTTTCTGTGGTCCTTATCGATGCCTGCCTGGGTTGTGTCATTTCAAAGTCCAAATTCTTTATCGGAGGCATTAGACTGAGCCAGTCATTGATCAGACAATACGCAAAGGATAAGATGTGATATGCACACTCATACAAACAGCCTTGTAGTTGTCAAAATTACTCAGATTATTTATAACTCAGTTTTACACCTTTGGCTGTGAGCCATCTGCTGCATGCGAAGATCATCGCATCAGACCGATTAGAAATATATTGCTCTTCATGTTTCTTCTGAGTTGATGGTGTACATTTGGCAGCGTAATAAATCAGAGTTACACAAACATTTTTACACCTGGATTTTTCACATAATTCATTCATTTGTCATGCCACAGGATGTCCGTTGTCCAGGTGCTTTTTCATACAGCCATATAAAAGTCAGTTTGGTGATAGTGTGTGTGTGTGTGTGTGCTCGCGCGTGTGTGTGTGTGTGTGTGTGTGTGCGCGCACACACGTGCGCGTTTGGGAGCACATATTTATTCCACAATGACTGTTGTTAGTGTATATTGCTTGCTTTGATGTATGGCCTTATGGGTGTGGTTTGTAGTTAAGTGTTGTTATTTGATATGTTCAGCTGTAGGCTACTCTTACTACCAGTGATGGAAGAAGTACTACATTTTTGTACTTATTAAACCTATTGAAGTATTGTAGAAATAGTCTGTTACAAGTACAAGTCAGGTTCTCAAAATTTACTTCAGTAAAAGCACAAAGGTATTGGCATAAGAATATGCTTAAAGTAGCTGTCTGCTGCATCACTGTATGTCTGTTCAGGAGGTTGGCAATGAGCCTGATGCTTCAATATGTTCTGTTTCGTACAGGGTGAAAATTAATGCAGTGAGACCGTGAGCTGCTAAGTTCCATGAATTCCATTACTTCATGTTGATTCCCTGAGGTGCGTTTATCCCTGCCTCAGTCCGTGTTATAAAACCTGAGTATAATTATTTTGGAAGTTTCTTTACTTTGTTTGTTTTTTGGTTCAGTTGTGTCACGTTTATAAGGTAATAGTGAAATGAGGGAGATCTTCCATGGAATATTTCTGTCAGCTGTGTTGCATGTGACTTCAGCCCTGTTTGGCCTCCGTAGCTGTGAGTGTATTTCTGCTGTCAGGCAGAAACCAACTAGGCTATACTGTATGCCTCAACACAATACTGCCTCATTAAAGTTGCTATTGTGACTGCATACATCGGAAGATAGTGATACTAGTATATGTCCTTGTATTATCATCAATTTACCCAAATACAGCTCAAGTGGAGTTAGGAGGTTTTTGACCAGTGACGGTGGTTATAGTTCATGTTCATAGTCATGTCCGTCATTGATTAAAAAGACAAAGTCAGACAGGGAAAAAAACTGAATTGGAGTCATGTGGTTTGACCAACAGTTTGAGGATCCAATGGAGTTGGGAGTAGGTTTATTCAGTGTGGTTTTTAATACGTTTCATTCCTTCAATATTTGTAAAAAACCACACACAGACATAAAGGGCGTTCAATAGCACTGATTTTATTAAAGAAAAAAAAAAAGCGGAGATAGGAGGTTTGCACCCGACAGTGACAATATGCTGTATTCGCTCTGCCTCTGCCCAGAGGCTCTCTTAAGCCCATTTCCCACTGGACAAAAACCCCACTGACATCTGGCTTTTCTCTATAATGGGAAAGGTTACAATTGGCATTCATTCTTGGGAAAAATGTCTGTGTGCAGTAAGGAGGCAAGGGCATTTAATGGCTCCGGCTCAAATCACCATGACACCCAGTCCAGATCGACACTGGGTGAAATGGTTCTCGGTTCAATACGCACTTCGGCTTTGCTGTAACCTTTTGCTCTACTGCTTTACACACATTTCATACTGATGAAATGGCACTGTGTCCGTGTCACTGGAGAAATACCCTACAACAGTGCTGATCACCAAAAATAACCAGTATCATCGCGATGATGCGAAAACATTTTATCGCATCATCGCGATTTACATTGTGAGCTTGTAAATCTGCCATTTTGTTTCGGTCATTTTCTTACAAAGAAAATGTAATCACCTGTGTTTGGGGGACAATTACTTCAGCACTTAACATACCTGGTGGCTAGTGACATTTGTCGGGACGCTCTGCTTGAAACCGGGACAATCCCAGTGGAGTCCTGGATGTCTGGTCTTGGTAGTCGCAGTGCATGATCAGGATGGTGAGAGAGGTCATTTGGTTTGACCAGATGTCTCTGCTGTGCAGAGACCTCATTCTGAATAAAGCTGATTGCATCCTCAAAGAACCTGCTCGCCCTCTCTACACAACAAGTTCCAACTAAAAGCTATATCGGTGCAAAGGAAGGAAAATAAGAACAGCCAGGTTTGGCATGCCGTTTGTTCCTTCAGCAAGTTTAGACTTTTAAATGAGAGGGACAGTACTAGGATGTGACGTGTGTGTGTGTGTGTGTGTGTGTGTGTGTGCCCCGGAGGATCTATTTATGAATTGTAGCCTGGTTAAAAGCACTCGGAGAAATTAATTAATTGGAACCAATTAACCAAATGGTTCGGATGTTCGCTCGGAAATTCCTGCAAATGTTCGAGTCCTAAAAACATGACCATATATGGAGGCATGATGTCATGAGGCGTGACCATATATGGAGGTGTGATGTCACGAGGCGTGACCATAATATATGGAGGTGTGACTAACACACGGAGATGCAGGTTTTCATAGTATGACCTACAGTCGCAATAAAGTCGACCTTACCTTAAATAATTGGCTACACTCAAGATTCAGGACATTGAAGAACATGCAATCAGACATTAGACAGATCAACTCCATTAACACTGAGGTACAGTAATACACACTGAATGCTGCTGTGGGTAGATCGAGGATATAACCTTATGATGAGCACTTTCACTTTTTACTGTATTATTTCGTGCCTATGTCTATGCACACGCACTTTTATGATCTATCGCATAGCACTTTAAACGCCTGCACTTTAATGGTTGTGTGCACCTTTGTACTCTGGTATCCGCTATGTGAACTGTTTGTTTGTTTGTACTGTTTCATTCATTGTTTAATGTACTGTCTATGCTGCAACACAATTTGCCCTTCAGGGACACTAAATAGACTTGAACCTTGAACCTTGAACCTTCCCTAGTTCAAATATTGCTCATCTCTGGTACTACCGTCAGGGTTTTTACATGGTCCATGTTTGCTGGAAAGTTGTCATAGAACCATTTTAAGTGAGAATCCAATCTTTTCAAGTGGAGAAACATGAGACGTCTGGCTAAAAGAGAACTAAAGGATATTATTATCTTATGGTATATAGTGGAACACCGTATCAATCCCTGGGGGAATACCAATTCAGTTACTCTGAGTAACTCAAATGAATTGGACAGCCAACATGCTGCACGATTCTTGCTCAAATTTAGAAATGAGATTGCATACTGTAGGTGTGCAGCACTACTCCATTGTCCACTGCAGGTGCAGTAGTACCCCCTCAATGTAGCTGGTCTTACTGCGTATTTGAGTGCTAAAATAACAAGGGTGACCAAAGTCTGAAAACAATCTCTATTCCTCCTTTAATAGTCCAGAAAGAAAAGTTTCTGATAACATTTTAGGTAAATAAAAATTTGTCAATGCATTTGCTCAATGTTTATTCATTTAACTTTTTTTTAAATGTTTGCTAACAGTATTCTGGAGCTTCCATTCAGTATCTAAGTACATTTTATTTATTCAGCACTCCTCACAGAGAGATCTCATGAAGTGCTTTACATACAGTGAGATAATGATTTAAGTTAATCTCAGCCAAGGCTTTCTACAAAATACCAGACTCTGAATAATTTCCAAGTTACTGTTCTTTCATTTTACAGAAAGGTCTGCGTCCCCCGCCCGATAACCCAATAACAACGTTACCGAAATGAATTATGTTAGACAGATTCTCTCCTGGAAAGATGGAGCCATTCAGAAATGAAAACATGCGCAGATATATTCAGGCATCGCCCCGTAATGCAATATTGATGCGAAAGCCAGCGCAAAGTAAATGCCCCGCCTCGGACAGAAATGGGAATGAGTCTGGGATTGATTTGTGTGCTGAATGCAATTTCTTCGTTTTTGTGCTCCTGGCCTTCGGAGCGTTCAGAGCCGGTGTACACAATGGGCTTCCAATAAGGGTGAGACAGACAGACAGACAGGATGTGGCATCACTCTGGTGTATGCAATCAGGTACATATAAATTAAGTACTGTACTTAGGTACAATGGGACATTCTGCATATTGAGTACTTTTTATTTTGGTACATTAAGTTTTATACCAAAACTACATTTTGAATTCTGGACTTTTACATAGTATTTCTTACATTGTAGTATTTATACGTTTTCCACCACTGTGTTTGACGGGCAAGGCTCTTCCCACCCCTCCCTCCTTCATCATGTAGAGTCATCCATCTTCCAGTCATGTCCTTATAAGCATTCATCGCAGGCACCGCACCATGCTCTCCTCCAATATAGACTGGTGTGTGTTTGTTTGTTGTGTAGGTGTGTACGAAGCCTCAGAGAACACTGCAACAACAAAACACGGTCTTCGTCTGGCCAGTTTCGCGCATCTGTTACTCTATCGAATAACAGAAAGAATGTGTCTGGATCATTCTCATTAAACCTGGGAAGTATCCTCAGATTCATACCAATGTCAGAAGATGAACCTTTTGTGCTCACACCATTTGCACTATTGCCAGTGTACAGTGA
Source organism: Protomyctophum bolini (assembly GCF_963924005.1). Classification (NCBI taxonomy): domain Eukaryota; kingdom Metazoa; phylum Chordata; class Actinopteri; order Myctophiformes; family Myctophidae; genus Protomyctophum; species Protomyctophum bolini. Next base: position 14,353,466 of record NC_137882.1, on the reverse strand, counting down.
GTCTGCTGACATTGGCATGAATCTGAGGATACTTCCCAGGTTTAATGAGAATGACGAGCCCCCATTTTGTCATGCACTAGGGGATGTCAAAAACAGGGAGTCCACACAAGAGTATAAACGTTTTCAAATGATATTTATTATATTAAAGTAATTGAGGAATGGCAAATAATGAAGTGTGGGATGTGAGGATATCTGTTATCAGTAATGTCTGCAGTGTATGGATGTGTGGAGAGTGCTGCATGCGTGTTGTATTAAAATGGTGCAAAACATAACTTAGACAAAAGGTCGGTTAGGCCCTTGAGCCAGGTGGCAACCCAAGCAGGTCTTGCTTGCAGGGAGGACAGAGAGAGACTGAGCTGCAGCCAGGAGAGCTCCCTATATACTGCCCTGAGCTCCCAGGAGAGCTCCCTATATACTGCCCTGAGCTCCCAGGAGAGCTCCCTATATACTGCCCTGAGCTCCCAGGAGAGCTCCCTATATACTGCCCTGAGCTCCCAGGAGAGCTCCCTACAGTATATACTGCCCTGAGCTCCCAGGAGAGCTCCCTATATACTGCCCTGAGCTCCCACCTCAGCTTAGGGCAGTACCCTGATTCTATATCCGCCATCTCCTCTTAAATCTCTTTTGATTCTGGAAGCACCTTCCATACCTTTTTAACTTTTTGCACCTCCACTGAGCACCAAGTTGATTTCTTTTTTCGCTTTGCTCTGTCTTGGCATTGTTTATGTCTCCCCCACCCTCCCATACATCCAGCCGGAGTATGGAATCTTGGCCACCCATCCCGCCACTCTTTCCCTGGAAACCAGAGGCGAAATCTGGGGAACAGTAGAGGCAGCTGGTCCTCCCTCTCACCTTCACAGACTCCCATTCTCCCCAGACCTCTTTTAGAAAGCCAAAACATCTTGTGCTCATTAGTGCAAAACTAATCGGACTTGAATTTGTGTCTAGTCGTTTAACCAGCGCCCTTGTTTTTCTACCTACAAAGTATGTTTGGCTGCCTTTGGGCTGTTTTTTAATTCCCTAACAAGATTTGTCTGTGCAGATTAACTAGCGTTGAAAGCTTTCTGGTGGTGTTGCTCGTTTAAACCTACAAATATACCAGAAGCCAAAGGCAAAAAAAGAAACCCTGCGAGGCTGAACTCCATTTGGCAACCTGATGTGTATATCAATTATAGTGATTGCAAAACTGTTTACAGTTGTTCAAAACTCAATCTAAGCAATACAGTATATCATGAAGCTCTGATCCTCTACTTACAATGCAAATGTTCAATAATTACATGTTACTGTATTAGGGGACACACCACGACTCTCCAATATTATTCCACGGCATTACAATAAATTGAAATGAAGAGCTGCACTTTGATTAGCATTTACCACACTGGTTTTGTCAAATCCAGAGATCACGGGTTTTACTTTTTATAGATTAATTTAACTATAGCTGATTTTTATCGATCATATTTGTAATCTCTCAAGAGCAGAGTTCGAGCTACGCTACTGAATCTGTCGGCAGGGTCATTCAGAACGTGTAGACGTTGTTGTTGTTAGTGGGAATTAAAACATAGGCACCCCGCCCGGAAGAGGAGGGCCTACGGCGGAGCAAATGGGCAACATCCTGCTATCCACATTCTGTTTGGCGCCGCCCCCAGAGGCATATTCAGAGGAAAAGGCACTGTTTTCTTCTCTTTTATTGGCAGATTGGTATCACAGTAGTAGTAGTACAGTATATTTGGCAGTGAGGTCACAATCGTAATGAATTTCTTCCATTGCAACAAGAGCATTTTCCATTTAAAGCGTCAGACAATGTGTTTGGATAAAAGAAACATCTGCGAGACGTCTCATTAAACCCGGAGGAAAAGAGACAAGCTTTGTGGGGTCTGTGAACTGTGCATTATTCCAAACTCTGTACAGGAAACCATAAAAAGCAGACGAGCCTCTCCCATATGGGCCGTAAAAGGCCCATGAAAGTGTCTGTTGTAAAACGTGGCCCTGACTCTGCAGTCTGGAGCGGACGGGCTCTTTGAGAGTTCAACAATTTGTTCTTGCTTGACATTAGGGCTGCAACTATCAATTATACTGTATTCATTCTAAGTGATTATTCTATTGCCTACTTTTCCTATATAAATATCCGATAAGTGTTTAACCAAAACATATTGGTTATTATGGTTTATTTTTCATAATCAATTAGTTCTATTAATTGCTGGCACCTCTACTTGACATCTGGCATTCTTAATTTGTGACAAGATTTGACTGAGGGACTGCCATTGGATTGTTTTAAATTTTTGTTTCAGGGAATCATAGCTTCAAATTGACATATTGGTTGTTCAGTTTGACCCACCAGTTTTGGAGATATGGCTTATAGAGTAATGTCTTGCAGAAAACAACGAGTTGAGAAAACAGGCTTGAAAGGTTCACTTCTGTGGACTCTTACACCTAGCTACATGTTTAAGCATTTTTTCATATTTATGTTCGATTTCAGCTCTGACACTTATTTCAGACATGCTCTAGTATGAGTCTGCCTGTGCTATTAATTCATTTTTGAAAAAAAAAAAAAAGTTTTACTCCTCTGGTGAAAAGCTGGATTTTGCGCGATGGCAGGATCTCAGTCCAATCTGGTCACATTTGAAGCACGCAGACACCCACCCACACACAGCATGCAATCAATCTGATAATCCAGCGAAGCAGATAATTCGTTTCTCAGGAAAATAAAAAAAATTCCAGGCTTTGAGTTGAAACTGCATTATTAATGTTCAGTGTGTAAAAAAAATGGGATGGGGAGGGGTGTGTTAAGTTTGAATTTGGTTCAGCTGAGCGGCATGCTGGGAAAGATGTCCTTGCTCAGCAGCAGAAACGACTCATAAATGAACACCGCAGTACACAGCAGCACACATAAAAGTTGTTTCTTCTTTTATTTTACCACTTTCAGCATGATGTCCTCGTTTCTTTTCTGTCGTGTCAGTATAGGTCAAACATTTAAAAAAACTTTCATGAATGTTTCACGAAAAAGTAGAAGATATTCAAGCTCACTTTATAGCGCGATGCGACGCGTTGTGAGCTTATGCTGGTACATCTCCTATTTCGGCTATTTTCGCGTGACACCATCGTACCACAAAGTAGAGGTCATTCCTGGTACCCCGTTGTGACGACGGAAATGTAAACATGTCCACGGGATGAATTATGATTATGACTTTTCCTTTTTACACCAACAGGAGGACACGGATCATAACTATTACACATCGAAGACGTACGGCCCCACTGACCCCATGAGCAAGGACTTGTGGGTAGATGTCGACCACATGGACAAGGAGAAGGTGAAGATCCATGGTATCCTGTCTAACACGCACAGGCAAGCTGCGGTAAGATTCAGCACGCACACGCACACGCACACACACACACACACACACACACACACACACACACACACACACACACACACACACACACTTGTGCTAATTGTATGGTGAGGGTGTCAGAAATGATTTATCATTGCTGTCGGGTAGAAATCTTGACTTTTCAGCAAGTGGAAAAACAATCAGCTTGGCGATCTGCTATTTTATATATATAGATAGATATAGATAGGCTACTGTCATACCATAAAAAGTAAAAAATAGGGCATTAAAGAAAAATCATGAAAAGGTAGGAAATATGGATACTGGTATACAAGGTCTCTGCCCGACGATCTGACGGTATTACATGAGCTTGTTGGATACAGTAAACTTTCATTTGTTTCATCATAAAATGTAAAACTCAAGATGTGGCATTTTGGATGGCATCTGCTATGTTTGGGTCTGCTATACTGACCCTGAAATACTGTAGGTCTTTCTGATGGAAACATTGGGTCTTTGCTCCACACGTTTTAAAAGGGAATTCATTGAATAGGCTACTTTATTAGTCAGAAAGATTTAACCAGCACATACAGTGAGACATTAAGGCCAGGATGGAGACTAGTTGTGGTCCTAAATCCCCCCACAATAATACATGGCATCAACAATAATTATGTGCAAAAGACAAAAAGGAAAAGCGGCGGCAGTGAATGGAAGGTATTTACATTTACCTCCCCTGGTGGTCTTTTTCAGGCCAAGAATACCAGAGAGCTTGAACTGGTTTCACTATAGGCTAGTATGCTGGAACGTTTGTATAAATTTAAGCCAAAGTGCTACTCTGCCCTATATCGTTGCTGTCAGGCAGAAACCCAGCATGTTTTTTTGTCATTTTCAATTTCATCATACTAACTAAACTGTCACACAAAAGGAGCAAAAGTAGCCGATCTACATAAGCTCACAATTTTGTTTTGTTTTGTGAAAGTGCATGGTTAAGGGTTTTATATGTATATAAAATATTGATTTAACCAATGAAAAGTACAAGAGGTGTGACTACACTACACAGTACATGATATCTAACTACATTGGATCCTTGGAACACAGGTTGTTGTTTTTCCCACTTCCTGATTATAAGGTTTATTTTCACCCAACAGCGACAATTATAAGGCAAACCCTCCCCTCCCTCTTCCCTTGTTACTTCAGAACGGGCAGGTGCCCTCATGTGAGGCGCATACAGATTAGGTCATTAAGGAGTGACTGGGAGCAGTGTTGCCATGTCCGCTTATTATAAGCGGCTTCCTTTCCTATAATCCTATTCCGCTTGTAAATATTGGTAGTTTTTTTTTCTTTTTTTTTTTTCCTAAAGTGTAGTTGCTTATTTGGTCTTGCTTCCACATTTTTATTATTATTTAAACCAGTGATTTTCAAATATTTACATGTCATGGACTCCCAAATGAATGTATTTGTCCCTAACCTCCTTCTGAAAATGTGTATGTGCCAGGGAGCCCTGTACCAGAAAAAAAATATCTTCCAAATATTGCACATTTTATTTCAAGACTTTTTGAAAATAGCAGATCTACAAGATCTACAAGTAAATGCACAGACTGTACTTGAGTAAAAGTACTAAGTATTGGCATCAAAATGTACTTCAAGTACCAAATGTAAGTGCTATAGCCTACAGAAGGTCCCATTTCAAGTTTTACTCCAGTAAAGAAAAAGTACAAATATCTCAAAATTGTACTCACTACAGTACTTGAATAAATAATACTTAGTTACTTTCCACCACTGGGCGGTCCGGTCCGGTCCGGGACAGGACGAGGGGGCACTTTTGCAAAGTGTATCCCAGGGTGAACAATGGCTGGTAAATGAGATAGAAAGGACTTGCCCATTGAGCATTCTGCTCCCCATCCTTCAGTAACGCCATGATGGATTGAGCCATACAAACCCATGGCATGTGCTATTCTTCTCAGGCAGAGAAAGGACCGCAAGGCAAAGGTCCCTTTCATCCTGATCATAGGAACGAAAGTGGGCGGCTTCTCTGGACTTAAACTGCGTCTGGAAAATCAATAAGCTCAATGTGAATAATATCCCCCCCCCCTCCCCCCTCTTGAACATAGCACTGCACAGAAATTCTGGAACATAGATAAAACTAGGGATGGACATTTTAATTTGAACTTAAGTGTCAGCCAGCTATGCCAAACCTCATGTCAACTGACCAACATGCGAGACTAATAAAGTTTATGATATCGGTGCTGGGTCAGTGATGTAAAGTAACAAGTGTATTTACTCAAGTATTTGCACAGACTAAGTTTTGAGTATTTTACTTCTACTCCACTACATCTCAGAGGGCAAATGTTGTACTGCTCCACTACAATTTTCGACTCTGCCTGCCACTCAGCATAAGCATCCAATAGGATGATGAAACCAGAGGCACCGCAGAGGTCAGGCCTCGTCACCACCCAGCAGAGCAGCGCAGCTGTAGATTGACGGGATGGATTGGGTTGTGGTGCAACCACAGAATTGCTCCCCCATGGCCTAATCCAGGACGCGTGTGTTTCTGTATGTTTACCATGGAGTTCTGTTTCGACATCCCAGCGTGGTCCTGCAGTGCGCACGGTTATTAATTTCCCCCCAGGGTTGGTGTAATTGCTATGCTAGGCAATATTTTGAGGTCATTTAGAGCAGTGTTTCCGAAACACATGGGTCAGGACTCTCAGGGGGGACGGAGCGTTTGGGTCACGTACCCATTTTTACGGGTCAGGAGTAAATATCCCTTTTCCCCCGATTGCTACTTTTATCATTATTATTATTTTAAAAGACTTTCAAAAAATCTGAAATTAAAAAGGGATTGTAAACATTTTGTCAAGATAATTTCATTCATTGTTAAAGAAATCCAAGACAAGGCTATTTTCACTAGTTTGTGTTCCAGGAAGACGTCACATTTCTTTCAGAATAGTCCATTTGCCGAACACATTTTTTTGTAAAGCCCATTGAGTTATGTACGTTTTGTTCCATTTACCAATTCCCAGCCCTTTGTTGATGTCCATGGTTCATGCATAGAGAAGCTTTGTTCAGTTCTATCAGTCGAATAGGTCAACAAAAGTGCACAGCGCACGGTCATGAGCATGTGTGCACAGTCTGCACACACTGCATGATATTGAAAGTGCGGTTTTGCAGAAGTTGGAATCTGAACTGCATTCGATGACATTAATATGTGTTGTACTTGGCTCCACCAGACGTCAGGATCCAACCATGCTGCTCCACTGCTCCCGGGACAAAAAACTCTCTTATGTTCATATTTTTACTTTTGTGTTTTTTCGTAAACCCTACGTGACTACAGCATCACACAAAAACATAAAGTAGCAGATCCACAAGAACGTGGAACGTGGTGCGAAGTCAGTCAAAAGTCACAACTGTTTTGGACATAATGAGGTTTCTACCAGTGTCACAGTGTGAGATTTATAATGCGCTTCAAAAAGTTCCATAACACACACCACTATCCTGAGATAACTGTGTGAAAACTGAACTGTAAAGGATACAAAATGAACATTCAGGATTTGACTGTGGAGATGTGTCTAAAATAACTCATGCAGCCTGGCCCTGAGGAGTGGGACAGGCAGGTAAAACACAGAGCTACTCTGTGTTTACATTTCACATTCCTCCTTCTCAGTCCCAAAACCCACTTGTTTTAAACGAAGTACAAACTGTCTTTTCTATACACTGTGTATTATGTTTCCCACTCGTGTCAAAGCTGCACTATGTAACGTTTCTCTTCTACCCCGGATTTGAACTCCTGCCCAAGTGCTGACATTTTTTTAGCACTGATGCTAATAGAGCCTGCCTGCTTGCTCTGGGGAGAAATAGAATTTTGACCTTCAAACAGGAAGGTGTCAAAGGGTGTGTCGGATCTAAATGTCTCAATAGAGCGTCGCAGTCCCGCCCCCTCGAGAGACCTGGAAAAGAAATCCCTGTTCATTTTCCTCATAGACTTTTCAAAAAGTATTTATTTAAAGACGTTTACGCCGCGGACAAAGCCAAATCAAATCATGACAATAAACACAATGTTTGGGCCAAACAAAGAATTAGAAAGTAGAAAAAAAACGGCAGTTTACAACACTTTTTTTGTTATTTTTCTTCTTTGTAATTATTTGTTTGGTCCAAGATATTGTGTTTGTTCTCATGATTTGTCACGACTCGAGTTGGCTTCGTATGACGCTTAAAAGGTATTTAAATAAATACTTTTTGAAATGTCTATGGGAAAAATGCATTGGGAATTATTTCCTGGGCCTGGCGTCGTCATGAAAGGGGGCGGGACTGCGACGCTCTATAGAAGAGCAGGGAGACCAAATACAACCACCCCAATTGTATATGTTATATTGTACTAATATTAGACAACATATCTATATATTGTTTCTCTGTATGTCTCTGACCTCATCTTTCTCTTTTTTTTATTTCATTCCACAGAGGGTTAATCTATCCTTCGATTTCCCCTTTTATGGACATTCCCTACGCGAGATCACGGTGGCGACAGGCGGTAAGGGCACACTCTCTTCTTACTACTCCCTGTCTCAATGTTAGCTATAGTATGCTATTCTACTGGAATTATACGTGGCATAATAATTTAGCCTGTATACAGACAGTTCTTTATCCTCCAGGAGAATATCGTTGCTGTCGAGTGGAAACCTTGTATGTCCAAAACGGATACTTTCCAGGTCTACATTGTAGATCGACCATTCTGGCTATTTTTGTGTGACACTGTATGATGGAGTAGGGCATTCATTTACGAAAAACCATAAAAGGTTGAAATATGGAGACACAAGGTTCTTGCCCGACCCACTGACTATAATGTAATAGGGTTAGTGTAATTGAGCCAGCCAGCGGCAGAGATATTTATGCAATTTGTAGAGATATTTATGCAATTCAGAGCAGCTGTGTGTGTGTGTGTGTGTGTGTGTGTGTGTGTGTGTGTGTGTGTGTGTGTGTGTGTGTGCGCGTGTGCGTGTGTGTGCGTGCGTGCGTGTGTGCGCCTGGTTGTGTTAAACTGCAAATCTTTCTGTGCACGTGAGACATAAGAGCTGAACACAAAGATCTTACAGCTCATTGGAAAGGGTCAAGCTGCGAGTTATTTCACCAGGTCGTGTCATCGGGTGGATGTTCCGTCCAGACCACGACAGAAAAGCAAGCAAGCGCGCAGACTGAGGGATGTCTGGTACAGCGATGCAGTGCAAAACCGCCAACAGCACTCAAGCAGCGCTGCAGACCGCCTGCATTGGGCTCTGGGCTGTCAGCCCGGTATACGCAGGCACGTAGAACCCTCACCTTCCCCCTGGCTGGCCGGCTGGCTGGCCCGCAAAGCAGCCCCCCCACACCCCTAGAGTCTACTGGAAGAGCAATCCAGACCTGTATGGGTTTGGAAGTGGAAAACACTGGTAATCCACACTGCCAAGGCGCTCTTATTATAACGCCACTGTCATACACAAACACGAAATGGGAGGAGGAGGGATGAGCCTGAGAAGCCATAACCCCGCCGGGATAGATCTCTGTCTCTCTGCGTTCCTCTGCGAGTTCTTTTCTCTCCCAAGTGCAGACACGTACTGTATGTGTGCTCCACGTACTGTAGGCACGTACTGTACTGTATGTGTGCTCCACGCGTGACAGCGGCATCAGTGTGTGCCATTGTATGCAAAAAGGCATTTATTTTTCCACTCGGATCTGGAGGCTTGAAACCACAACACCCTAACCGGCTATTATCACATCAAAAGACTAAATCCCAACTCTTTACCCAACTATTCCAGCGATGCTGGCATGGCATGCATTCGACTTGCCAGTGCAATAATAAAGAAATAAATTATCATCCTTTTACTTATCATCTCAATCATCAGAATGAGGGGTAATTTTGTTTCTCTTCGCCCCTTGATCCGTGGCCATATACACATGATTGGCAGCAGAGACGAGAAGTGAATGTTACTCTCTAACATGCAGAGCCTGAAATTGCCCCTGAAAGGGCACTTTTGGCAAAAAATGAGAAAATAGCAGATCTAGAAGCTCACAACGCGTGGCGCTGCGACACGTTGAGAGCTTGTAGATCGACTATTTTGGAGGCGTGACCCTGCACTCTTTAGCTCCTAAACGGCATGGAATTCTACACAGAGGAAGAATCAATGCAAAGGGCAGGGGCTACATTGGCGTGAGCATTAAGTAGGCTGTGTGGTGTAGCGACAGGGGGATGACTGGCTTCTGAAGGAGCTGGCAGCAAAGCCTAGCAAAGATAAAGAGAATCTGCACTCTCCCAGACAGAGACGAGGGGACGAGGCCAGGAAGGAGAAGCGTTACCCGGAGGAGATGGAGGCGGCTATCTGTCGTCTGCAGGTCTCGGGAGCTTTGTCTCTGAAAATCTCCCGTTTTTTCTCTGCGTTTTAGCGCTGACAAGTCAGCCCCCAATCCTCTGCTCCCTTCTTTCCTGCTGCGTTCAGTCAAATTTTCTTGTGTCACCTTTTTGCCTGCCCACGTACGCACAGCGCACACACTGCAGGGACTGATAATGTCCTAGCTAAGGGTAGTTGTGACAAAGGAGCAGCAGAGCTTTGACAGCATAGCACCCAGAAACAGTGGTGGAAGGAGTACTCATGAACCTTTTACTTAAGTAAAAGTATCACTACTGCAATTTAGAAATACAAGTTCGGTATTCAAAATGTGTTAGCATTGAAATATACAAAGTATATTACTGTACTAAAAGTAAAATTATGCACAATGTCTCATTTCACAAGTTTTCAAGTGTATAAACATGATCTTGTAGTTCGGCTATTTCCAAATATTTCCCGAAAATATACAGAATAGGGTGAATAAGTGGTTAATATTTTGTTTTGTACTAATAATCCAAATCTAACTACTGGTAGTAACTAAAGCTTTCAAATAATTGTAGTAAAGTAAAAGTACTATATTTGCCTCTCAAATGTAGTGGAGTGGAAGTATAAAGTAGGCCTATTGGAAACACTCCAGTAAAGTAAAAATCAGAAGTGCTCTAAACAAACGTTGTAATATCCATAGTAGTATCCATAAAGTCCATAGACTTCAACATTTACGATTTACGTCATACGTCAAAATCTAGACAAACATTGTTACGTGCTGGCAGCCTCACCCACACCCCTCAAAAATACCTCAAAAGTGAAGTACTTGAGTAATTGTTCTTGGTTGCGTTCAACCACTGACAGCATAGCACCCTCCAGCACCCAGCTCTCCCAACGTGCCAACCGCTATCAGGCTGTAGGACAGATCGTTGTTAGCGGTCCACATTCGTTCAACAGCCCAGAACTAAACTGATGTCAAAACAGTAGTGAGATGACATGTTGTGGTTACCAGAGGAGAACCTCTGAGAGAGTGTGTGTGTGTGTGTGTGTGTGTGTGTGTGTGTGTGTGTGTGTGTGTGCGCGTGTGCGGGTGTTTATGTGGGTCAGCGTGTGTGTGTGTGGTGGATAAGAGTGGTAGAGACAGGTGGTGTCACCGTGTCAGAGTTAATGCGTGATATGCGCTGTGTGGAAGCCAGCTGTCAGTGCTTGGACACAGCTGTGTTGACTACAGCACGTTAACTGGGAAAGATTTCAAACCTCCTGCAGCAGTCAGTGGTTCTCAAACATATTTATGTCAAGAACCCCCAAATTGATATGAATTTGGCTGCGTCCATCTGAAAGAAAATTGTGCCTCATAACCGTGTCTAGAGGGACAAAATATCGTGTGAAATTGTGAAACCTGAGGTTCGGGCCTCTGTGCAGAACTCCCACCCACGCTGCTTGTAGATGGGCTTGTAGATACAGTATACCTTAGGGTTAAACGTGGTTAAACTTTAATGCTACTGTAACACATTTTGCTGGGGACATCCTGGACATCCTGGAACCCCCTCAATGACCCCTTGGGGGGCGCTTGACCCTACTTTGAGAACCCATGTGCTGCAAGCCAATAGCCTGGTTTCCAGCCTGATTCGCTGCGTTCCGTGAATTTGTCTTGTCACTTGAGTAGCGAAGTGATGAAACTAATTCATGGAAACATATACTGTAGTGAATTAGGCTGGAAACCAGGCGAACAAGCCAAGCCCCTGCAAAACACAGATAACATAATGTATTCTTGTTTACACACACGCAAACTTTGCTAACTTTGTTCAGCAGTTGTTGCACTGCGGTGAAAGTGATATCACTTTATGGCAGTTTATTAAGTCAAAGGATTTGCAAAGAACTTTTAAGCTTTCATGTATGATGAGCAAAATTCATCATGTAAATTGAGCCAACGCTAAGTATATGTATGTAGGACACCACTTGTAGGACACGTTTATACCAAAGTTGGCCCTGTGTCATCCTCATAATATCTGGGACAGTCGAGAGGAAGTGTGTTTATAGAGAGGAGAGGCGATGAGATGAGAGAGACGGAGATAGAGACAGACATAGACATAGAGAAAGAGACAGACAGACAGAGAAAGACCTATGTCTGTCTCTTTCTCTATGTCTGAGAGACAGACAGACAGACAGACCAATGCACAAGTAAGCAAGAGAACACATTTTGTAAGGGTAAAATGATGAGCCAATGTTTAATTAGAGTGAATGTCATTAACAAAATAGAGCCAGTGGTTCCAAAACATTTAAGCTCTATTTTACTTAATTTGCCCAGAACCCAAACTAGTGAAAATAGCAGATGCACAAGCTTGAACTCGGGAAGGTTTATGGAAATTATTTGGATTTTATTCATGGAAACAAATTTTATGCACACCTGATATGCTCAGAGACGGGTGCATATAGGCAGGGCTCAAAGTATGCAAAACAATGGTGGAAGTGGTATGCAGCAAGGATCAGCACTGAGCCCTTTCTTGTTTGCCGGCCCACGGTGATGGACAGGCTGACAGATGAGGTTTGACAGGAATCCCCATGGACCATGATGTTTGCAGAAGACATTTTGATCTCTAGTGAGAGCAGTGAGCAGGTAGAGGAAAAGCTAGCCAGGTGGAGATGTTCCCTGGAAAGGAGAGGAATGAAGGTTAGCCGTAGCAAGACAGAATACATGTGTGTGAATGAGAGGAACCCCAGTGGAACAGTGAGGTTACACGGAGTAGACGTGAAGGAGGTGGAGGACTTTAAGTACTTAGGGTCAACATTTCAGAGCAATGGAGAGTGTGGAAAAGAGGTGAAGAAACAAGTGCAAGCAGGTTGGAATGAGTGTAGAAAAGTGTCAGGTGTGTTGTGAGACAGGAAAGAATCAGCAAGGATGAAAGGGAAGGTGTACAAGAACAAGACGGTGGTGAGACCAGCTATGTTGTATGGTTTAGAGACGGACAGCTATGTTGTATGGTTTAGAGACGGACAGCTATGTTGTATGGTTTAGATAGAGACAGACAGCTATGTTGTATGGTTTAGAGACAGACCGCTATGTTGTATGGTTTAGAGACAGACCGCTATGTTGTATGGTTTAGAGACAGACCGCTATGTTGTATGGTTTAGAGACAGACCGCTATGTTGTATGGTTTAGAGACAGACAGCTATGTTGTATGGTTTAGAGACAGACAGCTATGTTGTATGGTTTAGAGACAGACAGCTATGTTGTATGGTTTAGAGACAGTCACACTGAGGAAAAGACAGGAAGCAGAGCTGAGGTAGCAGAGACTAAAATGTTGAGGTTCTCTCTGGGAATAACAAGGATGGATAGGATCAGGAACGAGTAAATCAGAGGGACAGCGCATGTCAGACGTTTTTGAGATAAAGCCAGAGAGCCCAGACTGAGATATACTGGGCTGAGGGATACTGACTATCGGTAGAAGGATGTTGAGAGTGGAACTGCCAGGCATGAGGCCTAGAGGAAGACCAAAGAGAAGATTTATAGATGTAGTGAAAGAGGACATTAGTTAGGACGTTAGTTGTTGTGAGAGAAGAGGAGGCAGAGGACAGGGTGGGATGGCGGCAGATAATTCACGGTGGCGACCCCTGAAAGGAAAAGATTGTTTTTGTGTCTGAGCATAGTGTCTATTTTGCGTCATGATGATGTATGATGATAAGAGCGTCCCTCACTTCACACGGGTGTGATTTTGTTATGTAGGATTCACTGTTTGTGAATCAGTGAAATAGAGTGTGTGTGTGTGTGTGTGTATAACGAAATTCACGTGCGTTTCTGTGTATACATAGTATACTCTTAAAGTGTGTATGTATGTGTGCGTGCAAGCATGTATGCGTGCGATCCCACCACCAACTGCACCAGGGCCGAGAGCAGCTGTGGTGAATTATGAATTAAACACGGCAGCTCCGAATGAAGTATGAACAATGAAACTTGTCTAAACAGACCGTCCAATAAAGTGCAGCTTTAACCCAATGGGGCGACTAATTCCCGCCTGTGTTTGTCTTGGATATACAGTCAAAGCACTTTCAAACAGCACCACGCATAAACACAACTTCTCAGGGAAAGGGCTCTCGTTTAATCCCAGTGATGGAAATACTAAACAATTGTTAATACTTGAGTAAATGTATCAATACCACAATCCAATTATATAAGAGTAAATGTGTGAATGTATTGTCGTCAAATGATGCTTAAAGTGGCAAAAGTAAAAGTGCTCATGCATAATGTCCCATTTCACAAGTTTTCTAAATGCTAAGAAATCTTTCGAAAATAGCGTGTTGTGAGCTTGTAGATCAGCTATTTTCAAATTGCTGAAGTATATTGCAGGGTCAATGTTTTCTAATAATATAAATCTTGCAAGGTAAACTAGTAAAAGTTTTCAAATATTGTAGTGTAGAGCAAAAAGTACAATATTTTCCCCTGAGAGCGTAGTAGTTCAGTAAAAGTAGTCCATCCATCCATATTCAACCGCTAATCCGGAATCGGGTTGCAGGGGTAACAGTTCCAACAGAGATTTCCAGTATTCCCTCTCCTTGGAACCAAACTCTTGGACAAAACGTAAAAGAAGTCCAAATTGGAAATAAATAAAGCAAGAATACCTCAAAATTGCACTTAATTATTTTATTTCCATCTACGTTTATAAACGTAAAAGAAGTTAAGTACGGTACTTGAGTAATGAGCACATGCACTTTTAGTTACTTTTCCACCACAGCTTAATCCTACCCCCGTCGGCGTCTTCTTCCACATTATTTTTCTCCCATATTCTTTTATCTATTGTTGCCTCCCGAGTCCTGCATTACTCCTTTCTGCTCTGCTGTGTAAGTGATGACCATAATGAAGGAAACGACTGGCCCATTGAGCTGCCCAGCGGTTTGGTCCGCTCTGTTACTGTGCTGTATTGAGAGGCTGTCTGATTTCCGTCAGACTGTTGGATAACTTTCATTGTGTTTACAATAGATCGCTGGACGAGCTGTGTGCCTGCAGGCAGTCTGATGGCGGGGAGAAAAAAACATGACACTCTCTGTGTGTGTGTGTGTGTGTGTGTGTGTGTGTGTGTGTGTGTGTGTGTGTGTGTGTGTGTGTGTGTGTGTGTGTGTGTGTGTGTGTGTGTGTGTGTGTGTGTGTGTGTGTGTGTGTGTGTGTGTGTGTGTGTGTGTGTGTGTGTGTGTGTGTGTGTGTGTGTGTGTGTGTGTGTGTGTGTGTGTGTGTGTGTGTGTGTGTGTGTGTGTGTGTGTGTGTGTGTGTGTGTGTTCGCGCGCACGTCTGCACACGTGCGTAATGTGTGCATCCAAACAACTTGTGTGTCTGGCCAGATAATTGCGTGTTTGAGTGGGCGTTTCTTTGCAGACAAAGGGAAGTGGAAGGCAGAGGAGTGAAGAGCGAGGTATAGACAGACAGGGACAAGATGAGTCGACAGCGATAAATATGTTTGTGTAGATGTTGGGTAAACATGGGGAGGAGATGGAATGTGGAGATTGAGTGGAAGGGAAAATCATTTGTGTCAAACCCTTCCGCGTGCACTGACGCATGCACGCACGCACGCACGCACACACACACACACACACACACACACACACACACACACACACACAGGTTTGTATTGCTGTACTTTGCTTTGCTGAACATTTTAGGTCGGCGACATTATGAAGGCTTTATACATTTATTTTTTATAGTTTTTGTACCTAACCTAGCCTAACCGCTCCAATGGCTGGCCGCGTCTGTATGTTTGTAGCATGACTCTTTGACCCCTGCAGCTCATTGGGGTCGCATTCAGGTCACACACACACACACACACACACACACACACACACACACACACACACAGGCCAGGAATTAACTGTGCTAAGGCACCGCTCACTTCACATTATGGTGTGATTTTTATATATACTGTATATTACAGATACCGCTATTCTATTCTACCACCAGTGCCTGCATGTCCAGTAGCCATGTCTCTCTCACTATTTCGACCACCCATACATACACACACACACGTGCGCGCAGATACATAGCGCTGGTCATTTGCTGGATGCTTTCATCCACCGTGTCCAGTTTTAAGCACATACAGGTGTTTCTCCAGTGGGGGTTTGAAGCCCCGACTCTGGCAGGGCTTAAAGCATGTTGCTCTCTGGCTGTTGGGGGAGGTGGCCTCGGTGTCAGACCTCCTGCTACAGTAGCTCTCTATTCTGCCACGTAGTACATTATCACATTCACACGGTGTCCTGGTTCTAAATGAGTCCCTGAGCGTGTGACTCTGTGCTCCAGTTGAGTATGCGCTGCTATCGACAGATAAAGTTAAAGGGACACTTCACCCCTTTTGCAACCGGATCTTATTAATGTTTTCCATCCTTCTTACGGTACAACCTCCCACCACTGGTGGAAAGTAACTACACTACATTTGCATTAAGCATAATGTTGATGCCGATGTGTTTGTACTTTTACTCAAGTAAATGTTGAATATCGAACTTGAGTGTTTCTACAATAGATATTTATACTTTTACTAAGTAAGTTAAAGTAACTAAGTAAAAAACACGAGTACTTCTTCCATCACTGCCAGCCACACCCACACAGTGCACCCACTTATCTTTCGCCATTTCCATCTCTCTCCGAGTCCTGCTGACAGCACTATTAGAGAGACACTTCTGAGGAGGGTGTAGGGCAGGTCTTTAGAGGCAGGATATGCAATTCCCCTCGTGGCGTACTACTCTGCCCCTGGCCTTTCGGCCGACGTGATAAATGTTCTGCTCTGCTGTTTGTGAAGACATGTAGCTCAGTAGGTGATTTGGGGAATAGGGGGGGAGGGGTTGTCACTGCCCCTTGTTAGCAAACTAACTGTAATGCCTCCCCCCTCCTTAAAGCACTCCAGCTTTGGTGGAAGTTTGCGTTGTGTATTGTCATAAACTTTCTGGGCTAACCTTGCCACGATGTAATTTGCAATTGGCAAGATATCTTCAAAGGTTGCTCTGTAGATTAATGATTGATCCAATTCCAAATATTGTGTTTGTATTGGCAAAGCCTGCTCTCAAACTCTCAACTTTAGCATACAAACGGACGCAGCACGGCAGCCAGCGTTAAGAAAAGCAACACCTGCTAGATCTGGGCCATGCCCCCCGTTAAAAAATGTACAGATCACCCACTGCATATGCTGATGTAAGCTCGTTGTCTCATCCATCATCAGCGTGACCTTTCCCCAAATCATTTTCATTTTCTTCGCCTTTTCTCTGCTTTGCTCAGCAAAAGGTTTCCCTTGACTCATATCCCTCAGACGGTCATTTTTCAGGTCGACACTTACCCTTGAACTTCCCCTTGAGCGACACTTCTCCATGGCACAGGGAGTGATTTCATAACACCTGGTGGTGATTGATGCTTGGAGTATAATAAGACACTGTAATCACCACAGGCAGGGCTGGAGGAACTCTCCTCTAACAGACTACTGTGCATCACGTTCTTGTCATGGGAGCCGTTTGCTGCATTTATGAATGTGAATTCTCTCTGCTCTGCTCTGCTCCACTTATTATGAGTAATAGGACTGTTCTATACCTCCCTGGAGTTCATTAATAAAAGCATTACTAAATGATGCAACTCTAGTTTACTTTGATTTAAGATGCTTCCACTTGGGAAATACATCAGTCAGTACGTCAGTGTCCAGTTGAAAAATGAAATGCGAAAGCCCTAGATGTAATAATGGTCAATATAAGTGACTACTGGCTCAGCACATTTTCAGTAGCCCTTCAAGTTCCCCCTTTTTTAATATGGAGAATAATGATCGGCTAATTAATCAGCTTCTCCAGTTGATGATGTGAAACACCCTGTAGGCTTTATGGGGGGGGGGGGGAGGGAGGGAGGGAGGGGGGAGGGGGAGAGGGAGAGGGGGAGGGGGAGAGAGAGATGTGTTGGGTAATGAGGAGAGTTTAACTTTAGACACCTGATGACATTGCATTTTTGCATTCTGTACAATGTCTAGGCAGAGCAGGAGGAAGGAAAGAATGAATGATGGTTATGTTTTATGAGTTGTCGTACTTGACGGGATTCCAAATGGACCCTTAAAGGGTCTGTAACTCTGGGAAAGAGTCCAATTGGTTCCATTTGTACAACTCTCAGAGTTATGGGGGTCGAGTAAGAGGTAAAAGTTTTGTCAACCACTGATCTAGTGTTAAATATTAATGTAAATCGTACAGTAAGAGTATTTAAAACAGTCGTGCAACATCAAATGAAGCATTCAAAACTACTTTAAATCATGTGATGAATTACATGGTATCAGCATGGCACAGACTGGCATACTCGCCGCATTTTAGGCAACTAGTCGTGTGCCACTTGGGCTCCGGCCTATTTGGGAAAATGGGAAATACATACCCCACCCTAGTATGCAATACTCATTATATCCGTTTTAATGGTCTGTATGTGTGTGCAGTGGTAAACACCCGTTTTAACTGTCTGTATGTGTGTGCAGTGGTAAACGTTTTAACGGTCTGTATGTGTGTGCAGTGGTAAATGTTTTAACGGTCTGTATGTGTGTGCAGTGGTAAACGTTTTAACCGTCTGTATGTGTGTGCAGTGGTAAACACCCGTTTTAACCGTCTGTATGTGTGTGCAGTGGTAAACACCTGTTTTAACGGTCTGTATGTGTGTGCAGTGGTAAACGTTTTAACGGTCTGTATGTTTTAACGGTCTGTATGTGTGTGCAGTGGTAAACACCTGTTTTAACGGTCTGTATGTGTGTGCAGTGGTAAACGTTTTAACGGTCTGTATGTTTTAACGGTCTGTATGTGTGTGCAGTGGTAAACACCTGTTTTAACGGTCTGTATGTGTGTGCAGTGGTAAACGTTTTAACGGTCTGTATGTGTGTGCAGTGGTCTGTATGTTTTAACGGTCTGTATGTGTGTGCAGTGGTAAACGTTTTAACGGTCTGTATGTGTGTGCAGTGGTAAACGTTTTAACGGTCTGTATGTGTGTGCAGTGGTCTGTATGTTTTAACTGTCTGTATGTGTGTGCAGTGTTAAACGTTTTAACGGTCTGTATGTGTGTGCAGTGGTAAACGTTTTAACGGTCTGTATGTGTGTGCAGTGGTCTGTATGTTTTAACGGTCTGTATGTGTGTGCAGTGGTAAACGTTTTAACCGTCTGTATGTGTGTGCAGTGGTAAATGTTTTAACGGTCTGTATGTGTGTGCAGTGGTCTGTATGTTTTAACGGTCTGTATGTGTGTGCCGTGGTAAACGTTTTAACGGTCTGTATGTGTGTGCAGTGGTAAACGTTTTAACGGTCTGTATGTGTGTGCAGTGGTAAACGTTTTAACGGTCTGTATGTGTGTGCAGTGGTAAACGTTTTAACGGTCTGTATGTGTGTGCAGTGGTAAACACCCGTTTTAACGGTCTGTATGTGTGTGCAGTGGTAAACACCCGTTTTAACGGTCTGTATGTGTACATGGTAAACTTTTTAACGGTCTGTATATGTGTGCAGTGGTAAACGTATGTGGAGAATGTGTGAAGAGTACAAACGGACTGTGAAAAGTGGACTGACTAAGTAATCAAATGTCAGGTGTGGGGATTGGGGAATAAGGCTGGGGTTGCCATGGTAACCAATTGGCTCAGGTTGTCTGTGGTGGTGTGGAACGCGTGTGTCGAATTTGAAGTCGGTGGGGCAAACGGTTCTCGAGTTACGTGGATTGCAGACGTACATACACACACACATACACACTGTACACGTACTGTACGTATAGAGATTCAGTGCATTCATTGTAAGATATTGGCAGCTTTTCCAATGCTGGTATTGGTATCAGAACAACTCTAATACTTACTGTATGCATAGAACGTTTATAATACGCTGTGATGCTGCCTATATGTCTTACATGTGCCATTTTCTTCCTCTCCCCCAGGTTTCATCTACACAGGGGATGTGGTCCATCGGATGTTAACTGCTACCCAGTACATCGCCCCCCTCATGGCCAACTTTGACCCCAGTGTCTCCAGGAACTCTACTGTCATCTACTTTGATAACGGTAACTAACACACCTGATGCATCTTGTTCAAACAGGGCGTTTTTTTTAGGGTTGGGATCCTTTAGGATTTTAACAATTCCGGGTCCACCCATTTAGGCCTGACCTCGAAATATAAACAAAATCTTCTAAATCCTCCAGTTTTCTGAAATAAATATTTTCACGATTATAGCAGACCTTCAAGCTCGTATGAGCTTGTAGATCTGCTATTTTTTGAAAAATCGGTATCTACAAGCTCATAGTGCACCGCTATGAGCTTGTAGATCTGCTATTTTTCAATAGCTAAATTATAACGGCATGTTTAAAACACCAACAGGCGTTCCCGCCCAAAATGGGTTAACAATTCCATCTTAACAATCCCCCTAGGGGGTTCCAAATGGACCCGTACGGCTCTGTAACTCTGAGTTATGGTGGTCCTAGAAATGTAAAGGAGTTTGAGAAGCATCCGTATTGTAATTGTATAGCAGACGTGAGGTCCACATGCAGTGTGATTAAAAAAACATTCCAGAAATGGTTCCAAATGTGATGGAACCGATTCCGGTTCCGCAATATTGGATCCAGTTCCGGATGCCAACCCTAGACATTCGTCAGAGTAAAATACGGAATCATAATTTAATTCAGAGGGTCCTATTTAGACAACGAAAGGTACTACAGTAAATGGTGCTACTTACATTACATGGTGTGTTATGTATGTGGGAGCTATTAGTCATGGGTGTTAATTAGATCAATCAGAGTGTCGGCCCCCATCTCCTTTTAGAGCCAGGTGCGCCGGCTGGATTTTCATTTATTGCTAATTGCATAGTAGATAAGGAGACACAAATATATGGGAGCAGAGTTGAATGATGTCAGGAAGGCCTGCACTGTCACTGCACCAGCTTGGATGTGGTCTTAAACCGTCTTACTGCCGGGGACTTTTTCAGAATAAAGGTGCTAGAGTGCCTTGAAGTGTACTTTGCGCTACCTCGTCTGATGTCTATTTAGAAGCATTAATATAAGAGAGAAGAGAAGAGACAGTTTAGTCGGGCCGTAAACAAGGAAGTGAACGGCAGTGCGCATGCACAAATAAAAAGGATTACAGCGATCCCGTTTTATATCATTAAAAAAAGCTTTAATGACGGAGAATTCCATCAGAAGCAGCTCACGGTTGGATTTCATATGACAGAATATTCCGCCATAAGCAATTCATGTGTTATGGGGAAACACAAAGTCTGTGCGTAAGATGCCACACCTCATTTTTAGACCAACACACCCCTACGCCCCACTTGCAAAATAATCACAAGATCATTTGTCATCAACGCTGGCGCAGGGCGAGAAAATGTGAACTGCGGCGGCCCGGAAATATTAAGGATCATTGTGCTCTGGCTTTACGCTGCATTGTGCTTGGTGGAAGATTATTGGGCCCAGAAAGTGTAAAATTGATTTAGCTGTGTGTACTTTGTTTCAGGCCAGGAATGGGGGCATATGCTTGTTTGTATATAATTAGGGCTCCCAGCCGTTACACCAGCAATGGCAATTTTGACTTTGATGGATGATTTTGGCTCTCTCATTCCCATTACAGAAATAAAAATCTCAATCCTGTCTGATAACTTCGTCATCCCCAATTGCCACAGAATACACCTCATTTCCTTTTGCCATCTGTCGGTTAAGGTTGTCCACCATAAAGGCCAGTTCTTTCTGTTCTAAAGGGACTCCGCTTCCAGTAGAGACGTGAGGATCATTTGCCAGCTGTTTGACTTTCTACAGTGAAGCTCATCAGGCTTTACCCAGACTGGCAGAGGATCAATGCTAACGTTAAGGCTGCTCCCCTGGCGCTCTGTCTGTCCTGTACATCAGTCAATGCCCTGCCATTGCAATCACTACAAGCACTTAGTGGTGGATATTGCTTGCAATCTCACAATAGATATGTACTGTATCACGATACAGAGGCCACGCTACGATATATATCGATATATATGGATTATACGTTTATTCAAAAGAATGCCCATGTTGCACAAACAGCTGCATTGTTGGCCATCTCAGAGACTCTGGAGGCTTTTCAACATTCACAACAAAGGAAGTCTGTGGTGACCTTGATATACAGTACTACTATTTACCATACTGTACGTCAATGCATTTGTAATGTCATACACAGTATACTGTAGTGTAGATACATTGTATCTACAATGGTTCCGTCGCTGCACAAGTTTATACGCAACCTTATTTATTCACAAAGACAACAACCAAATAGCATTTGATTGACACTTTCTAAAGTGATAGTTCAGATGTTTGGACATAAAAGCTGTAGGAAATACTTCCATTAATATAATGGTTGCAAAGGTATTCATTGATTGCCTGAATCCTGTGGTGGGAGTTCTGGTCTGGTTTAGGTGAATAATAAGTAATTCCGATCATTTGGTGGGGGGCACTGGGTGCCACTCATTAAAAAAAGAATGAATCCAAAAAAATTGCATCATTTGTATTGTTGACCTATTTCTAAAATATAGAGCAACTTTCGTTCAACTTTGTCACATGGAACTATGGGTTTGTGCTGCTGCTGGCGTAGTGACACTAGACACAAAAAATAGTTCCATGTGACAAAATCTGAACTAACCCTTTAAGTTACTTAATAGATCAATATTAGATAAACATTAATGTCCTTGCAAATTTGGATTAATCCGTTAAGATCTGGGGCCAATTGATATCTGCTATTTTTGAGAGCTACTGTTCTAAACTACTACTGTTTTCTGAAAAACGTATGTTGCTGTATATAATAGCTAAATCTAAAATGACACTGACTCTGAGAACACTGTAAGTTGCTGCTGGAACTCACATGCATTCTGTCAAGTAAAAAGACTTGGCATGTGAGAAATTATGAATGCCAATCAATTATTTAGTTTATGATGTCAGATATTGTGCACTTTCAGACTCGATTGACTTCCAGTATAAACATTAGAGGTTTAGAAAAGTTTTGATATTAAAGTATAAAGCCATTGTTGCACCAGCAATGGCAATTTTGACTTTGATTGATGTTTCAGCTCTCTTAGAAGTGGTCCATGACCTTCCCCCAGATCATAACGCACCGCTCTGGAAGGTTTCAATCCAAATCCATGTGGGCTGTGCAGGGCATGTATTAAAAGCAGGAAAGCACAATGTGTCTTTTTATACTTTGGCTATTCAAGAATAGCAGCTATACAAACTAATAGCGTGTGAGATCTACTGTTTTTGAACAGTCGTGAAAATGTGTGCAAATCTTTGAATAAATCATTTTTAAAGGGAACATTTTTAACTCAAATCTTTGCTTCTGGGGGTCCCTGGAACAAAATATTTTTTTTCTTCCAGAAAACAGTTTTTTTCGGCTTCAGGTCTTAATGGATTCATATAAGTTACCGTAGATACACACATGCACGTACGCACACGTTTTTGCGTGTCTTAAGTACCAGGTCTTATTACCTAACTTGAGTAAACTAAAGACCTGGAGGCGTGATCAATGCTCTTTGGCCACTCAGAATAGCCAAATGGCATTGATCACGGCTCTAGGTCTTTAGTTTACTCAAGTTAGGTAATAAGACCTGGTACTTAAGACACGCAAAATACAGCTCAGTGTGTCTTATGGACAGAATAATTCCTTCCTATTAAATGCCTGCCGGTAGAGGAGGAGGGCTGCATATTGTTTTTGTTTCTCGTCATGCAGCCTCCGGGCTATTTAGAATAGAATAAGAAACAAGGCCAGTGTGTACTCTGTATTTTTAGCCAGGTAGCCCCAAATAGCGCTGCATGGCAGCCTTCCCTCCTGAACTAAATGCATTTTAAGTAGGCTTGAGCCTGTGGCTTTACAGTGGTGTCTAAGACACTATTTTACTAACATACTGTCCCTTCTCGCGCATCTTTTTCTCGCTGCCTTAATTCCCTCCTAACCGTAGCCTGCATGGTAAACCATCTCGGTCGCCTGAATTCACATCATCATGTGTCTTCTGTATATCCTAATCCCTCTCCTCTGGGGACTGCCCATGACACCACCATCCCATTAGTCTGACTATGTGGCTTCGCATGCGGTTAGGGTTATAGGGATAGGGTTAGTAATGTGAGAGTCGGACCAACGTGCCGTCGGAATAATGACACTGCACCTCTCCTCTACCACTTCCGCCTGTCATCAGACTATACCACTGCTAGTTTTCATCCAAACAAATGTGGTCATTATACTGTTCATTAATGAATCAGTATGATCATACAGATTACAATACCGCTCTCCTGACCCGGCCCATGTTACTGCATGTACTGCATTTTCTATTTACCCTGACAGTAATCATTACTCGTCAGTGCAGGGTCCATATGGCAGGGGGGGTAGGAGGTGTGGTGGAGCTAGATAGAGCCTTTGACTAGTTGCTTGAGCTGCACACGTGCCCGTGAGAATGTGTCTACCTGGTGTATCGATCAGAAACAACCATCCGTACTGCTCACCGAAGCCACCCAGTGTTGCCAGCATGAATTAATATAGGAATGACCCTAGCTGGATGTATATCAATGGTCCATTGGGGGGCCTGTTAAGTACTCTAGGTGTAGGCATACTGTCAGATGTCCTGAAGCAGTCCAAAGAGAACGTTGGGATAATGGATTCGTGGGCTATTTTTAATTAGGCTTTAAACAAACATTAAAAGTCCATAGACTGGAGGGGCTAGCGCCGCTCAAAAGTCCACAGTACGCCACTGCGATACGGTGTCACTGTCTACCATGCCTCTTCGTCTGTCTCCAAACGAGGGGCACGCTGCCTCTGCCACGACCTGTGCCAGCAGTGGTAAATGGACTGCATTTATATAGCGCTCTTCTATTCTACCCACCACTCAAAAGTGCTTCACAATGCATGCCTCACATTCAGCCGTTCCGGCCACTACACATTCACACGCGGACAGCGGAGGAAGCCATGCCAACCTGCTTGTCCGTCGGCTGGGAGCAGTGGGTTCAGTGTCTTAACCAACACGGCGTCAGGAGGACACCGGGGCCGCTTCTACCTCTCCCCGGTGCCACTTCATGCCAACACATGCCAGGGCAACACATGCCACATGTGAATTATTATGGGACTTCCCATAGCAGCAGCAGCAGCAGCGAGATGGCTGTGTGGTAAACTAAATCTTCTATTTATTGTGGATGGAGAGGACAGCTCCGGCTGTGTGATGGAAAAAAGTATTGGTTGTGTTAACAAACCTTTATTGCCTTGGCTCTGCGCCAAATGACTACAGGCGTAGGCGTTGCTTTCCCGTCGATAGGGTCTCTCTGAGGCTCACGCTGAATCCAGACAGTAGTATATGAGCGAAGCCTGCTGTCTGGGGCATTCCGATATCCGCAACTGCATATCGATACCGAGTACCAATCCAATACCAGTGTGTATTTATTTGTTTAAGTCGTTTTTTGGCTTTTCTGCCTTTATTGACAGTATCAAGTGAAGATTGACAGGAAAGAAGGAGAGAGAGAAGGGGAGAGACATGCAGCAAAGGTGGTCATGAATGGGACTCGAACACGTGAAAAAGAAGAATCTGAGATATTAGCGTTCTAAAATCATTAATCTGATTCAGATTGGCTTCAGATAATGGTATCGGTATAGATTAACATACTGTATGCCACGTGGAACTGTTCTAATCTGGGCTCATGCAGGCCCAGAACTTGACTATGGATGAGGTACTTTGTTAATTGTCATACAAGTTGTTTTGTACAAAAAGACAATGCTCAAGTTGGACGTCGATAGACTCAACACTTTTTCAGTTGAGAGTGCATCGTTTTTATCAAACTCTACGACGGTTTGATTTCAATTGGTGAAGCGTTGCTTTGTTGGAGTTTGTGCTGCTAGTACACATGTGGTTGACACACAGTAAAACCCTGTGTGTTCATTTAATTCTTGCGAGTGTACAAATGGAACCATGTGGACAGTTAAGAGTTCATGTGTACACTCTCAGAGTTAAATGAACTGTCAGGACTTTTACAGTGCATGTGGTTTAGTCTGTGTGGTTCTTTGTGATTCTCTGTGGTCATAAAGTGTGTGTGTGTGTGTGTGTGTGTGTGTGTGTGTGTGTGTGTGTGTGTGTGTGTGTGTGTGTGTGTGTGTGTGTGTGTGTGTGTGTGTGTGTGTGTGTGTGTGTGTGTGTGTGTGTGTGTGTGTGTGTGTGTGTGTGTGTGTGTGTGTGTGTGTGTGTGTGTGTGTGTGCGTGCGTGCATGTGTGGTTCTGATCAGTGGTGTAACATACATTCAAGTCAAGTACAGTATTCTTTGGTACTTTAAGTATACATTTTTATACCAATACTTTGGTACTTTTACTCAAGTACATTTTTGAATTCTGGACTTTTACTTGTAAAAGAGTATTTATTTTGTACATATTGGTAAATAAATGGTGAATTTATGTAAAGTGCTTTTATCCAAAGCGATTTACATAGATTGTGCATTACATTCACAAATTCTCATACACATTAATATGGCGGAAGAAATCATGCAAGGCACCAACCTGCACATTGGGAGAAATTATAGGTGTTCATGACTTCTACACTAACAGACAGTGAAAAGTGATAATAACCCTCTGTACTTTGCACTATGCACTTTATTTGACTAATATTCTTGCCTGTTGTTTATTTAGTGTTTTAGGTCGTTTTATCATGTTTTTTATTGTATTGGAGCTTCCGAGCTTACACGTTTCTTTCACATGTACAGTATGTACCTAAACAGTGCATTGAAAGTGACACTAAAGTGAGTCTGAACACTGAAATGTGAGCCCATTTTCCTGCTCTGGTTGTGCTTCCCAGGCACTGCTCTGGTGGTCCAGTGGGACCACGTCCATCTGCAGGACAGCTACAACCTGGGCAGCTTCACGTTCCAAGCCACGCTCCACAACGACGGCAGGATCATCTTCGCTTACAAGGAGGTCGGCCTTTTTGCTCTCTTCTCTCTCTCTCTCTCTCTCTCTGTCAAATGTTCTGTGTCTGTGTGGCAGTTCAGCCTGCCACTGAGACTGAATGGCTAAAGTTTGAATTATTATTTATGTTTTAGTGATATTTGTTATTGTGACTTTATGTATATTGTGTGGTGTCTGATTCATTGATTGATAATTGATTGTTGACTCCATTGAAGGGAGCAACTACCAGCTGTGGGGTATGGGGAACATGCAAACAGTGGGAGGGTTTGTTTAGAGAACTCTTTAATTATGTGGATCATATTATGTGGATAATTTATATTATATTATGTAACACTTTAAATGTGTATATGAAATGTGATGTCTCTGGACATTGAGGAGTAGCTGGGGTAATTGTGGAATCAATTTATGTTTGGTATGGTCCGTGGGAGGGGCTTAGCCTATATAAGTAGGGAGACTTCCCACAGCCAGTCAGTCAATGCAGGACTGCAGAGGTGTGAGGACCTAGAGCCAAACTGCCCAGTGTCAATACCTTCGTTCTTCAATTTTGATGGTCTGTGAAAAGGTGAATAAAGAACCGACTTATCTGCATCCAAGGTGTCTGTCAGACAGTTTTCTCCAGTTTTTGGCTGTGCTTCCTACATGTGCCTTTTTATTTTTGGCAAACACTACCCACACTATAGGGCAAAGTGTGACAGTATCTGAAGTGAAGTAGTCTGTGCTCAAGTGCCATGCTGTTAGTTTTGTTTATTCGTGGTGAAAATCAACCTTGTGCCTTCATTTGTTTTAGCACTGCGTACAATATGCGTTATGAGTGGATGCACTTGTGACACAAACTAAGGTTAGCGGAAGGTTTCCACTGCCATCAGTGTATGAATGGGTGAATATAATGCACAATCTATGTACAGTAAAGCGCCTTGGATAAAGGCGCTATATAAATGCACCATTTACCATTTATAGTATGAATGGTTCACTTGATGATGTCGTCAATAATATTAAAATGATTCGCGGGACATTTGGAGTTAGTTGCCACTTGGCATGATGGAAGCCTCGGTGCTGAGGCATGTCGTTCATGATGAGATCAATATAGTAGCCTACAGTAGTAATTAATACCACTGTGCCCAGCGAGGCAGCCGGTATTGTATCATGTAAGGCATGATCTCATACTTTGGAGAGAGCTTACTGTATACTTTGGAGAGCTGATCAAGGTTAAGGTCTGTTTTTAGTCATTAGGTTTTCTGGAAAATGGCTTTTCCTCCCCAGTTGCCTGCATTTAGCATTTTGAATTCAACTGACAGACTAATGCTAAAGGTATTTTTATGACATTTTAGGCAAATTTTGTCCACTATTTTTTGTTTGTTTCACATAAGCTTACCTACCTGTACAGGTACAGGCTTATAACTGTGACTGGCCGACTTGCAAACACGCCGATGCCATTCAATAATGTGGACTTCTATTTGTTATATAATTAGCCCTAGTGACTGTCAGTCTGTCTTTGTCAGACCGTCATGTGAACAATAGAATATGCATAGGCCTATAAGCGTCATCATCATTTTTTGACCGCGGTCGAGATCATGGATTCCACAATGCTACGCCAGACTTCCCGGTCCTTCATTGCCACCCCCAGTTCCTGCCTACTGAAGCACCGGTCCTTCATTGCCACCCCCAGTTCCTGCCTACATCAGGGAACGACAGCTTTCTACCTCTGGTCCGCCCTGAGGCAGGACTCCAGAGAAGAAGGGAAGATATAACCTCATTGTCAGCTCTGTAGCAGTGGCCGGCAAACTGCACTCTTCTGGATCGGACTAGTGAAGAAACGCGGTTGCGTTTATTAGATTAGTCGATGGGTGGCTCTTCCAAGACAGATTTTGCGCTCTCATTAGAAGGCGGTGTAAGTGCCATCCAACCGATTCTCTTGTTTCTTTGAAAGTGTCCATGTCTCGGAGCCATAGAGTAGAATCGGCTCAACGGTCGTCCTAAATCTTTTTACTTTTAACATCTTACTGATGATCTTATCTGGATGACCAGATCTTATGCATGTCATTGCAGGCTGACCAGGCCAGTCCTTTTGGGAAGAAACTGCAGAAGAAGCTGTGCAACACATTGGCTATTTATAGGCTATAATGTTGGGCAGATAGCTTACATATTTTATTTGAGGTTTGGGACCTATTAATTGATTCAGCATGAAGACTAAAGCATTGTAAATACATATACGCAAGCGTGGATCCCTGTAAGTCAGGGTCGGACTTGACTTGAGAATGGACATAGTTTATGGCCAAAGTCACGGCCAATTTCAAATAATGAATTCCACACACGTATCAATGGTCGTAAATCAGTGCTATTACCCTTTACGTCTGTGTGTTGGTTAAAAAAATGTTGAACCAATGAAAAGTATTAAAAAGTGCTTCGGACAGAATTTCTTAACTTCATTGGACCCTCAAACTGTCTGCTAAAGCAGCTAACTCCACCACCTCTCCTATCATGCAAGTAATTGAATATAAATAAAAAGTCACAACACCAACTTTCATTAAAATTATATGGTTTTCTTCATTTCCTGAAAAAGTTACATTTTGGAGTTAGGTGGTTTTTGCCCGACAGCAGAGATATGTTTTATTTCCTAGCTCCTCCCATGAACCCTGTCTTTCTAACAAAATGAAACAAAAGAAAGACAAAAATTCCATATATACTTTAGACCTTACAATGTCGTCACCTTATACCTCCATCTCTTGATTGAGTTGATGAAATAAAGCGTCACGTTCACGACTCGCAAGCCCCTCACTTTTACCCCAGGCTTTCATAACGCGACGCCACCATGACTGACAATATAATGACTTTCACTGCCTAAGAAAATATGACCTAATGTCCCTATAGTGTTTCCATATGCTTCATTTAGCTGTAACGGTGATTGAGCATACCGTACGCAGGCAGCATCTCACTCACACATGTGAGAGAGATTACATTTATTAGATTTTGCGATGTGTGTGTCTAGTGAACTCTTACATTTAGAGTTGCCCGTGGGCGGAGGGATGGGAAAGACATAAATTACATTTAATAAGAAACAGAGTAAATGCAGAACAATTCTTAATTATTCTTAATAGAATAAAGAGAAGTAAGTCCAATATGTACAATATGACCATTGTACCATTCAATCAAAAACTTTTATTAGCCAAGAAGATACTGTATGTACGATAAGAGTGAGGAATAGCTCGCCCACACTCTAGAGTAGACTGACTGAACTTGACATTATAGTCAAAACTCGACTATTGTAACTCCCTCCTTGTGCACTTAAGCCTCTCCAGCTGATCCAAAATGCCGCAGCTCGCTTGGTCTTCAACCAGCCAAAATTCTCACATGTCTCCCCCCTGCACCGCTCCCTCCACTAGCTCCCGGTCGCTGCCCGCACAGAATACAAAACTCTGATGCTGGCATTCAAAGCAACCAAAGGTATGGCTCCCCCATATCTTGCAAGTATGATCGAACCCTACAAACCCTCCCGCTCACTCAGATCAGCCAACGCAGGGAAGCTGGAAGTACCCTCACTAAAAAGCCGGGACAACGATCCACACGTCCCAAACTCTTCTCCCTTCTGGCTCCAAAACTGTGGAATGCACTTCCCATTGCAGTCAGAACTGCAGCATCACTCCCAATCTTCCGCCGTAATCTGAAAACCCACCTTTTCAGACTCCATCATGGCCCATAGCACTTAAGATAGAAATTCTGTAGACTTAGATAGCATTTGATACAGACTTATAGCATGTTATGTAGACGGCATAAGTGCATTGTATGTAGTCATAGCACGTCATAGTACATATGTGTAGCATAGTAGTATAGATGTATAGCTTATATGTATAGTTTCATTATAGATATTCCACTGTTACTTTCTTAGCTTACGCATGTTTCATGATAAATGCTTTTATGTGATGTATTCCCATGCTTTTTTGTTCTTGCTTAATGTAAGTCGCTCTGGATTAAGAGCGTCTGCTAAATGCCTAAATTGTAAATTGTAAATTGTATAGTGCTATATTTCTCTGTATTTAATTAAGTGGTTTCAAGTGGTTTTGAAAGAGCAGCCCCAGTTCTTCCCATGGAATATCTCCTGTCAGCGTTATTGTTGTGAAGAACTAAAGCCCCGACCATTACATGTAATTGGAGTTATTACCGGAAAGCCTGTTAGCTCGACCCGAGCACCTCCTCCATCTCACTTTTTTCTTGTTTAAAGCATTCATTCCAAATTTCCAATCATGGGATATACTTCTCCCCGGTGTAACCCGGCCCTCCTCTCCAGTGGTGTCACGTAAATTCACTATAACTCACTATATATTCATAGCGAAAACACTTAGACTGGGACAGTATAATGAGTATATGAATAAAGTGCCAGGGCTACCATTGCCCGTGTTTGACAAAACATATTCTGATACAGAAAGGACCAATGTTTTCTCACAGCCATTTGCAAACACTGTGTGTGTGTGTGTGTGTGTGTGTGTGTGTGTGTGTGTGCGCACGTGCGAGTTTCTGCATGTGTGGTTTGTAGTTCAAGCTCATCGACTCTCATTTGACATACTGTGGTTTGCATCGAATGCATATGAAGTATCTCTTCTTACTCTTTCTTGCTCACCGTATCCTCCTTACGGTATTTCAGTACGAGGGGGGTCCTTTGGGAACCACTGCTATAGACCGTGCTATAGACTTGACAAATGGGCACTTAATTGTTAATTGATTTCTACCCGTCACTCTTTCTGTCTCCCTCAGATCCCGATTGAGGTGTCGCAGATCAGCTCCGTCAATCACCCGGTGAAGGTGGGCCTGTCCGACGCCTTCGTGGTGGTCCACAGAATCCAGCAGATCCCCAGTAAGTGTCCGCCCGGCAACAACATGCCACGTGTTGATTTTGGCAGCACATTTTGAATTAGTTTTAGTCATCGTCTTTTGAGTGAAATTTAATTTAGTTTTAGTCGACTAAAATCTACAGTTGATTTTGTCGACTAAAATGTGTTTTGGCGGGCCGTAATGGCAGATGTTATACTTGGTTGCATGCTGAAAATAGCCGATGCAGCTCGTTGAGACCTTGTAGATCTGCTATTTTCAGGGTGCAACACCCAAGCGCACGAAACCAAACATAAAATGTCTTTAAGTTCTTCTGGATCTCTTGTCCACTATTTAGTCTTAGTTTTTATTTCATTTTTGTCAGTGAAAAAAGGTGGTCAACAACCATTTTTGGTTTTAGTTGTAGTGCACGGATAACAGCCATAACCTCAGAGAGGGGTGTATATTGTTGCTGTCGGGCAGAAACCTCATACAGTAGGTCCATATTCTAACGTTTTGTGTTCTTTTTGTACATGAATGTTCTACTAAATATCTACTTCATCATGCAAGAGAGTCGCACAAAAGTAGTGAAAATTATGCGAGGCGTTGTGAGCTTGCAGATTGGCTATTTTCACTATTTAAACCGTGCAAACTATTATAATTTAAAAAAGGAACGGTTTTGGACATACAGCATTTTCACCCCACAGCGATGATATCCACTATCCCACTGAACCCTACATTAATCCTTAATTAATCTTCTTTAATCGCTAATGCTTTATCACAGTCTCATAGTTCAATTAACTTTTCCAGAATTTACTGTGCACCATTTACTGTTTGAGTAAGTAGTATTCTTCGTAAGCCAACCCCCCCCCCCAAACAAATCTGTTACTGTATGTGTTGTATTTTTTTACACTATAAAACTGTATTGGACAGCCCAGAGAGGCAGCTATTCCGGCCGCAGGCTTTTGGCTGTTTCATTCTGTCGGCCTGTCTGTCACCACTTTCCTCTCCTAGCACAGCTCCATTCCACCTCTCACAGTGGGGAGGTCTATGGGCTCGGCTCCAGATCAGTCTCGCTTCTCAGTTCTGCCAATTTGCGCCCATTAAAATTGAAACAACCCCAGGCAAAGAGGAGAAACTTCAGGCCTTTTTTTCTCAGCCACATCAGATGCTCTTAAGATAAAAATAAGAAAAAGTCTGCCACAATAATGAGTTGTCAAACCTGATTTATTCAGTGATTTACGCTGTGTGCGTTGGTTGCACGTGTGAAACTTGGTTTCGAATGTCATTTGACACACTTAATATATTAAATAAATATTGCTTGTCGTATGAGAAATAGCATTGTGCTTCGGTGTCTGGTTGTGGAATTGGACGGGAAAGTATTTATTATGGTGTTGGTGGGATTTTTAGCAGCAACCAAAGAGCTATAAGCTACTCTGTTGGTCGGTGTTGTCTCTTAGTTGATTGTTTGTTCTGTCTGTCGGTCACACAATGTTCAGCCACAATACAAAACTGTTGATGGTTGGCTGAATGTGGTCATTTGTAATTATCAGATTGGTGGTTTTCAAACTAACAACCTAACATTGTGTCTGCTTATGTGGTCGTCTTTTGGTGGTTTTCAATGGGAATGTTGTTGCTGTTGTGCAGCTTTCCGCGTGATGCACAGACCTTGCGTTATGCATTCTATGCGCCAGGGCGCCTCAAGTAGAGAAGAGGTATATTTGAAGCAGATACATGCTGGAGACTGTTGGTGCTTTTCCTCCTTTGTCCAATCAGATGAGTCGAAGGCCTGGCAATTTCAAGACAGAAGGCGCTGCAAGGTACTGCCAGTGTGCAGGAGTGACCAAAGCCTTAAACATGTCAGGTTGTTGTTATAAGAATAAACTCTGAACTACCCGAAAGGAAGAACCAAACCCAATTAAGTTCCCTTAAATAACAAAGGAGGTGGTGCCCCCATACCCAGAGGCAAAAACAAAGGAGGGAAACATATTGTTTTCTTTTCTTCTTTTTTTTACCGAATGGGATCTTGTATACAGTAGTCTAATGACACAACTGATTAACATATACTTGAGTCTGGCTGCCACTGAAATACTGATTCTAATTAAGTTACTACAGTTTTGCCCATGTGGGTTATTTTTAGTCTGGTAATTCAAGTGATGACAAACATTAATTAGTGCAGGTCCATATCGTACATGCTGTAGCTATTAGGACATGTTCACCTGTTTTTCTTTATTCATCGTTTAGTTTACAGGACTGTTGCTGTATATTGTGTATATTCTTCAGATTTTTACAAAAAACTAAAAATGACAAAATAATATCCCGAAATCTGTAAATGTAAAGACTGACGGCATACAGACACAGTCTGCCTGAATACAAAAATGACATGTGTTTTGCTCTGGCCCCTCATCTGAAAATAGAGTCAGTGGCCAAATGTAATAAATCTGCCACAAAGTCACTTATAATAAGTGGACAATGGCATTTATGGCAACACTGCACTACAGCAGTGGGGAGGTGGCAGAGGATTGTAGCTGCAAATCAGAGCTATTACCGGTCCGTATCAGCCACGGCATAAACAAGGCCTAATGAGGATTTAGCGACAATCCACCAACGCTATCAAAGAAAAGAGGATTTACACAAGCTGTGTTATTAATTATGCACAAGAGTGTCAATTAGGCCATAATCAAATTAAAGCCACACTCGGGGAGGAAACAAATGCACACCAAACACAGCCACTGTTCTCCAAGAATACAATGGAAAAATGCCCGGGAAAAATCAAGTATTATATCAACATTAATCAGGCATGAAAATCACAACGACAGCTGGCCATTTAATTCCTTATTCATCATTCGCTAAGAATGGATAGAAATGGATGGAAATCAATCAGAATGTGTGGTAAAGTTAAAAATCAATAATAAGATAATAAGATTGGACAAGAGTCTCATTACCCTTTGATCAAACAGTGCTCTGTATGAGGATTGCTTACACAGCACAATTTCCAACTGGAAAACCAGAAGACTGTGTTCCGTAAAGAAAATCTTCAGTTTCTGTCCTTGCAATGACAAAGGAATTGAGACGTACGGCAATAGCTCCTGGAAATGTTTGCCATCATTCTAAATTAGAAGCAGGTTCATATATAGTATACACTGGACATGCACATAAACTGCCCTGGAGAGAGGTTTTGATGCATGTTGGCTGCCCAAAGTGGCAGTGTGAGAACCGTTTTAACACTCACACCATTTGTTGTACCAGACCTCTGACCGTTGAAGCTCAGTCAGGACACTCTCGTTGAGAGATGAAAACCTTTTATCGAAAATATATAAAAATATATTATATAGTATGCATTTGTATTTGGTGTAGCCCAGAATAAAACAGGGTGTTGGGGGGGGGGGTTCCGCCACCATCGGTGTATGTGTGTGAATGGGTGAATGTAATGCACAGTCTATGTAAAGGGCCTTGGATAAAAGGCGCTATATAAATGCACCATTTACCATTTAACAAACATGACACAGACTCTGAGCACACAAACCCCCATAGGGAAGAGCATAGTGATACACGGTTATTACAGTCCATGAACATGAGAATATATGTATGAATCTCCATCGACTGACATGCTGACATTAATTGACACCTACTGGGGAGCTGGTGGGAGTTTGTCCACTGACAAGCAGACAGTGAACAAACTCATTACAATACTATGCAAACTTGGATGCCCGATAGCCGAGTGGTTAGGGTGCGTACCACATAGGCTCTGTTGCCTGACGGCAAGTAGCTGGTGCGATTCCCCGGATGGACGAACCATTTGCTGCATGATACTGTAATCCCCAAAATGAGGAACACTAAAATGCTGACTTC
The DNA here is from genome assembly GCF_963924005.1 of Protomyctophum bolini. Taxonomy (NCBI): domain Eukaryota; kingdom Metazoa; phylum Chordata; class Actinopteri; order Myctophiformes; family Myctophidae; genus Protomyctophum; species Protomyctophum bolini. The sequence continues at coordinate 14,318,270 of NC_137882.1, read as the reverse complement.
TACTATAATTACCGACTCTCACTCAATGTCTTGCAGACGATAATAATACGAGAAGCAGAATCCAATTTAATTAGAAAGTCCAGTCCATCTATAAATCGAGGCACACACAAGTACAGTACTGTAGGTATGAAACTGAATTAGTTTTTGGGGAGTTTGAGAAACTCATTTGAAGAATAATGCTTTGAGCGTGATTCATAATGCATAAGCTGGCCCATATCTGCCTTGGGAATTAAACCAAAGCCCTAGTTCTTAACCCAGGGAGAGCAGCATTGCCATCACCTGACATTCTAATTTTGTTCCATGGCCACAGGACCCATATATATATACGGTACACTGCTTTGCCTGCAGATAGTGTCAAATGTTTTGAGTATTCAAATTAGAGTGGCGTAAAATGTATGCTGAATTGGCCATGTTTTAATTGGCATGACGTCTTATTTTAGTTTTAATATGAACAGATCCACACCTGTCTTCCTTTAAAATGTTCTACATGATTTATCTCAGCCCAGCTTCTTCTGCTATTATAAGTCTGCTGTTTAGTTGTCTAGACATGTTGTTGTCATGTTGTTTAGAATAGGTTTGATTTTTACCTTGAAGCACTTCATAGTTTCCTCTGCACTCTATTTACCTGCTTTGCCATTTATTCTGATCTTGCACTTTGGAAGTTGCTCTTACGAATAAATTGTTAGTTTTAATCTAGCAGGCACTACACCCAGTGTGCTTGAAGTTGATAATGAGTAAACAAGCAGTAGGCGCTAGGCAGCTTCTGTGTCTTGCTCAAGGACATTTCTGATTGAAAAATGCAAAAGTGAAATACAGAAAAATCTTTCTTCAAGGAATGTCCCTTAGCAAGAGTTTCCAACCCACCTTTTCACATGCTCAGATAGGCAGCAATCGATACTGCAGCACTCCAGTACAGCCTGCACCTGCTGGCTATAGGACCAAATGGACTGGAATGTGAAGGAAAATACAATGATTCAAGAAACTTGATGATTCATTCTCAATATTGGGGACTCCCTTCCGAATTCCACTGGGTTCATTAACCCAGTATTTTCAGAAATGTTCACTCTAAAGATATGGGTTTTAGATCAAATATACAGAGAAGAAGGGATCCGCACACAGTCTTAGCTCCAACAGTGTTTATTGTGTTAAAACACCATTTTAGATCATTTTAGACACAACATTTCGGCCGTGAACGGCCTTCATCAGGTGATAGTCAGTCTATCACCTGATGAAGGCCGTTGTGTCCTGATGAAATGTTGTGTCCTGTGCACCAGCCAAGAACTAGATGTGCGCAAGCCACCTGCTTCATATCCTGATTAAGTAGCTAAACAAATGATTCAATTTCAAGTGTGCTGTTGACACAACAAATTTTGACAGCAGCCCCATGATGCAAATTCTCCCCTTTTCCGTTCAGGCACCCGGACGTCTGCACTTTGCAAATATCAACCTTTCTACATGCTGCTGCAACCACACTGCTGCTTTCAGTTCAGAAGTTGCAAGGACAACATTTCTGTTATTTTACAGCGAGTGCAGAAAGTCTTCCTAGTTTTTCCCTCAGCCAGTGTTCCGTTCATTTAATGAAACCCCCGTGCAGTTATGCACCATAGCAGCCGTTGGCTGGTGAAAGAGATCTGTGTGGGTTGAGCAGCAGATTGGTTGGATAAGGTGCAGTCAGCACAGTCAGGTTTGTGGGGAGGCAGAGTCAGCACAAAAGGCTTTTGAAGTCGCGGTATCTGAACAGGAAAAAAGGGGTCCGAGGGGGCAGAGGAGAAAATCTGGCCTTGGGGTCTCGTCTTTCATGTTCAGCACTCAAACGGATACCAGTCTCAATCTCCACACGTCCACAGTGACTTTGTCACTGCCTGACTCGGTAGTCAGAACCCCCTTTTCTTTATTTTTTGTCCCACTGAGCCGAAGATTACAGAGGCTGCAGCGACAGTTTATTACAGTGGTTCTCAACCTGTGGGTTGGGAGTCTTGGGACACCCAGGGGGCATCACCACATGATTTGTTGGAGGGTCCTCAGATGATAGTGAAGTGACAATTTAAGGACTTTTAAGACTTTGTTTTTGCCTCTTGTACAAAACAGGAACCCTCAGTTGCTTCTGTGTTTATTCTTTCTAACAGCAACATTCCATGTTCAAGGCTATGGTCACACTGGCTGTAGCTTGCAGTGCCTTCTGTCTTGACATTGCCAGGCCGATTGGACAGAGGGGGTAAAGCACCGACGGTCACGAGCATTTATCTGCTTCAAATATACTTTTTCCTCTACTCGAGGCGCTCTGGTGCATATAACGTCGAAATGCAAGGTGTGCGCAACACGTGGAAAGCTGCACAATGCCAACAAAATTCCCATTGAAAACCATTAATAGGTGTGACCGTAGCTTAATAGGCAGTGCGGAGTGTCTTGAGAGGTGGAAAATAATGTTTTGTGTGTTAAACGACGTCACTTGACGTGCATCATGCCACATAGAAATCCCTTTATGGGTTTAACTTCACCATGGTATTAGCAGTTTTGGCTAACAAGCAATTATAAGCAGATCTGTAACACTTATGGGATTTAGGCACGGCAATTCTTTCCAGGTTTTTATTAAGAAGGATTTATGTGATACCTCCCCGGTTTTTCTTTTCACTGCACTAATGCCAGAGGGAGATGCAGTACATGACTGGCAATAGCCAGCCGGCGCATTTTACGGCAGCACCCCAATGAGTTATAAGGGCCGGGGAGCGATAAGAGTCAGTGATGTATCTAATCAATCGCTTTGAATCTTACCTTGGCTGATGACTGCCTTTCAACGTGTGCTGATTTATATTGGCTCCAGGGGAGATTTCTTCCGCCCCCTTTTGCCAAGTTGTAGTCTGTCTGTCTCCATGGCACAAAGGGAGGGGAAACAGAGTGCTGCGCTAGCATCCCACATGACCTCATTCTGCCTCCCTTTCCCTCACCCTCTTTTTGCGGGGACCACTTGTCCCAGTTTTATCTCCCAAGGGAATATTTGTGATGATGGTTAAACCCCCCTTTTCATTCTTTCTGTTTTCCTTCTTGTGCTGCAATCTAGATGTGAGGCGGAGAACTATATACGAGTACCACCGTGTGGAGCTGACTAAGACTAAGATCACCAATTCGACAGCAGTGGAGATGATGCCTTTACCCAGTAAGGAGAATTTATTGAGAAGTTATCCTTTTAGCCCAAATGTCTGACTGTAAAGTACCTTGGGCTGTTTGCATTTGCAGTCTAATAAAGTATTCAATCAATCAGTAAATCAATTTAATAGCTTTTACTCATATTACTGTCCAAAGTGTGCCATCATACATGCAAACATGCAATAAATATCTGTGCAACCTAAGCTTGAATATGCTTGCTCGTGTATTTGGACCAGGTGGATTGCCAAGAAATTTGCAGAGCGCATGCATACGTGTATTACACGCACTTGGAGGAGGCACCATCACAATTTGAGTGAACCCATGACATTTCCTCTACCACCATTCTCAGACATTTTCTTTCTCTCACTTTTAGCCCCACTAGTTAATTTACTTTAGCTCTTTTTTCCAGTCAGTTAAAAATGTCATTGTTGGGTGTTAGGCACAATTATACATTTCTAATAGCAGTTATTAATCTGGTTGATAACAAACTTGTGCCCATTACTCAATTCCCAATCCCCATGTAGGACATGTTGATCCAAAGGGCAGATTTCCCCTCAGTGATCAATAAAGCTCTGATCCAATTATCTATCGGATAGCAGTGTTCTGTGCCCTCTTTTCCAGCATCATCCTTTTTGTTTTCTACCCCAGCACCAATGAACACTTTCCAACTATCTTCTTCTCATTTTCACATGAGAGTAATACTTTCATTCACCCTTGTGTTAAGCTGATCCATCACATGGGACAGGGACTCACAGTCATCACTTGTCAAATACTTCTGCATAGGGGTTATATCTTGCGCCACCCCTTATCCCTTATCCTTAAACTAATTTGCCAAACCTTTTAAAATGGTTCAAATAGCCTACAAGCTCACAATGTCTCGATGTAGATCGGCTAGTATAACTAGTTGAACTATTTTAAAAGTTTTTTTAAAGGTTTTTTTAAATAGTAAGAAATGGCAAATTAGTTTAGGGATAAGGGATAAGGGTGGCGCACGATGGAGCCCTATAGATCTACTGTACAAGCTGTCAAGGTGTTAGCCTTTCCTCTCTCTCCCTCCAGCCTGTCTCCAGTTCACCAGCTGTACTTCCTGCATCTCGGCACAGATCAACTTCAACTGTAGCTGGTGCCATCGGCTCAACAGGTTGGACTAATACTCTTTCTCCTTTCAACAGCCTTTCTTTAACCTTATTCTTAACTCAAAACAGTCAAATAGAATTGGCCACACATCTTAAGTTAAGACATAAGACCTGGTACACGAAAGAGACATGCAAAATAGGGCCCCCAATGTTTTAATACATTTAAAAACTCATTATACTGTAGCACAATGACTACTTTTACTTTTGGTACTCAATAGTGTATTAATACTTTTAAGGTCATCCCTCTCTCTCACACTGGCGAATTAGCAATGCGACGCAAATAAACGACCCGAAAATGTGAAATATTAAACCGTTGAATTTTGACGGATCTGCCTATACACATCTAAATGTGACACGTATATGCGATTAATCGGCACTCCTCTCCTCCTCCTGCTTCTGATTATTCACCTGCAGTCCTCTCCACTCCTCCTGAGTCATTGGTAATTTGGTATCTTTCCCACCACTTCTTCACTACCGTGATGCAGACAGCACAATTTGGACCCAGAGTGATTTGTGGTCCATGGCCCGCCCACCCGTGCCGTCGGTAAAATGTTATTATAAATACTTGCCTCTCTGTATGTAGTTGGTGCCTGCTGTTCGCACACAAGTGCTCCACTCCCCCCAACAGCTCTGGTGTGGTGGAGGGTAGGTTAGTAACGTAGATAAGGCTCCCCGGACCTTGCAGAGCCGTGGGCCGGCTGCTGCTCTGTTCACAATCACAGCGGGTACGTTCACAACTATTGTACGTTGTTTATACAGTAGTTCAAAACGCAGTTTGGGCTGCATTTTGATTGGTCAGAGAGCAGAGTTGTAGTATTCGCCAGCGAATGTCCGCAAAAGTTTAAAAAAAGTACAATATTTGCCTCTGAGATGTGTAGATTAGAAGTAAAAGTATTGAAAATTGGCAATATTCCAGTAAAGTGAAAAATGTGTTTCTGTATGGCAAGTGCCCAAGTGTAAGAAGTCTTGTATTGACACCTGGTTCTCATAATGGAGCTGGAGGCTTCCCAGTGAACCAGACCCCCCGTCTCCTGCTGAGGTCCACGAATCCCGCTGAGAAGAGCTCTACCTCTCTCTTGTTTTTCTCCTTCATCTCTTTAACTCTTCGTCTTTCCCCCCGACTCACTTGCTGGATCACCAAGATAAGCCACAACAAGCACCTGAGGGGGGGTGGTGGTGGTTCTGCCGTCAGCAAACTCTCTAACCCATTCTGACCTGAGATCATATTCTAAAAATGCGCTATGAGCTTGTAGATCTGCTATTTTTCAATAGCTAAAGCATAACATGATGCTAACACCAAAAGGGGTTCCCGCCCAAAATGGGCTAATCTTGACATTCAACTCGTCTTCTCACACCGAACCCACACTCGTCTCTGTCACTTCCTCCTACTCCTCCTCCTCTCTTCCTCTCTCATCGTTCCGTCCCTCACATCTCCCCGTGCCTCAAACAAAAGTAAATATTTGAGTTGCTAAAGAATGTTATTTTTCAGACCGGGTATATATATCCTGACAGCAGAAATGTGAAATGGAAGAGCTTTATGTGTTGTTGAATGGAAAGGCCTGTGATTAACAGACGGAGAGTAGAAATGAAGTGATGATGGCGGGGAATGTTGTCATAGATTTAGTTGTTACAGTTAGAAAGTCCAAGTTACAATTTAGTTAAGGTGTCGAGTCCATCGACTCGAGTGAGTGAAGTTTCTCACAAAGGTTTCAGGAAAATGTCTCGTTGACTTATTTAACCTCACTGTTTAAGGCCCTAATTCATCAGTTATTGCAACAATGACTCTCATAATTACTTCTGTAAGCCATGGTGGCCTGTTTAGTGAGGGGTCAGATGGTGTCCTGCCCTATGTGAAATTCTGCACTCTTTACGAATGACACAAACAAATGCAACCACAGCTCATTGCAATAGACCCACATTTATGACTATCTGACATGGATCTATTGATGCAGAGGAGACAGTGTATGCCATAACAGTGGTGATCTAATTAAGCTGCATTCTAATTATTCTAATAATATAACTATCATGCACATCTGACTGACTCTGACTTTGTCCTTTGTGACTGTCGGTCGCTTGCTTTGAAAGAAACAGGCTAATTAGCATGCGTAACAGCAGCCTCGCTGAGCCTGAACTTAATGAATGATACCGATGAATGATATGTTTGCATCGAACAACCCTAATGAACACATCAATGTGTAATACGTGATTTATAATTTACTTCTTTGTGGCACCAGTGGCATGCACCAAGAATAGCAGATAAGCTTACAATCAATGCATCACCGGATAACGCACTGCGAGCTTGTAGAGCTGCTATTTTTGGTGCGCAACAACCATGCATACAGTAGTATATAAGTATAATTGAGGCTTAATGGACGAGTTAACCCACTCTTTAAAAAGAAAGTGACGTTTTTTTGCCTTTATTGATAGGGTACAGTAACTAGACAGGAAAGAGAGATAGGAAGTGACACGCAGCAAAGGCCATCGGGCTCGGGAGTCGAATCAAGTGGTTGTGGCTAGTGAATCATACAGCATGCAAACGACGCAGGGCTGGGTTAGTAAAGCGTGATGCCAGACATCCCTAGAGACCGAGCATAGCTGTCAGTACAAACGCAGGGCTGGGTTAGTAAAGTGTGGTGCCAGACATCCCTTATAGACAGAGCATAGCTGTCAGTACAAACGCAGGGCTGGGTTAGTGAAGCGTGGTGCCAGACATCCCTTATAGATAGAGCATAGCTATCAGTATAGTCAGTGCTTAGAGGGCATTGATCTGGTAAGTGGAAATGCTTGGTGGGGTTTTGTTTACTCTAAAACACACAGCTGCTGGGTGTCACAAACACAGTTTGTCAAAATGCAATGGCTTTCATTTGCATTTTGCAATTAAAGATTAAAGTGGGAGAATATTGGATTTTAACCAATCTCGGTCCCCCAGCATTCTAAAGTCGTTAACGTTCCCACGCTGTGAGTTGTGTCAAGCAATACTGTAATTGCTGTGGCGTCATAATACTCAGTGATGGAAGAAGTACTCATATTTGCAGCTATCGCCATCTTGAATGTAGCTGAAGTAGCTAGATGTAGCCAAAACACTCCCGAGGCGAGGTATGATTACTTCTAACGCGACTAGCGACGGGACCGCGATGGGCCGTCAAAAACATAATCTTTGGTTAGAATTCGACGGATTGATTTTGATCAAGAGTTATTCACGTTTTAAGATTTTCGATCTCATCCACTAAAATGGGGGGGTCACTTTGGATGACGTCCCAACCGGAAATTACATCAATGTGCTCGGTTATGATATCATCGGAGACCTCTGTGTATGCCGCTCAGAGTGTTAATCTATGTTTTGTGATAATAATCTAAATCTGCAAAGTAACTTGTAACTAAAGCTGTCAGATGTAGTGGAGTAGAAGTAAAAGTATTGAAAATTGGAAATAATGAAGAAAGTAAAAGAATAAGCACAGTACTTAAGTAAATGTACTTAGTTACTTTTCACCATACTCCCATACTCCCTTCTGCAAATAGCACAGCGTGAGCTTCCACTATTATGCAAAGCACCTCCTACTATGGAATCCAAACGAAGATATATGACTGTATATACAGTATATACCTCCTCTGAGATGGAGAAGGCATCAGCTATGAGCCTCGATAAGGAAATGCATCCACTCAGCAGTGAATGGAACAAAAATCCTAATAGAAACGTTCTCCCTCGTGGATTCATTTATATTCAAATGAGGCACCTTGGCCCATTTCTAATTAAAAGCACAATGTCTTGGCGCGTTAGACGGTGATTAACTGAGTCGGACTCCATTGAAGAAAGCCTACATGAGTGCTTCCCATCGGACCAGACCTGCTCAGTGTAATATCTCCCCGGCTTACTCTGCAATCCCACCTTTTACCCACACTGGCTAGAAGCGGAGAAAAGAGAGGGAGATTAGCGGGAGGATTCTGTCTCGCCTGATTGAGCAGATGAGGCAGATTTCTCTTTTTTATAGGGGAGAAGGTTAAATGGGATGATCAGAGAGGCAGAAAGATGAAAATGGATTTGTCTCCATGCAGAGCTATTTCCACAACAATATTGTCAGTCTGCTCGGGTCGGGATGACCGTGACTGTGTCTACTGGCCCCATTTATGAGCAGGATTTTACTGGCCCAGTGGCCTCATATGACTTTGACTATGGGTCACTCTACTGGCTGACTGACTATATGACTGTGTGTTTATAGATCTGACATTTCCGCTGTGCAACGCTAGAGAATGTCATGCATATACATAGGCCTAGGCTATTTTTGAGATTATCCTCCTTTCTTCTTGTGTCAGGGTCAGTCGTTGGGGTTAGTGGCCAGGGTTAGGTTTAGGGTCAGGGTTCTGTCATAGTGACATTGTCCTGCATCAGATCATGTGTCCCTATCCAAATCCGGTTCTCCAATAGCCTCTTCTGTTTTTTTGTTCTTTTGCTTGTTTTAATTACAAACAGAGTCATATGGGCTGTATTTTGCGTGTCTTAAGACCTGGAGGTCAATGCTCTTTGGCCACTCAGAATAGCCAAATGGCATTGATCACGCGATCAATGCCATTTGGCTATTCTGAGTGGCCAAAGAGCATTGACCACACCTCCAGGTCTTAAGTTAAGTAATAAGACCTGGTACTTAAATACAGTCCATAGTCACAGCATATGGACCCATTGATCATAGTTCATAACGATAATTGTTATTTTTGTTTATCGTGATTAAACAAACAGACAAACGTGAAATTGGCATTTTACTTTTGCTGAGCTGCAAATCCGGTACCACTTAAACTCTCAATACTTGATCAAAACGGACCTGCGAAGAGTGTACTTGGTACGTTTTTTCCACTCTACCCCAGGATATGGATGCTGACGTTCAAGTGGTTAATTCAATTTGAAGAGTTTTAAGCATATATTGATTAATGTCGTTAATTGCAATTATGTTGGCCACAGTCCCATCGCTAACAGTATGAGTGTGACTCTACTGGCTCCATATACTGTATTGCTGACTGCGACTCTGCTGGCCTCGTTATATGACTGATTGTGACTCTACTACTTCCCCCTATTCTTTGAGTGGTTCTCAACCTGTGGGCCACATTACTTTTGCGTGTCCCCAGATGACAGTGGCAATTTAAAGAAATTAAGAACGAAAAAAACTACTAGTCTGCTGGCTCCATATACAATACAGTATGGCCGTGACTCTACTGGGCCCATATTGAACCTGACAGCATGAAGCACATAATCTGTCGGACGTTTTGACGTTTGTGACATTTTTAAATCCAAGTCATATATTGGTATCTAACTCTCAGACGTCACTCCATTTGACAGTAAACTCCAGAGAGCATGCAGCGTTGCCATGTCTGCTTATTATAAGCGACTTTGGGCTCGTTTTTCAGTAAGGTCGGTTGTAAATATTGGCTGGGGTTTTTTGGGGGTTTTCTTCTAAAGTGCATTTGCATTTTTGGCCTTATTTCCTAATTTTTTAAACCTACACTACAGATTCACAGTACACAGTTCTTAATTTAACTTTGTTTTCAAATTTATGATGCTTTGTAGGTCCCATTAATATTAACCTTGCAGCAATATTTTAAAATTAAAATTATAAAAAGATGCATCATTAGTCAACATGATAGTGGTTCTCAAACATTTGCAAATTAATATGTATATTATTGCGACTGTAGGTTGCACATAACTATGAAAACCTGCAAAACCTGTCTGTCCGTCAGGTCTCCCCTCCATATATGTTTGTCATGGTTGAAAATTTACATATTGTCCCTCATTGCATCATATTGTCTATTTATTTTTAATGGCATTTAATGTTACATCACCATTACATCACCTAATCAACATGAGTTAGACTTACAGTATATATTAATATATTAGTGCCCCTCACTTCACACGAGTTAGATACAAGATACGATGCATTGTGAGCTTGTAGATCTGCTATTTCCAAATATACTGTATATAGGTTTCAAGTAGTCATGTAGCCTAGTCGCTTCTTTTGCCTTCTCCATAGGCATGGTTGCTCGCAAAACCTGGCAACACTGCAGGGACAGCCTAGAAAACCGTATGTGCTTTAGAAAACCTCTGTAATTTACTAATCAGAAATCATGGCGGAAGGAAGGCGATGGTTCACCAGCGGGTGAGTTAATAATTGTACTCCTTGTATGGGACTGAGAATGAGTAATTGCGGCCAGTCACAGAAAGCCTTTTGAAATGTATTAGAAATCTCTAGCCGTGAGGCAAAGACCCCCGCCCAACCCATTTACCCTCGCTAACACCCTGACCCAGTGAACTTCCTCTCGACAAATCCTTCATATTCGATCCATATAAAGCCACTCCCTCCCTGGACTCTGTGGATCCAGACTCGGGGAGGAAGAGGCGATATATGTGGTGGTTAGAACCGGAGTGCACACTTTCAAAGCACTATTCAAAGGAATTAATTTTGAATTGTTGTTCAGCCTGCTTTAGTATAACTGCTGGGGAGAAACAATATGTTGTTAGGGTGGTACTCTCGTATAGTGGGTTTTCTCTTAGGCCTCATTCACACGTATGAAACACCAATCAAGCTAATGTTTCCAATGGGAGTCACATGGTTTGACCAAACATTTGTGTTTGATTGATGATTGCTGGTGGTGTTCTGCCCCTCCCCCTAATGATCAAATACTGATACTTGTAATAATGATCAAATACTTAACTAAATATTCTATCGCCGGGAGCCCATCTCCGTAACAATAATCGTGACAGAATAGTGTTAGCTGTTGCATTATTTGCGTCAGTGTGAGGATGTGCCATGTTGTGTCCTCAGATGCTCCAGTGGTTTTCAGTGTGATGATGTGCCATGTTGTGTCCTCAGGTGCTCCAGTGGTTTTGATCGCCATCGCCAGGACTGGGTGGACAGCAGCTGCCCTGATGAGGTGAACTCCAGACTCATAATTTCTAATGATGTGCAACAAACAGCTGTGATTAGTTTGCTGCTGACAGCGGCGGGACACACCATATCAAGTGTGTGTGTGTGTGTGTGTGTGTGTGTGTGTGTGTGTGTGTGTGTGTGTGTGTGTGTGTGTGTGTGTGTGTGTGTGTGTGTGTGTGTGTGTGTGTGTGTGTGTGTGTGTGTGTGTGTGTGTGTGTGTGTGTGTGTGTGTGTGTGTGTGTGCGTGAGTGAAAGTATATTTCTCATTTTGTTTAACTGCCAGTTTGATGGATACTCTTTGCAATGATATATCAAAACCCTCATATCTAAACACACACACACACACACACACACACACACACACACACACACACACACACACACACCCTCTATACTATAGGGTGTGTGTGTGTGTGTATAGAGTCTATAGTAACAACCAGTCTGTGGGCATGTCCTCCTACGCTACCGGCACCTACAGTATAGCCCAGCTCTGAGATGGTCTAAGTCTAAGTGGTTGGTATTTAATGACATTGGTCGTAAAGGCTTCCTCTATGGCTATGGTCACACGCACGCACGCACGCACGCACGCACGCACACGCGCGCGCGCGCGCACACACACACACACACACACACACACACACAGTAGAAAACTTAATTTTTTATTATCTGTATTTTATAATGTCTGAGAGGGTTGGAGACACTCGCTGTGCTCGTGTCTCACCACGCCTCTCAGCCATTATAAAATACACGATAACCTCACACCTCTTGTGGCTTATTGCTTTAATCCTGCTTGTGTGTCTTGTCCTCGTGCAGACCAAGGACAAGACGTGTGACATCATCATCAACCCCACGCCGCTCCCTACCTTCACCACCACCGTGGTGAGCAGGACCACGGCCAGGAGCAAAGACACCACTGCTGCTGCTGGAGACCCCTCGTCCACATCCCGCCCGCCCACCAGCGTCCCTACGGAAGGTACAGCAAATAATCACTTTTGAACAATTCTCGTAATGCTTTGATGCACGGCTCCTCCTTGTGGATAGGGGAGGGCTGTCTTACTGAGACAACATGTAGTCCAGGAAGTAAGTGAGCCCAGTGTCCATGACATAATGGAGTCCATGGACACTTTGAAAACTTAGTTTTCAGTTAAACTATCTAAAAACACATATTATCCACATAAAAACCCCAGAAAGTGTTTCAGATTGTCTCCCAAAGATCATTAAAATAAGATCTGGTTGCAAAAGGGGTGAAGTGTCCCTTTAAGTGCTGTTGTGGATATCGCTGTTTTGTCCATCATTGATTAGAATGATAAAGTCAGATGGGGAAAAAACTAAATTAGTTTGAGAATTCAGTGGAGTCAGGAGGTTTAGTCAGAAGCGCTTTTTAATACTTTTCATTCGTTCAATATTTGTAAAACCAGCACACACGTACAAGGGTATTCAATAGCAATGATTTATTAAATGACTAAGAATATAATCGATAGTTGCCAGCCCCACCATTCTGCAGTGGTGGATAAAGTGCTCAAATGTTTTACATAAGTAAAAGTTTCAATACTGTAATGTAGATGTACTAAGTAGAAGCCCCGTATTAAAAATGTACTCAAGTACTAAAAGTAAAAGTAGTCATATTGCAGAAAGCCATTTCACAACTTCAAAATGTGCACAAAATCTTTTGTAAATAGCAGATCTACTGTACAAGTTCACAATCTGTTGCATTGTGACGCATTGCAAGCTTGTAGATCTGCTATTTTCAAATGGCCGGAATGTATATAGGTCTAAGTGGTTAATGTATGTTTTGTAATAATAATAATCTACAAAGTAACTAGTAACTAAGGTGTTCAAATATATATGAAATTAAGTGTAAGTAAAAGTATTGGAAATTAGAAATACTCAAGTAAAGTACAAATACTTCAAAATTGTACTATACTGTACTAAAGTACAGTACTACTTAAGTAAATCTACTTAGTTACTTTACACCACTGCCATTCTGGAACAAAGCCACATAAAATGCCATGTTGTTGGAGCCCGGATCCACACTACACTGCGTGTAGTTCTGACTGAAAGCTATAATGAAGTGCATTTTGCTGGAACTGAGCCTCAGATTGGGATTGCTGTGTATCTCTTTCACAGTGTTCACATCATGCTTTCCTCTCCCTCTCTGTACTCGCAAGAAGAATGTCTAGAATGATCTTTCTCTTCCTTGAGCAAAAAAGATCCCTCCGGTCTAAAACAAATGCATCTACACAGACTCATGTTCATCTTGTTCAGCTCCGTTAGCTTGCAATCAGTCTTTGATTTACGAATCCCCTTTTAGAAAACAGACTCGCATTTTTCTAATGATGGATTATTAGGTAGCAGAGTACTCAGTCTTCAGACATGCTTCGTCGGCAAATAAGTTTCCCAATTATAGTCTCTTTTTGAAGTTACCCTCCAGGACATTATAGAGTTTAACTCTAGAATTATAATGTTTGTATTTGTTTGAGTAAGAGCTGCATTTTTTGAATCTTTGATAGGTGGAGTCCTGGCCTCTGTCTTTGCAAATTAAAAGTGACTTTGGAATTATTTATGGAATTCAGTAAAAATGGTTAGATTTAAAACAGATATAGGTACTTAAGGGACGGGGGACTGTTTCTCCTTATTACCTGTGGCTGTATTCACTCCCTTCAATTAAAAATTAGATGTTTCCTTCCTTGGGGGACTGAGAACATTCCTGCAGTAAATAGTCATAGTTGAGTTACATTTTTGTTTTAGTGATTACAGATGAGCCACATAATGAAAGTATTATGAGGCATGGTCATTATTTTCATAGGCAAGAAGACTAACATTATTAAATATGTCAGTAGTTTCTTTGTATATTATTTTTCTATTTGTCATATCGGCGCTGTGCGATCTTTGTTTACAAAGCCTAAAGGCCAAACTGATTTGAATACATTTGTATTCACATCAATGCCAAAAAGTAAAACACAATTAAGTCGTTAATCGCAAAAGAATGTATGGCAATTAAATCGTCCACTTAAACAATGCAATGGTGACAGCCCTGGCCTGTCAAAAAGATCTTTTTACAATGAATCTCTCACACTACGTTGTTTTTTATACAGCATCCTGTCAATATAACAGGTTGTTCACATAACGATGTCTCACTGTCACAACGCACAGTGATGTGTGGGATACCAACGCAGGTATTCTGACAAGGTAGGGTGACACGACTTTGATGGTACAAAACCGGCGTTTGCAATCGGAGTGCCTTCCCATAGGACACCACAATTAAATATAATCAGGAAATAATGCTGGTTATGTTCCACAGACTGTAGTGCAGTGAATTATTAACAGCACAGTGGGAGGCTATCTTGAACCATACATAATCTCAAAGTTATCTGATGCAAATTCTGGACTTTCTTATAATTGTATTTATCATAATTATAATTAACTTTTTTGTTGGTGCAAGTGGCTATGGTATACCATAGCAAATGGCTATGGTGTGCTCTGTAGTTTGTTTTTTTGTCTATCTCTCAGCCTCGAGTGTGGAATTGCCTATATTGATTGGATTCAGTCCATTCCCCCATTTCCCTGTTAATAGCTTTGGATCAATTAATTGCAATAAACGGCTAATTTGTCTTCATATGAGCATGGATTAAGGTTCTCAGTCGGCACGGCATGACTGATTTAAGTAATTTGGATTCCCTAGAAGCCAGCATGTCTTCAATGAAAGCATGTTGCACAGCGAAAATAGCCGATCTACAAGCTCTCAATGCGTCTATGAGACCACGGAAATCATTTTTGGGTCCCGACCCCCAGTCTGTGAACCATTGCACTAGTACTAGCAATAGTATTCTTTATCAGGCTTTATGTCAGGTCTATAGACTTCAGAGTTCAGAAAAGGCAGTTAGCTTGATTTCAGTTTCATACTAGGGCACCCGTATTACTGGTATTATCTTGTAGAGAGAGTATGGAGTTCAAATAGCCTGTACTACAAGCCCATTGGCATGCGGGTTACGGGTGCTGTGGAAAGGACGGATGTTGTGAAAGTTGACCAGCTGTGCAGTAAAAACATACCGGCCCTCCAAATATAGGTCAGTCCATGAACTGTATGCTGCTCTGGTGAGGCCACTCACCAGAGTGGCCTCAGAGAAGAAGACTGTGTGTTTGTTTGTGTGTGCATTGTGTGCAGTGGATGTAAAGGAACTAAGTACATTTACTCAAGTACTGTACTTTAGTACAATTTTGAGGTATCTTTACTTCACTGGAGTATTTCCAATTTGCTGTACTTTTACACCACTACACCTCAGAGGCCAATATTGTACTTTTACTCCACTACCATTAATTGGCAACTTTAGCTACTAGTTACTTTATTGACGGCAATTTCTTTATTAATATTTACTATAGTCCTACTTGACCCCAGGAAATTACATCTGGCCACAAAAGATCACACTGTATCTACAAGATCTACTGAATGTGAAGGTAGAGGTACTAGGGGGGATGCCATACTGTGTGTCGTAGACTCAATAGATCCCGTGATCTTTTATGGCCAGATATAATTTCTTGGGGTCTAGTAGGACTATAGTAAATAATAAAAAAAATACATATTTAGGACCATGTTTGAATGCCCCCATATTTTACTTTATCTAATAACAACCTAAAACATGAACCTTGGTTGAAAAAAACTAAAGTTGTACATTTTGAATTCTAGACTATTTCTACATTGCACTATTGATACTTTTACTTGGGTAAGAAATGTGAGTACTTTTTCCACTAGCTTGGCTTGGCCAAACAAATATCACTGCACGAGGGAATTATTTTTCTTCCTTCTTCTAGTTTTTTTGCAATGACAAATTTGTCAGTGTTTCCACCACTGCATGTAGCCTATGTATATTTGTTCATGTGTGTGACACAGTGCAGAGTGGGATGAGAGTATGTGTAGCTGGCTGACACGTGTACGTGAAGGATCATTTTATTGGTAAATGGTGCATTTATATAGTCCCTTTATCCAAGGCCCTTTACATAGATTGTGCATTACATTCACCCATTCACACACACAATCATACACTGATGTCGGTGGAAACCATGCAAGGCACCAACCAGCACATCAGGAGCAATTAGGGGTTCAGTGTCTTGCTCAAGGACACTTCGACACTAACTCTGGGGGAGCCTGGGTTCGAACTGGCAACCTTGCGGTTCCCATCCGGCAAATAAAATGTTTGAACAAACCATATGGGCAATACCACAAGGTGAAAGACCTCAACCTTTTATTATTGTTATTATTATTGTGTCGAGGCAGTAGGGAGGCAAATTGCTGGGATGTGAGATAATCCGACATGGAAACTCCTCCCTGTCTGCTTGCAAGTGTCTCAGAGGATCCACCCAATGACATCATCTCTAGAGCTCACACTCTGCCTGTCTCATATCTGTCAGCATATATCGTTGCCGAAACCCTCTTATCTTCATAAGAAGGTGTTCATTTTGTAACTTAGTGCCCTATTTGATCACACTAGCACGAAACGAAAGTATCCAAAGTAGCAGATCCGCAAGCTTTTCGGCTGAAAAACGCATCAGTGGTTGTAAGAGTAAAATAATGAAATTATCTATTACTTTGTCAAATACTATGAACCTGTACATGCAATTACAGTAGCTCTACCGCTAATTATATTCCTGGTTTTGCGTGTGGCAAATTTGCATAATGTGTGAATATTGTATGGTGTGTTTAAATACTTCTATCACTACTCTAGGAGAAGTGGGTCATACATTTACATATTTCATATACGTAGTTACAGTTAACCCCAGACTGATCTTTTACATTGTTGAATAATGCATGCTCTACCATTATACTCTGAACATACATTTTTAATCAACCATGTACAGTTCACTTTGAAAGATAATCCATTAATGAGAAAAGCTTGCGGTGAAAATATTGAATATTTTACTCCCTCATTGGGGAGTTGCTGATTTTGGCAAGCTCTGTGTTTCGGCAGCCAAACAAAATATTAAAGAGAAAAAATATTTTGCTTTGACAATCTTTCTTTATTTTAACTCTCTCTCTCTCTCTCTCTCTCTCTCTCTGTATTTCTCTCTTTTCTTCACAGACGACACCAAGATTGCGCTGCATCTCAAAGACAACGGAGGTAGGCATCCTCGCTGCTCTGATGTACAGTTGAACCGTAGCAGTTACTGTGACTGCTGTGCTGAAACATGTGCTCATGTATACGGATTAGCTCTCTTATTACAGAGTTTTCATGTTTGAGATGTTCTTAACTGCTCCCGGACCGGGGAGCAGGTTGGTGCCTTGCATGGTGTGTGAATGTAACACACACTGTAAAATGCATGTATAACAATACATCAGTGTGGGGAAATAGGTTTCAGAGTACAGGTACAGTAAGGGAACCGGTACTTGATATGCTACATCTTCCTTTGACATTGCTTTGGTCTCGGTCTCCTGTCAATTGGTCTCATCGTATTCTCTATTCCCTTGGGGCATTCCAGCTACAGCAGAATATGCTTGGGCAATTACCGAGAGGAGACTGAATTATGAATCGATCCACATATTTGCTGGTTGACGTTCCATTAGTCTTGGCTTAATCTCCTTGGGTATTGGGTTAGGGTTAGGGTACCAAGTTAGGGTACCAAGCTAATGGATGCATTGGAGGCTATTTATTTCCTTTTAATATTGTCTATTTTGTGCCTATTGAAATGGTTATTCTTTAAAGTTATTTCTGGGCATCTGTAAAAATTTGTTTAATTGATAGTGATAGTGGAGAGAGTACAGCAAATGGTCCAGCCACCCTAGCCTGGAAACCAGACGAATCTGCCATTGCAAAACAAGAATGACACATGTATCATTAACTGCCAGGTGAAACATGCGTATCATTAACTGCCAGGTGAAACATGTGTATCATTAACTGCCAGGTGAAACAAGAATGACCTCCCGGCCGTTGTTTTCATTAGTTTCTGACGTTCTTTTGTTGTTTTACTCACTGTGTTTTGTTATCTGATCATTTTCAAAAGATTTTAATACATTTTGAAAACGTGTGAAATTGATGCCAATACATTTGTACTTTTACTCGAGTACATTTTTAAATCAGGACCTTTAATTGAGTATTTCTACATTGTGACTTTTACTTAAGTAAAACATATCAGTACTTCCATAACTGGACAGTTTCCATCCACAATCTAGCACTCATGCAGTGAGAATGTTGTCATGACTTTTAGTCCACATGACTTGAGGCTGCTGGCATGTTTCTAAAGCTCACTATGACCCAATGTGAATGCTATTTGGATGCATCCACACCCCATGTCTTCACTGCCCAAATGGCTTAAATGTACCATTCACCATCCCCTTGCTAAATCTCCCTCCAGCTACACCCCGCCACCACCACCTCTCAGCAGATGAGTCCAGATGAAACTGTCAGTCAGGGGTTCTGTTGATTTGTCCTTGGCTCTCCATCCCTCCGGCTCCGTAGCGTTGCCTCCTGCTGCTGACCTGCTAACACCTCAGACTAACAGCCTTCCACCACGTTTTGGGCTTCCAGTTGACCCAAGTGGTGTCAGTGGTGGGAGAAAGAAAATAAGTACTCGACATTTTTTATTTAAGTAAATGTAGGATATCGTTTCAAGTCAAGTTTATTGACCAATATGTGGCAATAAAGTCACACAAATGCACACCTGATAGGATGAGACCCATAGCAGGTGGTGAGCTCATTTGATTAATTGATCACATAGTCTATAAGCCAATACAGCAATTAATACACATCTTCAATTAACTATACAACAAATACAGTGGATCATCATATATCTGTATGAAAACTATGCAGAGATTTTGAGTAAATGTACTCCGTTCCTTTCCACCACTGGTTCTTGGACCCCAAACTCCTCTTGGAAAGACACAGACAAATTGCCTTTCAAACGGCAAGCAGGAAAGATGAAGTCGGTGCAATGCTCAATTGTTGATATTAGAACCTGGGAAAATGTCCAAATCATTTCCAACTGTCTTGCTCTGAATAGTATGGTTGCAGCACGAGCGTTGCACTAGCTAAGTGTTCATTATACTTACTTCAGACCGTGTAAAAGGCTGTTTTGTTACACAAAATGTGTGTAACAAAACAGCCTTTTACACAGTAACTGAACATTTAATATTCAGCTGTATTAGACTACAGCTGCAATTTAAATATACATATATATTTTAAGCATTCTTAACAAACATGGCATTGGTGTGTGTGTGTGTGTGTGTGTGTGTGTGTGTGTGTGTGTGTGTGTGTGTGTGTGTGTGTGTGTGTGGGTGTGTGGGTGTGGGTGTGGGTGTGGGTGAGTGTGTGTGTAATGTGTATAAAACCTGCCAGTGCAGAGTAGATGTTGTTCCATTCTCTCAGTACAAAAGGTAGAAATATCTTCCGCAACGCTGGTAGTAACCAGAGCCTCCGGCTCCACTGGTTTATTAATTCAACGTTTTTTCTCTCCGTAAACCATGAGTGTGTGTTGGAGTTGGACAGCGGCGGTGTTCTTGCTCCTCTGTGGAGCTCAGCGTGGACGAACCCAACAGAACAACTTTTATGGAACTGTCATCACCCAATACCCAAAGGACACATACGAAAATGGAACTATGACGGTGGTTCTGTGCTATAAGAACGCCTTCACGTCCTGCACAGATTCAGACACATGGGAGTGTTATAGTGGAGACTGTGGCAGTGAGATCCACCTGGAGGTGAACACGGTGTATAACACCTCAGAGTGGTGTCAACGAGAGGGAATCATGACTCGACTGGTTCCTATCAACACTGACTTGGATATGGAGTTATCTGGTGGTAACTGGATAAATAACAATAACAACGCTGTGAGCTGGGATGCGTATACGCTTGTGTACCTCGGGACCAGATCAGACACTGGGAAATCCAACAGGTCTCCTCAGACCACCATCATACCTTCACTACGAGTTCCTTCTAACTGTGGGAGAAACCTCAACCTGTTAGCGTTTGACCCAGATGGAGACCGGGTTGGATGCGTGAATTTGTATGCTTCTACTCTTCCTTCTTTTATCAACACGTCAACCGATTGCACTGTGTCATTTGCTGCCACCAACAGCAGTAATGAGGATAACTACGTTATTGATTTGTTTATGGAGGACTATCCCAACCAGGATATCACCGTCACACTCATTGATGGATCTCAGCCCATTCACACTACCAGAGACCATCTCAGCTATATACCTCTACAGTTTGTTATCAAAGTGGATGGAGCAGTAGCCAGCTGTACAGAGGGACAGTATCTACCCAGGTTCCTGCCTCCCACCCCGGATAACAGAGCACAGCTCTACACCC
The DNA here is from genome assembly GCF_963924005.1 of Protomyctophum bolini. Classification (NCBI taxonomy): domain Eukaryota; kingdom Metazoa; phylum Chordata; class Actinopteri; order Myctophiformes; family Myctophidae; genus Protomyctophum; species Protomyctophum bolini. Next base: position 14,297,780 of record NC_137882.1, on the reverse strand, counting down.
CTGTTGGTCACACACTGGAAATCACCATCACCACAGAGACGACACTCTCCACGGTCTCTGAGCTGCTGTTCAGTGGACCTCACAACATGGAGCTGACTGGACCAGCACAGGGACAGTTCATCCTGAGATGGACACCATCACAGGCAGAGGATGGAGAACATCACCCTGTCTGCTTTGTTGCTCAGACCAACAGTCCGTCCACATATCAGTCGGAGCTTCGCTGTGTCATTGTCAGTGTCTCAAACGAACCTACAACCACCACACCACCTGCAACTACACCCATGGAACCTCCTGATACTTTAACTACAACACCACCACCTATTACAACCCCACCACCACCTGCTAGTAGTACTAGTGCTAAACCAACTATGACTGTGACATCTCCACCCGAAACAGTCACAATCTCACTGCCCACAGCAGATATCTCAATTAGCTACACCCCTGGGTCTCGTGGCACCAGCGCCCTGAGAGTGCGAATCTCCTCAAAGACTCCTTTGACCAAAGAAGACATCAGGGCAATAGTGCTGCCAACGCTTAAAGAGGAACTGGTCAGACGCAGGCTTCCTGCAGACGCCATCCTGAAGCTGCTGAACGTTCAACAGAAGCAGTGACAACTACAGCTACAGCGCCCCCTTCTGGTGGATCTCTACTGTTGCCTCTGTAACTCTATGCATCAATGAGATTGGAGAGATTTTTTATTATTAGTAGGGCTGCACTATTATGAAATTATGACCAATATCTGATCTCCGATTATTTGTAGGGTCAAATATGCCGATACCGATTCTGACCGATTCTGATATTATACAGAGGACCACAATGGAAACAAGCCTATAGGCCCTATTCTTCATATTCAGACCGCAGCCATCTTGCCAGCAAGGTGATACCTAGGTGACACTTCCCATAGACAGCCCATTCATCCAAACAGAAAAATCCTCTCTAATTATATTAAACACCGTCAAAATCACCAACATTGCAGGGAAAGCTTGAATTATCCTCTTTCAGTGTTTGTTTCATAAGAATCCACTGTAGACATTTTATGAGCTACTTCCTGTCAAGAAATATCTTGATTCTTTTCTAAGTGCTGGAGTTTAGAAGCACTCGTTGACTATCACTAAACGGCCCATGCGTACCACCTGTTTTGAATGTGGACATAATGCAGGAGTTAGCAGGAGGTTGCTTTACTGATAACGAGTGCTTCCATTCTAAAATTCTGATTAAATAATCTGTGTTATTTTGAAACCGTTCCGATACCGAGATGGCATTTTATAATTCTATAATAATAATATGTGTTATTTTGAGACCGATCCAATACCGAGATGGCATTTTTATGGCCAATATGGACCATCCCGATTATGCTACCGATTAATCGTGCATCCCAAATTATTATTAGTTTTTATATTTCTATCTTTTGTTTTATTATCTCATTTGACTACACACACACACACACACACACACACACACACACACACACACACACACACACACACACACACACACACACACACACTTCTATTATTTACTAACATTTATATTCTTGTTATTTTACATTGTCATAAGACGAATTCAGTAAGCCTTTTTAACGGCAGCCATGTTGACATGAAGGTAACCGGAATGCTCGCCTTGAAACACGCTCACCGTCCTCACGCAGACCTCTGGGTGGGGCTCGCCGTCCTCACGCAAACCTCTGGGTGGGGCTCGCCGTCCTCACGCAGACCTCTGGGTGGGACGGAAAACCAGGCTGAGCAGTGACTGTGCCGCCCCGGAAAGACTTGGTGGTTCTTAATATTGGGATGGTATCACTGAGCTAATACTACACTAAATAGAACAGAGCCTTAATTAGTATCATCGGTGACACCTACAGGATGAAACAGCACACTACTAGTTATGTCAACATAATATGGTTGGTTTAGATTATATATATTTAATACAATGCATACTCGTTACTAATTATCCACTTCTGTATTAATGGGACTTTGGTTACTTGGGTTAAAATTGTAATCTCAACACGAACAGCAACAAAGTCACTCGAACTGATTGGTCGGCTGCCACATATTCCCTAGGGCTGATGGTAGTCTTTTTTTTATCGCCACCTCAGCCAAGGTAAATAGAGCCTGTGCATGTCATAATATGATATTTGTCCTCAAGTGTACTTTCACTTTAATAACTTTGTGGTTGGCAATGATTATGAACAAGATTCACCCTCAAATTATCTCATTCTAATGGGGAGTTCCACTTCAAACATACACATACACGGAAGTGCAACAACTCATCAATTATGTGCTGTTTCTGCCTCTACAGTTTCTGAAATCAGATAATGGCTAATATGATGTAGAGACAGACCAGACATCAACAAGATTTGCACACGCGACTGTGGACAGGTGTGATTAGCACTCTGAACCACCCTTGTTATTCTGTGTGCCGGAAATCAATACAGCAGAGAGCCAGGGGAGAGAGGCTGGTTGACTAGTTGTGGTGGGTGCAGTGGCAGCCAGTATACAGCTGCTAATTAAAGCTTGTGAGGAGGATTGTTTGTGGGGAGTGTTCATTGGGGGTGGGGCATAGGAGGATAATAAATGGATCGGCAGCTGCTGTTGAATGCGTTGTAAATCTGTTGGAGAGCAGCTATGAGGCCAGAGTCCTGTTTGTTTTCACTTCATCAGTTATGCACGTTACAGTGCTACATGATGATTATTTGAATTATATTTTCTATCAATATGTTGGATTAATGTTAAATGCGTGTTTTCAGACCTTCAACCACTTAAACTCCCAATATTTAGTAATCTTGACATTTAGCTCTGTACTGCGAAAATAGCAGATCTACAAGCTCACAACGCCTTGCAGCGTGATGTGTTGTGAGCTTGTAGATCTGCTATTTTTGCCTAATGTTCCCCTCAGAATAGTGATGCAAGTGGTTTGTTAGTGTAAAAAGAAGTGCCAATCACACAACAATTTGGTGCCCCCCCCCCCCTGTAACAACTGGTTTTATACATGTGTTTTTCTTCCACGTGACATATTGTTGGGGGGCAATTGTGTGGCAAGAAAGTTGTGTTGCCGTAGTATGGGAAGAAGACTGCTCGATGCCCTGTGGAATATTGTGGGTAAACGAATACCGAATAAGCCTGTCCAGATCGCATAACATTTCTATGACCCCAAAACAAACAAGGTGCTAACGATAACGGGATTCGTTCCAAGGCTCTCCGTAAGGCTATTATGCAGTCATCACACAGCCTTATCGGTCCGGACCGCAGTGACCAAAGCTGTGGGCTCTGATAGCACAGTGAACGCTGTATCAGCAGCACTCATATATCCGTTTTTCTCCTTCTCCTGTCAAGACCATTCACTGCTAACCTTGATTTGGGATTATCTTTTGCTGGAGGGGAGGTAGTGAGGACTTGAATTGATAAACAGCCCACATACTATACTTAAAATTGCATGATAGAAGATAAGACACCTCCCTCCATCTGTTAAAGAGCCAGCTCAAAACCTGACTCCTGAAATGTTAACTCTCCTGCAGCAACGATGTCCATCTGTTTGTCATTTAGAGCTTATTTGTTTCTATTCAAAATGGACCCAAGCTTGACTAGTTTCAATCATACATTACTCATCGAGGATTGCTTACATTGAACATGGAAATTATTAATATTAGAACCAAACGGTGCCCTTTTCTGATTCCAGTGCAATGACAATGTTGCCAAACTTTGATTCTGATGTCCAGAGTAAAAAGACAACAATGACTGTCCTCTAGTGGCCATTAGAGGAATTGCAATAAAGAACGTGTAATAACTAATAATGATTGTATTGTTATCGTGTGTGTGTGTGTGTGTGTGTGTGTGTGTGTGTGTGTGTGTGTGTGTGTGTGTGTGTGTGTGTGTGTGTGTGCGCGTGCATTTACAAAATTGAAATGTATAGGCAGATTAATGTGGGTATTTATAGCCGTTAGAATACTTTCTGTCACTGACATCTCTCGGAGACTCAATGGAGACTCTTTGAGACCCCATCAAATTGTTGGCTTAGGATAGGTATTTGATAGAAAATAAGTCAATTTGTGTATGTGTGTGTGTATTTAGTCTATATATATATACAGTATATAGTTTTCTTTTTCGTTTTGTTGGTTGGTTTTTACGACACCAGGCCTAGACATAAACGTAGACGCCCTTTCCGGCTCTGGAGCGTATGTGCTCAAGGGAGGGCAAAACATTCCCGAGATTCCGAGCGTGAGCGTGCGTCACAGAGCGCATGTTTGGGTCTGTAAGTCTCGGAAAAGATGCGCTGTGATTGGCCAGTAATCACTTGAGTGGCAGCGTGACGTAACGTCACGTGCCTTCCACACTTCCGGCGTACTTCCTCTCCCAGTGTAAATTCTTCCGCCTCTCCTTCAACACGCATCGCTCCAACGAACTGCAGCGGCCAATGAGTCATCTATTTTTTTATATCTATGCTTGTGCTCTCTCTCTCTCAGCCATGCCAGCGGACAGCGCTGCAGAGAGGACCACAGGGGCCGCTGCGTCACACCCTCTGCACACTGGCCTCATCCTGGGCATCCTGCTGGTGATGCTCATCATGGTGGCCGGCGTCCTGCTCACCGTCTACATCTACCATCACCCCACCTCCGCCGCCAGCCTCTTCCTCATCGAGGTGAGTATGCAGCGGTGGACACTGGACAGTAACATAAGTACATTTACTTAAGTGCTGTACTTGAGTGCAGTATTACTGTAGTTTTACTGAGGGTGCCCGTTTTTAACCCCATCTATGCCAAATTTTGCACACACACTCCCTGGATGCCAACGATGAACCTCTGCCCCAAATTTTCCAGAACGGCCTGTTATAGCGCCACCAGGAGGCCGCCTTTTGAAAATCACTCCTCCAGATTCTGTCCAAAAATCCTGCAAATCGCTACACACTATCTCTATAGTCATGTGTTCAAGCCGGATCTGTCCGATATTTCATATTCCATCCTAATTGGCTAACATTGGCTTTCAAAGTTTGCAGGATTTCCCTGTTTTGAACAAAAAGCCTCAAATCATGAACGCACTGTACAATTTATGTGAAGTCTTTCACAGACTTTCCTTCTAGGCTGAGGAATATATCCCAGCCTTTTCACATTGGCCTGTTATAGCACCACCAACAGGTGGATTTCTGCAAAACACATTTTTGGAACAAAATGCCTCAAATCATCCAATTGCCATCCAAGGCGTAAGAAGAAATGGCACCCTTTTCACATTGGCCTATTATAGTTCCACCAGGAGGCCAATGAAGCACAATCTTTCCATGCAGTGCCTCCAATATACTGCTAATTTTGCTTAGCCTTAAGCCCTAACCACACCAAAGGGTCGAGACGGTTTTAGCGTTGTCCCAGCGGTGTGATATGTCCCGTTGCACGTTGACGCACATCGTCCCAAGTTGTCCCAAGTGATTCAACGCATGGAATTCAATGGCCCCAAAAAACACCAAAGGGTCACCATGCAACGCCTCGCAACCATTTGGACCCAAGGAGTTGCATGGCGACCCTTTGGTGTTGTTAGGGCTTTAGAGAGGCAAAGATGACCTTCAGGCCTTTGACCATGTCCTCATCCCATGCCTATAATGACGTCTGCTCTCCCTCCATTCCAGAGGCGTCCCAGCAAGTGGCCCGCCATGAAGTTCCGTCGGGGGTCGGGCCACCCGGCCTACGCGGAGGTGGAGCCGGTGGGCCAGGAGAAAGAGGGCTTCATCGAGTCCGAGCAGTGCTGAGAGAGGAGGGGGCCTCGACGTCCCCCTCCCTGACACCCACCCGCAACCCCGCCCCACCCCGTCATAGCCACCCACCTCCTCCGACATGATCTCCTCCTCTCGCCGGAAAACTGACTGACCTCCCAGGACCTCCTGGGCTCGAGAGACACTCTCCCGCTGGGGGAAGAGAGGAGAGAGCCCCAGACCTGCTGGGCTCCCAACACTTTAAAAGTATTTTCGCTTCGGCCGCCGAACCTCCAGGGCTGTCAGGGGAGGCTCGCGCCACTCCCCGACCCCAGGACCCCACTGGCAGTGGGGTAAAACTGAGAAAAATGAGATGTGGATGTTGTCAGAGTTGACCTCTGGTTGTGTCCTTCAGTGACTTGTAGACGTGAGACTTGTACCAGGACCGGCCTGAGATCTGATACGATCCCATCTGGGGATCGTATCCGAGGGGGAACGGGACGGGGAGGTCGATGCCGGAGGAGCTGCTGTCCTGTGCCATAACAAAGAAAAAAGGAAAAACAGGATCTCTGTTTCAGATCATTGCCCAGGTTCTTCTAAGAGAGTTCTTGTTGGCTGAGTTACTGACTCGTCATGGGACAGAGGAAGAAAATAGCATTGGGGTCGCCAAAGCCGGTTAACTAACCCAAGATTATGTAAGACTACCCCCCCTCCTCCCCCCATGTTGCTATATATGGAGTGGTTGTACAAACGTGACTAGTAGACTTATACTGGTGTACTTGAGGTGACAGCAGGATGAATTATACAATATATATTTTCTGAAATAATAACAAAGTATGTGAACAGAGATTTCACCTTCATCATTGGTGGGGTTATATAGGCCTTTATATATCCATCAGGTTTAACTCATGGTTTGCCTTTTTTTAGGGGGGGGGGGGGGGTCTGTATCATTTATGCCAGGTTTATACTCGGTGAGCGCTGTCTCGCACTGTAAATTGCACATCTACAAGCTCATTGCTTCGTTGCTCATCCCACAATTTTCAAATGCTTTCGGTCATATGGTCTGGAGCATAAAAACCTCTAAGCATAATTATATAGCTTGCAGCTTACCATAAATAAAGTGTAAAGATATTTGTCTCCACCAGCCGAAGGCATGGGGAGAGTATGTTTTGCACCGTCCGTCCGTCTGTCCATCGGCTTTCAAAGTTTGCAGGATTGGCCCATTTTTAACAAAAAGCCTCAAATCATGAACGCAGCCTGCAATTTACGTGAAATCTTTCACACACTTTCATACTAGTCAAATCATCCAATTGCCATCAAAGGCGTAAGAAGAAATGGCACCCTTTTCACATTGGCCTATTATAGCGCCACCAGGAGGCCACAACCTGACCTGGCCTGGTGGAGACCTGTGTCCCCCGAGGGGCACCTTTTCTAGTTTAGGATATATTTTCATGGATTTCGGGAGGTGTGTTTCCAGACTCTATATAGCATTCGGAAATTGTGAACTAGTTGTCTGGCACTGCAAAACTAAGGCGCATACTCCTATTTTAGAGCCGAATAAAAGTCGGTTCGGCTCTGTAGAGCCTACAATGTGACGTCATTCGAGGTTCGGTGGGGCGGGTACAGTCCTAAAGTCGTCTCTTCGGTGCTACTGAACATTTCTGACGAGCCGAAATCATTTCGGCACTACAGCAATAGGAGTATGAATCGGCTCTAACAAACTCGCGTCATTTCACGGCGCGTTCTGAGCTTCTACATTGGCTGTTTTCAGTGCAAGTCTAGCGAGCAACTAAGTATGAGTCAAGGCTTTCTGACACTGCAGTGTCTGCACCAGGGCCTTGTGTGATATGAAAGTCCTGCAAGACATGCAACAGCAACGTTTATTCATGAAGTTCATGATGACTTTAGGTTGGTTTCCTTGATGTTTTTTTCCCCTTCCATCTGACAATGAATCGGAATGTTTTATTTTTATTAGGAATATATTGCTATTCCTTGGATGGGGTGATGGGTACATTCTACATTCTTCTAATCTTCTATTTGTTGGATTGGTCATTTGACTGGTTGCTTGTGCTATTGATGCCGTTTTTTACGTTGCCGTGCCATTTTGCCCTTGACTAGAGTTTGCACAAGTTATTTTTTCCATGCAGTTTTTTTCTTTCAACATGTGGTACTAATGCAAAATTACAAGACAGGCGCTTGTGAGTGTGTATGCTTGATTGAATGTGTGCACTAATATGAGTTGGTGATTTTTCTTTTTTGTGTGTGCGCACAATGTGCATGTGTACATGCATGTGTGTACATACTGTACATGTGCGTGTGCGTGTGTGTGTACTTTAATGATTGGAAATCCTACCTGCTTGCAGGGTATGATGTTTGAGCTGGCTCTGTGTACTTAATTCTCACTTGTTAGACACAGCTTGTGTAGGCCCATGGTTCTCAACCTATGTCACTGTGTCAGAACCAGCAGGGGGGTCCCCACATGTTTTTGGGGTGATCCCCAGACCCCAGATGACAGTGACATTTAAGACCTTGATAACTAAAGAAAAGAAAAAGACCATCAAAAGTAATCAACAAATGATACTATAAAAACTGGTAAAACATTGGCCAAATTGTCAAGAGGCAATTTTTTTGAAAATAGCTAATCAGCTTGCTTGTAGATCTGCTGTTTTCCACTATTCATCGGTGGAACCGAGTCAAACTAAATTGAATGCCTCAACAGCTATAATTCCAAGTGCTTGTCAGGGTGGGGAGGTCCCCAGTTCAATAAAATAATCTGATTATTGTGGGGGTCGTGGCCTGAAAAGGTTGAGAACCACCGATGTAGGCCACAGTTTTCCTTGGAAGGAGATTTCCTTGACTTTCCTTTAGGATAAACAGTGTGGTTTCTTATTTTAATAATTTGACCTGCAGCAGTGCAGGCAGTATGGTTATTATTGGCTCATTCAATGCCGTTTTAACACTGTTTTAATGATGTATATAAAGGACCCTTCAGGCCAAAACATTTGCAGATTTAGGTAACTGATGATATACTGTACAAAGCATACCGTACCTGTATGATATTGGAAACTTATTTTTATTTTTTATGAGCTGCGTTTTTCACCCTCTACTTAAGTCAATGTGAATATGTTTGCAGAATTGCAGTCATTGCTGTTTCTAATCAGGCTTTTGAATTGATTAAGTCAAATCAAATTTCGGTTGTTAATATTATTTCCATGCAGTCTCTGAAAACGATTTAAGAAGACATTTGTGAAAAATGTGACACTAGAAAGCAGTAGCGTGCACATATAGACAATAGGGGGTGCTCCCTGCCCTTTTGGCAATGTGCCCTTTTTTGTACAGTGTACACTGTACAGTGTGGACCATGGTGACATTGATCAATTGTTGATTAAAAGCTTTATATTATTTAGGCCCCACAATCTATAAATCTCACACTATTAAGGCAACCGGCCGGTTCCACGCACTGCACGAAGTGCCCTTTTTTCACTTGAGCACCTGCCTCTCTAAATGTCTGTGCACGCCACTGCTAGAAAGTCAAAAGTGCAATATTAAAACAATTCAGTTTTACATCATTCAGATTCACCATTAATCATTTTTGTTTGACCTTGTATTGAGACCAAAGACTAATGTCACCATCTGCGTTATCTGTAAACTACTGTATGTACCCCGACCTTCTCAGATGAGCTGACCCCCTGTACACAGTGTTTATCCCAACTCTACAGTTCTACTGTACCACAGTCCAGAATGTAGAAGTGTCCATATCGTTGACCCCAATGTCAGACAAACACACTACAAACAGTCAACCCAGAAAGACATTTGTTTAATTGTGGAGGATTGATGACTCATCGGCTAGATTAGAAAGGTACACCCAACGCCACCCGGATTGACCATATTCACATGGTAAGAGTATGCTCCTACATCATATTTTGGGGACATAAGGGTAAGATCGCTGCCGTGTTGTTCATGGCCATTGACAATGCCTCGTTTTTCTGAGGTTCGGATCACTGACCCGACTACCGCAGAACACAAGCTAGACTTCCGGATCCTCTGCATGGCAGCAATGCGTTTGACTTTTCATGCATATAGTTTTATTTTTATTTTTTTCTACATTGTCATATATTTTTTTCCTATGACAAACTGTTCTTTGCAAGCACATAGACCAACAGTAACTGCTGGGTGTACACTGCCACTTGAAACTGCTAATATATATATTTTTTCTTTTTTTCATGACGCAACTGTCAAAAACAGGCGAGGAGAAACTGTTGGATCCATTTGTGATAGCATAGGCCTATCTACAAAGCCTAGACAGTTTGAGTGTGAAAGAAATATCAGAAAGCAAGAGGCATGTAACGAAAAGTGAATTGCTTCACTGGACTTGATTGATTGCTTTACTCCGCTCAGTCAACATGTTTCACTTTCTTTCTAGATGAAGAAAAGCAACGTTTTTCTGTCGTCGAGATGGGTTACTGTGGTGATGTGCTGTTCCATTTTCTCTGATTTACACATTGAAATAAACAATGATTGATCCTGATACATGGTTTCACTTTGCGAGTTTAATATGAGGTGAGAAGAATTTAACTTTCTTTTAACTGTGACCTAGTTTCGCTCTGACCTTATCATGACACTCCTTAGGACACGATGAGAATCACACAGTACCATAGCTGTCTGTACTTTATGTAACTACTGTCATTTTGATTACATTTGAAATAAAGAATGTTGTTTAAATGATGCTCATGTGCGATTATTTCCCTACACCAGTGATACTCAACCTCAGGTGTGGCCCGCGGGACCATTATGACTGGCCCACCAATGAAAATCTAAAAAAAAGAAGAAAAAATAATCTGGAAAATGAAATAAAAATAAATAAATCTGAATGAAGTTATCTTTAATTACATTATTATAAGTAATACTATTAGAGTTGTACTATTACTCGAACGGAAATAAAAGCTTGGGGGGGGGGGGGGGGGAGATGCAATGCAAATGAAAGACATACTGTGTATCCCTATTCCCTGACATAATTTTATAGCTAATTAAACGGACAGAATTCTATTTTATTTGAATGATGAAACCCAGCTGCCATTAATAGTTGGAAATGGAAATTGCGGAAATTGTAATTGCGGAAATTGCGGCAATGGTGGAAATGGAAATTGCGGAAATGCGGAAATGGAAATTGCGGAAATTGCGGAAATGGTAATTGCGGAAATTGCGGAAATGGTGGAAATGGAAATTGCGGAAATTGCGGAAATGGAAATTGAGGAAATTGCGGAAATGGAAATTGCGGAAATTGCGGAAATGGTAATTGCGGAAATTGCTCTTCACTTATAGCTATCTATTTTCAGGTAGATTGTTTTATTTTACTCAGTCAGCCATATCACTACTCATTTTTTTTCATGAAAAAGGTCATAGCTGGGTAATCTATTTTTAGGCAAATTGTGTTTATTGTATTTTATTTTACTCAGCCATAACAATTTATTTTCTGTTAACCAACTTGCTGGCTGGCAGGCAGGCAGACAGCTACTCATAGACAGGCAGACAGACAGACAGCTACTCATGGAGAATTGGACAGGCAGGCAGTCAGACAGCTACTCATAGACAGGCAGACAGACAGCTACTCATGGAGAATTGGACAGGCAGGCAGACAGCTACTCATGGACAATTGGACAGGCAGGAAGGCAGACATTGATTGATTGATTGAATACTTTATTAGGCAACATAAATGCAAACAGCACAAAGTACAGTCATGCATTTTTGTCCAAAAAAGGATTTCACTGAAGAAAGACCTTGCGGCCTTGTTTCCATTCGGGTCCTATCCACTCACACATGACATGAATAATAAGTTAACACAGTAATAGTAAGTGATATTGTGACGGGGGTCAAGTGTGCTTTTCTTTCTTTTTTTTTGTTGTGTTGCATAATGGCCTTATTATTTAACTGTTGAGTAATCTTGTTTTGTGTCGGGTGTATTACTGTCTGAGTGTGTTTAATAATGTTGTGTTCTTGAACGTCTCCCTTGATTGCCTGATGACTGCCAGCCACGCTGATGACTTTGGGCCGGCCTTGGGGTTCAAATAGGGACACACTCAGTTGGGAAAGGAGAGCCAAGGAAGCAGGTCTAGAAGGTAGCAGCTCTGCCCGTGCGGCAACAGGGTTGATAAGGTGGGGTACTGGACAGAGGAGAGGACAATTCCCACACCAGGCCAGGATAGCTCGTGTGGCCGTCGGTGTGAGGCAACAATGCAAGGGGACCAGCAGATGAGATGATCACACAGGTTGACCGGGGAACCTGTGTTTGAGACGCTGAAAGAGGGGAAGCCAGACTGACTCAGCAGAGGGGCCAAGTTGCGACTAGCCCCTCTTTCCAGATAAGTACCCCCTCTGTGGCCTTGATGTTGAAGATATGACGACGTGTGCCTTTTGGCTGCTATTATTTGTTGGAGATAAGATATTGTGAGCGGATGTACTGTCGGTCTGTCCTTGTGTGTTCGCAGTATCAACAAGAAGAATAGAAGGTTCTGAAGACTTCTCTCCTATTGACACTGTCTGCACTTTACCATATGGACTGACCCCTTCCTTTGCCAATTTGCACATTTTGATAGTAACAGATTTTAAGAGTTGATTGTTTTGTTTATTTGGTTGTTCGTTTAGGATTTAGTATTCATTTTGTATTGTATTTTAAGCAGGTGTTTTAGGAACCCATGTTATTAGGAATAACATAATAAATGTGTATACTTACCTTGAGAGCTGGTTTATGTGTCAGACTTTTTCCTGGTTTCTTTATGCTGTATTGCTCTTTTACCTGGGTAAAACATGAACCTGAGTGTCCTTTGAAATTTAAGAATATCTTTGAGGGCTTGCACCTCGAAAAAGCAAGTGGCGTAGTTGGCTACCTTTTACTTTAAATAAGTCTCACAGTATATGCACACCGCACTTTAAATAGTGCACTTTAATTAATTTTACTGTGTTTCTTGTTATAAGTATTTTATTTAACCGCCCCCGCCACAATATAACAATAATAATTTAAGGCAACATATACATTTCCTCTAAACATGAAATATACAGTATTTACAGGTTGGGGCCGAAAGTTAATCGGAAGGGGATTATTTTCGCACAAAAGCGGCTGATGCGATCACCTCCTCTCCCTTTGACTTGCTGACAGGTGAATTTTTAGGCCTGTCTTGAAGGAAGCCAGTGATTTGTTTGTTTTGAGCGATGAGGATGAGGACAGCTACTCATAGACAGACAGACAGCTACTCATGGACAATTGGACAGGCAGGAAGGCAGACAGCTACTCATAGACAGGCAGACAGAGAGCTACTCATGGACAATTAGGCAGGCAGGCAGACAGCTACTCATAGACACGGACAAACATTTAATGGTATTTCTATTCTGACCGCAATTTATATTGTAATATCAATGTTAATGTACCTGAGAACGGATCCATTTGGTTCCTATCATGTGACAGCTGTTGGCTGTTTTGATTATGTTTGATTAATGATGATCAATATATATAGAGCTGATGCTATCATATCTATATATATTTATTAGTATGCTTGTTTAGCAGGTACTAGGTTATAGGAGGAGCGCCTATTATGTTGCCTGGTACTGGTTGTTGCTTCTGTCCCCTGCAGGTGCTGAGCATTGTTGTCCCTAATGTGTTGCCGTCCTGAGGAGGGCCTGGCTTGGAGCCTGATCAGCCCTCGGATTGGTCCTGTGGCAGCTCAGGCCTTGCTTCCTGGACTGTAAAGCTCACTCTCTGTCTGGACTTCGGGGTGGGAACACTGCTGCGTGTGGTGTGGGAGCACTCCAGCGTGTGGCCTTCCCTCCAGCCGACTGCTTATGTGTTTCATGTCAGGTTTAGTTGTAGTTCCATTTGTCTGTGTGTTAGGTTGTGTCGTTTGTTCATCCATCATGTAAGTCATTCTATAATTCTGGGCTCACAGAGCCATTCTGTTTCAAATTTCAAAAAACATGGGCTATAACCCATCGTTTTTGTCAAATTGCGGAGTTGCGGAATTTGCGGAAATTGCGGAAATCGTAATTGCGGAAATTGCGGATTTTTTTTTCTTCATTTTTTCATTTTTTTCAAATCCTCAAAAATTATGAAAAACGACGCGCTATAGTATGCCGTACGATATGGGCTATAGCCCATGGTCCAAAATGATGAGAAACGAGGATAACTTTTTTTTTCAAAATTTCAAAAAACATGGGCTATAACCCATCGTTTTTGTCATTTCGTCATTTTTTTCAAATCTTCAAAAATGATGAAAAACTGCGCGCTATAGTATGCCGTACGATATGGGCTATAGCCCACGGTCCAAAATGATGAGAAACGAGGCTAACTTTTTTTTTCAAAATTTCAAAAAACATGGGCTATAACCCATCGTTTTTGTCATTTCGTCATTTTTTTCAAATCTTCAAAAATGATGAAAAACTGCGCGCTATAGTATGCCGTACGATATGGGCTATAGCCCACGGTCCAAAATGATGAGAAACGAGGCTAACTTTTTTTTTCAAAATTTCAAAAAACATGGGCTATAACCCATCGTTTTTGTCATTTCGTCATTTTTTTCAAATCCTCAAAAATGACGAAAAACGGCGTGCCATAGTATGCCGTACGATATGGGCTATAGCCCACGGTCCAAAATGATGAGAAACGAGGCTAACTTTTTTTTTCAAAATTTCAAAAAACATGGGCTATAACCCATCGTTTTTGTCATTTTTTCATTTTTTTCAAATCCTCAAAAATGATGAAAAACGGCGCGCTATAGTATGCCGTACGATATGGGCTATAGCCCATGGTCCAAAATGATGAGAAACGAGGATAACTTTTTTTTTTTAAATTTCAAAAAACATGGGCTATAACCCATCGTTTTTGTCATTTCGTCATTTTTTTCAAATCTTCAAAAATGATGAAAAACTGCGCGCTATAGTATGCCGTACGATATGGGCTATAGCCCACGGTCCAAAATGATGAGAAACGAGGCTAACTTTTTTTTTCAAAATTTTAAAAAACATGGGCTATAACCCATCGTTTTTGTCATTTCGTCATTTTTTTCAAATCCTCAAAAATTATGAAAAACGACGCGCTATAGTATGCCGTACGATATGGGCTATAGCCCATGGTCCAAAATGATGAGAAACGAGGATAACTTTTTTTTTCAAAATTTCAAAAAACATGGGCTATAACCCATCGTTTTTGTCATTTCGTCATTTTTTTCAAATCTTCAAAAATGATGAAAAACTGCGCGCTATAGTATGCCGTACGATATGGGCTATAGCCCACGGTCCAAAATGATGAGAAACGAGGCTAACTTTTTTTTTCAAAATTTCAAAAAACATGGGCTATAACCCATCGTTTTTGTCATTTCGTCATTTTTTTCAAATCCTCAAAAATGATGAAAAACGGCGCGCTATAGTATGCCGTACGATATGGGCTATAGCCCATGGTCCAAAATGATGAGAAACGAGGATAACTTTTTTTTTTTAAATTTCAAAAAACATGGGCTATAACCCATCGTTTTTGTCATTTCGTCATTTTTTTCAAATCTTCAAAAATGATGAAAAACTGCGCGCTATAGTATGCCGTACGATATGGGCTATAGCCCACGGTCCAAAATGATGAGAAACGAGGCTAACTTTTTTTTTCAAAATTTCAAAAAACATGGGCTAACCCATCGTTTTTGTCATTTCGTCATTTTTTTCAAATCCTCAAAAATTATGAAAAACGACGCGCTATAGTATGCCGTACGATATGGGCTATAGCCCATGGTCCAAAATGATGAGAAACGAGGATAACTTTTTTTTTCAAAATTTCAAAAAACATGGGCTATAACCCATCGTTTTTGTCATTTCGTCATTTTTTTCAAATCTTCAAAAATGATGAAAAACTGCGCGCTATAGTATGCCGTACGATATGGGCTATAGCCCACGGTCCAAAATGATGAGAAACGAGGCTAACTTTTTTTTTCAAAATTTCAAAAAACATGGGCTATAACCCATCGTTTTTGTCATTTCGTCATTTTTTTCAAATCCTCAAAAATGATGAAAAACTGCGCGCTATAGTATGCCGTACGATATAGGCTATAGCCCATGGTCCAAAATGATGAGAAACGAGGATAACTTTTTTTTTCAAAATTTCAAAAAACATGGGCTATAACCCATCGTTTTTGTCATTTCGTCATTTTTTTCAAATCTTCAAAAATGATGAAAAACGGCGCGCTATAGTATGCCGTACGATATAGGCTATAGCCCATGGTCCAAAATGATGAGAAACGAGGATAACTTTTTTTTTCAAAATTTCAAAAAACATGGGCTATAACCCATCGTTTTTGTCATTTCGTCATTTTTTTCAAATCTTCAAAAATGATGAAAAACTGCGCGCTATAGTATGCCGTACGATATGGGCTATAGCCCACGGTCCAAAATGATGAGAAACGAGGCTAACTTTTTTTTTCAACATTTCAAAAAACATGGGCTATAACCCATCGTTTTTGTCATTTCGTCATTTTTTTCAAATCCTCAAAAATGATGAAAAACTGCGCGCTATAGTATGCCGTACGATATGGGCTATAGCCCACGGTCCAAAATGATGAGAAACGAGGCTAACTTTTTTTTTCAAAATTTCAAAAAACATGGGCTATAACCCATCGTTTTTGTCATTTTTTCATTTTTGTCAAATCATCAAAAATGATGAAAAACGGCGCGCTATAGTATGCCGTACGATATAGGCTATAGCCCATGGTCCAAAATGATGAGAAACGAGGATAACTTTTTTTTTCAAAATTTCAAAAAACATGGGCTATAACCCATCGTTTTTGTCATTTCGTCATTTTTTTTAAATCTTCAAAAATGATGAAAAACTGCGCGCTATAGTATGCCGTACGATATGGGCTATAGCCCACGGTCCAAAATGATGAGAAACGAGGCTAACTTTTTTTTTCAAAATTTCAAAAAACATGGGCTATAACCCATCGTTTTTGTCATTTTTTCATTTTTGTCAAATCATCAAAAATGATGAAAAACGGCGCGCTATAGTATGCCGTACGATATAGGCTATAGCCCATGGTCCAAAATGATGAGAAACGAGGATAACTTTTTTTTTCAAAATTTCAAAAAACATGGGCTATAACCCATCGTTTTTGTCATTTCGTCATTTTTTTCAAATCTTCAAAAATGATGAAAAACTGCGCGCTATAGTATGCCGTACGATATGGGCTATAGCCCACGGTCCAAAATGATGAGAAACGAGGCTAACTTTTTTTTTCAACATTTCAAAAAACATGGGCTATAACCCATCGTTTTTGTCATTTCGTCATTTTTTTCAAATCCTCAAAAATGATGAAAAACTGCGCGCTATAGTATGCCGTACGATATGGGCTATAGCCCACGGTCCAAAATGATGAGAAACGAGGCTAACTTTTTTTTTCAAAATTTCAAAAAACATGGGCTATAACCCATCGTTTTTGTCATTTTTTCATTTTTGTCAAATCATCAAAAATGTAGAAAAACGGCGCGCTATAGTATGCCGTACGATATAGGCTATAGCCCATGGTCCAAAATGATGAGAAACGAGGATAACTTTTTTTTTCAAAATTTCAAAAAACATGGGCTATAACCCATCGTTTTTGTCATTTCGTCATTTTTTTCAAATCTTCAAAAATGATGAAAAACTGCGCGCTATAGTATGCCGTACGATATGGGCTATAGCCCACGGTCCAAAATGATGAGAAACGAGGCTAACTTTTTTTTTCAACATTTCAAAAAACATGGGCTATAACCCATCGTTTTTGTCATTTCGTCATTTTTTTCAAATCCTCAAAAATGATGAAAAACTGCGCGCTATAGTATGCCGTACGATATGGGCTATAGCCCACGGTCCAAAATGATGAGAAACGAGGCTAACTTTTTTTTTCAAAATTTCAAAAAACATGGGCTATAACCCATCGTTTTTGTCATTTTTTCATTTTTGTCAAATCATCAAAAATGATGAAAAACGGCGCGCTATAGTATGCCGTACGATATAGGCTATAGCCCATGGTCCAAAATGATGAGAAACGAGGATAACTTTTTTTTTCAAAATTTCAAAAAACATGGGCTATAACCCATCGTTTTTGTCATTTCGTCATTTTTTTTAAATCTTCAAAAATGATGAAAAACTGCGCGCTATAGTATGCCGTACGATATGGGCTATAGCCCACGGTCCAAAATGATGAGAAACGAGGCTAACTTTTTTTTTCAAAATTTCAAAAAACATGGGCTATAACCCATCGTTTTTGTCATTTTTTCATTTTTGTCAAATCATCAAAAATGATGAAAAACGGCGCGCTATAGTATGCCGTACGATATAGGCTATAGCCCATGGTCCAAAATGATGAGAAACGAGGATAACTTTTTTTTTCAAAATTTCAAAAAACATGGGCTATAACCCATCGTTTTTGTCATTTCGTCATTTTTTTCAAATCTTCAAAAATGATGAAAAACTGCGCGCTATAGTATGCCGTACGATATGGGCTATAGCCCACGGTCCAAAATGATGAGAAACGAGGCTAACTTTTTTTTTCAACATTTCAAAAAACATGGGCTATAACCCATCGTTTTTGTCATTTCGTCATTTTTTTTAAATCTTCAAAAATGATGAAAAACTGCGCGCTATAGTATGCCGTACGATATGGGCTATAGCCCACGGTCCAAAATGATGAGAAACGAGGCTAACTTTTTTTTTCAAAATTTCAAAAAACATGGGCTATAACCCATCGTTTTTGTCATTTTTTCATTTTTGTCAAATCATCAAAAATGATGAAAAACGGCGCGCTATAGTATGCCGTACGATATAGGCTATAGCCCATGGTCCAAAATGATGAGAAACGAGGATAACTTTTTTTTTCAAAATTTCAAAAAACATGGGCTATAACCCATCGTTTTTGTCATTTCGTCATTTTTTTCAAATCTTCAAAAATGATGAAAAACTGCGCGCTATAGTATGCCGTACGATATGGGCTATAGCCCACGGTCCAAAATGATGAGAAACGAGGCTAACTTTTTTTTTCAACATTTCAAAAAACATGGGCTATAACCCATCGTTTTTGTCATTTCGTCATTTTTTTCAAATCCTCAAAAATGATGAAAAACTGCGCGCTATAGTATGCCGTACGATATGGGCTATAGCCCACGGTCCAAAATGATGAGAAACGAGGCTAACTTTTTTTTTCAAAATTTCAAAAAACATGGGCTATAACCCATCGTTTTTGTCATTTTTTCATTTTTGTCAAATCATCAAAAATGATGAAAAACGGCGCGCTATAGTATGCCGTACGATATAGGCTATAGCCCATGGTCCAAAATGATGAGAAACGAGGATAACTTTTTTTTTCAAAATTTCAAAAAACATGGGCTATAACCCATCGTTTTTGTCATTTCGTCATTTTTTTTAAATCTTCAAAAATGATGAAAAACTGCGCGCTATAGTATGCCGTACGATATGGGCTATAGCCCACGGTCCAAAATGATGAGAAACGAGGCTAACTTTTTTTTTCAACATTTCAAAAAACATGGGCTATAACCCATCGTTTTTGTCATTTCGTCATTTTTTAAAAATCCTCAAAAATGATGAAAAACTGCGCGCTATAGTATGCCGTACGATATGGGCTATAGCCCACGGTCCAAAATGATGAGAAACGAGGATAACTTTTTTTTTCAAAATTTCAAAAAACATGGGCTATAACCCATCGTTTTTGACATTTTTTCATTTTTGTCAAATCATCAAAAATGATGAAAAATGGCGCGCTATAGTATGCCGTACGATATGGGCTATAGCCCACGGTCCAAAATGATGAGAAACGAGGCTAACTTTTTTTTTCAAAATTTCAAAAAACATGGGCTATAACCCATCGTTTTTGTCATTTTTTCATTTTTGTCAAATCATCAAAAATGATGAAAAACGGCGCGCTATAGTATGCCGTACGATATAGGCTATAGCCCATGGTCCAAAATGATGAGAAACGAGGATAACTTTTTTTTTCAAAATTTCAAAAAACATGGGCTATAACCCATCGTTTTTGTCATTTTTTCATTTTTGTCAAATCATCAAAAATGATGAAAAACGGCGCGCTATAGTATGCCGTACGATATAGGCTATAGCCCATGGTCCAAAATGATGAGAAACGAGGATAACTTTTTTTTTCAAAATTTCAAAAAACATGGGCTATAACCCATCGTTTTTGTCATTTCGTCATTTTTTTTAAATCTTCAAAAATGATGAAAAACTGCGCGCTATAGTATGCCGTACGATATGGGCTATAGCCCACGGTCCAAAATGATGAGAAACGAGGCTAACTTTTTTTTTCAAAATTTCAAAAAACATGGGCTATAACCCATCGTTTTTGTCATTTTTTCATTTTTGTCAAATCATCAAAAATGATGAAAAACGGCGCGCTATAGTATGCCGTACGATATAGGCTATAGCCCATGGTCCAAAATGATGAGAAACGAGGATAACTTTTTTTTTCAAAATTTCAAAAAACATGGGCTATAACCCATCGTTTTTGTCATTTCGTCATTTTTTTCAAATCTTCAAAAATGATGAAAAACTGCGCGCTATAGTATGCCGTACGATATGGGCTATAGCCCACGGTCCAAAATGATGAGAAACGAGGCTAACTTTTTTTTTCAACATTTCAAAAAACATGGGCTATAACCCATCGTTTTTGTCATTTCGTCATTTTTTTCAAATCCTCAAAAATGATGAAAAACTGCGCGCTATAGTATGCCGTACGATATGGGCTATAGCCCACGGTCCAAAATGATGAGAAACGAGGCTAACTTTTTTTTTCAAAATTTCAAAAAACATGGGCTATAACCCATCGTTTTTGTCATTTTTTCATTTTTGTCAAATCATCAAAAATGTAGAAAAACGGCGCGCTATAGTATGCCGTACGATATAGGCTATAGCCCATGGTCCAAAATGATGAGAAACGAGGATAACTTTTTTTTTCAAAATTTCAAAAAACATGGGCTATAACCCATCGTTTTTGTCATTTCGTCATTTTTTTCAAATCTTCAAAAATGATGAAAAACTGCGCGCTATAGTATGCCGTACGATATGGGCTATAGCCCACGGTCCAAAATGATGAGAAACGAGGCTAACTTTTTTTTTCAACATTTCAAAAAACATGGGCTATAACCCATCGTTTTTGTCATTTCGTCATTTTTTTCAAATCCTCAAAAATGATGAAAAACTGCGCGCTATAGTATGCCGTACGATATGGGCTATAGCCCACGGTCCAAAATGATGAGAAACGAGGCTAACTTTTTTTTTCAAAATTTCAAAAAACATGGGCTATAACCCATCGTTTTTGTCATTTTTTCATTTTTGTCAAATCATCAAAAATGATGAAAAACGGCGCGCTATAGTATGCCGTACGATATAGGCTATAGCCCATGGTCCAAAATGATGAGAAACGAGGATAACTTTTTTTTTCAAAATTTCAAAAAACATGGGCTATAACCCATCGTTTTTGTCATTTCGTCATTTTTTTTAAATCTTCAAAAATGATGAAAAACTGCGCGCTATAGTATGCCGTACGATATGGGCTATAGCCCACGGTCCAAAATGATGAGAAACGAGGCTAACTTTTTTTTTCAAAATTTCAAAAAACATGGGCTATAACCCATCGTTTTTGTCATTTTTTCATTTTTGTCAAATCATCAAAAATGATGAAAAACGGCGCGCTATAGTATGCCGTACGATATGGGCTATAGCCCACGGTCCAAAATGATGAGAAACGAGGCTAACTTTTTTTTTCAAAATTTCAAAAAAGCATGGGCTATAACCCATCGTTTTTGTCATTTTTTCATTTTTGTCAAATCATCAAAAATGATGAAAAACGGCGCGCTATAGTATGCCGTACGATATAGGCTATAGCCCATGGTCCAAAATGATGAGAAACGAGGATAACTTTTTTTTTCAAAATTTCAAAAAACATGGGCTATAACCCATCGTTTTTGTCATTTCGTCATTTTTTTTAAATCTTCAAAAATGATGAAAAACTGCGCGCTATAGTATGCCGTACGATATGGGCTATAGCCCACGGTCCAAAATGATGAGAAACGAGGCTAACTTTTTTTTTCAAAATTTCAAAAAACATGGGCTATAACCCATCGTTTTTGTCATTTTTTCATTTTTGTCAAATCATCAAAAATGATGAAAAACGGCGCGCTATAGTATGCCGTACGATATAGGCTATAGCCCATGGTCCAAAATGATGAGAAACGAGGATAACTTTTTTTTTCAAAATTTCAAAAAACATGGGCTATAACCCATCGTTTTTGTCATTTCGTCATTTTTTTCAAATCTTCAAAAATGATGAAAAACTGCGCGCTATAGTATGCCGTACGATATGGGCTATAGCCCACGGTCCAAAATGATGAGAAACGAGGCTAACTTTTTTTTTCAACATTTCAAAAAACATGGGCTATAACCCATCGTTTTTGTCATTTCGTCATTTTTTTCAAATCCTCAAAAATGATGAAAAACTGCGCGCTATAGTATGCCGTACGATATGGGCTATAGCCCACGGTCCAAAATGATGAGAAACGAGGCTAACTTTTTTTTTCAAAATTTCAAAAAACATGGGCTATAACCCATCGTTTTTGTCATTTTTTCATTTTTGTCAAATCATCAAAAATGATGAAAAACGGCGCGCTATAGTATGCCGTACGATATAGGCTATAGCCCATGGTCCAAAATGATGAGAAACGAGGATAACTTTTTTTTTCAAAATTTCAAAAAACATGGGCTATAACCCATCGTTTTTGTCATTTCGTCATTTTTTTTAAATCTTCAAAAATGATGAAAAACTGCGCGCTATAGTATGCCGTACGATATGGGCTATAGCCCACGGTCCAAAATGATGAGAAACGAGGCTAACTTTTTTTTTCAACATTTCAAAAAACATGGGCTATAACCCATCGTTTTTGTCATTTCGTCATTTTTTAAAAATCCTCAAAAATGATGAAAAACTGCGCGCTATAGTATGCCGTACGATATGGGCTATAGCCCACGGTCCAAAATGATGAGAAACGAGGATAACTTTTTTTTTCAAAATTTCAAAAAACATGGGCTATAACCCATCGTTTTTGACATTTTTTCATTTTTGTCAAATCATCAAAAATGATGAAAAATGGCGCGCTATAGTATGCCGTACGATATGGGCTATAGCCCACGGTCCAAAATGATGAGAAACGAGGCTAACTTTTTTTTTCAAAATTTCAAAAAACATGGGCTATAACCCATCGTTTTTGTCATTTTTTCATTTTTGTCAAATCATCAAAAATGATGAAAAACGGCGCGCTATAGTATGCCGTACGATATAGGCTATAGCCCATGGTCCAAAATGATGAGAAACGAGGATAACTTTTTTTTTCAAAATTTCAAAAAACATGGGCTATAACCCATCGTTTTTGTCATTTCGTCATTTTTTTTAAATCTTCAAAAATGATGAAAAACTGCGCGCTATAGTATGCCGTACGATATGGGCTATAGCCCACGGTCCAAAATGATGAGAAACGAGGCTAACTTTTTTTTTTCAACATTTCAAAAAACATGGGCTATAACCCATCGTTTTTGTCATTTCGTCATTTTTTAAAAATCCTCAAAAATGATGAAAAACTGCGCGCTATAGTATGCCGTACGATATGGGCTATAGCCCACGGTCCAAAATGATGAGAAACGAGGCTAACTTTTTTTTTCAAAATTTCAAAAAACATGGGCTATAACCCATCGTTTTTGACATTTTTTCATTTTTGTCAAATCATCAAAAATGATGAAAAATGGCGCGCTATAGTATGCCGTACGATATGGGCTATAGCCCACGGTCCAAAATGATGAGAAACGAGGCTAACTTTTTTTTTCAAAATTTCAAAAAACATGGGCTATAACCCATCGTTTTTGTCATTTTTTCATTTTTGTCAAATCATCAAAAATGATGAAAAACGGCGCGCTATAGTATGCCGTACGATATAGGCTATAGCCCATGGTCCAAAATGATGAGAAACGAGGATAACTTTTTTTTTCAAAATTTCAAAAAACATGGGCTATAACCCATCGTTTTTGTCATTTCGTCATTTTTTTTAAATCTTCAAAAATGATGAAAAACTGCGCGCTATAGTATGCCGTACGATATGGGCTATAGCCCACGGTCCAAAATGATGAGAAACGAGGCTAACTTTTTTTTTTCAACATTTCAAAAAACATGGGCTATAACCCATCGTTTTTGTCATTTCGTCATTTTTTTAAAATCCTCAAAAATGATGAAAAACTGCGCGCTATAGTATGCCGTACGATATGGGCTATAGCCCACGGTCCAAAATGATGAGAAACGAGGCTAACTTTTTTTTTCAACATTTCAAAAAACATGGGCTATAACCCATCGTTTTTGTCATTTCGTCATTTTTTTCAAATCCTCAAAAATTATGAAAAACGACGCGCTATAGTATGCCGTACGATATGGGCTATAGCCCATGGTCCAAAATGATGAGAAACGAGGATAACTTTTTTTTTCAAAATTTCAAAAAACATGGGCTATAACCCATCGTTTTTGTCATTTCGTCATTTTTTTCAAATCTTCAAAAATGATGAAAAACTGCGCGCTATAGTATGCCGTACGATATGGGCAATAGCCCACGGTCCAAAATGATGAGAAACGAGGCTAACTTTTTTTTTCAAAATTTCAAAAAACATGGGCTATAACCCATCGTTTTTGTCATTTCGTCATTTTTTTCAAATCCTCAAAAATGATGAAAAACTGCGCGCTATAGTATGCCGTACGATATAGGCTATAGCCCATGGTCCAAAATGATGAGAAACGAGGCTAACTTTTTTTTTTCAACATTTCAAAAAACATGGGCTATAACCCATCGTTTTTGTCATTTCGTCATTTTTTAAAAATCCTCAAAAATGATGAAAAACTGCGCGCTATAGTATGCCGTACGATATGGGCTATAGCCCACGGTCCAAAATGATGAGAAACGAGGCTAACTTTTTTTTTCAAAATTTCAAAAAACATGGGCTATAACCCATCGTTTTTGTCATTTTTTCATTTTTGTCAAATCATCAAAAATGATGAAAAATGGCGCGCTATAGTATGCCGTACGATATAGGCTATAGCCCACGGTCCAAAATGATGAGAAACGAGGATAACTTTTTTTTTCAAAATTTCAAAAAACATGGGCTATAACCCATCGTTTTTGTCATTTCGTCATTTTTTTCAAATCTTCAAAAATGATGAAAAACTGCGCGCTATAGTATGCCGTACGATATGGGCTATAGCCCACGGTCCAAAATGATGAGAAACGAGGCTAACTTTTTTTTTCAACATTTCAAAAAACATGGGCTATAACCCATCGTTTTTGTCATTTCGTCATTTTTTTCAAATCCTCAAAAATTTTGAAAAACGACGCGCTATAGTATGCCGTACGATATGGGCTATAGCCCATGGTCCAAAATGATGAGAAACGAGGATAACTTTTTTTTTCAAAATTTCAAAAAACATGGGCTATAACCCATCGTTTTTGTCATTTCGTCATTTTTTTCAAATCTTCAAAAATGATGAAAAACTGCGCGCTATAGTATGCCGTACGATATGGGCAATAGCCCACGGTCCAAAATGATGAGAAACGAGGCTAACTTTTTTTTTCAAAATTTCAAAAAACATGGGCTATAACCCATCGTTTTTGTCATTTCGTCATTTTTTTCAAATCCTCAAAAATGATGAAAAACGGCGCGCTATAGTATGCCGTACGATATAGGCTATAGCCCATGGTCCAAAATGATGAGAAACGAGGATAACTTTTTTTTTCAAAATTTCAAAAAACATGGGCTATAACCCATCGTTTTTGTCATTTCGTCATTTTTTTCAAATCTTCAAAAATGATGAAAAACTGCGCGCTATAGTATGCCGTACGATATGGGCTATAGCCCACGGTCCAAAATGATGAGAAACGAGGCTAACTTTTTTTTTCAACATTTCAAAAAACATGGGCTATAACCCATCGTTTTTGTCATTTCGTCATTTTTTTCAAATCCTCAAAAATGATGAAAAACTGCGCGCTATAGTATGCCGTACGATATGGGCTATAGCCCACGGTCCAAAATGATGAGAAACGAGGCTAACTTTTTTTTTCAAAATTTCAAAAAACATGGGCTATAACCCATCGTTTTTGTCATTTTTTCATTTTTGTCAAATCATCAAAAATGATGAAAAACGGCGCGCTATAGTATGCCGTACGATATAGGCTATAGCCCATGGTCCAAAATGATGAGAAACGAGGATAACTTTTTTTTTCAAAATTTCAAAAAACATGGGCTATAACCCATCGTTTTTGTCATTTCGTCATTTTTTTCAAATCTTCAAAAATGATGAAAAACTGCGCGCTATAGTATGCCGTACGATATGGGCTATAGCCCACGGTCCAAAATGATGAGAAACGAGGCTAACTTTTGTTTTCAACATTTCAAAAAACATGGGCTATAACCCATCGTTTTTGTCATTTCGTCATTTTTTTCAAATCCTCAAAAATGATGAAAAACTGCGCGCTATAGTATGCCGTACGATATGGGCTATAGCCCACGGTCCAAAATGATGAGAAACGAGGCTAACTTATTTTTTCAAAATTTCAAAAAACATGGGCTATAACCCATCGTTTTTTTCATTTTTTCATTTTTGTCAAATCATCAAAAATGATGAAAAACGGCGCGCTATAGTATGCCGTACGATATAGGCTATAGCCCATGGTCCAAAATGATGAGAAACGAGGATAACTTTTTTTTTCAAAATTTCAAAAAACATGGGCTATAACCCATCGTTTTTGTCATTTCGTCATTTTTTTTAAATCTTCAAAAATGATGAAAAACTGCGCGCTATAGTATGCCGTACGATATGGGCTATAGCCCACGGTCCAAAATGATGAGAAACGAGGCTAACTTTTTTTTTTTAAATTTCAAAAAACATGGGCTATAACCCATCGTTTTTGTCATTTTTTCATTTTTGTCAAATCATCAAAAATGATGAAAAATGGCGCGCTATAGTATGCCGTACGATATAGGCTATAGCCCACGGTCCAAAATGATGAGAAACGAGGCTAACTTTTTTTTTCAAAATTTCAAAAAACATGGGCTATAACCCATCGTTTTTGTCATTTCGTCATTTTTTTCAAATCCTCAAAAATGACGAAAAACGGCGTGCCATAGTATGCCGTACGATATGGGCTATAGCCCACGGTCCAAAATGATGAGAAACGAGGCTAACTTTTTTTTTTCAAAATTTCAAAAAACATGGGCTATAACCCATCGTTTTTGTCATTTTTTCATTTTTTTCAAATCCTCAAAAATGATGAAAAACGGCGCGCTATAGTATGCCGTACGATATGGGCTATAGCCCATGGTCCAAAATGATGAGAAACGAGGATAACTTTTTTTTTTTAAATTTCAAAAAACATGGGCTATAACCCATCGTTTTTGTCATTTCGTCATTTTTTTCAAATCTTCAAAAATGATGAAAAACTGCGCGCTATAGTATGCCGTACGATATGGGCTATAGCCCACGGTCCAAAATGATGAGAAACGAGGCTAACTTTTTTTTTCAAAATTTCAAAAAACATGGGCTATAACCCATCGTTTTTGTCATTTTTTCATTTTTGTCAAATCATCAAAAATGATGAAAAACGGCGCGCTATAGTATGCCGTACGATATAGGCTATAGCCCATGGTCCAAAATGATGAGAAACGAGGATAACTTTTTTTTTCAAAATTTCAAAAAACATGGGCTATAACCCATCGTTTTTGTCATTTCGTCATTTTTTTCAAATCTTCAAAAATGATGAAAAACTGCGCGCTATAGTATGCCGTACGATATGGGCTATAGCCCACGGTCCAAAATGATGAGAAACGAGGCTAACTTTTTTTTTCAACATTTCAAAAAACATGGGCTATAACCCATCGTTTTTGTCATTTCGTCATTTTTTTCAAATCCTCAAAAATGATGAAAAACTGCGCGCTATAGTATGCCGTACGATATGGGCTATAGCCCACGGTCCAAAATGATGAGAAACGAGGCTAACTTTTTTTTTCAAAATTTCAAAAAACATGGGCTATAACCCATCGTTTTTGTCATTTTTTCATTTTTGTCAAATCATCAAAAATGATGAAAAACGGCGCGCTATAGTATGCCGTACGATATAGGCTATAGCCCATGGTCCAAAATGATGAGAAACGAGGATAACTTTTTTTTTCAAAATTTCAAAAAACATGGGCTATAACCCATCGTTTTTGTCATTTCGTCATTTTTTTCAAATCCTCAAAAATGATGAAAAACTGCGCGCTATAGTATGCCGTACGATATGGGCTATAGCCCACGGTCCAAAATGATGAGAAACGAGGCTAACTTTTTTTTTCAAAATTTCAAAAAACATGGGCTATAACCCATCGTTTTTGTCATTTTTTCATTTTTGTCAAATCATCAAAAATGATGAAAAACGGCGCGCTATAGTATGCCGTACGATATAGGCTATAGCCCATGGTCCAAAATGATGAGAAACGAGGATAACTTTTTTTTTCAAAATTTCAAAAAACATGGGCTATAACCCATCGTTTTTGTCATTTCGTCATTTTTTTAAAATCTTCAAAAATGATGAAAAACTGCGCGCTATAGTATGCCGTACGATATGGGCTATAGCCCACGGTCCAAAATGATGAGAAACGAGGCTAACTTTTTTTTTCAACATTTCAAAAAACATGGGCTATAACCCATCGTTTTTGTCATTTCGTCATTTTTTTAAAATCCTCAAAAATGATGAAAAACTGCGCGCTATAGTATGCCGTACGATATGGGCTATAGCCCACGGTCCAAAATGATGAGAAACGAGGATAACTTTTTTTTTCAAAATTTCAAAAAACATGGGCTATAACCCATCGTTTTTGTCATTTTTTCATTTTTGTCAAATCATCAAAAATGATGAAAAATGGCGCGCTATAGTATGCCGTACGATATGGGCTATAGCCCACGGTCCAAAATGATGAGAAACGAGGCTAACTTTTTTTTTCAAAATTTCAAAAAACATGGGCTATAACCCATCGTTTTTGTCATTTTTTCATTTTTGTCAAATCATCAAAAATGATGAAAAACGGCGCGCTATAGTATGCCGTACGATATAGGCTATAGCCCATGGTCCAAAATGATGAGAAACGAGGATAACTTTTTTTTTCAAAATTTCAAAAAACATGGGCTATAACCCATCGTTTTTGTCATTTCGTCATTTTTTTTAAATCTTCAAAAATGATGAAAAACTGCGCGCTATAGTATGCCGTACGATATGGGCTATAGCCCACGGTCCAAAATGATGAGAAACGAGGATAACTTTTTTTTTCAAAATTTCAAAAAACATGGGCTATAACCCATCGTTTTTGTCATTTTTTCATTTTTGTCAAATCATCAAAAATGATGAAAAATGGCGCGCTATAGTATGCCGTACGATATGGGCTATAGCCCACGGTCCAAAATGATGAGAAACGAGGCTAACTTTTTTTTTCAAAATTTCAAAAAACATGGGCTATAACCCATCGTTTTTGTCATTTTTTCATTTTTGTCAAATCATCAAAAATGATGAAAAACGGCGCGCTATAGTATGCCGTACGATATAGGCTATAGCCCATGGTCCAAAATGATGAGAAACGAGGATAACTTTTTTTTTCAAAATTTCAAAAAACATGGGCTATAACCCATCGTTTTTGTCATTTCGTCATTTTTTTTAAATCTTCAAAAATGATGAAAAACTGCGCGCTATAGTATGCCGTACGATATGGGCTATAGCCCACGGTCCAAAATGATGAGAAACGAGGCTAACTTTTTTTTTTCAACATTTCAAAAAACATGGGCTATAACCCATCGTTTTTGTCATTTCGTCATTTTTTAAAAATCCTCAAAAATGATGAAAAACTGCGCGCTATAGTATGCCGTACGATATGGGCTATAGCCCACGGTCCAAAATGATGAGAAACGAGGCTAACTTTTTTTTTCAAAATTTCAAAAAACATGGGCTATAACCCATCGTTTTTGTCATTTTTTCATTTTTGTCAAATCATCAAAAATGATGAAAAATGGCGCGCTATAGTATGCCGTACGATATAGGCTATAGCCCACGGTCCAAAATGATGAGAAACGAGGATAACTTTTTTTTTCAAAATTTCAAAAAACATGGGCTATAACCCATCGTTTTTGTCATTTCGTCATTTTTTTCAAATCTTCAAAAATGATGAAAAACTGCGCGCTATAGTATGCCGTACGATATGGGCTATAGCCCACGGTCCAAAATGATGAGAAACGAGGCTAACTTTTTTTTTCAACATTTCAAAAAACATGGGCTATAACCCATCGTTTTTGTCATTTCGTCATTTTTTTCAAATCCTCAAAAATTATGAAAAACGACGCGCTATAGTATGCCGTACGATATGGGCTATAGCCCATGGTCCAAAATGATGAGAAACGAGGATAACTTTTTTTTTCAAAATTTCAAAAAACATGGGCTATAACCCATCGTTTTTGTCATTTCGTCATTTTTTTCAAATCTTCAAAAATGATGAAAAACTGCGCGCTATAGTATGCCGTACGATATGGGCAATAGCCCACGGTCCAAAATGATGAGAAACGAGGCTAACTTTTTTTTTCAAAATTTCAAAAAACATGGGCTATAACCCATCGTTTTTGTCATTTCGTCATTTTTTTCAAATCCTCAAAAATGATGAAAAACTGCGCGCTATAGTATGCCGTACGATATAGGCTATAGCCCATGGTCCAAAATGATGAGAAACGAGGATAACTTTTTTTTCCAAAATTTCAAAAAACATGGGCTATAACCCATCGTTTTTGTCATTTCGTCATTTTTTTCAAATCTTCAAAAATGATGAAAAACTGCGCGCTATAGTATGCCGTACGATATGGGCTATAGCCCACGGTCCAAAATGATGAGAAACGAGGCTAACTTTTTTTTTCAAAATTTCAAAAAACATGGGCTATAACCCATCGTTTTTGTCATTTCGTCATTTTTTTCAAATCTTCAAAAATGATGAAAAACTGCGCGCTATAGTATGCCGTACGATATGGGCTATAGCCCACGGTCCAAAATGATGAGAAACGAGGCTAACTTTTTTTTTCAACATTTCAAAAAACATGGGCTATAACCCATCGTTTTTGTCATTTCGTCATTTTTTTCAAATCCTCAAAAATGATGAAAAACTGCGCGCTATAGTATGCCGTACGATATGGGCTATAGCCCACGGTCCAAAATGATGAGAAACGAGGCTAACTTTTTTTTTCAAAATTTCAAAAAACATGGGCTATAACCCATCGTTTTTGTCATTTTTTCATTTTTGTCAAATCATCAAAAATGATGAAAAACGGCGCGCTATAGTATGCCGTACGATATAGGCTATAGCCCATGGTCCAAAATGATGAGAAACGAGGATAACTTTTTTTTTCAAAATTTCAAAAAACATGGGCTATAACCCATCGTTTTTGTCATTTCGTCATTTTTTTCAAATCTTCAAAAATGATGAAAAACTGCGCGCTATAGTATGCCGTACGATATGGGCTATAGCCCACGGTCCAAAATGATGAGAAACGAGGCTAACTTTTTTTTTCAACATTTCAAAAAACATGGGCTATAACCCATCGTTTTTGTCATTTCGTCATTTTTTTCAAATCCTCAAAAATGATGAAAAACTGCGCGCTATAGTATGCCGTACGATATGGGCTATAGCCCACGGTCCAAAATGATGAGAAACGAGGCTAACTTATTTTTTCAAAATTTCAAAAAACATGGGCTATAACCCATCGTTTTTTTCATTTTTTCATTTTTGTCAAATCATCAAAAATGATGAAAAACGGCGCGCTATAGTATGCCGTACGATATAGGCTATAGCCCATGGTCCAAAATGATGAGAAACGAGGATAACTTTTTTTTTCAAAATTTCAAAAAACATGGGCTATAACCCATCGTTTTTGTCATTTCGTCATTTTTTTTAAATCTTCAAAAATGATGAAAAACTGCGCGCTATAGTATGCCGTACGATATGGGCTATAGCCCACGGTCCAAAATGATGAGAAACGAGGCTAACTTTTTTTTTTTAAATTTCAAAAAACATGGGCTATAACCCATCGTTTTTGTCATTTTTTCATTTTTGTCAAATCATCAAAAATGATGAAAAATGGCGCGCTATAGTATGCCGTACGATATAGGCTATAGCCCACGGTCCAAAATGATGAGAAACGAGGATAACTTTTTTTTTCAAAATTTCAAAAAACATGGGCTATAACCCATCGTTTTTGTCATTTCGTCATTTTTTTCAAATCTTCAAAAATGATGAAAAACTGCGCGCTATAGTATGCCGTACGATATGGGCTATAGCCCACGGTCCAAAATGATGAGAAACGAGGCTAACTTTTTTTTTCAACATTTCAAAAAACATGGGCTATAACCCATCGTTTTTGTCATTTCGTCATTTTTTTAAAATCTTCAAAAATGATGAAAAACTGCGCGCTATAGTATGCCGTACGATATGGGCTATAGCCCACGGTCCAAAATGATGAGAAACGAGGCTAACTTTTTTTTTTTAAATTTCAAAAAACATGGGCTATAACCCATCGTTTTTGTCATTTTTTCATTTTTGTCAAATCATCAAAAATGATGAAAAATGGCGCGCTATAGTATGCCGTACGATATAGGCTATAGCCCACGGTCCAAAATGATGAGAAACGAGGATAACTTTTTTTTTCAAAATTTCAAAAAACATGGGCTATAACCCATCGTTTTTGTCATTTCGTCATTTTTTTCAAATCTTCAAAAATGATGAAAAACTGCGCGCTATAGTATGCCGTACGATATGGGCTATAGCCCACGGTCCAAAATGATGAGAAACGAGGCTAACTTTTTTTTTCAACATTTCAAAAAACATGGGCTATAACCCATCGTTTTTGTCATTTCGTCATTTTTTTAAAATCCTCAAAAATGATGAAAAACTGCGCGCTATAGTATGCCGTACGATATGGGCTATAGCCCACGGTCCAAAATGATGAGAAACGAGGCTAACTTTTTTTTTCAACATTTCAAAAAACATGGGCTATAACCCATCGTTTTTGTCATTTCGTCATTTTTTTAAAATCCTCAAAAATGATGAAAAACTGCGCGCTATAGTATGCCGTACGATATGGGCTATAGCCCACGGTCCAAAATGATGAGAAACGAGGCTAACTTTTTTTTTCAAAATTTCAAAAAACATGGGCTATAACCCATCGTTTTTGTCATTTTTTCATTTTTGTCAAATCATCAAAAATGATGAAAAATGGCGCGCTATAGTATGCCGTACGATATAGGCTATAGCCCACGGTCCAAAATGATGAGAAACGAGGATAACTTTTTTTTTCAAAATTTCAAAAAACATGGGCTATAACCCATCGTTTTTGTCATTTCGTCATTTTTTTCAAATCTTCAAAAATGATGAAAAACTGCGCGCTATAGTATGCCGTACGATATGGGCTATAGCCCACGGTCCAAAATGATGAGAAACGAGGCTAACTTTTTTTTTCAACATTTAAAAAAACATGGGCTATAACCCATCGTTTTTGTCATTTCGTCATTTTTTTAAAATCCTCAAAAATGATGAAAAACTGCGCGCTATAGTATGCCGTACGATATGGGCTATAGCCCACGGTCCAAAATGATGAGAAACGAGGCTAACTTTTTTTTCAAAATTTCAAAAAACATGGGCTATAACCCATCGTTTTTGTCATTTTTTCATTTTTGTCAAATCATCAAAAATGATGAAAAACGGCGCGCTATAGTATGCCGTACGATATAGGCTATAGCCCACGGTCCAAAATGATGAGAAACGAGGATAACTTTTTTTTCCAAAATTTCAAAAAACATGGGCTATAACCCATCGTTTTTGTCTTTTCGTCATTTTTTTCAAATCTTCAAAAATGATGAAAAACTGCGCGCTATAGTATGCCGTACGATATGGGCTATAGCCCACGGTCCAAAATGATGAGAAACGAGGCTAACTTTTTTTTTCAAAATTTCAAAAAACATGGGCTATAACCCATCGTTTTTGTCATTTTTTCATTTTTGTCAAATCATCAAAAATGATGAAAAACGGCGCGCTATAGTATGCCGTACGATATAGGCTATAGCACATGGTCCAAAATGATGAGAAACGAGGATAACCTTTTTTTTCAAAATTTCAAAAAACATGGGCTATAACCCATCGTTTTTGTCATTTCGTCATTTTTTTCAAATCTTCAAAAATGATGAAAAACTGCGCGCTATAGTATGCCGTACGATATGGGCTATAGCCCACGGTCCAAAATGATGAGAAACGAGGCTAACTTTTTTTTTCAACATTTCAAAAAACATGGGCTATAACCCATCGTTTTTGTCATTTCGTCATTTTTTTCAAATCCTCAAAAATGATGAAAAACTGCGCGCTATAGTATGCCGTACGATATGGGCTATAGCCCACGGTCCAAAATGATGAGAAACGAGGCTAACTTTTTTTTTCAAAATTTCAAAAAACATGGGCTATAACCCATCGTTTTTGTCATTTTTTCATTTTTGTCAAATCATCAAAAATGATGAAAAACGGCGCGCTATAGTATGCCGTACGATATAGGCTATAGCCCATGGTCCAAAATGATGAGAAACGAGGATAACTTTTTTTTTCAAAATTTCAAAAAACATGGGCTATAACCCATCGTTTTTGTCATTTCGTCATTTTTTTCAAATCTTCAAAAATGATGAAAAACTGCGCGCTATAGTATGCCGTACGATATGGGCTATAGCCCACGGTCCAAAATGATGAGAAACGAGGCTAACTTTTTTTTTCAACATTTAAAAATAAATGGGCTATAACCCATCGTTTTTGTCATTTCGTCATTTTTTTCAAATCCTCAAAAATGATGAAAAACTGCGCGCTATAGTATGCCGTACGATATGGGCTATAGCCCACGGTCCAAAATGATGAGAAACGAGGCTAACTTTTTTTTTCAAAATTTCAAAAAACATGGGCTATAACCCATCGTTTTTGTCATTTTTTCATTTTTGTCAAATCATCAAAAATGATGAAAAACGGCGCGCTATAGTATGCCGTACGATATAGGCTATAGCCCATGGTCCAAAATGATGAGAA
The DNA here is from genome assembly GCF_963924005.1 of Protomyctophum bolini. Taxonomy (NCBI): domain Eukaryota; kingdom Metazoa; phylum Chordata; class Actinopteri; order Myctophiformes; family Myctophidae; genus Protomyctophum; species Protomyctophum bolini. The sequence goes on along the minus strand of NC_137882.1, from coordinate 14,262,880 downwards.
ACGAGGATAACTTTTTTTTTCAAAATTTCAAAAAACATGGGCTATAACCCATCGTTTTTGTCATTTCGTCATTTTTTTCAAATCTTCAAAAATGATGAAAAACTGCGCGCTATAGTATGCCGTACGATATGGGCTATAGCCCACGGTCCAAAATGATGAGAAACGAGGCTAACTTTTTTTTTCAACATTTCAAAAAACATGGGCTATAACCCATCGTTTTTGTCATTTCGTAATTTTTTTCAAATCCTCAAAAATGATGAAAAACTGCGCGCTATAGTATGCCGTACGATATGGGCTATAGCCCACGGTCCAAAATGATGAGAAACGAGGCTAACTTTTTTTTTCAAAATTTCAAAAAACATGGGCTATAACCCATCGTTTTTGTCATTTTTTCATTTTTGTCAAATCATCAAAAATGATGAAAAACGGCGCGCTATAGTATGCCGTACGATATAGGCTATAGCCCACGGTCCAAAATGATGAGAAACGAGGATAACTTTTTTTTTCAAAATTTCAAAAAACATGGGCTATAACCAGTGTTGGCAAGTAACTTAAGTAATATACTACTTTCAGTAATGGAAGTATTCGCATTATTTTGTGTATGTCCGCGATCGAGACGAGATGAACATTATTGTCCGCTTAAGTTGTGCATAGGGAAGAATCTATATTCCACGTCGAAAAAATCTACTTCTAATCAATGTGTACAGATGGACCCATCATCATGTGTACACTATACAGTACACTTTTTAGAGTTAAATAAACTCTGCAGAATAGGGGAGGGGGGACTGCTAATGTTGAAAATGCAAAGTAAGACTTTTGGGGACAAAATATGCAATTACTGGAGGCGAGAGGGAAAAAAAGTAATGAGTAAAGTAATAAGTAATAAGTAACTAGTTACTTTTCTCAGGGAGTAATAAAAAGTATAACTTTATTCCTTTTTTTAAAAGTAATAAGTAATAAGTAGTATATTAGTGTTAAAGTAATATTTTGCCAACACTGTTCATTTGTTTAAAAAGTAAAAATTAATTCTGGCTATAAAATAATTGTCTTGTAGAGCAGTGGTTGTCTGTGGAGCGAGGGGTAGGGCAGAGGGCGAGGGGTAGAATCCCCTTCGTTTGAAGGGATGTCTCGACGGGACTTAAAACGGAGCAACATCACTGAGGGCTGAAAGGTGGACGAGGTAAGAAGCCTTTTATGTACTTTATTATGGAAAAATATTATAATAACCAATATTATATGAATGTATTAACAATCTGCATCGCCAAAAATATCGCAATCTCTAGCAAAGGTTAACGTTACCTCACATGAACTAACGATATGATACGGCGTTGCATTCATACAACGTTACCCATTCATTTGGCGCCGCATCGGCGCTTTATTCTTTTTTATTTATCGCCGGTGCCCCGGTGATAGGCTACAACTCGGAAGCAAGCTAGCTTATTAGCAGGCATCAGTCCGACCCCCCTGACCACGATATGTCAACATTCTGCAGTTTTGGAGCTCTTAAAAGCCGTGAAATAGCCTACTGTACCTACATAACGCTGTCGCTGCATAACGTTGGCTACTCGCTGCAGTGATAGCTATGGTTTTATCATGACCAATGTTAAGCTAATCCCCACAAGTTGCAAAACTTACATAACTAATTAGCAATCTTGTTGTTTTTTCCCCAGGCAAACCAGCTATGGAAACAGATTGCAAGCTGCTGTGCAGACTGTACATTGGATGGAGATGAATCACGATGGCATTTTCATTGATAGAAAATTACTCTGTTCTTAATGATATTAAAAACGATGACCAGTGACCACAGCCCCTTCTTTCTATACTGTAAATAGTTTTTCCTTTTTCTAACCCTATATCTGTACCCATGCTATACAAACCAATAATCAATTAATCAGGTACAACTGTTGAGCAGGTGTCAGAATGAGCTATATCTAGCTGAATTACATTCTGCATGGTGGGCTACCAACATGAGACAAAACTACAATATATTTATTTACGTTCCAATTCCTAGGGGGATGATTTATCTCCCTACCCCTTGACACTCATTATGTAGGGACAAGGGGCAAGGGCTGAGGGGTAGGGTTAAAAAACGAATTGGGATTGGGCCTAAATGTTCAAATCCCACTCTTCCTAAAGTTTAATGCTAGTTATTGAGCTTCATTTACTGCTATTCTAGCAGTGGCTCACAGCCTCAGCCTCAGCCTGACTACCTCAAAACTCTAATTGTCGTAGTGGTTAAGATGTTGGCTTTCCATGTGGGAGACCAGGGTTCGATTCCCGGCTGTTACACTGTCATACAAAAGAAGACCTCAACAGCGCTAAGAAACATCTGATTAATATAATGCTGTGTTATTTAAACTTTACTAACTTAAGGCTAACGAACAAAAGATCACTTCAAAATTACCAGGAAACTTTGCCTGAGAGTGTCTGACTGATGGTGCAGTGGTCTAATCATCAGGCTTTCAGTACAGACATTCCATGTTGGCCGGTTCAAGTCCCATGTCATGACATCAAGGTGCTGGAGGACCATCGGGAGTTCCTCCTACAACTCAATGCTGCAGTAATTTGAACTTTTCAAGGCTTGAATAAAAAATAAAAACTCAAAAGCACCAGGAGACATCTGCTGAATGCCCCAAGGTGCCTTGGCTCAATGGTGTAGAGCGCTTGACCCGTTGCCTCTGCTTCAGACAGTTAGCCGGTTCAAGTCCCATGTCATGACATCAAGGTGCTGGGAAGGACCATCGGGAGACGGTGCTCTCTCCCCCTGTTTCCTGAAAAGTAACGGTTGGGGGTTATGTCTGAAAGAACTCTGTCCAGCTAACCTTTTGAACTATAGTATGTCGTTTTTTTTATCATTTTCACATTTGTTTTTTAAATCGTTGCGAAAACCATGAACTATAGTTCATTGCGGAAATTGCGGAAATGGTAATTGCGGAGATTGCGGAAATTGCGGAAATGTTAATTGCGGAAATTGCGGAAATTGCGGAAATGTTAATTGCGGAAATTGCGGAATTGTGGAAATGGAAATTGCTAAATTGCGGAAATGATAATTGCGGAAATTGCGGAAATGGAAATTGCGGAAATGGTAATTGCGGAGATTGCGGAAATTGCGGAAATGTTAATTGCGGAAATTGCGGAAATTGCGGAAATGTTAATTGCGGAAATTGCGGAATTGTGGAAATGGAAATTGCTAAATTGCGGAAATGATAATTGCGGAAATTGCGGAAATGGAAATTGCGAAATTGCGGAAATTGCGGAAATGGTAATTGCGGAAATTGCGGAATTGCGGAAATTGCGGTAGTTTTTCATTGTCAAAATTCAAGAAAATGACATTGCCATTGTCCACGATTATAATCGGGCCCCAGTATGCAAAAACACAGACTATTCTGTCAGATGATGGGCCAAAATGCATTGCTATTTTATTTTTAAACGTTTGACCTAATTCTTATCTGTAAAATTTTAGGTGGACAGGGTTCTTTCAGACATAACGCCCAACCGTTACTTTTCAGGAAACAGGGGGAGAGAGCACCGTCTCCCGATGGTCCTTCCCAGCACCTTGATGTCATGACATGGGACTTGAACCGGCCAACCGTCTGAAGCAGAAGCAACGGGTCAAGCGCTCTACACCATTGAACCAAGGCACCTTGGGGCATTCAGCAGATGTCTCCTGGTGCTTTTGAGTTTTTATTTTTTATTCAAGCCTTGAAAAGTTCAAATTACTGCAGCATTGAGTTGTAGGAGGAACTCCCGATGGTCCTCCAGCACCTTGATGTCATGACATGGGACTTGAACCGGCCAACATGGAATGTCTGTACTGAAAGCCTGATGATTAGACCACTGCACCATCAGTCAGACACTCTCAGGCAAAGTTTCCTGGTAATTTTGAAGTGATCTTTTGTTCGTTAGCCTTCAGTAAAGTTTAAATAACACAGCATTATATTAATCAGATGTTTCTTAGCGCTGTTGAGGTCTTCTTTTGTATGACAGTGTAACAGCCGGGAATCGAACCCTGGTCTCCCACGTGGAAAGCCAACATCTTAACCACTACGACAATTAGAGTTTTGAGGTAGTCAGGCTGAGGCTGAGGCTGTGAGCCACTGCTAGAATAGCAGTAAATGAAGCTCAATAACTAGCATTAAACTTTAGGAAGAGTGGGATTTGAACATTTAGGCCCAATCCCAATTCGTTTTTTAACCCTACCCCTCAGCCCTTGCCCCTTGTCCCTACATAATGAGTGTCAAGGGGTAGGGAGATAAATCATCCCCCTAGGAATTGGAACGTCCCTAAATATTGAACGTCCCTTGTAGATATTGATATACAACCTGTTCTCAGAAAATAGCTGATCTGCAAGCTCACTGCAGGCCAGTGGTCCCCAAACTTTGATGGCATTTCTGTCTCTAGGACCCCCAATTTATATTGTTATATGAATGTTAAACTATCATTTAGCCCATAACCCACTTTGGAAACTACTTTCCATTTGATTTAAGCTGTAGAGATGCAACGTAAATATAACATTGCTGTGGTTATGATGAAATAAATATATTGTAGTTTTGTCTCATGTTGGTAGCCCACCATGCAGAATGTAATTCAGCTAGATATAGCTCATTCTGACACCTGCTCAACAGTTGTACCTGATTCATTGATTATTGGTTTGTATAGCATGGGTACAGATATAGGGTTAGAAAAAGGAAAAACTATTTACAGTATAGAAAGAAGGGGCTGTGGTCACTGGTCATCGTTTTTAATATCATTAAGAACAGAGTAATTTTCTATCAATGAAAATGCCATCGTGATTCATCTCCATCCAATGTACAGTCTGCACAGCAGCTTGCAATCTGTTTCCATAGCTGGTTTGCCTGGGGAAAAAACAACAAGATTGCTAATTAGTTATGTAAGTTTTGCAACTTGTGGGGATTAGCTTAACATTGGTCATGATAAAACCATAGCTATCACTGCAGCGAGTAGCCAACGTTATGCAGCGACAGCGTTATGTAGGTACAGTAGGCTATTTCACGGCTTTTAAGAGCTCCAAAACTGCAGAATGTTGACATATCGTGGTCAGGGGGGTCGGACTGATGCCTGCTAATAAGCTAGCTTGCTTCCGAGTTGTAGCCTATCACCGGGGCACCGGCGATAAATAAAAAAGAATAAAGCGCCGATGCGGCGCCAAATGAATGGGTAACGTTGTATGAATGCAACGCCGTATCATATCGTTAGTTCATGTGAGGGAACGTTAACCTTTGCTAGAGATTGCGATATTTTTGGCGATGCAGATTGTTAATACATTCATATAATATTGGTTATTATAATATTTTTCCATAATAAAGTACATAAAAGGCTTCTTACCTCGTCCACCTTTCAGCCCTCAGTGATGTTGCTCCGTTTTAAGTCCCGTCGAGACATCCCTTCAAACGAAGGGGATTCTACCCCTCGCCCTCTGCCCTACCCCTCGCTCCACAGACAACCACTGCTCTACAAGACAATTATTTTATAGCCAGAATTAATTTTTACTTTTTAAACAAATTTGGCTGAACAAACTTCAGCCTGAGAGTCATACGGTTTTCTATATCTAATATCTAATTTCATTTCAACTGCCGAAACCCAGGTTGAGGGACCTTTAATCTAATACTCTACCAACTGAGCTATTTCGGCTTGCAAGAAACAGGACGGAAGACAATGAGGGCGGACACAAGTGTGGCCTACATGGGTCACATATAATTCGCCCAGCTGGTACCCACTTAAGGCCCAATCAGATCCCAGTTCAAACCCATACAGGCAAACACAGGTGGCGCACACATGGTTCTGAAATAGAATGGCCCATTTGGACCCACTTAGAAACCTGCATAAGCCCATATGGGCTAACACGGGTGGACCCTTTGTGAAAACTGGGTGCACGGCCCACTCGGACCCATGCCCATAGCCCATGTAGACATTTTTAAATGATTTACTATAGACCTACTAGACCTAGAAATTACATCTGGCCACAAAAGTTCACAGGATCTACTGAATGTGAAGGGAGCCCATGTTTTTTGAAATTTTGAAAAAAAAAGTTATCCTCGTTTCTCATCATTTTGGACCGTGGGCTATAGCCTATATCGTACGGCATACTATAGCGCGCCGTTTTTCATCATTTTTGATGATTTGACAAAAATGAAAAAATGACAAAAACGATGGGTTATAGCCCATGTTTTTTTAAATTTTGAAAAAAAAAGTTAGCCTCGTTTCTCATCATTTTGGACCGTGGGCTATAGCCCATATCGTACGGCATACTATAGCGCGCAGTTTTTCATCATTTTTGAGGATTTGAAAAAAATGACGAAATGACAAAAACGATGGGTTATAGCCCATGTTTTTTGAAATGTTGAAAAAAAAAGTTAGCCTCGTTTCTCATCATTTTGGACCGTGGGCTATAGCCCATATCGTACGGCATACTATAGCGCGCAGTTTTTCATCATTTTTGAAGATTTGAAAAAAATGACGAAATGACAAAAACGATGGGTTATAGCCCATGTTTTTTGAAATTTTGAAAAAAAAAGTTATCCTCGTTTCTCATCATTTTGGACCATGGGCTATAGCCTATATCGTACGGCATACTATAGCGCGCCGTTTTTCATCATTTTTGATGATTTGACAAAAATGAAAAAATGACAAAAACGATGGGTTATAGCCCATGTTTTTTGAAATTTTGAAAAAATAAGTTAGCCTCGTTTCTCATCATTTTGGACCGTGGGCTATAGCCCATATCGTACGGCATACTATAGCGCGCAGTTTTTCATCATTTTTGAGGATTTGAAAAAAATGACGAAATGACAAAAACGATGGGTTATAGCCCATGTTTTTTGAAATGTTGAAAAAAAAAGTTAGCCTCGTTTCTCATCATTTTGGACCGTGGGCTATAGCCCATATCGTACGGCATACTATAGCGCGCAGTTTTTCATCATTTTTGAAGATTTGAAAAAAATGACGAATTGACAAAAACGATGGGTTATAGCCCATGTTTTTTGAAATTTTGAAAAAAAAAGTTATCCTCGTTTCTCATCATTTTGGACCATGTGCTATAGCCTATATCGTACGGCATACTATAGCGCGCCGTTTTTCATCATTTTTGAGGATTTGAAAAAAATGACGAAATGACAAAAACGATGGGTTATAGCCCATGTTTTTTGAAATGTTGAAAAAAAAAGTTAGCCTCGTTTCTCATCATTTTGGACCGTGGGCTATAGCCCATATCGTACGGCATACTATAGCGCGCAGTTTTTCATCATTTTTGAAGATTTGACAAAAATGAAAAAATGACAAAAACGATGGGTTATAGCCCATGTTTTTTTAAATTTTGAAAAAAAAAGTTAGCCTCGTTTCTCATCATTTTGGACCGTGGGCTATAGCCCATATCGTACGGCATACTATAGCGCGCAGTTTTTCATCATTTTTGAGGATTTGAAAAAAATGACGAAATGACAAAAACGATGGGTTATAGCCCATGTTTTTTGAAATGTTGAAAAAAAAAGTTAGCCTCGTTTCTCATCATTTTGGACCGTGGGCTATAGCCCATATCGTACGGCATACTATAGCGCGCAGTTTTTCATCATTTTTGAAGATTTGAAAAAAATGACGAAATGACAAAAACGATGGGTTATAGCCCATGTTTTTTGAAATTTTGAAAAAAAAAGTTATCCTCGTTTCTCATCATTTTGGACCATGGGCTATAGCCTATATCGTACGGCATACTATAGCGCGCCGTTTTTCATCATTTTTGATGATTTGACAAAAATGAAAAAATGACAAAAACGATGGGTTATAGCCCATGTTTTTTGAAATTTTGAAAAAATAAGTTAGCCTCGTTTCTCATCATTTTGGACCGTGGGCTATAGCCCATATCGTACGGCATACTATAGCGCGCAGTTTTTCATCATTTTTGAGGATTTGAAAAAAATGACGAAATGACAAAAACGATGGGTTATAGCCCATGTTTTTTGAAATGTTGAAAAAAAAAGTTAGCCTCGTTTCTCATCATTTTGGACCGTGGGCTATAGCCCATATCGTACGGCATACTATAGCGCGCAGTTTTTCATCATTTTTGAAGATTTGAAAAAAATGACGAATTGACAAAAACGATGGGTTATAGCCCATGTTTTTTGAAATTTTGAAAAAAAAAGTTATCCTCGTTTCTCATCATTTTGGACCATGTGCTATAGCCTATATCGTACGGCATACTATAGCGCGCCGTTTTTCATCATTTTTGAGGATTTGAAAAAAATGACGAAATGACAAAAACGATGGGTTATAGCCCATGTTTTTTGAAATGTTGAAAAAAAAAGTTAGCCTCGTTTCTCATCATTTTGGACCGTGGGCTATAGCCCATATCGTACGGCATACTATAGCGCGCAGTTTTTCATCATTTTTGAAGATTTGAAAAAAATGACGAAATGACAAAAACGATGGGTTATAGCCCATGTTTTTTGAAATTTTGAAAAAAAAAGTTATCCTCGTTTCTCATCATTTTGGACCATGGGCTATAGCCTATATCGTACGGCATACTATAGCGCGCCGTTTTTCATCATTTTTGATGATTTGACAAAAATGAAAAAATGTCAAAAACGATGGGTTATAGCCCATGTTTTTTGAAATTTTGAAAAAAAAAGTTAGCCTCGTTTCTCATCATTTTGGACCGTGGGCTATAGCCCATATCGTACGGCATACTATAGCGCGCAGTTTTTCATCATTTTTGAGGATTTGAAAAAAATGACGAAATGACAAAAACGATGGGTTATAGCCCATGTTTTTTGAAATGTTGAAAAAAAAAGTTAGCCTCGTTTCTCATCATTTTGGACCGTGGGCTATAGCCCATATCGTACGGCATACTATAGCGCGCAGTTTTTCATCATTTTTGAAGATTTGAAAAAAATGACGAATTGACAAAAACGATGGGTTATAGCCCATGTTTTTTGAAATTTTGAAAAAAAAAGTTATCCTCGTTTCTCATCATTTTGGACCATGTGCTATAGCCTATATCGTACGGCATACTATAGCGCGCCGTTTTTCATCATTTTTGATGATTTGACAAAAATGAAAAAATGACAAAAACGATGGGTTATAGCCCATGTTTTTTGAAATTTTGAAAAAAAAAGTTAGCCTCGTTTCTCATCATTTTGGACCGTGGGCTATAGCCCATATCGTACGGCATACTATAGCGCGCAGTTTTTCATAATTTTTGAGGATTTGAAAAAAATGACGAAATGACAAAAACGATGGGTTATAGCCCATGTTTTTTGAAATTTTGAAAAAAAAAGTTAGCCTCGTTTCTCATCATTTTGGACCGTGGGCTATAGCCCATATCGTACGGCATACTATAGCGCGCAGTTTTTCATCATTTTTGAAGATTTGAAAAAAATGACGAAATGACAAAAACGATGGGTTATAGCCCATGTTTTTTGAAATTTAGAAAAAAAAAGTTAGCCACGTTTCTCATCATTTTGGACCGTGGGCTATAGCCCATATCGTACGGCATACTATAGCGCGCAGTTTTTCATCATTTTTGAAGATTTGAAAAAAATGACGAAATGACAAAAACGATGGGTTATAGCCCATGTTTTTTGAAATTTTGGAAAAAAAAGTTATCCTCGTTTCTCATCATTTTGGACCATGGGCTATAGCCCATATCGTACGGCATACTATAGCGCGCCGTTTTTCATCATTTTTGAGGATTTTAAAAAAATTAAAAAATGACAAAAACGATGGGTTATAGCCCATGTTTTTTGAAATTTTGAAAAATAAAGTTAGCCTCGTTTCTCATCATTTTGGACCGTGGGCTATAGCCCATATCGTACGGCATACTATAGCGCGCAGTTTTTCATCATTTTTGAGGATTTGAAAAAAATGACGAAATGACAAAAACGATGGGTTATAGCCCATGTTTTTTTAAATTAAAAAAAAAAAGTTAGCCTCGTTTCTCATCATTTTGGACCGTGGGCTATAGCCCATATCGTACGGCATACTATAGCGCGCAGTTTTTCATCATTTTTGAGGATTTGAAAAAAATGACGAAATGACAAAAACGATGGGTTATAGCCCATGTTTTTTGAAATTTTGGAAAAAAAAGTTATCCTCGTTTCTCATCATTTTGGACCATGGGCTATACCCCATATTCGTAAGGCATACTATAGCGCGCCGTTTTTCATCATTTTTGAGGATTTGAAAAAAATGAAAAAATGACAAAAACGATGGGTTATAGCCCATGTTTTTTGAAATTTTGAAAAATAAAGTTAGCCTCGTTTCTCATCATTTTGGACCGTGGGCTATAGCCCATATCGTACGGCATACTATAGCGCGCAGTTTTTCATCATTTTTGAGGATTTGAAAAAAATGACGAAATGACAAAAACGATGGGTTATAGCCCATGTTTTTTGAAATTTTGAAAAAAAAAGTTAGCCTCGTTTCTCATCATTTTGGACCATGGGCTATAGCCCATATCGTACGGCATACTATAGCGCGCCGTTTTTCATCATTTTTGAAGATTTGAAAAAAAATGACGAAATGACAAAAACGATGGGTTATAGCCCATGTTTTTTGAAATTTTGAAAAAAAAAGTTATCCTCGTTTCTCATCATTTTGGACCATGGGCTATAGCCCATATCGTACGGCATACTATAGCGCGCCGTTTTTCATCATTTTTGAGGATTTGAAAAAAATGAAAAAATGACAAAAACGATGGGTTATAGCCCATGTTTTTTGAAATTTTGGAAAAAAAAGTTATCCTCGTTTCTCATCATTTTGGACCATGGGCTATAGCCCATATTCGTAAGGCATACTATAGCGCGCCGTTTTTCATCATTTTTGAGGATTTGAAAAAAATGAAAAAATGACAAAAACGATGGGTTATAGCCCATGTTTTTTGAAATTTTGAAAAATAAAGTTAGCCTCGTTTCTCATCATTTTGGACCGTGGGCTATAGCCCATATCGTACGGCATACTATAGCGCGCAGTTTTTCATAATTTTTGAGGATTTGAAAAAAATGACGAAATGACAAAAACGATGGGTTATAGCGCATGTTTTTTGAAATTAAAAAAAAAAAGTTAGCCTCGTTTCTCATCATTTTGGACCGTGGGCTATAGCCCATATCGTACGGCATACTATAGCGCGCAGTTTTTCATCATTTTTGAGGATTTGAAAAAAATGACGAAATGACAAAAACGATGGGTTATAGCCCATTTTTTTTGAAATTTTGAAAAAAAAAGTTAGCCTCGTTTCTCATCATTTTGGACCATGGGCTATAGCCCATATCGTACGGCATACTATAGCACGCAGTTTTTCATCATTTTTGAAGATTTGAAAAAAATGACGAAATGACAAAAACGATGGGTTATAGCCCATGTTTTTTGAAATTTTGAAAAAAAAAGTTAGCCTCGTTTCTCATCATTTTGGACCGTGGGCTATAGCCCATATCGTACGGCATACTATAGCGCGCCGTTTTTCATCATTTTTGAAGATTTGAAAAAAAATGACGAAATGACAAAAACGATGGGTTATAGCCCATGTTTTTTGAAATTTTGAAAAAAAAAGTTAGCCTCGTTTCTCATCATTTTGGACCATGGGCTATAGCCCATATCGTACGGCATACTATAGCGCGCCGTTTTTCATCATTTTTGAGGATTTGAAAAAAATGAAAAAATGACAAAAACGATGTGTTATAGCCCATATTTTTTGAAATTTTGAAAAAAAAAGTTAGCCTCGTTTCTCATCATTTTGGACCGTGGGCTATAGCCCATATCGTACGGCATACTATAGCGCGCCGTTTTTCATCATTTTTGAAGATTTGAAAAAAAATGATGAAATGACAAAAACGATGGGTTATAGCGCATGTTTTTTTAAATTAAAAAAAAAAAAGTTATCCTCGTTTCTCATCATTTTGGACCGTGGGCTATAGCCCATATCGTACGGCATACTATAGCGCGCAGTTTTTCATCATTTTTGAGGATTTGAAAAAAATGACGAAATGACAAAAACGATGGGTTATAGCCCATGTTTTTTGAAATTTTGAAAAAAAAAGTTAGCCTCGTTTCTCATCATTTTGGACCATGGGCTATAGCCCATATCGTACGGCATACTATAGCGCGCAGTTTTTCATCATTTTTGAAGATTTGAAAAAAATGACGAAATGACAAAAACGATGGGTTATAGCCCATGTTTTTTGAAATTTTGAAAAAAAAAGTTAGCCTCGTTTCTCATCATTTTGGACCGTGGGCTATAGCCCATATCGTACGGCATACTATAGCGCGCCGTTTTTCATCATTTTTGAAGATTTGAAAAAAAATGACGAAATGACAAAAACGATGGGTTATAGCCCATGTTTTTTGAAATTTTGAAAAAAAAAGTTATCCTCGTTTCTCATCATTTTGGACCATGGGCTATAGCCCATATCGTACGGCATACTATAGCGCGCCGTTTTTCATCATTTTTGAGGATTTGAAAAAAATGAAAAAATGACAAAAACGATGGGTTATAGCCCATGTTTTTTGAAATTTTGAAAAAAAAAGTTAGCCTCGTTTCTCATCATTTTGGACCGTGGGCTATAGCCCATATCGTACGGCATACTAAAGCGCGCAGTTTTTCATCATTTTTGAGGATTTGAAAAAAATTACGAAATGACAAAAACGATGGGTTATAGCCCATGTTTTTTGAAATTTTGAAAAAAAAAGTTAGCCTCGTTTCTCATCATTTTGGACCGTGGGCTATAGCCCATATCGTACGGCATACTATAGCGCGCAGTTTTTCATCATTTTTGAGGATTTGAAAAAAATGACGAAATGACAAAAACGATGGGTTATAGCCCATGTTTTTTGAAATGTTGAAAAAAAAAAGTTAGCCTCGTTTCTCATCATTTTGGACCGTGGGCTATAGCCCATATCGTACGGCATACTATAGCGCGCAGTTTTTCATCATTTTTGAAGATTTGAAAAAAATGACGAATTGACAAAAACGATGGGTTATAGCCCATGTTTTTTGAAATTTTGAAAAAAAAAGTTATCCTCGTTTCTCATCATTTTGGACCATGTGCTATAGCCTATATCGTACGGCATACTATAGCGCGCCGTTTTTCATCATTTTTGATGATTTGACAAAAATGAAAAAATGACAAAAACGATGGGTTATAGCCCATGTTTTTTGAAATTTTGAAAAAAAAAGTTAGCCTCGTTTCTCATCATTTTGGACCGTGGGCTATAGCCCATATCGTACGGCATACTATAGCGCGCAGTTTTTCATAATTTTTGAGGATTTGAAAAAAATGACGAAATGACAAAAACGATGGGTTATAGCCCATGTTTTTTGAAATTTTGAAAAAAAAAGTTAGCCTCGTTTCTCATCATTTTGGACCGTGGGCTATAGCCCATATCGTACGGCATACTATAGCGCGCAGTTTTTCATCATTTTTGAAGATTTGAAAAAAATGACGAAATGACAAAAACGATGGGTTATAGCCCATGTTTTTTGAAATTTAGAAAAAAAAAGTTAGCCACGTTTCTCATCATTTTGGACCGTGGGCTATAGCCCATATCGTACGGCATACTATAGCGCGCAGTTTTTCATCATTTTTGAAGATTTGAAAAAAATGACGAAATGACAAAAACGATGGGTTATAGCCCATGTTTTTTGAAATTTTGGAAAAAAAAGTTATCCTCGTTTCTCATCATTTTGGACCATGGGCTATAGCCCATATCGTACGGCATACTATAGCGCGCCGTTTTTCATCATTTTTGAGGATTTTAAAAAAATTAAAAAATGACAAAAACGATGGGTTATAGCCCATGTTTTTTGAAATTTTGAAAAATAAAGTTAGCCTCGTTTCTCATCATTTTGGACCGTGGGCTATAGCCCATATCGTACGGCATACTATAGCGCGCAGTTTTTCATCATTTTTGAGGATTTGAAAAAAATGACGAAATGACAAAAACGATGGGTTATAGCCCATGTTTTTTTAAATTAAAAAAAAAAAGTTAGCCTCGTTTCTCATCATTTTGGACCGTGGGCTATAGCCCATATCGTACGGCATACTATAGCGCGCAGTTTTTCATCATTTTTGAGGATTTGAAAAAAATGACGAAATGACAAAAACGATGGGTTATAGCCCATGTTTTTTGAAATTTTGGAAAAAAAAGTTATCCTCGTTTCTCATCATTTTGGACCATGGGCTATACCCCATATTCGTAAGGCATACTATAGCGCGCCGTTTTTCATCATTTTTGAGGATTTGAAAAAAATGAAAAAATGACAAAAACGATGGGTTATAGCCCATGTTTTTTGAAATTTTGAAAAATAAAGTTAGCCTCGTTTCTCATCATTTTGGACCGTGGGCTATAGCCCATATCGTACGGCATACTATAGCGCGCAGTTTTTCATCATTTTTGAGGATTTGAAAAAAATGACGAAATGACAAAAACGATGGGTTATAGCCCATGTTTTTTGAAATTTTGAAAAAAAAAGTTAGCCTCGTTTCTCATCATTTTGGACCATGGGCTATAGCCCATATCGTACGGCATACTATAGCGCGCCGTTTTTCATCATTTTTGAAGATTTGAAAAAAAATGACGAAATGACAAAAACGATGGGTTATAGCCCATGTTTTTTGAAATTTTGAAAAAAAAAGTTATCCTCGTTTCTCATCATTTTGGACCATGGGCTATAGCCCATATCGTACGGCATACTATAGCGCGCCGTTTTTCATCATTTTTGAGGATTTGAAAAAAATGAAAAAATGACAAAAACGATGGGTTATAGCCCATGTTTTTTGAAATTTTGGAAAAAAAAGTTATCCTCGTTTCTCATCATTTTGGACCATGGGCTATAGCCCATATTCGTAAGGCATACTATAGCGCGCCGTTTTTCATCATTTTTGAGGATTTGAAAAAAATGAAAAAATGACAAAAACGATGGGTTATAGCCCATGTTTTTTGAAATTTTGAAAAATAAAGTTAGCCTCGTTTCTCATCATTTTGGACCGTGGGCTATAGCCCATATCGTACGGCATACTATAGCGCGCAGTTTTTCATCATTTTTGAGGATTTGAAAAAAATGACGAAATGACAAAAACGATGGGTTATAGCCCATGTTTTTTGAAATTTTGAAAAAAAAAGTTAGCCTCGTTTCTCATCATTTTGGACCATGGGCTATAGCCCATATCGTACGGCATACTATAGCGCGCCGTTTTTCATCATTTTTGAAGATTTGAAAAAAAATGACGAAATGACAAAAACGATGGGTTATAGCCCATGTTTTTTGAAATTTTGAAAAAAAAAGTTATCCTCGTTTCTCATCATTTTGGACCATGGGCTATAGCCCATATCGTACGGCATACTATAGCGCGCCGTTTTTCATCATTTTTGAGGATTTGAAAAAAATGAAAAAATGACAAAAACGATGGGTTATAGCCCATGTTTTTTGAAATTTTGAAAAATAAAGTTAGCCTCGTTTCTCATCATTTTGGACCGTGGGCTATAGCCCATATCGTACGGCATACTATAGCGCGCAGTTTTTCATCATTTTTGAGGATTTGAAAAAAATGACGAAATGACAAAAACGATGGGTTATAGCCCATGTTTTTTGAAATTTTGAAAAAAAAAGTTAGCCTCGTTTCTCATCATTTTGGACCATGGGCTATAGCCCATATCGTACGGCATACTATAGCGCGCCGTTTTTCATCATTTTTGAAGATTTGAAAAAAAATGACGAAATGACAAAAACGATGGGTTATAGCCCATGTTTTTTGAAATTTTGAAAAAAAAAGTTATCCTCGTTTCTCATAATTTTGGACCATGGGCTATAGCCCATATCGTACGGCATACTATAGCGCGCCGTTTTTCATCATTTTTGAGGATTTGAAAAAAATGAAAAAATGACAAAAACGATGGGTTATAGCCCATGTTTTTTGAAATTTTGGAAAAAAAAGTTATCCTCGTTTCTCATCATTTTGGACCATGGGCTATAGCCCATATTCGTAAGGCATACTATAGCGCGCCGTTTTTCATCATTTTTGAGGATTTGAAAAAAATGAAAAAATGACAAAAACGATGGGTTATAGCCCATGTTTTTTGAAATTTTGAAAAATAAAGTTAGCCTCGTTTCTCATCATTTTGGACCGTGGGCTATAGCCCATATCGTACGGCATACTATAGCGCGCAGTTTTTCATAATTTTTGAGGATTTGAAAAAAATGACGAAATGACAAAAACGATGGGTTATAGCGCATGTTTTTTGAAATTAAAAAAAAAAAGTTAGCCTCGTTTCTCATCATTTTGGACCGTGGGCTATAGCCCATATCGTACGGCATACTATAGCGCGCAGTTTTTCATCATTTTTGAGGATTTGAAAAAAATGACGAAATGACAAAAACGATGGGTTATAGCCCATTTTTTTTGAAATTTTGAAAAAAAAAGTTAGCCTCGTTTCTCATCATTTTGGACCATGGGCTATAGCCCATATCGTACGGCATACTATAGCACGCAGTTTTTCATCATTTTTGAAGATTTGAAAAAAATGACGAAATGACAAAAACGATGGGTTATAGCCCATGTTTTTTGAAATTTTGAAAAAAAAAGTTAGCCTCGTTTCTCATCATTTTGGACCGTGGGCTATAGCCCATATCGTACGGCATACTATAGCGCGCCGTTTTTCATCATTTTTGAAGATTTGAAAAAAAATGACGAAATGACAAAAACGATGGGTTATAGCCCATGTTTTTTGAAATTTTGAAAAAAAAAGTTAGCCTCGTTTCTCATCATTTTGGACCATGGGCTATAGCCCATATCGTACGGCATACTATAGCGCGCCGTTTTTCATCATTTTTGAGGATTTGAAAAAAATGAAAAAATGACAAAAACGATGTGTTATAGCCCATATTTTTTGAAATTTTGAAAAAAAAAGTTAGCCTCGTTTCTCATCATTTTGGACCGTGGGCTATAGCCCATATCGTACGGCATACTATAGCGCGCCGTTTTTCATCATTTTTGAAGATTTGAAAAAAAATGATGAAATGACAAAAACGATGGGTTATAGCGCATGTTTTTTTAAATTAAAAAAAAAAAAGTTATCCTCGTTTCTCATCATTTTGGACCGTGGGCTATAGCCCATATCGTACGGCATACTATAGCGCGCAGTTTTTCATCATTTTTGAGGATTTGAAAAAAATGACGAAATGACAAAAACGATGGGTTATAGCCCATGTTTTTTGAAATTTTGAAAAAAAAAGTTAGCCTCGTTTCTCATCATTTTGGACCATGGGCTATAGCCCATATCGTACGGCATACTATAGCGCGCAGTTTTTCATCATTTTTGAAGATTTGAAAAAAATGACGAAATGACAAAAACGATGGGTTATAGCCCATGTTTTTTGAAATTTTGAAAAAAAAAGTTAGCCTCGTTTCTCATCATTTTGGACCGTGGGCTATAGCCCATATCGTACGGCATACTATAGCGCGCCGTTTTTCATCATTTTTGAAGATTTGAAAAAAAATGACGAAATGACAAAAACGATGGGTTATAGCCCATGTTTTTTGAAATTTTGAAAAAAAAAGTTATCCTCGTTTCTCATCATTTTGGACCATGGGCTATAGCCCATATCGTACGGCATACTATAGCGCGCCGTTTTTCATCATTTTTGAGGATTTGAAAAAAATGAAAAAATGACAAAAACGATGGGTTATAGCCCATGTTTTTTGAAATTTTGAAAAAAAAAGTTAGCCTCGTTTCTCATCATTTTGGACCGTGGGCTATAGCCCATATCGTACGGCATACTAAAGCGCGCAGTTTTTCATCATTTTTGAGGATTTGAAAAAAATTACGAAATGACAAAAACGATGGGTTATAGCCCATGTTTTTTGAAATTTTGAAAAAAAAAGTTAGCCTCGTTTCTCATCATTTTGGACCGTGGGCTATAGCCCATATCGTACGGCATACTATAGCGCGCAGTTTTTCATCATTTTTGAGGATTTGAAAAAAATGACGAAATGACAAAAACGATGGGTTATAGCCCATGTTTTTTGAAATGTTGAAAAAAAAAAGTTAGCCTCGTTTCTCATCATTTTGGACCGTGGGCTATAGCCCATATCGTACGGCATACTATAGCGCGCAGTTTTTCATCATTTTTGAAGATTTGAAAAAAATGACGAATTGACAAAAACGATGGGTTATAGCCCATGTTTTTTGAAATTTTGAAAAAAAAAGTTATCCTCGTTTCTCATCATTTTGGACCATGTGCTATAGCCTATATCGTACGGCATACTATAGCGCGCCGTTTTTCATCATTTTTGATGATTTGACAAAAATGAAAAAATGACAAAAACGATGGGTTATAGCCCATGTTTTTTGAAATTTTGAAAAAAAAAGTTAGCCTCGTTTCTCATCATTTTGGACCGTGGGCTATAGCCCATATCGTACGGCATACTATAGCGCGCAGTTTTTCATAATTTTTGAGGATTTGAAAAAAATGACGAAATGACAAAAACGATGGGTTATAGCCCATGTTTTTTGAAATTTTGAAAAAAAAAGTTAGCCTCGTTTCTCATCATTTTGGACCGTGGGCTATAGCCCATATCGTACGGCATACTATAGCGCGCAGTTTTTCATCATTTTTGAAGATTTGAAAAAAATGACGAAATGACAAAAACGATGGGTTATAGCCCATGTTTTTTGAAATTTAGAAAAAAAAAGTTAGCCACGTTTCTCATCATTTTGGACCGTGGGCTATAGCCCATATCGTACGGCATACTATAGCGCGCAGTTTTTCATCATTTTTGAAGATTTGAAAAAAATGACGAAATGACAAAAACGATGGGTTATAGCCCATGTTTTTTGAAATTTTGGAAAAAAAAGTTATCCTCGTTTCTCATCATTTTGGACCATGGGCTATAGCCCATATCGTACGGCATACTATAGCGCGCCGTTTTTCATCATTTTTGAGGATTTTAAAAAAATTAAAAAATGACAAAAACGATGGGTTATAGCCCATGTTTTTTGAAATTTTGAAAAATAAAGTTAGCCTCGTTTCTCATCATTTTGGACCGTGGGCTATAGCCCATATCGTACGGCATACTATAGCGCGCAGTTTTTCATCATTTTTGAGGATTTGAAAAAAATGACGAAATGACAAAAACGATGGGTTATAGCCCATGTTTTTTTAAATTAAAAAAAAAAAGTTAGCCTCGTTTCTCATCATTTTGGACCGTGGGCTATAGCCCATATCGTACGGCATACTATAGCGCGCAGTTTTTCATCATTTTTGAGGATTTGAAAAAAATGACGAAATGACAAAAACGATGGGTTATAGCCCATGTTTTTTGAAATTTTGGAAAAAAAAGTTATCCTCGTTTCTCATCATTTTGGACCATGGGCTATACCCCATATTCGTAAGGCATACTATAGCGCGCCGTTTTTCATCATTTTTGAGGATTTGAAAAAAATGAAAAAATGACAAAAACGATGGGTTATAGCCCATGTTTTTTGAAATTTTGAAAAATAAAGTTAGCCTCGTTTCTCATCATTTTGGACCGTGGGCTATAGCCCATATCGTACGGCATACTATAGCGCGCAGTTTTTCATCATTTTTGAGGATTTGAAAAAAATGACGAAATGACAAAAACGATGGGTTATAGCCCATGTTTTTTGAAATTTTGAAAAAAAAAGTTAGCCTCGTTTCTCATCATTTTGGACCATGGGCTATAGCCCATATCGTACGGCATACTATAGCGCGCCGTTTTTCATCATTTTTGAAGATTTGAAAAAAAATGACGAAATGACAAAAACGATGGGTTATAGCCCATGTTTTTTGAAATTTTGAAAAAAAAAGTTATCCTCGTTTCTCATCATTTTGGACCATGGGCTATAGCCCATATCGTACGGCATACTATAGCGCGCCGTTTTTCATCATTTTTGAGGATTTGAAAAAAATGAAAAAATGACAAAAACGATGGGTTATAGCCCATGTTTTTTGAAATTTTGGAAAAAAAAGTTATCCTCGTTTCTCATCATTTTGGACCATGGGCTATAGCCCATATTCGTAAGGCATACTATAGCGCGCCGTTTTTCATCATTTTTGAGGATTTGAAAAAAATGAAAAAATGACAAAAACGATGGGTTATAGCCCATGTTTTTTGAAATTTTGAAAAATAAAGTTAGCCTCGTTTCTCATCATTTTGGACCGTGGGCTATAGCCCATATCGTACGGCATACTATAGCGCGCAGTTTTTCATAATTTTTGAGGATTTGAAAAAAATGACGAAATGACAAAAACGATGGGTTATAGCGCATGTTTTTTGAAATTAAAAAAAAAAAGTTAGCCTCGTTTCTCATCATTTTGGACCGTGGGCTATAGCCCATATCGTACGGCATACTATAGCGCGCAGTTTTTCATCATTTTTGAGGATTTGAAAAAAATGACGAAATGACAAAAACGATGGGTTATAGCCCATTTTTTTTGAAATTTTGAAAAAAAAAGTTAGCCTCGTTTCTCATCATTTTGGACCATGGGCTATAGCCCATATCGTACGGCATACTATAGCACGCAGTTTTTCATCATTTTTGAAGATTTGAAAAAAATGACGAAATGACAAAAACGATGGGTTATAGCCCATGTTTTTTGAAATTTTGAAAAAAAAAGTTAGCCTCGTTTCTCATCATTTTGGACCGTGGGCTATAGCCCATATCGTACGGCATACTATAGCGCGCCGTTTTTCATCATTTTTGAAGATTTGAAAAAAAATGACGAAATGACAAAAACGATGGGTTATAGCCCATGTTTTTTGAAATTTTGAAAAAAAAAGTTAGCCTCGTTTCTCATCATTTTGGACCATGGGCTATAGCCCATATCGTACGGCATACTATAGCGCGCCGTTTTTCATCATTTTTGAGGATTTGAAAAAAATGAAAAAATGACAAAAACGATGTGTTATAGCCCATATTTTTTGAAATTTTGAAAAAAAAAGTTAGCCTCGTTTCTCATCATTTTGGACCGTGGGCTATAGCCCATATCGTACGGCATACTATAGCGCGCCGTTTTTCATCATTTTTGAAGATTTGAAAAAAAATGATGAAATGACAAAAACGATGGGTTATAGCGCATGTTTTTTTAAATTAAAAAAAAAAAAGTTATCCTCGTTTCTCATCATTTTGGACCGTGGGCTATAGCCCATATCGTACGGCATACTATAGCGCGCAGTTTTTCATCATTTTTGAGGATTTGAAAAAAATGACGAAATGACAAAAACGATGGGTTATAGCCCATGTTTTTTGAAATTTTGAAAAAAAAAGTTAGCCTCGTTTCTCATCATTTTGGACCATGGGCTATAGCCCATATCGTACGGCATACTATAGCGCGCAGTTTTTCATCATTTTTGAAGATTTGAAAAAAATGACGAAATGACAAAAACGATGGGTTATAGCCCATGTTTTTTGAAATTTTGAAAAAAAAAGTTAGCCTCGTTTCTCATCATTTTGGACCGTGGGCTATAGCCCATATCGTACGGCATACTATAGCGCGCCGTTTTTCATCATTTTTGAAGATTTGAAAAAAAATGACGAAATGACAAAAACGATGGGTTATAGCCCATGTTTTTTGAAATTTTGAAAAAAAAAGTTATCCTCGTTTCTCATCATTTTGGACCATGGGCTATAGCCCATATCGTACGGCATACTATAGCGCGCCGTTTTTCATCATTTTTGAGGATTTGAAAAAAATGAAAAAATGACAAAAACGATGGGTTATAGCCCATGTTTTTTGAAATTTTGAAAAAAAAAGTTAGCCTCGTTTCTCATCATTTTGGACCGTGGGCTATAGCCCATATCGTACGGCATACTAAAGCGCGCAGTTTTTCATCATTTTTGAGGATTTGAAAAAAATTACGAAATGACAAAAACGATGGGTTATAGCCCATGTTTTTTGAAATTTTGAAAAAAAAAGTTAGCCTCGTTTCTCATCATTTTGGACCGTGGGCTATAGCCCATATCGTACGGCATACTATAGCGCGCAGTTTTTCATCATTTTTGAGGATTTGAAAAAAATGACGAAATGACAAAAACGATGGGTTATAGCCCATGTTTTTTGAAATTTTGAAAAAAAAAGTTAGCCTCGTTTCTCATCATTTTGGACCATGGGCTATAGCCCATATCGTACGGCATACTATAGCGCGCCGTTTTTCATCATTTTTGAGGATTTGAAAAAAATGAAAAAATGACAAAAACGATGGGTTATAGCCCATGTTTTTTGAAATTTTGAAAAAAAAAGTTAGCCTCGTTTCTCATCATTTTGGACCGTGGGCTATAGCCCATATCGTACGGCATACTAAAGCGCGCAGTTTTTCATCATTTTTGAGGATTTGAAAAAAATGACGAAATGACAAAAACGATGGGTTATAGCCCATGTTTTTTGAAATTTTGAAAAAAAAAGTTAGCCTCGTTTCTCATCATTTTGGACCGTGGGCTATAGCCCATATCGTACGGCATACTATAGCGCGCAGTTTTTCATCATTTTTGAGGATTTGAAAAAAATGACGAAATGACAAAAACGATGGGTTATAGCCCATGTTTTTTGAAATTTTGAAAAAAAAAGTTAGCCTCGTTTCTCATCATTTTGGACCATGGGCTATAGCCCATATCGTACGGCATACTATAGCGCGCAGTTTTTCATCATTTTTGAAGATTTGAAAAAAATGACGAAATGACAAAAACGATGGGTTATAGCCCATGTTTTTTGAAATTTTGAAAAAAAAAGTTAGCCTCGTTTCTCATCATTTTGGACCGTGGGCTATAGCCCATATCGTACGGCATACTATAGCGCGCCGTTTTTCATCATTTTTGAAGATTTGAAAAAAAATGATGAAATGACAAAAACGATGGGTTATAGCCCATGTTTTTTGAAATTTTGAAAAAAAAAAGTTATCCTCGTTTCTCATCATTTTGGACCATGGGCTATAGCCCATATCGTACGGCATACTATAGCGCGCCGTTTTTCATCATTTTTGAGGATTTGAAAAAAATGAAAAAATGACAAAAACGATGTGTTATAGCCCATATTTTTTGAAATTTTGAAAAAAAAAGTTAGCCTCGTTTCTCATCATTTTGGACCATGGGCTATAGCCCATATCGTACGGCATACTATAGCGCGCCGTTTTTCATCATTTTTGAGGATTTGAAAAAAATGAAAAAATGACAAAAACGATGTGTTATAGCCCATATTTTTTGAAATTTTGAAAAAAAAAGTTAGCCTCGTTTCTCATCATTTTGGACCGTGGGCTATAGCCCATATCGTACGGCATACTATAGCGCGCCGTTTTTCATCATTTTTGAAGATTTGAAAAAAAATGATGAAATGACAAAAACGATGGGTTATAGCGCATGTTTTTTTAAATTAAAAAAAAAAAAGTTATCCTCGTTTCTCATCATTTTGGACCGTGGGCTATAGCCCATATCGTACGGCATACTATAGCGCGCAGTTTTTCATCATTTTTGAGGATTTGAAAAAAATGACGAAATGACAAAAACGATGGGTTATAGCCCATGTTTTTTGAAATTTTGAAAAAAAAAGTTAGCCTCGTTTCTCATCATTTTGGACCATGGGCTATAGCCCATATCGTACGGCATACTATAGCGCGCAGTTTTTCATCATTTTTGAAGATTTGAAAAAAATGACGAAATGACAAAAACGATGGGTTATAGCCCATGTTTTTTGAAATTTTGAAAAAAAAAGTTAGCCTCGTTTCTCATCATTTTGGACCGTGGGCTATAGCCCATATCGTACGGCATACTATAGCGCGCCGTTTTTCATCATTTTTGAAGATTTGAAAAAAAATGACGAAATGACAAAAACGATGGGTTATAGCCCATGTTTTTTGAAATTTTGAAAAAAAAAGTTATCCTCGTTTCTCATCATTTTGGACCATGGGCTATAGCCCATATCGTACGGCATACTATAGCGCGCCGTTTTTCATCATTTTTGAGGATTTGAAAAAAATGAAAAAATGACAAAAACGATGGGTTATAGCCCATGTTTTTTGAAATTTTGAAAAAAAAAGTTAGCCTCGTTTCTCATCATTTTGGACCGTGGGCTATAGCCCATATCGTACGGCATACTAAAGCGCGCAGTTTTTCATCATTTTTGAGGATTTGAAAAAAATTACGAAATGACAAAAACGATGGGTTATAGCCCATGTTTTTTGAAATTTTGAAAAAAAAAGTTAGCCTCGTTTCTCATCATTTTGGACCGTGGGCTATAGCCCATATCGTACGGCATACTATAGCGCGCAGTTTTTCATCATTTTTGAGGATTTGAAAAAAATGACGAAATGACAAAAACGATGGGTTATAGCCCATGTTTTTTGAAATTTTGAAAAAAAAAGTTAGCCTCGTTTCTCATCATTTTGGACCATGGGCTATAGCCCATATCGTACGGCATACTATAGCGCGCAGTTTTTCATCATTTTTGAAGATTTGAAAAAAATGACGAAATGACAAAAACGATGGGTTATAGCCCATGTTTTTTGAAATTTTGGAAAAAAAAGTTATCCTCGTTTCTCATCATTTTGGACCATGGGCTATAGCCCATATTCGTAAGGCATACTATAGCGCGCCGTTTTTCATCATTTTTGAGGATTTGAAAAAAATGAAAAAATGACAAAAACGATGGGTTATAGCCCATGTTTTTTGAAATTTTGAAAAATAAAGTTAGCCTCGTTTCTCATCATTTTGGACCGTGGGCTATAGCCCATATCGTACGGCATACTATAGCGCGCAGTTTTTCATAATTTTTGAGGATTTGAAAAAAATGACGAAATGACAAAAACGATGGGTTATAGCGCATGTTTTTTGAAATTAAAAAAAAAAAGTTAGCCTCGTTTCTCATCATTTTGGACCGTGGGCTATAGCCCATATCGTACGGCATACTATAGCGCGCAGTTTTTCATCATTTTTGAGGATTTGAAAAAAATGACGAAATGACAAAAACGATGGGTTATAGCCCATTTTTTTTGAAATTTTGAAAAAAAGAGTTAGCCTCGTTTCTCATCATTTTGGACCATGGGCTATAGCCCATATCGTACGGCATACTATAGCGCGCAGTTTTTCATCATTTTTGAAGATTTGAAAAAAATGACGAAATGACAAAAACGATGGGTTATAGCCCATGTTTTTTGAAATTTTGAAAAAAAAAGTTATCCTCGTTTCTCATCATTTTGGACCATGGGCTATAGCCCATATCGTACGGCATACTATAGCGCGCCGTTTTTCATCATTTTTGAGGATTTGAAAAAAATGAAAAAATGACAAAAACGATGGGTTATAGCCCATGTTTTTTGAAATTTTGAAAAAAAAAGTTAGCCTCGTTTCTCATCATTTTGGACCGTGGGCTATAGCCCATATCGTACGGCATACTAAAGCGCGCAGTTTTTCATCATTTTTGAGGATTTGAAAAAAATTACGAAATGACAAAAACGATGGGTTATAGCCCATGTTTTTTGAAATTTTGAAAAAAAAAGTTAGCCTCGTTTCTCATCATTTTGGACCGTGGGCTATAGCCCATATCGTACGGCATACTATAGCGCGCAGTTTTTCATCATTTTTGAGGATTTGAAAAAAATGACGAAATGACAAAAACGATGGGTTATAGCCCATGTTTTTTGAAATTTTGAAAAAAAAAGTTAGCCTCGTTTCTCATCATTTTGGACCATGGGCTATAGCCCATATCGTACGGCATACTATAGCGCGCAGTTTTTCATCATTTTTGAAGATTTGAAAAAAATGACGAAATGACAAAAACGATGGGTTATAGCCCATGTTTTTTGAAATTTTGGAAAAAAAAGTTATCCTCGTTTCTCATCATTTTGGACCATGGGCTATAGCCCATATTCGTAAGGCATACTATAGCGCGCCGTTTTTCATCATTTTTGAGGATTTGAAAAAAATGACGAAATGACAAAAACGATGGGTTATAGCCCATGTTTTTTGAAATTTTGGAAAAAAAAGTTATCCTCGTTTCTCATCATTTTGGACCATGGGCTATAGCCCATATCGTACGGCATACTATAGCGCGCAGTTTTTCATCATTTTTGAGGATTTGAAAAAAATGACGAAATGACAAAAACGATGGGTTATAGCCCATTTTTTTTGAAATTTTGAAAAAAAGAGTTAGCCTCGTTTCTCATCATTTTGGACCATGGGCTATAGCCCATATCGTACGGCATACTATAGCGCGCAGTTTTTCATCATTTTTGAAGATTTGAAAAAAATGACGAAATGACAAAAACGATGGGTTATAGCCCATGTTTTTTGAAATTTTGAAAAAAAAAGTTATCCTCGTTTCTCATCATTTTGGACCATGGGCTATAGCCCATATCGTACGGCATACTATAGCGCGCCGTTTTTCATCATTTTTGAGGATTTGAAAAAAATGAAAAAATGACAAAAACGATGGGTTATAGCCCATGTTTTTTGAAATTTTGAAAAAAAAAGTTATCCTCGTTTCTCATCATTTTGGACCGTGGGCTATAGCCCATATCGTACGGCATACTAAAGCGCGCAGTTTTTCATCATTTTTGAGGATTTGAAAAAAATTACGAAATGACAAAAACGATGGGTTATAGCCCATGTTTTTTGAAATTTTGAAAAAAAAAGTTAGCCTCGTTTCTCATCATTTTGGACCGTGGGCTATAGCCCATATCGTACGGCATACTATAGCGCGCAGTTTTTCATCATTTTTGAGGATTTGAAAAAAATGACGAAATGACAAAAACGATGGGTTATAGCCCATGTTTTTTGAAATTTTGAAAAAAAAAGTTAGCCTCGTTTCTCATCATTTTGGACCATGGGCTATAGCCCATATCGTACGGCATACTATAGCGCGCAGTTTTTCATCATTTTTGAAGATTTGAAAAAAATGACGAAATGACAAAAACGATGGGTTATAGCCCATGTTTTTTGAAATTTTGGAAAAAAAAGTTATCCTCGTTTCTCATCATTTTGGACCATGGGCTATAGCCCATATTCGTAAGGCATACTATAGCGCGCCGTTTTTCATCATTTTTGAGGATTTGAAAAAAAAATGAAAAAATGACAAAAACGATGGGTTATAGCCCATGTTTTTTGAAATTTTGAAAAATAAAGTTAGCCTCGTTTCTCATCATTTTGGACCGTGGGCTATAGCCCATATCGTACGGCATACTATAGCGCGCAGTTTTTCATAATTTTTGAGGATTTGAAAAAAATGACGAAATGACAAAAACGATGGGTTATAGCGCATGTTTTTTGAAATTACAAAAAAAAAGTTAGCCTCGTTTCTCATCATTTTGGACCGTGGGCTATAGCCCATATCGTACGGCATACTATAGCGCGCAGTTTTTCATCATTTTTGAGGATTTGAAAAAAATGACGAAATGACAAAAACGATGGGTTATAGCCCATTTTTTTTGAAATTTTGAAAAAAAAAGTTAGCCTCGTTTCTCATCATTTTGGACCATGGGCTATAGCCCATATCGTACGGCATACTATAGCGCGCCGTTTTTCATCATTTTTGAAGATTTGAAAAAAAATGATGAAATGACAAAAACGATGGGTTATAGCCCATGTTTTTTGAAATTTTGAAAAAAAAAAGTTATCCTCGTTTCTCATCATTTTGGACCATGGGCTATAGCCCATATCGTACGGCATACTATAGCGCGCCGTTTTTCATCATTTTTGAGGATTTGAAAAAAATGAAAAAATGACAAAAACGATGTGTTATAGCCCATATTTTTTGAAATTTTGAAAAAAAAAGTTAGCCTCGTTTCTCATCATTTTGGACCATGGGCTATAGCCCATATCGTACGGCATACTATAGCGCGCCGTTTTTCATCATTTTTGAGGATTTGAAAAAAATAAAAAAATGACAAAAACGATGGGTTATAGCCCATGTTTTTTGAAATTTTGAAAAAAAAAGTTAGCCTCGTTTCTCATCATTTTGGACCGTGGGCTATAGCCCATATCGTACGGCATACTATAGCGCGCCGTTTTTCATCATTTTTGAAGATTTGAAAAAAAAATGATGAAATGACAAAAACGATGGGTTATAGCCCATGTTTTTTGAAATTATGAAAAAAAAAGTTATCCTCGTTTCTCATCATTTTGGACCATGGGCTATAGCCCATATCGTACGGCATACTATAGCGCGCCGTTTTTCATCATTTTTGAGGATTTGAAAAAAATGAAAAAATGACAAAAACGATGGGTTATAGCCCATATTTTTTGAAATTTTGAAAAAAAAAGTTAGCCTCGTTTCTCATCATTTTGGACCATGGGCTATAGCCCATATCGTACGGCATACTATAGCGCGCCGTTTTTCATAATTTTTGAGGATTTGAAAAAAATGAAAAAATGACAAAAACGATGGGTTATAGCGCATGTTTTTTTAAATTTAAAAAAAAAAGTTAGCCTCGTTTCTCATCATTTTGGACCGTGGGCTATAGCCCATATCGTACGGCATACTATAGCGCGCAGTTTTTCATAATTTTTGAGGATTTGAAAAAAATGACGAAATGACAAAAACGATGGGTTATAGCGCATGTTTTTTGAAATTTTGAAAAAAAAAGTTATCCTCGTTTCTCATCATTTTGGACCATGGGCTATTAGACAGGCACTCTCTGCACACATTATTCAAGTTAAATGTGTGGGTATAGCCTACAGCAGTGTTTCTCAACCTAACGTGCTGCGTTAACCCGATAAATAAATATCGGGGTCTCACTGCACAGAGCCTCTGGGTCTGCAGCAGCCAGGAGGCGGTGTGTGTGTGTGTGTGCGCGCGCGCCCGCAATTACCTTCTTCCCATACTGCGCTGCAACGTAACCAGGGTGAGCGGCCCGTCAGGGCCGCGAAATTCTAGTATAATACGATTTAAAAATTTAGATTTACTTTGAATTTCATTAGATATATTTGTAACTGAAGCTGAAAAAACATGCAGGATTTCACTCTGAGGTACAAATATTTTTTCTATGGTGGAAAACCTTTAATAGTATAAGATTTTTGGAATTAGTGTTTTTGCTTATTTTACACAAGATATGCTGTATTATAACCTGGGGACACAAATGGCACTGAATACTAGTAGGAATGACCCCATTATGTAGAGGTGAGGTGATAGTTGGACACCCATCATATAGAGAGGGTATATGCGCGTGACATAATCATCATCATATCCGAAAGTTATGTGGGATCACCTACTGGCATAAAACTACCTTTTGGCATTGACAGCCCATACGTCTCTCTACGTCGTCCTCAGACGAGCCCTCCATCGTCGTCTCCAGTCATCTCGGTTCTCCATACATCTGGCCAGCTCCTTTGTGCTTTCCGCACCAGTATCTTTCTTTAGTACGTCCACGTATGTAGGTGTGGGACGTCCTCTCGATCGACGCCCGTGTGTTGGTTCCCACAGTACAAGCTTTTTGGCCGGGAGTTCATGATGTCGGTGGCAGTGGCCAGCTAGCCTATCCTATCCTATTGCATTAAACGATGTTAAACTCACTTTGACACTCACTTTATGCATGTCATTGCCCTCTATATCATGGTGAAGGAAACATGATTCTGTTGTTGGCAAGTTCACTACAATTATGCACCAATGCCCATCAAAGTACATTATTATGCATGTCGTCTGTCATGAAATGTGATATCTTACTACCATCTAGTGGTACAAAGAACACTGTCAAAGTTGCACAGCCAAAGTACCTCCCCTATTCGAGTCCATTAGGTGAGTTATGGAGCTAGGGTACGAGTTAGGGGTACGCATGTGGGCTAAATTATGGGGTAAAGGTGGACCAGTGGGATTCAACAGAAGTGGCAATACAGAAAGTAGGGACCAATTCATTGACATAACACATACAATTGGGAGAAAAAGGGGGTAAACAAATAATGGGCAACTCTACCGTGTCAACACCACAAAATACTATGATCTCGAGGGTCACTGTCTGTTAAGATTTTAAAGAACTAGGTCTAGACTTTAATCAAAAATAGACATTTATTTTGATGAAATAGAAAAGAGACAAGACCAGTGCTTGCTTGTATTGTTAAAAGATAGAAATTATTTTCTTGATAGGAAACTTTGATCATTTCTGTAGGAAAACAAGAGTTGTAACTAGGGCTATAGGCTACAACAGGACATGGAGATTAAAATATGGAGTTGTAACACCCTCTTTCCCCATATAAAGTATTTAAAAGTAACTTGATTCACATGCTGGTACATGCAGCATGAGGGATAGTTACATGTAATGTGTATTGTATTGTGTACTGTACACATGCACACACACAATATTCAATAACAGGCTAAACTTGGACTACATTTAGGACTATGGTTATACGTCAGTACTCAGTACTATTCAACAGTCTGGCCAGTATCTGGCCACATTTCAAGACAGTTATAGTGCATGTTATGATTGTCAGATAAATGTATATATATAGTATACTGTACACAGCAAAACACACAAATAAAAATGCACTGTAGCAGACTATATTTTATATACTGTAAATGTTACAGTATGATTGAAAAGCCCCAGTCAGATTGAAAATAGGAGTGCTCGTTTTCGTGTGTGTTTGGGGGGGATGAATTATGATTCTGTCCCTATCGGGACATAACTTGACCGCGCTGAGTCGAATGAAGGTGACTGCCTTCGCAACGCAATGCAACTCGCTCGCCTTAAGCTCACTCGGCGATGCCTCTCGTAGCTCAAGTCACCTTCAGGTGGCGTGCCATTTTCACTGGTTTTCCAATTGTACTGTAACACACACTCATACTGTGTGTGTGTGTGTGTGTGTGTGTGTGTGTGTGTGTGTGTGTGTGTGTGTGTGTGTGTATGTATATATATATATATATATATATACACACACTGCTAGTGCAGTAAAAATACATTCATGGTCGAGAAAAGCACATGCTTTCAAGTAAGCACTGTTGCAAGAGAAGGAAAAACAAACAAGCAGTAGCATTAAAGGGGTGGTTCACCCCAAAAATTACTAATTTTATATCAATTACACACCCCAATTTGTGATTGTGGAGTTTTTGGTTTTTTATCACATTGTTACGCCAATAATTTGATGACTGGGTCATCGGTCAATAGGAGACTCCCAGAGACTCTGCCGGTCATCAAATTAATGGTTTAGGAAATGCGACAAAAAACTAATAATCTCCATGAATTCAAGGCTTTGTGGGGTGTGTAATATAAAATAAGTAATTTTTGGGCGGCTGAACAACTATACACTTATAGAGTAAAAGGGAAGAAAGAGTTTGGTCACAATAAATAGGATATCTTCCCCTGAACGTTACAGTAACAATGTAGTAGTGCAGATGTGCCATGGGTGTCTGTCAGTAAAGACAAGATAATTGTTCATCAAGGGTTTGCAATTCGTCACAGCTGCCTGAGTAACAGCATGTTCTTCCTTCTTACAGAACCAATTAAGGCTGTCTCGTGCCATTATCATCACAAACCAACAGCCTTCTTGGTCTATTAAAAATCACACAGACATTAATGAAAATCTAAGCCCCAAGCAAAGGCCGCCTGTTGAAATTGCTGCGGCCAAATATTGAACTTGAAAAATGGTGTGATACTGCAAAAACAAAGTCGGACACACCAAACCAGCAGGGAAGATTCTGCATAATAAAGACTGCCCAGAGTCCACACTAACAAATCCAAAATATGCTTTCTCCACAAAAATAAACATACATACTTGCATGTTCAGTAGGCTACGTTTCAAGAGGATATAAAATCTGCATGTTGTTTACGATCAGGTAAGAAGCAGATTATTTAGTGTCCCCCTAGTGGCAGCTTGCAGGATCCATCAGACAGCGGAAGTGTCCAGTTAATCTGAAATCAAAAACGGATAAATTGTTAAAGGTCAATTCTTAGGTCATGACGGCCATATAGCACTAAGCAGACAGATAGAACTTGTCAATCTTTTGTTCTCACAAAGTGAGGCAGTTGGGGAAAGATGTACACTGTAGAGCATACAATTACATTACATCGCTTCTGCGGTTTAACCCATTACGACCTGAGGTTGATTCTACAACTCTGCCTTCTAAATCAGCAGTTCACACACTTTCAAGATTTTTTAAATATGTTCAAAAATAGCAGATGTACAAGCTTGCATCGCAGTATGAACTGATGCGCTGTGAGCTTGTATATCTGCTATTTTCTTAATAGCCAACGCAAAAATCTAAAATGACACAGGCGCCTTTCCAGTTGGTTAAATCATGATCAACAGCCTAAAAGTGCACTAGTGCAGCCAGCTACCTTTAATATAAACTTTATTACAGGCTCGTGGCACCCAAGGTAAGACACACATCACATATACGAGAATACAAATAAATTAAAAAATAAATAAATACAGCCCCAGCAGGTTACTACTCTAAGCGAGGCACTCATGCCAGTGTCCTCTGATGGTAGAAGTGTACCTTCTGTCATCTGTCATCTGTCATCTGTCCAATGAGTCCATTCAGTGAACGATCCAGCCTGCTCATGAACTTGAATATCAGGTTCCTCAATAGAGCCATGAACGTAGCGAGACCCAATGAACAGAAAAGCCCACTGGCTCTAGTGCTCCTGGGCTTTTTTAACAGGATTCTAAGACAGTCATTATAGGCTACTTGCAGTTTGCGTAAGCTCTCCTTCTTATAGACCGATTCCGTAATAATAATAATAATGAATTTTAATTATAATGCACTTTTCATTCACAGGGAATCTCAGAGTGCTACAAGGGTTAGGTAGGCGGACTCGACGTAGCTGCAGGGTTTAAACCCTCACCAGGCGCACCTCTTCCACTACAGTGAACGGCAGAGTGACTGATGTTAGTTTGCCTCAAACTTTACTCCTTTACCTAACCTTTTTTACTAACACTAACATTACAAAGATGCACAGAACATTGAGATGAACCTGTGTAGTTTATGGCTGCTCCAACAGTAGTGGTAAAAAAATAAAAATAAAAACGGAATGTCTAATATCCACCGCGGTGGCTGAGACCAGAGCCATTGAGTAATGGTTGAGACAAAGCAGTGAAAGATACATAACGCCAGTCTTACCCAATACCAAATCTTTCTGTTTTATTAACACAAGGCTGCTGCACTTTATACCTCATACTTTAAATGCTTAGTATGAGGTATAAAATACAGCAGCCTTGTGTTCATAAAACAGAAAGATTGGGTATTGGGTAAGACTGAAATGATGGATCTTTCAGGACCTTTCACTGCTTTGTCTCAACCATTACTCAATGGCTCTGGTCTCAGCCACCGCGGTGGATATTTTGACATTCCGTATTTATTTATTTTTTATGTTGCCACTACTGTTGGAGCAGCCATAAACTACACAGGTTCATCTCAATGTTCTGGACATCTTTGTAATGTTAGTGTAGGTAAAAGAGTAAAGTTTGAGGGAAACTAACATCAGTCACTCTGCCGTTCACTGTAGTGGAAGAGATGCGCCTGGTGAGGGTTTAAACCCCGCAGCTACGTTGAGTACGCCAACAGGAAATACGTAGGCTGCGACCATGAAGCTACGGAATCGGTCTATACTTCACCCACAGTGGAGCTGTGTAGAGAGGGGTGCAATAAGCTCTAAAGAGGTTTACCTTAACATCCGTAGTACAATGATGAAATTTACGGACCAGCATGTTGGCTTGTACATAATGCATTCTCCTGTCTAAACATGTCCTCGTCATCCTCTAAGGTATCTGTTATGATATGCCCAAGATATTTTGTAATTTTGGACACATTCATAATTTGACCAGACCTCCAGATCTTCTTTAGTTCTACCTATAAGTACCATGCTCTTCTTGGCATTATAGTGAATATCAAAGTCAATACCATAATTTGTGCATACATTGAGTAGCTGTTGGAACCCACAGCTACTAGGGTAAAGTATGGCAAGGTCATCCGCATACATAAAATGATTAATTAGGCTATCACCCATCATACAACCTGTTATGCACCCCCCCAGCTGCATTGACAGGCCGTCCATATATAAATTGAAGAGGGCTGGGGATAAAATCCCCCCTGCCGGACACCATTACCCACCAGAAAAGGGGTGGATAATGTTCTCCCCCATTTTACCTGCATTTTCTGGTTACCAGTAGAAAATAATGCGTATTAAGCAGCTTGGCATTGCGTATTAAGCAGCTTAATCATACTAATATAGATTGAATGTTGAGTTCTGATATATGCAATCACACTTGAACTCTGCGAGTTAAGATCAATACATCACTCACTGACAGGAGGGTCCACCACTTGAGCCAGTGCAGCAGAGGAGATCTGTTTGGGCCGCGCCCCGAGCTCTCGCCCCTCCCTGGCTTGGCTCTGAGCAGTAGGGTTCTGATTCTGATCCAGGGTTCTCTTCCGTCGCTCCACCTCCTCCTCTGGGTTGTAGAGGCCGCCCCCCTCCTCCGCCACCACCTTCTCCACTTTCTCCATTAATCTCCCTAGCTGGGGGTGCTCCCCGAAGATATAGTTATTGATGACAAAGTATCTCTTTTTACACTTCTCCAGCACCCACTGCAGGTCCTTGCCCTCCCTGCGGATGTACCTCTCGATGGAAATGTTCCTCAGCACCTCGGCCCAGGTGAACACCACGATCGTGTGCCTCCACACGCTCTCCCCGAACAGGCCCACGTGCTCCTCGATGCGAGCGCGGTCGACCTCCGAGAACATGCCCACCGGGATGACCAGCAAAAAGGCGTGGGGCCCCGGAGGACACATGGTGGGACCTTTCACTATCTCCTGCTGGTAGCAGGCGGGCGTGTCCTGGGAGGTGAACCAGCCTGGTGTGTCCACCACGATCACCCGTCTCCCCGCCACCTCGGTCTCTCGCTTCACCGAGAACTCTGCCGCTCGCTCCAAGCGGAACTCTTCGCGGCCCAGGATGGTGTTGCCGGTCAGGCTCTTCCCGGGCCACCTCCAGCCCAGCAGCACCAGTCGAAGCTCGGACAGATGGGTGGAGGCGGCCGCCGGCTCCCGCTTCTCCTTCTCAGGGCCGGGCGTGCCATTTCCTGTCGTCCCTGTAGTGACAAGTCAGGGTAGCAATGTGAATACAAAACACATAATGGGGGGAGGGAGGGGGCCTATATTCATTTGTGCACTTTACACCACTATCGTCTTGATTTTCCACCAGGAGTTGCTAAGTGTGGTTAAATACAATTGTATATATCCATGAGAGAGAGTGAGTTCTCAAGTGGGGTTCGGAACCCCCAGGGGTCCTTGAGAGGGTACCAGAGGTGGGGGTACCCAGGAACTTCTAGTATAGCATCATAATCATTTTAACCACTTCCATATTCCATATTCTATAGGTTGGCTATTCAAAAGTGGTGAAGCAATCTTAGTAGGCTACATCTATTATTTTCTACACTAAAAATGTTTGGGAACCACTGATATAGGCCTAGTGTAGTGTGTGTGTGTGTGTGTGTGTGTGTGTGTGTGTGTGTGTGTGTGTGTGTGTGTGTGTGTGTGTGTGTGTGTGTGTCCTCGTAATTGTAATAAATAAATAAAATATGTCAATTTCGGATTTTCCTATGCACTGGTCTGGTACTGCTTTCCTGTCACAAACGTTCAGCATATCAACATAAAACAAGGTTCAGCCAGAACCGTTCAGCAGGTTATGTGTAGCAGGCAGCCTCTGTTGATAATATACAACAAGGATCAAGTTACATAAAGCGTTCAGTTCAGTCAAAGTCAGAGCAAGGTGAGCTTCTTCTGGACGTGTTTACGATCAGAACGTTAACGTTAATTCATCCTTGTGTGACATTTTGGCCTTGTAAACTTAACCCAGTGACACTGAACTGGCGTATGAAACGTGTCACATTCCCGGTAAAAGCGACGCTTCCTCACAAAGTAAAGTCCCGCGATCTCCCGTTGTTTCGCAACACTTGTTACTGGTTAAATAAATATAACTGTTTGTTTGAGAACTCACCGGTTGCTTCCTCCGGTGTATTCGTTTCCATTCTTGAGTTTATACTAGTTAAGACCAACTTGTATTATACTTTAGGGCCGAGACCTGGCCGAGACTAGGCAAGAATAAGAAAGAAACAGAAACAAGGACTTCCGGCTCTAGTTTCAAAAACAAAAGGGAGTCACTAAAGGGACATATGACGTCCGGTCTTGGACTTCAAAATAAAACTCCGTCTGATTATTTTATTTTTATTTTTTTAGTGGCAATTAACAGTAGTCAGTAGTACAGTACTTGTAGCCTTGGCTTGGATCAAGACGATCGTAGATATATTTTATCGAGCCTGCCTGACATGTATGCATTTGCGTATAGATACCGGTATCTGGCGTATGTCCTTGATTAGCATGATACATTTTAGGCCCGGCCAGGTCTAAAATGTAGGCTATGATACCTAATTTACAATAATAAAAATAATGATGTTCCGTCTGTTTATTATGAATATCAGAATATGCGGTAATGACTGGCACTTGCCACTTTTACTCAAGTTCTCAAATTCTGCCCAAACCCAATAGGTACGACAATTTGGACTCAGGCCTAAAATATATGCTGATTACTGATTAGTTAGGCCGGACCGAGCCTCGGGCAAGAGCAGTTAGGGCCGGCCTCCTTAATTTTCAGGCCTGTTGAGAACTCACTCAGTGGCTAGCACCACTCAAAAATGAACATACCAGGAAACAATAAACAGCCCAAGTAGACCAATCATTCCAGATACTCCGGATTAGAGTCAACATTAACCCCCTCCAAAGAAATTAAGCATTCTCTGCTAGTGTCAATAGTGTTTGCCCCAGTGGTGGATTTCCTGGTTTGTTGACATGCAGAGCAGATACAACTTGTTAGCCTGGAAACCTCCAGACACCATGATCTCTGCATATCAGTACACGCATGCCAAGGTTTTAAGTTTAACCCATGAAGTCCTGTCCTGAGCCGATTCTACA
Organism: Protomyctophum bolini; assembly: GCF_963924005.1. Taxonomy (NCBI): domain Eukaryota; kingdom Metazoa; phylum Chordata; class Actinopteri; order Myctophiformes; family Myctophidae; genus Protomyctophum; species Protomyctophum bolini. Next base: position 14,225,976 of record NC_137882.1, on the reverse strand, counting down.
AATCAGTGGTCAAGGATGTGTCATACCAAAGCCTACACAGGTTGTGCAAGGGGTGTGCTGTGATTGGCCAGTCGCTGTGATTGACAGCCTAAACCTAACCTTAACCTCAGTAAAACTATAATACGTAAACCTACCTAAAAACTTGTTGTGATATGTAACAGCCACTAGATGGCAATGATGATGACTGTGCCACACCTATATCATGGGCACACCTACAAACATTTCCAGATCATAGAAATAGGATGTATGACCTGTATGCTACCCAACCCTACCAGTTCAAATAAAGAATCATATCAAGAACCAAGTTTCTTCATTGAGATACAGAAACATTACATGGTACCAGGAGTGGTCACGAGTCGTCATGGAAAGTGTGAAGCCGCCAGACGCAGTGAATTGGACTGGTAATGTGGACTATGAGTGGCGTACCTTCAAACAGCGTTTCATGCTGTACCTGATGGCTGCAGGCCTAGATGAGAAGTCGGAGGCAAGGAGGATTGCACTGCTTCTGACTGTCGCTGGACAACAAGCTGTGGAAGTATACAACACCTTTGAGTTTGCCAACGCGCAAGACAAAGATAAGTTTGAGGAGGTTGTCAAGAAGTTTGATGAACACTGTTCACCAAAGAAAAATGAAACCTTTGAAAGATATGTATATCGCTCCAGAATGCAACAGCCTGCTGAAAGTTTTGATGTCTTTCTGACGGATTTAAAGCTAAAAGCAAGAACATGCAACTTTAAAGATGTGCATGATTCTATGATCCGAGATCAGCTTGTGTTTGGCATACAAGATTCAAAATTGAGGGAGAGGTTACTGCGGGAGACAGAGCTAACCCTTGAAGCAGCTGTGAGAATATGCCATGCCAGTGAATTGGCAATACAGCATGCCAGAACATTTGCGGGCGACACTATAAAGGATGGTGCAGCAGTCGCCATGATCTCGAGAAAGACATACAACAAAGAAGCACCGAGGCAGTCCAATCAGCGAAATAAATCAGAGACTTTCCATTGTAAAAGATGTGGTACACGCCATGCACCAAAACAATGCCCAGCATATGGGAAAATGTGTCACAAGTGTCAAGGCCAAAATCACTTTTCCAAGCAATGCTTTTCCAAGGGTAAACAAGGCAGAGGTGACCGTGTACACACAGTGCAGGAACATCACATAGGAGAGGAAAATGACTTGGGTGATACCTTCTTTGTGGGCATGGTGACAGAAGATGTGGACAACATGTCTGAAGAGACAAGGGTGAATCGAGTGGAGCAAGACAAGTGGACGGAGACATTGCACATACATGGAGCGAAAATTCCTTTCAAACTGGATACAGGAGCAAAGGCTAACATGATAAATGAACTTCACATCAGAAACATGAAAGTGAAGCCGCACGTTCGTCCTAATCTAATTCCACTCAAGGCCTACAATGGACAGCCCATCCCTACAAGAGGAATGTGCAGACTGAAGGTGAGAGTTAAAGGAAAAGAACATCACCTAATGTTTGTAATAGTTCCAGATGGACATGACTCACTGTTGGGAGATGAAGCATGTGAGAAATTAGGTCTAGTCAAGAGGATGTATAGCATCAAAATAAATGCACAGAACAACGTAGAGACAATAGTGGATCAGTATGCAGATGTATTCCGGGGGTTTGGTGTTTTACCATACACCTACAAGATCCAACTAAAAGATGATGCACAGCCAGTCATTCATGCTCCCAGACGAGTACCTGCAGCACTCAGAGAGAAGTTAAGGCAAGAGCTCGACCGAATGACGTCGCTGGGAGTTATAAAGAGAGTGGAGGAGCCCACAGAGTGGGTGAATTCAATGGTGTGTGTCAAGAAACCAAATGGTGATCTACGTGTGTGCATGGATCCAAAAGACCTAAATGCCAACATTAAAAGAGAACACTATCAGATTCCAACCCGAGATGAAATAACAAGTGAAATGGCTGGTGCAAAATACTTCAGTAAACTGGATGCTTCACAGGGCTTTTGGCAGATAAAACTGCATGAAGACAGCACAAAGTACTGTACATTCAATACACCGTTTGGCCGCTACTCCTTTCAGAGAATGCCTTTTGGAATATGCTCTGCACCTGAAGTGTTCCACAGAACGATGGAGCACATCCTGGAAGGCGTAGATGGATCACGAGTGTTCGTTGATGATGTCGTTGTGTGGGGATCCACACTGGAGCAGCACAATGAGAGACTCATCAAAGTGCTGCAAAACATCAAAAAGCATGGACTAAAGCTGAACAGAGCAAAATGCCAGTTTGGTGTGGGAGAAATCACCTTTCTGGGAGACAAGCTGTCGAGTGCAGGTATTGAGCCTGACATACGCAAGGTGAAAGCTATACTGGAGATGCCGAGGCCTGAAGATAAGAAAGGAGTGTTGAGAGTGCTGGGAATGATAAATTTCATTGGAAAGTTCATACCAACTTTATCAACAAAAACAGCGCACCTCAGGCAGCTGTTACACCATAAGTGTGACTTTAAGTGGACTGAAAGTCATGAAGAGGAGTGGAAAACACTGAAAACCATTCTCACAACGGAGCCAGTGCTGACATTTTTCGATCCATTCAAGAGGATAAAGATTTCTACTGACTCATCAAAGAATGGAATCGGGGCAGTGTTGTTACAAGCAGATGGAGAAGATTGGAGGCCGGTTGCCTATGCATCAAGAACAATGACACAAACAGAATGTCGCTATGCACAAATTGAAAAGGAGTGCTTAGGACTAGTGTATGAATTTGAAAAGTTCCACAGTTATGTGTATGGCCTACCCAAGTTTGAGGCAGAGACAGACCACAAACCATTAATCTCCATCATAAAGAAAAACCTCAGTGAGATGTCACCACGAATACAAAGACTCATGATGAAACTGCAACGTTATGATTTCGAGCTGACATATACACCAGGTAAACACATTGTGATGGCTGATACTCTGTCCAGGGCAACAACACAGAGTGACACACCAGTGAGCTCTACAGAGACTGATGTTCAATTACATGTGAACTTGATTACAGCATCACTACCTGTGTCAGACAGGAAATCTAAGCAGATTGTAGCAGAAACAGAGAAGGACCCCGTACTACAGAGGGTCATGAAAAATCTGAAAGAGAACTGGCCTCGAGGTGAATGTCAACCATATTATAACATCAGAGCGGAGCTGAGTGTTATAAATGGACTTCTACTCAGAAAGAACAGAATTGTCATTCCTCAGTCACTGAAAAAAGAGATGTTGAAAAGACTTCACGAGGGGCATCTCGGAATGGAGAAATGTAAGAGAAGAGCCAGATCATCAATTTATTGGCCAGGAATCAACACAGACATTGCCAAGATGGTTTCGAGCTGTGAAACTTGTCTGAAACATCATGCCAAGCAGCAGAAAGAGCCCATGGTAACTACAGACCTACCTACTGTGCCTTGGCAGAAAGTGGGAACTGACTTGTTCCACCTGGATGGAAAGAATTATCTACTGGTCATAGACTATTTTTCTAACTTTCCAGAGATTGCACTGCTTTCCAGCATGACAGCTACTTGTGTGATTACACATCTGAAATCTATCTTTGCGAGACATGGGATTTGTCAAACTTTGCAATCAGACAATGGGCCATGTTACAACTGTAAGGAGTTCCAGAACTTTGCAGAAGAATATGATTTCCAGCATGTCACATCAAGCCCCCTGTATGCCCAATCCAATGGCAAAGCAGAAAAAGGTGTGCACATAGTAAAAAATCTACTCAAAAAAGCACAAGAAAGTGGTTCTGATCCATATCTAGCTCTACTGAGTTACCGAGCATCACCACTAGAACATGGAATGTCTCCAGCTGAGCTACTGATGGGACGCAGACTACGAACCACACTTCCTCACACTGTAAAACAGAAAAAGCATAACATCGTGAGACAGAAACAGAAGTGTCTGCAAAACAGACAGAAAGCAAACTATGACAAAGTGTCAAAATGTTTAGTGTCGCTATCAAAACATGACACAGTGAGAGTTGAAGATTCTAACTCTTGGAACAAGAAAGCCACAGTTTTGAAGGAAGTGGGTCCTAGATCGTACACTGTCAGGACAGAAGATGGTCAAGTGCTGAGAAGGAATCGAAGGAGCTTGTTGAAATCACCAGAGACACTTGAACAAAATGAACAGTCAGCTGATGATGAAGTTTGTACCACAGCAGCACCACCGGCTGAGCTGGCAAAACCTCCAGCTGACCAGACAACTTCAACTGACCAGACACCTGTACTGAGAAGGTCAACACGCCAGTCGAAACCACCTGACAGACTGGTCCTCTAAAGGACAGCCCCAGAGCTGTATCTATTTGCAGTAAAACTAAAAAAGAAAAAACACTTATACTTTTGAGCACGCATTAAAAAAAAGAAAAAAAAAAAGAAAAAAATGGACATTGATATGTGTTATGCATTTGGAATAGCAACAGTTGAGTAACAATTCACAGAATGTGTTGTGTGATTTTACATTTGAAGAAAAGGAGATGTTGTGATATGTAACAGCCACTAGATGGCAATGATGATGACTGTGCCACACCTATATCATGGGCACACCTACAAACATTTCCAGATCATAGAAATAGGATGTATGACCTGTATGCTACCCAACCCTACCAGTTCAAATAAAGAATCATATCAAGAACCAAGTTTCTTCATTGAGATACAGAAACATTACAAAGGATGTGTCATACCAAAGCCTACACAGGTTGTGCAAGGGGTGTGCTGTGATTGGCCAGTCGCTGTGATTGACAGCCTAAACCTAACCTTAACCTCAGTAAAACTATAATACGTAAACCTACCTAAAAACTTAAGCAGGCATTTGAAATAGAAGCAAAAAAGAACCAATACAATGTAGACAGATTTTAGCAGGCAATCCAAAAAGCACAAACAAAAGCAGACATTTTCACAAATGAGGGGAGCAGGGCTGGGAGGCATACTTTGGTTAGACATAGCATTGGTCTGACCGGATTAAGGTTAGTGAGGGGTGCGTTAAAACGACCGGATTAAGGTTGGTGAGGGGTGCGAAAAGCAGACATTTTCACAAATGAGGGGAGCAGGGCTGGGAGGCATACTTTGGTTAGACATAGCATTGGTCTGACCGGATTAAGGTTAGTGAGGGGTGCGTTAAAACGACCGGATTAAGGTTGGTGAGGGGTGCGTTAAGGGTTGGGAGAGGGTTACGGTTAGGTTTAGGTGTGCTGCCTCGTGGGAGGTTAGGCTAAGGAGAATAAATATGTTTTAAGCAGAGATTTAAAAGGTAATTATGGACTGGGCAGCTCTGATGTGAAGAGGCAAGGTATTCCAGAGCTTGGGGCAGCTGCCGCAAAGGCCCGGTCAACCTTTGACCTTGGTCGCAATCACATCCAGCTTTAGCTGGTCGGCCGACCTCAAAGCCCTAGGTGGGTTGTAATTAGAAATGAGGTCTGCAAGGGATGAGGGTGCTAACCCACTGCAAATTTAAAAAACATACATTAAAATCAATGCGGAATCCAGTCCTAGCGAGGCTAGGACTGGAGTAATGTGCTCTTGCTTCTTTGTTCCAGTGAGGAGACGGGCAGCGGCATTTTGGATCAGCTGTAAGCGACTGAGCAACGATTGGTCAATGCCGACATAGAGTAAAGGCTCATACATAGTCTGGATTTACGGTGGTTAGGTGACCACCGAACTACAACATGACGTCACGAGCCGCGGTGAAGAGCAAACCACCACCACCGCTCCAGCCCTTCTCTCTGTTTTTACTCACCACCGCTCAATGATATTTCAGCTCCGGTGGTCACCTCATCACCGAAAATCCAGACTATGAATAGGCCTTGAGTTGCAATAATCCAATCTAGATGAGATTAATGCGTGGATGACCCTCTCCAGGTCATTATGGGAGAGATATGTTTTCACTTTAGCTAGCAGTCGGAGATGAAAAAAGCTTTTTTGACGACCGAGCTGACCCGTTTGTCCAATTTAAAGGCTCAATCGCAGATGACACCAAGGTTTTTGACTGAGGAGTGGATGTAAGAATTGAGGAGACCTAGGATGTCGGTGGGAGGGGTGGGAGAGTCGAGGATGAAAATGATTTCTGTCTTGCTAGCGTTAAGATTGAGAACATTTGAGGCCATCAGGCAGTCCTGTAATAACTTTAATGGATTATAATCAATATTATTTTAGTTTGGCTTGAGTGAAAGAGGTAAATATATTTGAATATCATCAGCGGAATGAGATGTTGTGTTTAGTTATGATAAACCCTAGGGGCAATATGTACAGTAAAAACAGGATCGGGCCCAGGATCGAGAAAAAAATAAAGCTTGTATATCTGCTATTTTTGAGAACCACTTATCTAAACCAAAGTTCTAATGGGTTATTTTTTTAAACGTATCTTGCTAACTTGCTATAACTAAAATCTGAAACAACTGCATGCTTTCCTGGTTGGAATAGGTTAAAAGATAAAGGAATAAACAGATCAAAATTAAAAAAATATATAGACCTACATAGCTTTTTTCTTTTTTTTAATGACTAACATCTTTGTTAAACATGAATCATCAATCATATTAAAATATCACCCATGTCTTCATAAGGATTAGAATGACTGCTAGTAACATTTGAGGATGATGAAACAAACAATGGGAAGAACAAAATAGCATAGATAGAGCCTGATTCCTTCATGCATTCCCAGGCCTAACACAGAACAAGACACATGACAGTATGTGTGCATAAAAAGACGTAAGAAAAAAAAATAAGTACTTCATATTTCCAATCAAAATAGCTAATACAAAATGTGCGCTGTATCAGTTCTTAAGTTGCCCAGGCAGCGAGCATTTGCATGTCATCGTCATCTTCAACCACCTTCTTCTTGGATGCTGAAAATGGAGGAGGCACAATTACATCATATTATATACAATTGTTTATACACCATTGATTGTGCGTAATATATGGTAGGAAATCAGTTGCAAGTGGTTATGAGTGACAATGGCTGCCAATTTTGTTGATATTTAAAACTAGCCATTTCTAATGGCTAATGTTCCACAGAATATGGATGGCGGGGTTCAAAAAGAAATGTCAACCTTTTGTTTAAGTTGAAAAGTGAAATTGTGTAATACTTACATGCACGCTGACTCGGTCGTGTGGAGGGGAGTTGGGAGGAGTGTGCACTGGGCAGCCTGCCCCTGTTCTTCATGCTCTCCTCAAACTCCTCCTGTTCCAACTCTGCTAGCTCTGCCAACAGCTCATCCTAAAAAAAAAGAAAAGAATGAGCAGAAAGCCACAAGTTAATACTTTCTCAGATGCATTCTATGATTATAAATCAGTAACATGACATGTGTCATAGTAGGATCTGTGGTAACAAATAGATTTACAAAGAAAGGAGGAAAAACATAGATATGGGATTAATTCTGATCAATGACTAAAAATCACACACGTGTGAACTGAGTGGTGCAATTTCCCCCCCCCCCCCCCCCCCCCCCCCCCTCTCTCTCTCTCTCTCTCTCTCTCTCTCTCTCTCTCTCTCTCATTACACAGCACTACCCCTCCCTCTGTTTCTGCCGCCCCCTACTGGTATAAATCAGTATATACTCAGGCTCATGTACACATGTACACAGGTACACACACACGTAGGTACATGGACATTGCTGATTGTAGGAGTGGTTGCACCACTCAAAAAATGTCATTACCTCATCAAATGTCTCGCCGAAAGGTCGGGAGATTGCATCATTGATCTCCTGAGCCACGTCCTGTTGCTCTGTGATATCCAGCATGAGGGAGTCTATCTTATCAATGTCCCTGAGAAAGAGACAGAGTAGAGAGTGAGTGGTAAGAACACACCGTTACTAATACATGCATTTTGGCTTCAAAGCAGGCACATACAGTTAACCACGATATCAGATAACACAGGTATCATAACCAGGAAATTAAATTAGTTGATGTGGCATATGCGTTCCATACAGTACTAGAGTTTTGGATGCGGAACTGGAGGAACTGAATCCAACATTAAGGAACCAGAATGGGTTGGAAGTTGGAACAAACTTCATGTCTGTATTAATTATAATACCGGTGGTTCTCAAAAGTAAAGGACCACCATAACTCTGAGAGTGTACAAATGGAGTTACAGTCCCGTAAGTTTTCATTTGGAATCCCCTATCCTATAGGGAGAGCATATGTATATGCATTTTATCAATGAAAATGTCAGCTTATCCAGTCATCTCAATTCTCCAAACATCTGGCCAGCTCGTTTGTGCTTTCGGCATCTTTCTTTAGCACAACCCCACTAGGTGTGGGGATGTCCTTGTGATTGACGGCATGCCTGTGTGTTGGTTTCCACAGTACGAGCTTGCTGGCAGGGAGTTTATGGTGTTGAAGGCCAGCTAGTGTCATTCTCCTGATTGGCATCTTCTCTGATACAATTGATAAGTGTCCAGGAGTCAGACAGACGTAAATCAGAACGGACTCAGAAAAGAAACAGATGCTGCACACGACTACACAATTCTTAGATCGTATGAACCACTTTGTAGGAGCCAAAATATACATTTTGTTTGTTGTTTATTCTATTTGTTTATTTTTTCCCATGCTTGGGTTTTCGATGTGCCACAGCCCTTACTTGATTGATGAGCTCCTGCTGTGTGTCTGCTAATCATGGTACTTATGTCAGCTGTGTGTCTGGGCAGTGGCATTCAGTGAGAGAATGGGGGTGAGCTCTAGGCTCAATATTTTCTGTTGACCGTTTAGTCGTTTAGTCGTTTATAAGTATACCTACGTTTTCATTTATCAACATCTTCAGTACATTCTTTTTGGACCTTGTTTATTTGACAATAAATCAACTTAACTATAATAAGAACTTTTCTGGATTTGATTGAAACGCGTCACACAGTTCCTGCCGACAGCTCAGCCTCATAGCAATACTTCTATTTGAATTGATGGGAAGAAGTAGTCGCTACAACACACTTGATCCGTACATATAGCCTAGAGTGAAGTAAATGGTAGCAGCACCAGAGTTCTTGTGCACGCCATTAGTAGGCAGTAGACTACTAAAATATATTTTTTAAACATTTTAAAATGGAAGTCAGTTGTCTGATCACAAACAGTTACCAATTTTTGCCTATCACACCTAGTCATGTGGCGAAAAGATTTCACGTCAGTCGTATGTCTTGACTTCAAATCAACATCACAATTATTCTAAACTTTTGCTTCGATTACGATTGAGTTCGTTGATTATTTGGAAGGAGGTAGCCATTATTTTGGTAAAGGATTCATTGGCCCTGCACCCACTGTCGACATGCGTTTAAATAAGTATATGCTCCTTAGTTGATTATTTTAAAACATATATATCCAAAACAATCAGCCCCGTCTGAAGTGAGTGGTGCTGTACTGTATTTGTATTTGTACTGTACTGTACTGTACTGTACTGTACTGTACTGTACTGTACTGTACTGTACTGTACTGTACTGTACTGTACTGTACTGTACTAGCTCTCCTCCCTGGCCTGTGTGTCTGTGTGTTAGGCTGCACAACAGTGACACTTGGTGGTGACAATATGCTATTTCCGTGCTCGGACACAGACACACAGACACACAGACACACACACACACACACACACACACACACACACACACACACTGTAGCTGTCTATAGGAGTGGTTGCACCACACAAAAACTACAATATAAGTCTGTTACTGAATCTAAATATATATACATTTTTATTGCCCAGTCGTACTTGGCCTACATTTTTTGGTGGACTTCCTTCATAGCCTTGGCAGCGAAGCCCATGTTCTTCAGAACCTCAGTGTTGGTGCTGGAATTCTCCAGTGCTTCTCTCTGGAACTCAATGGTGGAGAGGGTCCCGTCAATCTGGGTGAGCTGCTGCTCGAAACGCTTCTTCCTCTTCAGGGCCTGCAGAGCAGCTGAAACACCACAAAAACATTACATTACACAACAACAACAAAATGTTTGCCTTTTAGTTAGTTTGAAATTAAATCAACCGCACAATTATTTGTCATAATCTGCCCTGTGCAATTTTGGACTACAGGGTAGCGGTAGTTGGGCTTGACATTGACTTTTTGAGGCATTCACTTGCCATTCACTTGTCCGGGCACAAAAAAACTGTAAGTTGGGTTTTGGTGAATACATGTTTGAATATTCTCAGGTTACAAGTGAATAGCCCTAGAATGTCTGATCTTAAATACATTTTATGTATTCCAATTTCACAGCCATAGATAGGTCCTATTCACACACGGGTAGCAGACTGACCTAGTCGGCCTTTAAACTTGTAGCACTGCGTGTGCACTCACCCAATAATTAATTCCTAAGACTTGGAGTAGTTTTGGGGAATAGTTTCATATTAATTAGAAAGTTCTGGCAGAAAACGTGTATTTTTTTACTGTAAAATATCTGTTGTACACGGATGACATTCTCTCTGGTGAGGGGCCCGGAATGACTGTAGGACTGAACATATCAAACTTCCTTTATGCCTCGTACACACTCCCCGATATTTGCTCCGATTATGCTGTCGGGGAGCATTTCTGGCGCTTGGCGAAAAAACCTCGATCTGATGCAAGATCATACTTTGATCGCCGAGTTTTTACGGCCTGCATTACAGCCAATGAGAGCACACTGCTCACAGCACTGCTGTCTATCTGATCAGATGATAAGATTCTTCATTCCGTCGGTAAATCCCAGTGTCGTACATATTGGTATATTAGCCCAATAGCCGCATTTCACTTGAATAATGTTGATAAAACCTCATCAGAATCAACAGTGCAGAGCAAACTTTTGAACCTTGTGCGCTGTGTGTAACCTGTGTGTATGCGCGGAGAGTTATTTAATGAAACTCAAGATTATAACGTCCTGTCTCGCTATAGCGCAGCGCTATCAAAAACATGTTGCCCTGTGTAGCCTGGCTATTCCTGTGTGTGGCGTGCACACAAAGAGAGAGAGAGATGCGCCCTGTGTGGGTCCCGTCTCGTGCTTGTATCACGGCATCCTGCGTGAGATGTCAACATGAATTGGAATAAAAAACAAATGATATAGCCTATATGTATCGGGTCTGGATCGCATCTTGGTGAACTCTTGCCGTGTGTAATGCCTAGTCAGCGATCAATCGTTTAGTGTGAAAGCCACAAAGATAATATGACAGCCGATTTTTTTTTTTAAGACTCCTGTAGCGTGAAATACATAAACTGATGACTTGCAGAGTCCTACAGTGTGTAGGGGCTATTATGAAGCACAAATGTATGAGGCACACAAAATAGGTGGTGTGATCAATTACCCCAAGGCCCACACCAATCGCAACACACCTGTCAATTGTGTGCCACATACGTTTGTGCTTTCCAAACACTGTTCCTTGTCCAGCTTTTCCTCTTGGAAAAGTGGCTATATTATACTTAACACACGTTTTCTGCCAGAACTCTCAAATGGATATGAAACTAGAAGACAATATCTGACTCCAATCTTGGGAATTAAATACTGAGTTAGTTTTAAGAACTACTCACGCAGTTTGTACTGCGTGTGTAGTTTAAACAACGACGTGGTCAATCTGCTGTCTGTGACCGATCTATGGCTGTGTATTTGGAACACATGAAATGTATGTAAGATCACAGACATTCTAGCGCCATTAACAATATTGGGAAGGTGATTATTAGGAAAGCCAGACAATAGTGAAATCAAGAGTAACTTGTCCAACGGACAAGTAAAATTGTAATGCACTTGTCCGGAAAGATTTATTACTTGTCCCGGACAAGCGGAAAAGCCATAATGTCAAGCCCTGCCTGCGGTAGCATAAGCTAGAACACTGCTTCCCAAACAGTAGGTCAGGACCCATTTGTGAGTCGCGGATGAATTTCCATGGGTTGCGTGTGAATTTAAGAACGAAGAAAAAACATTGCATGGATGCACCTGGGACGTATCCTCAGTGATGTATCTCAAGGTCATCTGGGTTTCGGGTCTCGCAACATCATAACCCTTACTCAGGTGACCCAGCCGGGGTGATCAAGTCCTGACTTACGTCCCAGTACTAGCAACCGATCAGTCCCATTAGGGAAAGACCAGGGCCACACAGTCCGTCGCACCCGAACTACTCTGCCGGGACTGGGAGGTCTGGCATGTGGAAGGACTAGGGCTAGGCTCTGTGGGTTGACTCATGTCCAGGCCCCTCCTACTTCCTAATAGCAATATTACACTCGAGGGTGTTGTTTAACGTGATTATTGCCACTTCAGTGATGCTTGCGGAACGAGACGAAAGGGTTCCCCAATAGGCGGCCCGCGGGCCGGAGCGCCCCCTTGTGGCCCATGGAATAAAAAAAAAAATATATATATATATATATATATATATATATATATTTATTTTTTTAAGGGTCCCAGATATAAATGGCATTAAATTGGGGTCAGTAGCCTATGCATGTCAAACTGGGCATCCTTTTCAAATGGGGTCTTGCCCTGAAAATGAATTTTCAGGGCAAGACCTCGACCTCGCGCATGCAGACTCGGCCCCCAGCCTGGTACGCTAGTGAAAATATGGCCCTTGAGGAAAATGAATTGGGGAACCCTGCCCTACCGCATCACTGTCGTGGCAATAATCACGTTAAACAACACCCTCTCGTCATCTCGTGTAATATTGCTTAAATAATAACCAAAAACTTCAAAGTAACACACACACACATATATACACACACACACGCCCCTTTTCCATCGCCCGACTACTCTACCTAGCTGTAAATAACAAACATAATTCATGTTGGTGATTATATAAAAAGGTATTATCATATTAATTTATCATTGTTAAGTCATTGTTAGCTTTTCTGAAGTTTGGACATTGCTAGCCCTAGGGTCCCTAATCGGTTATTAAGCCCTCCATGGGATGCAGATGTACATACCCTCCGTTCACGGAGAGCGGCGCGCCGCTTGAGTGTTGGTGAGATGTTTCAAAGATGCATGACACGGCTATAGGAGACAACGGAAACGTGGGCGGAATCGCATTAACCACCGATGCCGTTAAGTATTTTTAATCTTTTTTTTAAGTTTTGGCTTCTCTGAAATTCTCTCTTCCTCACTTCCCATGTCCCGCCTCCCACGACACAACAGCATTATAAACATCATGCATGCACGCGGTCGGCCAATCAGAGGCAGTAACTAGGACGTGCAGCTAGCCAGTCAAGGCTCGGGAGGCGGTACAATGGGAAGTCAATAAGGAAGTCAAGGAATTGAGTAAGAGAGAATTTCAGAGAAGCCAAAACTTAAAAAAAAATACTTAACGGCATCGGCGGTTAATGCGATTTCGCCCACATTTGTTATGCATGTTATGCATCTTTAAAACATCTCACAAACACTCAAGCGGCGCGCCACTCTCTTTGAATGGAGGGTAGGCCTAGCTATGTACATCTGCATCCCATGGAGAGTGGCATAACCGATCAGGGACCCTAGGGTTAACTTACCTTCGTCCAAACTTCAGAAAAGGTAAACTAGGGTACCAATAACATGATGCCATTACAAAACATGGGCTACATGGAAAAATGTGTTTAATAAATCTAAATTAACTGCAGTTAGAAGGTCCAAAATTAACTTACTTAAGCAGTCACCGTCTCTGTCTCATGTTATTCTTTCTGAATTTGATAGCGTATAGAGAGAGATCGACTACTATACAATCAAATAAATCTGTATGCAAGATCATTTCAGAGGGAGGGAAATACTAAATTAACTGTTAACTGAATTCGCGGGGGAGAGTTGGTAAAGGGGGAGTCTTTTGGTTACTTTGGTATCCATGTGTGTGTGTGTGTGTGTGTGTGTGTGTGTGTGCGTGCGTGCGTGCGTGCGTGCGTTTTCTCGATTCTGACGATATCGCTCTCAGAATCGAAAAAAACTCTTGGGCTATAGCCTACACAATCTGTTGAAGGCTGTAGTGTTGTTGTTGTCTCTACGCTTTCAAATCTAACAAGCAGCACACACTGCAAAAGACAACACAGCCTGCCTTACCCCGTTTGTTTTTCATTCCATTCTTCTTGGCTACCATTATTTCTTGTTCTATTTTCTTCTCCAGGTAGTCCTGCTTCTTGGACAACATCTCCTCGGTTTCTCGCAGCCTGTGGATGGCCTCCTGTGGGGTCGGTCCCGTCCGCGACCGATGCTGTTTGGACCTCGAAGAACTACTGGATGAATGTGAATGTGAGCTGGAGGAGCTGCTCCCCTTGAACAATTTCGAGATTTTGCTCATTGTAAAGCCGTTTTTTGTTTTGGTACACACACTGCCCGGGTCTACAGCCGCATTCACTACTTTAGACTATAAGTTAAGTTCTACCGTCCAGCGTAGCAGCGTCAAAAACTTTGGTCGGTATCTCGGTAAGAAGTTGATCTTCCTGCCCAACGGCTTTCTACCTGCATTCAAAAGCAGACAGCCAGTGAACTTTCACAGAAAATTCATACCACCTGCATGACGTCACGCTACGTGCCTTGAAGACCGACGCCCTCTGAACCAGCTCTGAGTCTGAACCTCCTCCAGGTGACATCTCTGCTACTCTGTGCTACAGAGCCATATCCATATGCAACAAACTTGGTTTATAAAACAATACATCAATAGGATAGGGATAAATATTTAAATCTGGTTCTGGCCCTCCTGCCTTTTGTATATCTGTTTGATATACCACAACATGTAATGAAAAAAAAGGACACCAAACAATAGACCGCAGACATTTTACATGAACAAATGACACTAGGGGGCAGCATATCACTGTGCTCACTCACTTCAACTGTGACCATGGGGAAATGTAATGCACAAATAAATTAATATCAATTAAACTATACAACATTATCTTAGCAATGAGCAAACAAACATGAAACAAACAATGGGAAGAAGAAAATAGCATAGATAGAGCCATATATTGAATCCTTCATGCATTCCTGGGCCTACCACAGAACAAGACACATGACAGTATGTGTGCATAAAAAAGAAAGTACTTCATATTTACCATCAAAATAGCTAATAATACAAAATGTGTGCTGTATCAATCTGAATCAATTCACATTATTGTACTTAAGTTGCCCAGGAAGCGAGCATTTGCATGTCATCGTCATCTTCGACCACCTTCTTCTTGGATGCTGCAAATGGAGGAGGCACAATGCACATGCATGAAGTGAATGGCATATCGAGTGGCAAAGTGAGTGGCAAAGTGAGTTAAATGTTGTTTAACGTCATTTAATGCAATCAGATTTCTGTTTGGATGTATGGGCTGTCAACTTAAGACATATTTGTTTTTGCCACTCAGTAGGCGTTCCCGCATAACTTCCGGGTATGATGATGATGTCACACGCATACTCTCTATTACTGTACATCATATTATATACAATTGTTTATACACTATTGTTTGGGCATAATATTATATGGTAGGAAATCATTATCATTGGTTATGAGTGACAATGGCTGCCAATTTAGTTGACATTTAAAACTAGCCATTTCTAAGGGCTCACACTATTCCATTCAACCCTCTAGTCTAGACTTAGTAAACTGGACCCGAGTTGGCTCTGTACATCGGCCACTTTTTTCCATCTACAAAAACTATGACGTGCAAGCTTGAGTAGATCTCCTTTTCTTGGGCTAATGTTCCACAGAATCCACACAGAATATGGATGGTTCAAATTGTTGTTTTTTTTTAAGTTGAAAAGTGAAATTGTGTAATACTTACATGCACGCTGACTCGGTCGTGTGGAGGGGAGTTTGGAGGAGTGCTCACTAGGCAGCCTGCCCCTGTTCTTCATGCTCTCCTCAAACTCCTCCTGTTCCAACTCTGCTAGCTCTTCCAACAGCTCATCCTAAAAAAAAAGTTAATACTTTCTCAGATGCATTATGATGCATCTAATGATTATAGATCATTAACATGACATGTGCCATAGTAGGATCTGTGGTAACAAATGGATTTACAAAGAAAGGAGGAAAAACATAGATATGGGATTCATTTTGATTAATGACTTGAAATGTCATTACCTCATCAAATGTCTCGCCGAAAGGTCGGGTGATTGCATCACTGATCTCCTGAGCCACTTCCTGTTGCTCTGTGATATCCTCTCTGATGGATTCTATCTTATCAATGTCCCTGAGAAAGAGAGAGTAGAGAGTGAGTGGTAAGAACACACTGTTACTAATACATGCGTTTTGTCTTCAAAGCAGGCACATAGAGTTAACCATATAGTTAACTATATAGAAGTGTCTATTTGTACGTCTCTAAATGTTTTGATGCATTGAACATGGTGGACCCTCTTGTAAACAAGTGTAATGCTTAATTGGGTCGTCCACTCACAGTTAACAGTCTTTGTATTGAGTTTGTGCTTGAAATGTACTGTAATTCTGCAAACTGTTAATAAATATTTAAATCAATCAATCAAACCATGATATCAGATCACACTGTAGCATATTAGGAAATTAATGTTCCATTATGCATTCCATACAGTACTAGAGTTGGGATCCGGAACCGGAGGAACTGAATCCAACATTAAGGAACCAGAATCGGTTGGAAACATTGGGAACCGACTTCATGTCTGTTATATAATTATAATACCGGTGGTTCTCAAAAGTAAAGGACCACCATAACTCTGAGAGTGTACAAATGGAGTTACAGTCCCGTAAGGTTTCATTTGGAACCCCCTATCCTATTAGCCTCGGCCCCATGAGGCTTACTCATCTGCAAAGAGAAAAGCCTGGGTACAACCTAAGGCAGAAACGGTATCGGCGGGTCGGAACATCCGTCAAATGTATTTCAAATTTGTAAAGCGTCAACGTCATTTCCTTGAGCGGTACTTCCGCCCAAATCCTGCAACTGCCGACAAAAACAAATTATACCGTCTACAGAGTAGGTCTTGCCCAGCGTTAGCCATGGTTCACATGACGCTCGTGGTTACTTCACGAGCATGGCTTAACTTCCACCTGTGTTACGCGATCGCTACATTTACTGTGAAAACGTGTACATAAACATTCAGATTTCAAATATAAAGTACTCAACACGTGGGCCACGGGTGTTAGAAATGTGCTTATTAGCATTTATGCATATTGCGTTGTTTAATAAAAGGCATTTTTATCCGAGCTGTTTTTTTGCCATAGGCTTTCAACCATGCGCCCCTATCGGTGGGGAAGGAGTGTTGCACTCTGAAACACTGGGTGTGTTCGATATAGGCATGCTGACCGGACTGCCAATACAAACTAATAGGTGAGTTTTCCGAACACACCCCGTTTGAAAAAAATAGCCGGGGCGCTCGGATAAAAATGCCTTTTTATTAAACAACGTGGAATGCAGCAATGATCGACAAGCTCACAACACGCTATCAATTTTTGCCTATCACACCTAGTCATGTGGTGAAAAGATAGTCGTATGTTTGACTTCAAATCAACATCACAATTATTTTAAACTTTTGCCTCGATTACGATTAATGAATGTCTCATAAAAAAAGGAAAATTGTAGCAGATCTATGAGCTCACAACGCGATGCATTGTAAACTTGTACAGCGGCTATTTTCACAATTTGTACTATTTTCACCACTGTACAAAAATGGTGGTTAATCAAAGATCTAAGACTAATTGAGTTAGTTTATTATTTAAAAAAGAATCCAAAAAAACTATAATATAAGTCTGTTATTGAATCTAAATATTATTTAATCTAAATATATATACATTTTTATTGCCCAGTGGTACTTAGCCTACATTTTTTGGTTGGCTTCCTTCATAGCCTTGGCAGCGAAGCCCATGTTCTTCAGAACCTCAGTGTTGGTGCTGGAATTCTCCAGTGCTTCTCTCTGGAACTCAATGGTGGAGAGGGTCCCGTCAATCTGGGTGAGCTGCTGCTCGAAACGCTTCTTCCTCTTCAGGGCCTGCAGAGAATCTGAAACACCACAAAAACATTACATTACACAAAAAATAAATGTTTGCCTTTTAGTTAGTTTGAAATCCAAATTAAATCAACCCCATGATTATTTGTCATAATCTGCCCTGTGCAATTTTGCTAACACTCAACAACTTCAATGCTTAGGTCAGGACTCGAAGGACCCATTTGTGGGTCACAGATCCATTTCCATGGGTTGCGAGTGAATATACCTTCATGTTTTTGTTTCCTAACGTTTGTCAATTATTCCAGGAAAGGCGAGATCCGGTATAGCGACCAACGACCAGGTCGCGACTAGTTTTTTAAAATTATTATTGCTTTTTCAATTAGTTTCACAAACAATTAAGACAACAAACGAAACTAAACTAGACAAGAAAATAATAAATACATTACACAACGAAATCTTTACAGAAAAGATAAAACAATACAGACAATACAATACAATAAAATAATAATAAAACGTATACCCCGTTTGTTTTTCATGCCATTCTTCTTGGCTACCATTATTTCTTCTTCTATTTTCTTCTCCAGGTAGGCCTGCTTCTTGGACAGCATCTCCTCGGTTTCTCGCAGCCTGTGGATTGCCTCCTGTGGGGTCGGACTCGATCCCGATCCCAACCGCGACCAATCGAACAATTTCGATATTTTGCTCATTGTAAAGCCGTTTTTTGTTTTGGTACACACACTGCCCGGGTCTACAGCTGCATTCACTACTTTTTAGACGATAAGCTAACCGCAGGGTCAAAACTTTGGTCGGTATCTCAGTAAGAAGTTGATCTTCCTGCCCGACGGCTTTCTACCCTCTATCCTTTTATTACTCTATGCTTTCTACCTGCATTCAAAAGCAGACATAGCCAGTGAACTTTCACACCACCTGCATGACGTAGGCCTACTCTACGTGCCTTGAAGACTGACGCCCTTTGAACCTCCAGGTGACATGTGACATCTCTGGTACTCTGTGCTACACAGAGCCATATACATCAAGACATGGCTCCATAGAGTAAGACATGGATCTGGTGCTACAAACCTGGTTTATGGCAGCACACGGCTGCCATCTTGTCAGCAAGGTGCTAACTAGGTGCAACTTCCCTATAGACAGACAGGAGACAGCCCATTAATCCAAACAGAAAAGTCTGAGACAGAGCAGATCAGAGGCAGGAACGTAGGGACGCGCAGATAGCCACTCTACACTGTAAATCCCTGGAACATGTGACGCGTTTAAACCTAAACACCATGTGTTTAATAATAAAATGCTGTTTAACTCAAAAACAAAGTGTTTAACTCAAACACCTCACGAGAACACCTAGTGTTCAAATTCTAAACACCTATATGACTGACTTTGATTGTAAAAACTAAACACGTTTATGTGTTTAAAAAGTGTTACAGGGATTAAACATGTTGTACTGTCTAGACACTGTGACACGTTTAAAAAGTGTTAAAAATTATGTGTTTAAAACTGTTTAAAACCTAAACGCTTGGGTTTAGTGTAGGTGCGGGAGGCGGTACAATGGGAAGTCAATAAGGAAGCAAGGAAGGAAGGAAGAGAGAATTTCAGGGCATCCAAAACGGTCAAACAAAGTTAAAAAATTAAAAATACTTAACGGCTTCTGCGCCAAATGAAAATTCTCTCACGTTTCTGTTGTCTCCTATAGCCGATATATGCTTCTTTTGAAACATCTCACCACCACCAAAAGGCCGCAGCACGGCCAGCACGGAGGGTACATCTGTATACCATATCGCGTGGAATAAATGCATAAGGACCCTACGTAAAGTAACATCCAAATTTCAGAAAACTTTACGGTGGGTGCCGAGAGGGGCTAGCCTTCGGCCTGGTGGTGGTGGAGACAATTAATGAATTTATCAAAAATACGCCTGTCTGACTCTATCATATGCAGTTTTCTCTTTCACCTAAATATTTCAAGACTGTATTTGGTCTATTTTTTCTTTCTTTCTTTCTTTCTTTCTTTCTTACTGGGGGGCAGCATATATCTATGGGGGGCGGAGCCAAAGGAGGGGCGGGGCAAGTCACGTGATATATGACTCTTCGGGTCAAAGTTGATGTTGACATTCATTCAGAATCATCATGGCTGAAATAGACATCGGGAGTCATTGCCAAATCGATACATGTAATCAACAAGGTTTGTGTCGAAAGTGTCGACGTTGCATGGAATACAAATGTCCATTTGGCCAGTTAATCGCGATCACTTAATCTAATTGTCAAAGTCGTTTTGTCAATGTTGGCTATCACGGTGGCTAACGCTAAATTCTGAGGCTTAGCACCGAGTAGCCATGGTTCACAATGTGAACCATGGCTACCCCTGTCATGATTATCATGAAGTAAAAGTGTAATGCTTTATGCCTGGTGTCGTCCACAGTTAACAGTTTTGTATTGAGTCGTGCTTGAAATGTACTGTAATTCTCCAAACTGTTAATAACTAATCTAAACACGCTATAGCAGGGGTACCCATGTACCTGTCTAATATTGGCACTGGCACAAGGGGGTTTGATCACTCACTGGCATATAAAGTGTGTGAGAGCGGGGATTACAAATTCTACATTCATTCAAACTGAATGGGGAGGGAGTCTGGGAGATGGGTGTCTTATTGCAATGTCCTGATGTGAAAGAAAAATATTTCTAAAGCAATGTTACGTACAGCCTATGGACAATATGTTTTTTGGGCTTTATCTGCCTTTATTGACATGGTGGCACACTGATTATCAAGAAAATAAAGATATGGCAAAAAGGTTGCGGACGCCTGTGCTATAGCATTAAATAAAGATCAGTTTAATGTCAACTGCATATCAGGTGTATTATTAATTAATAATCATTTTGAACTTGCCCTTTATAGTGTCAGACGTATAACGTATTTTCCTTCTTCCAATAGATTTCCTGCCTTTTGTATGTGCTTCATGTAGTGGCATGTTCTGGTAAGATGATTCATCCCATCCCATACCATACATAATTTAACCACTTTATCAATGATATTTGGGTGTTTGTGTTCCTGTACTGTGTATCAAATGTCCACGCTACCTTCTCTTACAGTCTTGAGCACAGAAGCAGAGCATCCCATTCATGTCCAGAGGTAGGCTGGCTATAGTGCACTAAAATGTGTAGTAACCTCTAAACAAACTAACACAAATACATCTTGTGCTGCACAATTTTTTATCAAATGTGAATCTATTCTCCACAAGAATTGAGATCACGATTCTCACACGATTCTATTTTTTTCAATGAAAATATTTATTTTCTTTAGTCGATAATTTTGATCTAAAAGCTCACAATGCGATGTGACACGTAAATTGCATCGCTCACGAGAGCGGTGTGTATTATTCTTTTTAATAATACAAAGGAATGGTTTTGGACATGGATAACTCAGGATGAGGTTCCACCCAACAGCGGCAAGAGCATTTGTCACCTTTGGTATGAATTTGCCTTTGGCCTATGCCTTTTGCACATAATATCAATATTGTATATTCATTATACAGGTGTCGGTGCAAAGGGAGTGTCAGACCTCGGGCGGCAGTTCAAGTTATCCATGTTCATTTCAAGACTGCAAGGGAAAAGAACTGTTACCAGTTATTTGCCCACAGTGTGAAAATCATTTCTGTTTGGCGTAGGTTCACACACTTTCATCTCTTCTTTAAGCCAATGTTATTTGTACACTACTATACATATTGTTGTATGAAGCACCAGAGTGCCTCTCAATTCAGTGATTCAAACTGTAGTGTGTAACCTATTTCAATGCACCCATTTCTCCTGTGACACTGCTTGTTTTTTTTTACAGCCATCGGCATCAAGATGATCACAAGTGTGTGAAACTGGAGACACCCAAGCCTCGAATGGCTGCCACCAAAGCGCTAGTGCAAAGGATTGTGGGTCTGTGACAATTTTGACAACCTAAGGCTAAAGCCAAATTCCAATTCCCCAAATCTCGGCCTATCCTATTTATTTCTTGTTTTATAAACCAGTTTTGTAGCAGCAGAGCCATGTGTCTATATCTGAATTCCAATACCCCAAATCTCAGCCACCCACTCACTCACACTCTGTCACTCCAGCATGGTGGTGTTACGGTTAAATTGGTGACCATCGTGGACTTCATATATCGTAACACTGCCAAGCTGGAGTGACCCATAGAGTATGGACCGATTCCATAACGGGTGTCATGGTCGCAGCCTACGTATTTCCTGTATGCAGAGACAACACATCTGCGGTTTCCCCGCACCAAGCTTCTTCTACAGTGAATGGAAAAGTGGCTGATGTTAGTCTGCCTCAAACGTTACTCCTTTACCTGCTTTTTACTACAGTAACACTAACATTACAAAGATGCCTAGAACATCTGGATGAACCTGTGTAGTTTATGGCTGCTCCAACAGTAGTGGCAACATTTAAAAAATGAATGTCAAAAAATCTACTGCCTGTGGCTGAGACCAGAGCCATTGAGTAATGGTTGAGACAAAGCAGTGAAAGGTCCTGAAAGATACAATACCCAATCTTTCTGTTTTAGGAACACAAGGCTGCTGTACTTTATACCTCATACTAAGCATTAAAGTATGAGGTATAAAGTACAGCAGCTTACCACTAGGGCCCAGTGCTTCAACGTTGGAGAGCCTCACTGGGGCCTTGGGAGTGACTGAGTGTGAGTGAGCGATTGACCGATATTTGGGGTATTGGAATGGAATTATGTGCCATGTCTATTGCCTACATGTCACTACATGTTTCTCATGCCATTCTTTCTTTATCCACACAGGAGCAGTATAGAACACTCTGCTCTGTATCACTACTCTGTACTACTTTAGTCTGGAACACTAGTCCAATACTCCAATTATATTTGTTTGGTTGACTTCTTTTTTTCCTCCCCTCTTAAGAGTCAAAGTCGGCACCTACCAAAAAGGGACGGAAGGGGGCAAAGAATAGTGCAACTGCAGCAAAGGTGGCATTGATGAAATTGAAACTGCATGCTGTGGGAGACAAGGGACTACCACAGGTACAATTCTAATTCAAATAAGTTTGAGCTGGGTTTTTGTGAAATTTGTTTAATCTATCATCAAAATGTTGGTATATGCGACTGCAAATTTCTTATGATTATCAGTAATTATGTGATACGTGTATGCATTTATATTCAATTTGGCTTTCCAGACAGAGAGGACCTATTTTCAGGTGCACCTCCCCAAAGAGTCTGATGACTCCAGCAAACCCATGTTCTTCTGTTCTAAGTGGAGTGTGGGAAAAGTGGTGGATTATGCTGCCACTCTAGCCAGCCTAAAAAATAACAACAATGTCCTGGCAGCTAAGGTAATCACAATACCATGGCTGAGCCAAGTATAACATTAATTTATTAATTTGAATGTCGAGGCATCCAGTGTCCTCGCCTCTACCCTGGCCAAACCATATTTCCAGTCCATCCCCAGAGAGGATCGATTGATTAATTGAATACTTTATTAGTCCGAAATATAAACAGCATGTGTTACAGTAACATTAAAGGAGTAGTTCAGACAAAAAATATTATTTTCTATCAATTACACACCCCACGAAGCCAAATTCATGGATTGTTATTGTCACATTCCTAAGCCAATAATTGACCGGCTGAGACTCAAAGATTCTCCTACTGACTGATGACCTGGTCATCCAAATGTGACGAGAGGAAAACAAAGGCTTTGTGGGGAGTGTAATTTATCGAAAATAAGTCATTTTTGGGGTGAACTAATCATTTAAAATGTAAAGCTAAAAGGAAGAAGGAGAAAAAAAAGATACTGGGAACTTGTTTCCATTGTGGCCTTATGTATTCAATTAATCAACATAGCATTTATAGATTTATAATACTTTACAGAGAAAAAAATACATTTTATTTAATTTAGGAATTTTGCAGCCTATCTATCTTTTTTAAGATATATTCTGCTAAAGCTTTCATTGGATTATAAGACATTTGTGAGTTACGGTTGCACAACTCTACACATGTAGCTAACAACATGCTTCTGTCTTCTTTACTCACGTTGTCTTGGTGATGTTTAGAAGCTGCGGTTGTGCCATCCCCAGACAGGTGAAGCTTTGCGGATGGATGACACGCTGCAGTCCCTCCTGGCTCACCCAGAGACACCCCTATACAGTGGGGGTAATGTGATCTTGGAGTATCTGGACAATGAAACCACATCCCTGGAGAATGTGCTCGAATATGTCCCTGAGTGACTTTACTGTATATTTGTATTACTACATTTCTTATTAAAAACAACTGGCCTAAGATTCATTTTCCAATAATTACTTTCAACTTGACACATTTATAGGTGTAAAAGAGTTGGTGAAATTCAAGCTTCCTACTTATTGAATCAGAATAATCAGAAGGTTATATATTTATCGCGGTTGTATAAATCTTTTTTCTTTTGACTCATGCAGTGCAGCAGTTTGACATTTGTGTCAAATATGAAGTTATACAAATTAAATCGATTACTCATACAAGCTAAATGCAATGTTGTGGTGTCCATTTTAAATAAGAAAATGTATTGAATATCAAAACCAGAATGAAATAGAAGTGTGCAAATAAGACATCAAATAGCAGATATCATAATGCATAATAGCATTAGAAAATATACATTTGGCTAAGGTGTTCTTTATAACTACAATGCAGTTGCAAATATGTGAAAGGGAATTAGGTCAAAGTAGAATCAGTACATTTGCAAAGCGTTCTGTTTTAAGAGATAACAGTGTTTACAATGTAGCATCTAGGTCAAAACCTGACTTCATTCGACCCAGGTGGGACTTGAACCCACAATCCCCAGCTCCGGAGGCTGATGCCTTATCCATTAGGCCACTGGGCCAGGCTGTTAAATGGTATATTTAAACAAATATGTACAAATTAGCGCTTTGCACTGTTAGCAGTACTGCATGCTTTTTAGTTGAAACTTGAATATAGCGCGGACAAATACGACCCAGACCAGACGGCCAGACCCACATTCTTCTCAATTTATCTCAAAAATAGTATACGCAGTAGGCCTACTGCAGCAGGTTTTCATCTGAGAGAGTAGGCTAAATTTAAAATTAAACCAAATGGACTGTAACTTTAACAGTAGTTACACATATCCAGTCTATCCATGAATTACCCTAGGCTCCCGTTTCAATAACCGGAACAGAGCAAATAAGCAGTATTTCGAATTGTTGTGTCGCTTATAAACTGCATCATGCATCTGCAAAATTGACCATTTAAACATAATTTTAAACAAAAACAACCTATCCCATCGGGCTGTTTTTTGCGCTCCAATTACAGGCCTACAATTTAAGTATTATATATGATAATGTTTTGTTATATTACTAAATGTTGTTCCCAAGCAAAACAATATTCAATATATAAAAGGCTTTGTTGGCTAAATTAACATTTTTAGCCAATCGCTTCATCGGATTTAATGTACGACATGTCTAACAGCCAATCACACACGTTGACACGCAGAGTAGGCGTGTTGTGTGGCAAAGATAAATTACTATGAAAATTGGGCTAGGCTTCATCGCGGGCTTGCCATGTTCGCTTATTGTAAGCTATTGTAGGCTTATTTTTCTGTAAAGTTGCTTTTAAATATTGCTAGTTGTGGAACTTGTGGCCTTGTGGGTTGTACTTTTTCATTGTTGAAGTTGATTATTTGAGCTTGTTTCCTAAATATTGTTAAACCAGCGGTTCTCAAACACTTTCATGTATGTCGACGAGGACGCCCAAATTAATGTATTTATCAGCAGACCCCCCCATCTGGAAATATTTTATGTCAAGATTTGTGAAATAGCCAATTTAAAATAGTCAATACATAATGCCTAGCTGAGCTCAGTTCCTTATCGCAATGATTAGTATTGAGAGATAGTGGGGTTTCTTTTCTGTTCATTTGTATAGGCCTATATTATATATTTCTGCACATTTCTTTATGTACTTTGCATTTTTATTTTATTGTTTTAAATGTTATGATCTTTCTTTCTTTTTTGTAAAGCATTTTGAGTTTTGCATTATGTGTGAAGAAAGGTGCTATAAAAATCATTATCATTATAATAGGTGCCTCTTTTGGGCTCGTTTTCATAGACTAGGTTGCTTGTTTTACCCAAACCTGGCAACCTTCATCATTGTACAGTGGAGACCGTAGAGGAGGAGGGATTGTTGTCAGTTGTTGTGGATCCGACCGACACAGAGGATTTTACAGGAACGCACGGAGTATTTCACATAATTGTGTCTCTTAATTCCTGCTTTTTCGATTCAGACAGCTCGTTTTTCCCCACTGTTGAATTTTATGATCGAGTCGCTTTGTTGTGGAGGCGACTTGATCCAGCTCGCGCACAAAAAAAGCCTTTTGTGAAACCAGGTCAAAAGGGATGCCGTCGCTGCAGAGCGAAAACCGTTCTTTGGATTTAATATCGTCACATTTAATCGGCAAGAGCAGTTTTTCTATAACGACGAGTACGACGACGAACGTTTGCAGAAGAACGAATCATTCTCGACCGAGTGCTTTCGAAAGATGCTTAATATCAGCCTGGAATTAAGAAGAAGACTCTATTAAATAAATAAATAAGCAGCAGCTCGAGCCAGCGAACCAACGCAGATCAACAACAAAGCGGGACGGACGTCGAAATCTACGAATTAGCGGACGAAATAACTGTTCTTATCTACGACTCGAGTGTCTCAGAAGACGTAACTTTCCGCTTCTTGATATTGTTATTATTTGGGTAAGTTGTGTGAGTGAAACGGGTGTAAAATAGAACCAGGAAGACAAATTACAGCAACTTCGACTTGAATTGAGGTGGGGGAGGGGCAGTAGAGATTACAGAAAGAGGAAATTCCGTCCCCCCCTACTGTATGTAACTGGTCTCAGGGGGGCGCTGTGGTCTACCATACTGTCAGTTTTGATTGATTGGTATTAAAAAGAGAGAGGTACAGTTTCATACAAAAGGATGCCAATAGGGTAGCATAATAAAGCCGTACGGCTTGTTTCCATCGGGGTCCATGTGACAAAACCAGTTATATTATTATTTATTATACACAAAAATGATGTTTCTGAGCGAAACCGTTCATGTTTTATGATCTCTGAAACCGTCGTTCTCTTTGTAAGTTGTTGTCTTGTTGACTGTGTAAACAACAGCCTCGGATCAATCAAGACATGTAATGTGATCGTGTCTGACTTTTGCTTAATGTCAGACTCCATCAAATGCATCTATGTCTATGGTAGTCTAGCCTTGGATCAAGACTATCATAGATTTTTATTGACATCTGCATATCTAGATACGAAAGTAAAAGTCGGACTCGATAAAAAAAACGTAGTCTTGATAGTCTTGATCCAAGGTGACTACAGTTAGGATAAGCATAACAAGTTCAACGTTGTTTAATTGAGTAGTACCAACGACACCAAGCTGAGTTTTGTTTTCCATCCTGATTATCTTGTCAGTTGACGCTTAGCGGAACAGTGCAGCTTTTGTTTTGATATATTCATGATACAATTCATAAAAGAGCAGTACAGAATTATCAGGATTGCACAAAAAGTCAGAGGACTTAATTCCATTGTGATCCAAATAAATAAATAGTTACAGCATATGATGTGTATGTGTGTACTAACATCACAATACTAATGACATTTACAACATAGATGCATTTGGCTAAGGTGTTCTTTATAACTACAATGCAGTTCAAATCTGTGAACTGGGAATTAACAATCATAGATCAGTAAACAAAAGACAAATAGGACCAAATGTACAAAACGGCAACCTTTATATTGATGCCAGCTATCCCCATACGAGTAAATGCGTTTGATGTTTTAACATGTATTTTGCATTTTGTACACCCCTTGCAGACAACATGAAACTGTTGGAGAACTCCAGCTTCGAGGCTATGAGCTCTCAGCTGTGTGTTGAAACAGGAGAGTCTCGCATCATTGGCAGGTAACAGCTCGAATCTTGGTGTTTTTCCAATGTTACCTGGTGTCTTTCCAATGTTAACGCTGGTGTCTCTGCATGCCATGAATGTGTCTTGTTTAAAGGCCAGGCTGCACCAATGCAACTAGTCACAATTCCAAGGCCAGTCCACACCAATGAAACAACTTCAAAGACTGCAAGTATTTGTATTGTTGCGGACTAGCCATAACATTACAGTAATACTATTACATGTAATATCATGTATACTCTGTATACTCAGAAATACAGTGACAGCGTCCAGACCTCTGCACTATTTGCAGGGCCAGGCAGACATTCACTTCCATTATCTGTCAAAATCAAATCAATATGGAACAGATGGTCTTGAAGCTTTTGTGATGAATACCACTGTTCTTTGTTGTTTTTTTTAGGCCACGGTTCGTTTAAGACATACCCCTCTGTGTGTGTGTGTGTGTGTGTGTGTGTGTGTGTGCGCGCACGCCAACACACTTCATGCCCACCTTGCTGAGTGTGTTTGTGACTAGCTTAAAGTTTTGTGTTTCTATTTTTGGAGTCCAGACTGGGAAGCTCAATGGGCACATCATCAACAGTCCTGCCAGACAAACACTTGTGCCCAAGTAGTTGGAAGGAGAAGCATTGGAAGTAGACTAGTGCAGTCAGTGTAAACAAGTTAACAAGTCCCTACATGACTACTTTGACAAATACAATGGGGGTTTTCTTTATCTGGTGTCATAAAAGTAGGTAAAGGGGGCGTATGAGGTTGCTTCATCAGGTGTGGCTGTTCTAGAGATCACAGACATAGTACTGCTGATAGCTAAGGGCAGCAGAGCAAACGAACAATTTCTGGTTAATATAATTATGACTCACTCAACATTGACTTTTGACCTTTTGATTCTGTAAAACTACTTCTGCTGCCTTTGGTGGCTCTATTTCCTCCTCCACAGGATACATTAATTAACCCCTTTTGGTGTTTTAAGCATTACGTTATACTTTAGCTACGAGCTTGTAGATCTGCTATTTATTTTTAATCGTGAAAATGGGAGGGGGGTCTCTGGAACAACATATTTTGAGATGGGGGTCCGCGGCCAATTACATATAATTCTGGGGGTCCTTCACATGAAATAGTTAGAGCACCACTGACATAGAAACATAGGTTTTTCAGAAAACTGTCATGATAAGAAGACATTTGTACAATCGTCCTCAGGTCTAAATGTTAAAGCTCCTTCTATCTAAATGTAAATTGTCTGTTATTTTGTGGGACCTAGAGTAAACGGCAACGACCAAAATAGACCACGTTGACTACCGGCTGACAACAGCGGAGGTCACAGCAGCCTGGGTCGGCAGTGATCCCCTAAAAATGTAAAACAATTTCTCAGACGGAGCGCCCTCATTACATGTACATCACTTTCTCATTTGCACAACAAGTCCAGACTCCAGAGTTTTTTGTGTAGAAAATGACACCACCCCACATCTCCACTATATTGTGCTGACTAAACCTGAACGTGACTGGCTAGTGGCTACAGTCTGATTACAGCCAAAACTACAGTATACACACAAAGTTACAGACTACCATGCACGCACCAACACTCAGAACCCCTGCTGTTTTCGCCCGACCATTGACTCTGCGTATTTCAGTCGGTATACTCGGTACTCACATAAACAGCAATTGGTACTACGTAAGCTGTTTTCAGGACATCGATTGTGCTTCTACACTGGCCGTGTGACCTGCTCTGAGGCACCACACAGTGTCCTCTAACATGTCTTTGTGGCTATTTGAAGACTGTAATGGAGATCATAATAGGAGTGGGCACACACGTATACACACCTCCATATCACAGCTGAGTGCTGCAGTAGCTGCCAAAACTAGTCTGCTGGTGTTTAGGCTGCTTAGTGGATTAGTACAGCAGCCATCATGACAGCAGCAGTTCCCAAGCTTAAAAGCCTGGTTTATTTATACTTGGAAGTGCATCATGTTGCGCAATGAAAATAGATCCACAAGATCACAATGCTGCGCATTGCGGATGATAGCGGGGCTGCCAGGGCTACATCACTCAGTCACAACGATCTTTTGAATAAAATGTATTATTTTGTTTTATACTGGAGCTCTTCTCCACTAGTCCCTGGTAATCAACAAACTTTCATCATAGTTTTAGTAGACAAAATGATACAATGCATCGTATACCCTTTGGGTAATTGCCCCTATAATTAGACTAGCCAGGGTATCTGAGGCTCTGAGACAGGCCGTTCTTAAGTTTCACAAACTTTGCTCTTGCATAACTGTGTTGGATACAGTGGGGGGGAAGTAAACACACACCAGTCAGCCCTGTTCCTATCTCTGTGCCTACGATCTCTGACCCAGAAACACTTTTACAGCACCTTAGGGGAGTTATTGTAACATTGCCATGTTACATCATCAGCGATCAGCCTTCTGCTTGCAAAGTAGCTTACAGTCATCTGTAGCTTATTGCTAACAGATAGACAAAAATAAGTAAAGATTAAGGAACACTGAACTGAAATTTGTTCCAAGTTTATCAAGTTTGCTCAAACTTAACATACTTTGAAAATAAACAAGTGTTACTTGTGTGTAAAGGAATTCAAGGCACATTATCACTCAGCCTTTAATTAACCCATTATGCATATTCATCATAGCACAAGCATAAAATGTATCACTACTTATTAATAACGTGTATAATGATATAGTGATACATCTCTGGCTGTCTTTGCAGGATCGAGAGCTACTCCTGTAAGATGGCAGGGGATGACAAACACATGTTTAAGCAGTTCTGCCAGGAGGGGGAGCCACATGTCTTGGAGGCCCTATCTCCACCTCAGTCTGCCAGCGGTACATCTGCCGCCAGTCCTTCACAGTGAGTAGTACTGCAGCCCACAGTGCGGGCCAGTTACTATATGGTTTGACAAGTAGCAGTTCTACCTCAGTCATTACTCTAATCGTGATAGGAGAAGGAGTATATTACATCCTTCTGTGATATACACATTGAAAAAGAAGATTGAGATGGATACGATTATGGTATGAAGGTTTTCCTCCGAATTCTTTCTCCATCTCTTATTGCACTTTGTCCTTTTATCCAGACTGGCGAAGAGCAGCGAGGATGGCGAGAGCCCTTTGAGTGACAAGTGTTGCAGGAAGACTTTATTCTACCTCATCACGACGCTCAACGAGTCATTCAGGCCCGACTACGATTTCAGCGCGGCGCGGGCCCACGAGTTCAGCCGGGAGCCAAGCATCAACTGGGTCAGTGCTGCTGCTAACCTAACATAAATAAAAAGACAAATGAGGGATACCATTGAATTATCTGAAAGTTGTGTGCGTAAGGCAACCCCCTTGGGGACTGATTCGGATTCCCCCCTGACAAGGCCATTCCATTCCTCCAAACAGGATAAGCGTGTGACTGTGTTGTCTACCTCTCCCTCAGGTGGCCAATGCTGTGAACAGCAGCTTATTTTCAGCTGTCGGAGAAGAGTTCAACTCCCTGGGGCCGGAGCTGTGGAACGTCATCGAGCAGGAGATCGCCCTACAGGGCTGTGACATTTATAGGTGTGTGTCTGTCTGACTGTCTGACGTCTGTGTGTACACAAGGGCAAAGCTATTCATGTTTTGTTTTTTTGCATTAATACTTGCTTACTTGGTATGTTACTGGTTTGATACGGATGTGTCCATGTCTGCCTACAGCTACAACCCTGACCTGGACTCTGACCCCTTCGGTGAAGAGGGCAGCCTTTGGTCGTTCAACTACTTCTTCTACAACAAGAAGCTGAAGAGGATTGTTTTCTTCACCTGTCGCTCAGTCAGGTTAGCAGCCACAATAGCAGCATATATTGGATTTGAATATTAAGTTAACATCAGTATGTACTGTCTACAATTTTTTAAACGAGGTCTCCTTCCCACAGTGTCATGAGCGGGTATGGTCAAGGCTGCTTTGACAATGAGCTGGACATGGAGCTTGATGATGAGGAAGAGATGGATGGGTTCACAGAGGGCAGGTAAGAATAGAGCCCGTAATCAACTTGTTAAATGCACGGATATGCTATATTTTGGCACATATAGAAACCTTTAAATTGCCGTATTGGCCCAAATATTTTCTCATATTGGTATGGAAGATTAGTCAGTGCGGCATCCAAATAAATATTTTTGTTCTCGTCTTCCCCATGTACAGGTTCCCCAGAGCGCTTTGTGTGTGATGCTCCCCAGAAGAAACTCCAGGGCCAAAGATATTCTAGCCCTCTACATATCCCGTTTCTGTTCTCTGATCTACCCACTTGTCTGTGTGTTTCTTTTTTTTTCTCCGCTGCCTGATCCAAAGCCATTGTCTCATAAAGACATTTTTCCTATAGAGACATGCATGTTTGAAGCCTTTTCATCGAGTTGGACGTAATATTGAAAAGTAAAGTACCATAAGTGAAGGACATTTTGAAATACCCCTGAGTGACGTTTTTTTAGCAGCATTCAGCTCCTTTGGCCAATGTGATTACTGACCCTTAGCTCCCATTCCTGTGACACATTGGGACATCTCTCAGCACCGGCCTTGAATTGAATGAGGCACTTCCAAAGAGATTCCATCGCAGACTGTTGAATGGAGGTGTGGGTTCTGTGACGGACAGGTGATCACACAGACTGCAAATATAAGATTAGTTGCAAATGATGTCATACATACCCAGAAAACAAGAAGAAGAGTTTCACATCACCAGCATTAACGTGATTCAGTTCAACGAGAGCGACTTGGTAGCATCTCTACCTAGCGAGCTGGGCTGGGCATGGAGTTGATGTGATTGACAGTGTGACTCATTTATAATTATTTGCTTCTTGTGTTTTGTTTTTTGTGTGTTGCTTTTTTGTTCATGTTACTGTGACAACTAAATACTCTTTAGCACTGAGTTTGAATTTAAACGCTGCATTTGTAACCTGTACTATTGAATCTTATATTACTGCACATTGCTCCTCAATATCAGAAGGGAGAACACTGCCAAGGAAAGTACTATGGGCACCCAGGTTGCAGCTAAGACATCATTTTCAATCTAATACCGGTAGATAGTAGAAACAGTCTTGTTTTGCTGCACGACATTATACCGTTTCCAGTGTGTTTTCTTTTGCTTTTGTTCATATTTCTATATTTCTACAGATCCCAACTCCCGTCAACTTATATGTTTCTGTCTCGGTTTGTTTCATTTTGCATAGCAAAGGCTTTGAGAGGTGCAAGTGAATGTACAGTACAACTTAAAGACAGTGGTTGCAGAACTTCCCCTGAAATAATTATATTGAAGTTTTAGAAACTTGCGAAAGTACTCTTTTATGTTTCATACAAATGGGTTGGAATTCCATTACTTTATTGAGTAATACAATGTTGAATATGTGAATAAAATTGTTTGAATGAAATTACTGTCTGATTTGATTGGAGCTGTACAAGTCAGACTAACCATGGTAAATTATGATATAATTATAAGTTACAATAATTCAAAGCTTGGGTACAAGCTCATAATATTATATACGATGAAAACCCTGGCCAAACATCTTATAGTGTATGAATAATAAGATGACCAGATTGGGCTAAATGTTGTGTAATGAGTTATTTAAAGAGGAATATCACAGTGTTGACTTATGTACAACTGAAGTCGAAACGAAAGACAATCACTCAAAAACTGAAACGGGTCGTGCAAGATGTACTGTAGCCTTCCCTACTTGATTACACTTTCTTCTTTTTCTATGTGATGCTGCAATGCATACAAGTCGAATTCCTTTTCATATCTGGCCAATATCTTGTTTATTCATTTAATTTTAATTTCATGAATTGAACATTGTCAACAGACTATTCGTCAGAACATTCTTGTGAACATTACATTAGACTCCCTGAGAACGAGAAGATCAACAGGGTGCTGAAACAACAGAGCTTCTTAATACGGCACAGTTGAGAAGCAGGAGTTTAAAAAAAGTTGTCAATCCATAATATATATTGAAATGTACCGTGTACACATCAAGGTGCTTGGCAGTCAGTCTTCATCGTTGGCAGGGTCCAGGTCTCTTGGCGATGCAGGCGTGGTTAGATTATCTCTGTTCATAGAGAAGAAACACAGGTGTTCAATTGGTGATCAATTTCCAGCCCACACTTAAATATCTTGCTAATTAAAACCACATGAATAAATTATACATAGAGTATATAATATGTCTCGCCATAACAAAGATATTTACTAGTTACAGATTACGTATTCAAACAATGCAAGTCACAAAATGTTCAAACTAAGTATTCATTTGAAAGCTATTCTTGTATTTATTTATTTTCATTGCATCAAGGAGGGAGCTTATTAGCTTAAGCTTACCAATATGCACATTGGACTTGTGTTGATGCAAGTTACAATACATAACTATGATACATATTATGGCTATCACATGTTTTGGGTGAGTGGGAAGTTCATATCTTAGGGGTCTTCAAATATATATGTATTACAAAAATGTTATGTTGCTACTGTACATAACTTCTTTAAAAGGGTTTCCCGTCTTGAAGGTAAAAAGTTAAAACCCCAAAAGGGGTTCCCGTCCTAAATGCGTTAAGCTAGCCTACTTTAACGTTTCTGCTGCTACAGTAAATTTTGCAAGTCCTTTATGTGCAAGTATCTCTATATTGGTTGGTCTATATCTAAAATATACCTCCATTGTTGCATGCACTAATTGATATTCCACAACTATGTTATCAGATTTATTGTATATGCATGTATATTGCATATTTACAACTACAAATATTTACAATTCATAACAATGTAATAATTAGGGATGCACTGATGTATCGGCCACATATCGGTATTGGCCAATATTTGCCGTTATCGGTCAATATCGGTATCGGCAACATTAAACTGATCTTATCTATAATATAAATTAATAAATATAAATTAATAAATATATCAGTATCGGCCAAGAATTTCGGTGCATCCCTAGTAATAATGATGACTACTAGTAAGACGCCCTGGCCCTGAGAGAACATAGTGTCATACTGTAAGCTCCATTTTATAATTCAAAATTTGTGATTTAGTTTCTCAATATCGCCACTAGATGTCAGTATAATGACGAGGGAGGGAGGTTTAAACCTACCTACCCTTACTTTTCCTAAACATTTTAGGGGAAATCATCAGATTCACAATAACTTCTTTAATATAGCAATAGCCTCCGCCCGGTTACCCTAATACTGTTGGATGGGTGACCGTGAAATCCACTACTTTTTGCACAATGTAGCATTGTAGCACATTTAACGCTCCATTTTAAGAAATAAATGAATACAGTGGTGAATGGAAGAAACCTGCGGTATTCTATAAGATATGGGAGAAGTTCTTGGACTTCATTAAGCGAGGTGATATTGAAGAGGCTTTGGATGTATAGTGGTTAACTGAGTAGTCAGCTGTGGGGTGGGGGTAGGGAACTGTGACGGACATTGTGTATTTGTTTGTTTAACTGTATGTAATGTGTTTTATTTTCGTCTTATTTTTCGTTTTGTCATTATTTTTTATTTTTTTACAAAACATTTTGTGATAAGATTTTGTTTGTATTTGTGCTGCCATGGGGATGTGGGGGGTAAAAAATATATGTCAATTGTTTTGAATATACTTCTTTGTACTGTAAAGAAAATTAATAAACATAATTATGTTTAAAAAAAAGGAAATACAGTGGTGAATGGTTTTCTTTTTGTATTTGTCTTAGTCAAAGAAATGAGAAATCAGATCTATTACATGTCACACAAGTACAACTGAGTGTAGTTTACGGCAGGCCTGCAGGTTTGTATATAATATAGGATGTAGTATCCTGAACGAAAATAAGTGTCCAGGTGTGGGACATCAATTTCATCCAATTTCATCCAACTAGAGATTCTTGTTCAAGTTCCAATTTTGTCGCTCTGGCCGATTGAATGATTGGTATCCCGATTCCCGACTTAAAAATGTAATGTAAAAATTGACCGACACGACAATAGCCCACTGCCTACTACAATACATAGGCAGGCTACAATTTAACCATGGCTTGGTTTGAGTTTACTGACAACTGGAACAACATTATGTGTCACGTGTCGTGTTGTTCATTTTGGGGT
This sequence comes from Protomyctophum bolini, assembly GCF_963924005.1. Taxonomy (NCBI): domain Eukaryota; kingdom Metazoa; phylum Chordata; class Actinopteri; order Myctophiformes; family Myctophidae; genus Protomyctophum; species Protomyctophum bolini. Next base: position 14,190,175 of record NC_137882.1, on the reverse strand, counting down.
CTAAACTGGGCAGTGTCGACAGCATTTTGACTGATGAAGTTGAACTGCTGAACTGTTCTTTCCACCAGCTCTTTTGCGAAACGTGTTTTCTACGATGGAATTCGGAACATTTTATTAATCATTTAACAACTGAGGACCGTAATTAATCACTTGGCATCCACAGCCTGTGGATTAGTAAAGTGTAGACCCCAATACTCTAAGTCTATGGTGTAGTGTAGAGTTAAGAGTTGTAGACCCATGACCCAGCCCGCAACCAGCCTGCCAATCGGGCTCAGGCCGCTCATCAGCCCTAAATTGGCACGGTTGGTCTGGCGAGTGGGAGCCCCGGGGTCGGCCGGGCTTCACAGCTTGACCCTTCACCGCTTGTGCGGGGAATGCTACATAAGCAATGCATACTTTAGTTTTCACAGTGACCTGACCACAGGCAGGGAAGGGAACTAAAATAATACAAGAGACGTTTCATAAATGGCGTCAGTGGACATCATCGATGTGCGACTGCGCGACAGACGGTCCATGTAAACAGTGGAGCAGCACTGTGACTGAGCATACAGAGATAGATTCACGTCTGGACTGTCTGGAACCTTATATACTTAACACTCAGCATGCAACCAGTAACTGGAGCATGGTTTATTTAATATTAGAAATTATAGCCAGCTATCGGGTGGTCTTATAAAGTCTTTTTTGGGAGAGTTTATGGACTCGCATCAGATTTCTCTCATAAAACTAATGTTAGCTGCGACTGCAAACTCATTCAGCTTAACTCTATAGTCTAATAAGGACGTGTTTTGCGTCCATTCTTACACCTTTAAAAAGTATTTTGACTGAGGCAAACAAACGCACAATTTACCATGGTGTTTGTTTCCCTGGTGACCCTCTGCGCCAAGGAGGTGGTGAGTGACCACAGCTCTTCGCCGTCGTGGCTCAGCTGCGTGCCCAGGGAGCTGTACGCGGCCCTGCTGGAGGCCGCCTTCAGCAGCTGCCGGCCGCTGGCCGTGGGTGAGCTGGTGCAGCGGTGGCCCGAGCGCACCCTGAGGGTGGGCGGCAAGAAGAGACGGGGACGGGGCCGCAAGACCCCCAACCGCCTCTGCATCCAGGCTCTGTTGCTGTCCGTGGTCAGAGGACTGCTGGACAAAAGGTGACCCATGCAATGCTGCACTTACAGTAGCCCCATTATATGGGGGCTACTACACTTACAGTAGCCCCAGAGGCTACACTTAGAGCAGTTACAACCATTGATTGGATACTTTATTAACAGTTTGCAACAGTTTGTAGTACAGTGGTATGATTTTAGTATACTTTTTTGTACAGTTTTATTTTTTGCGCTTTAATGTGCTTAAACTTCATTATGCAATAATTCCTATTTTGTGTTTTGTCTGGTTTGATCTTTGTCCTTTTTTTGCCTGTCGTAATGTTTTATTATAAACACATTTGACAAGACTTGATTTAATTTAACTTAACTCCTGAGAATGTACAATGTAACCAAAAATAACCAGTGGTTACATTTGCTCACTCTCAGGATTGAATATTTGGAAATGGATTTGCTTTAAACACTGAGGACTTTACTGTGTGATGTGGCATTATTCTATAATATAGAATCTATATTGATCATCATCATCATTAATGTTGCAGTGCTATATGTACTGAGGCTTTTAGTCTGTAACGTCTTCTATTGAACATTCTAGGTGTGCTCTGCAGCTGCTGGACCTCTGTGACTTGCAAGGTGAGGAAGGCGGAATGGGAGACCCCATGGGCGGCTGGTCTCTGACCGTAGCTCTGTGCACCATGGTCGTTCAGGCCAGAACAGGAGTCCAGAGAGCACAGAGAAGAGATGGCGAGCGGGAGAGAAAAAGAGTCTTGGCCATGGAGAGAGAAAAATATGTCAAAAGAGAGCGGGGACAAGAAGGGAAGCCAGAGGCGATGGTTTTGGGAGGACCGGGTGACTGTGAGGAGAACACAGAGAGCGCCAGGGACCATGTGAGAGTCGTTACAGAGGAGATGGGAGCGCCAGGGCCTTCGGGTGACGAGGAGTTGATAAAAGGGGTACGGAGGAGGATGGAGAGGATGAGGCAGGTTGCTGCAAAGCAGGGCGTGGCGGATAGCAGAGGGGTGACCGGGGACGTAGATCCAGACAGCGAGGTGCTAGTGCACGTGAGAGCCGACCTGTTTGTCAACGCCCGTTCCTGGGAGCGCGTGCGCGCGGCCCTAAGCACGACGGGGCCTCTAAAGCTCCAGTGCAGATATCTCCGCGTGGAGGAACTCTCTGTGTCCAGCATCGGGACGCTCCTGGATCTCCTGCCTCGCCAGAGCCTGCTGGGAGTGGACATCCGCTACAGCAGCCTGGGCGTGACCGGCCTCTCTCTGCTGCTGCCCCAGCTCTCCGCCTTCCCCGCTTTGAGTTCCCTGCGCATGCACTACTGCAACCTGGACTTCCGCAGAGATGAGCCTGGGCAAGAGGACGCTCTGAGGGACATGTCACTGGGTCTGGGACAGTTACAGCAACTGCGCCACGTTAGCCTCACTGCACTGCGCCTCCCTGGACACCTACGCATGCTGCTCAGGTAAGGCTCTTCTAGCCTCTATGACTTGTTTATCATCTAATAATCTAATGTTGTATATCTCTTCTGTCGGGAATTAACCACCTAACTCCAAAATGTTCATTTGTCAGGAAATGAAAACTATACTACCGGTACTATAACTATAAAACCTTATATTTTTACCATACTGCCCCATCAAAGTTGGTGTTGTGATTTTATATATTGTCAATTACTTGCATGAGAGGGAGAGAGGTGGTGGAGTTAGCTGCTTTATTAGCAGACAGTTTCAAGGTCTAAATCTAATGGAGTGAAGTTATTTTCCAAAGCACTTTTTACTACTTTTCATTGGTTCAATATATTTTTAACCAACACACAGACATAAAGGGTGTTCAATACCTGTAATCTAAGGAAAAAATATAAATATATGATTAGATTATGACATTTCTTGTGATGTCGGCGATCTGCACCACTGGAAAAGAGGGTCTAAACCCTCAGTGTGTTTTTTGATTGAGTACAGTAAATGACAAATGTCAGGGCTTTTCAAAGTTGCGTCCGGTTATCGATTTCTGTTTCCTAACTCATGCTGATTCTGACAACAGTTTCCTGTATAGCATGCATCAATGACAGTGATCATGGCTTAAATTACAAGTACTTGGAAATGTATCATAATTATATTATCCAGAAGGTAAATACAACATTGGAAGTTCAGTTTAAAAACCTGTGGGCCCACTTTAATTTTCTCAAACCAGACTTTGAAACGTAAGCATGTCAATTTCATTTTCCTGTTCTTCTATGAAGCATTGAAGAGAGCACGAGCATTCAACCATCAAGTGTCCACTTCTTATCACTTATCATCATAGGACTTGCTAGTAGACCAATTAAATGTTCTCTCCCGTTTTGCTCCAGCTCTCTCTCTCATCCTTTGGAGATACTGGAGCTTCCCTACTTGAGACTGACGCCGGCGGACCTCGCCTATCTATCCTGCAGCCAGCACGCCTCCATGCTGCAGCAGCTGGACCTCAGCGAGAACCACCTTGACGAGAGTACGCTGCCCTCGATGCGCCGCCTGCTCTCACAGGCCTCTAGCACCCTGCAGCATCTCACCCTGAGCGGCTGTGGCCTCACCGACGGCTTGCTGGCGACCCTGCTGCCTTCTCTGAGCTGCTGCCAGTCCCTGAGGAGCCTGGGCCTGGCCCTCAACCCGCTCTCTTTAGCCGGGCTCCTGGATCTGGTGAGAATCGCGGCGAGAATGCCTTCACTCCGCCAGCTTCTCTACCCCAATCCCCTGGAAGACTACCAGCCGGGATTGCCCGAGTTGCCTTCCAGCTCGCAGCTGCTAGATTGGCCTCTGGACGAGTTGATGGAAGTCAACAACACCAGCATCAAGCTAAACAGGGTGCTCACGGAAAACGGCCGCACTGACCTCTTTTTGACCTGCGACCTGCTTAACTATGACAAAGACTTAGTGGACTAGAGGAAAGCTCTGATGAGCTCTAAAACTCACTATCCAATCTACTGAAGCAATGAGCAATCTGACAATAAAGTATCAATGTATGAGAATGTAAGGGCTTTGAAAAAGTACTATTTTCTAATCGTCTTCTTTAGTGAGTTAATTGCATGTCTCATTTCTCGGCGTAATCGGAAGTAAAACCTATTCTTAAATTAAACATTGCTTCAAGTCTAAAATGTCTAAATACTATCATGTCTTAACTGTATGAATCCAGTTGTAACATACCTCTTGTTACATAAGCAGAGTAGAACATACCGTAGTTGGGATAGCCACATCAGCAAGCTCACCAGGTGTACGGTTACCGCCTGTCCACCCATGTGCCTTCTCATCCGTCACCAGTATTTGTCAATGAAAGGCACATCCACAGATCTCTGCAGTAGGGGTGGCCTTGCAGCCATGCCACAGATCATGCATTTGAAAAACATGTTGTAACATACATTGCATAATAACAAGCAACTTCATAGCATTATACTTGGTAAATGCTACATAAACGATTCCTTAAAAAGGAAATGTTATGAAATAAGTACTCCTTTTTTTTTTACTAGTCAGTTAAAAAAAAACAGGGTGTTTTGCTAATTTTGTTATCTTTGTGCTATTCTTGTCATTTGAATCACTGTCATATACTGTGCTACAGTGTTTAATTGCTCAAATGGTGCGCATTTTAGAAGCACACTAAAGGCATATAAATGCATACATTTCTATTTCATTGTACACTAACCAAGAAATTAAACATACATTCAAGTGGCTTTCCACCTCTCTTATCATGTGATATATTTTGGGCCTTTTAGGAGTCCCTTTATTTTCTGACACTATACTATACAAGTATACAGTATGCCTACCACATAGACTAATACAAATTAGTCCATATATGGTAGGTATACTGTATAGCTTGAAAATTACTTATTTTCTGTGTTTGTCTATAAGACTTCCAAGTTCCAAAGAATCGGTGTGAATACTGTACCAAACCACCATTGTGCAAGAATACATCCAATAAACACACATCCAAATGTGTCACATTTGCTTTATTGTGTGTGCGTGTGTGTGTGTGTGTGTGTGTAAACATGTCCTTGTGATTTGTATGTTGCACCTAGTTTTTGATTTCATTATTCTGTAGTGTTAATGCCGTCAACTCAGACCTAGAACTTTCAATGTTATGGAAAAGAGCATCTGCTAAACATCCAAAACATTTCATTTTAAAGTTAGAAATGGGCTTTTAAAATACCTTCCTTTCTTTTTTTTTGTTTACTTCTCCAGGTATTATAGCTAGCTATAGGTAATGTCTTCTGGGTTTTGTCACGTTTTGTACACTAGATGTGTTTGCATCCCTCAATAAAAGTATGTACACACAAACTTAGCTAGGTTTTCAAGGGGCCCAATTAGTTTTGCCTGGCAAAATATCTGCCATCGTCACCTGTAGTACTCTACATAAGAGCTTTTGAGAATGAAGTGTCGTTGTGGTATGGCCTTTGGGTATTGTAGGTGGATGGAGAAGGGAAGGAGACTGATCCGAGGTAATGGCAAGGTGATGACATTCGTAGAGCCCATGAGGAAAGGCCGGTTTGAGACAGGGGGCAGGATCCTACCTGTGGGACGAAAACCCACTGTGGGTTAGAAAACATGCATTTATTCCCCTGGTAGATAAGTGTGCTAGTTTCTCCAGATGTCGAATTTGTGAAATGTACTACCTGGCCTGCGTTTCCGAGCCATGCAATAATTCTCTCCTAGACGGTGGACTGGCTGAGAGCTATTAAACACACAGATGTACAGTAAGTATTTTTTAGAGGAACAGGTTAAAGCCTAGAGACTAAATAAGACGCACTTTTTTCTCTTACTGCAAAAATTGTTAAACTTCCGAACTACAATTGTCCCCAATAGTTTAGCTAAGATTATCTACTTTTGTTTAATATGTTGGATAATAAATGGCAAGGGACTTTGTAAGGTTACTTTTGTTTTGTTTTAAAAACAAATATATGGTACCGTGTAACATTCAAGAAAATAAATTGTGTCATACTAGTGCAAGATAAATTCCTTAAGTCTACACTGACTAGTAATAGCCTACCACTATAACAGGTCATATAGGATCTATATTGTATGTACATTGTACTGTAAAAGTATCTAATGCATTAAAGTACCAGTAATTAGACGTCTGGAGAAGCACTGCATCTTTGCGGCCTTTAGGTGGAACATAATGTGGATTCAAAGGTTCCTCTTTCTGGACTGAGCAGAAGTAATTCAGTACGGTCAAAGGGTTCTCTGCGTTGGTCTGGGGGGAAATACATCTGCTATGTTCCTGGAGGTATACAGTAGCAGGAGAGAGAAGGAAAACGGTTTAAGCGATACCTACCTCCACATTACCACGCCAATCATCAACGCTGTCGTATTTAGAGGTGTTGGGGTCAGAGAAAAGGACATACACGGTGGAGAGATGATTCATGCCCTCATTTGTCATGCCCCTGCTCTGCTCTTTTGTCGTGTTTAAAAATACTTTAAATTAATGGTGATGGGGAATTTAAAACCAGTTTCTGTCCTCAAGAAACTCAATCTGCAGCCAGAGCTTAACTCGCACCACACACTTCATTTATACCATATACTTTGTGGTCCAAAACTCCAACCAATTGTCGGCTCTGTCCCGCAGACTCTTCCAGGTGTCAGGGTGCTCGGGCCGTGACTCGGATTCCCAGCTTTCCAGCTCTGGCCACAGCCACTCCTCGGCCCCTTCTACTCCCAACTCCTTCAGCAAGCCCAGCACTGTTTTTCTGTGCAGGAAGGCAGCATTGTACATAAATATATTTGGACTGATTCCATGAATCAGTCAAAATATATGCTCCACCATGCGCATTTGAACATTTTCACCTGGGGGTAAATGGTAAATGATCTGAATTGCTCAATAGACATGCATTGCCGTTCATTGTATAGCAGTAGTGTACTACTGTGCATCTTACTGGAGAGACAAGTCTTTATAGGCCAGTAGAGAGAGAAGCGTCATCGTCAGGTCATCGCTGTCAGGTTTCAGACATACTAACAATTTTAACGTTTCACTAATCAAGGTTCGTTCCTCAAGGTCCTGAAAAAGAAACACACACACACACACGTGAAGATTTGGACACAACATTTGGAAGTAATGCTTCAAACACAAAGAGGAAAGCTTGGGCATGGATTACCATGTTTGGCCCCACGCATTTATACACAGAGTCGATGAGGCCTTTGAACACGTTGTCCGAGTTCTGCAGAGGTCTCTGACTGTGCAGCATCTGCAGCGCTGCCAGGAGCTTTGACTTGGACGTAGCAGTGCAGTGGTTTAGGCAGCCCAGCAGATAAACAGACAAGTCCTCTGGTGTTAGCGTGGATGGAATACACTGCATACATGGGGGCACATTATTATACAGTACAATATTCTGTGGTGGGAAAACTACTCAGCTATAGTGTAGATTCTGTCTTAACACAAACATTAAATGCCATTGACAATGAATGGAGAATTTATTGCTTTATTATAGCGCCCCTCACTTCACACGGGTGTGATTTTTTTTACTTACAGGAAGTATAAGTATTAATAGCCTAAATTGTCTGTTAGTTAGTAAGTACAAGTTTGGTATTCAAAATGTACTTAAAAGCAGAAATGTATGGCATCAAAATGTAGCAAAAGTAAAAGTACTTGCAGTACCATTTCACATGTTTTCAAATGTATAAATATTTGTATGTACAAAAATCCTTAAAAAATAGGAAACACTCCAGTAAAGCAAAAGAAAATCCTCAAACGTGTACTGTTGACAAAACTAGCAACAGTACTTGAATAAATATAAATGTACTTAGTTACTTTACACCACTAATATACTATACTATATATGTATACACACACACACACGCACACACACACACACACACACACACACACACACACACACACACACACACACACACACACACACACACACACACACACACACACACACACACACACACACACACACACACACACACACACACACAAAAAACACACACAGCATGTCACGCACACAAAGGGAAGCTTTGAAGATTACTTGTATTACCCTATGATCTGAATAGATGTCCTTGAACCAGCCCTCCTCTGCAAACTGCTCGAGGAACCCTGGAATCTCAGGCGTAGATGTCTGGGGTGGTGTTGGTGGAGGAGGAGGTGGAGTAGGGCTTCTGGAGTTAGGCTGCATTCTCGGAGAAAGGGTCTCAGCAGACGTTGTTGAAAGGGTATAAGGAGGCGTTCTTGGAGAAAGGGCCTTAAGAGGCGTTCTTTGGGAAGGGTTCTTCGGAGACAACAACTAAAGGTCACTCAGACATGCATGCTGTCATATCGAGCGATGTGCTTTCACCGCAGCACAACAATTCATTACGGGGTGCAGAGATGTTCCATGTTCACTGTCTCACCTGAAGTGTCATGCCCACCCTCCGAGGAGGATGGAGTTCCTCTTCTTCTTCTCCAAGAAGAGACACTAATGATTCCATATTATCCGGATATCCCACAACCTTAAACTTAGCCCTTTTCTCTTCTTTGCTCTGTATGGGGACATCAAAACAGCTTCAAGCTATTTGCGAATTTCTCGCACAAATAATAACACATTCCATCTCAAAAGAATGCTTGTGCACTCACCTCTACTACATCCCAACCCAAGTGATCCTTGAGTCTGTAGGGTTCCTTGGGAATGGTTTGTTCAGCCCCTACAATGCCTACATTTGCTACAACTATCGAGTTGGGTTGGCTTCCTGATGTGTTGCACTGGGCTGGAGCTGGCTTTTGCTGGTTTCTCTGTAATGGCGGAGAAAGACTTCTGTGATTTTTCAACTCTATCTACATCTATTTATTGTACGAACTTCAGGCACACAATAGCACTGCAGCTATTACTGTATTGTCCATATCCTATCCTCCATATCGGTGGAGTATTGCTTCAACAGACAGCTGACTTGCTTAATATAATTCAAGCGTAGCTTTTTATTTCTGAAAAAATATGAAATTACCCTACTTTTATTTACATACATACAATTTATTTTGTAAAATAATGTAGACATATTTCTGTTACAAATAAAAGTCCTGTTTGCAAAATTTACTTTGATGCCAACTCCAAAGGTTGGCATCAAAATATACTTACATTACCAAAAGTAAAAGTAGTAGTTTAGCAGAATGTCCGATTTTATGTTTTCAAATATATACACAGTATTAAAATCTTTAGAAAACAAGCTCACGACACAATACTCAAGTAAAGTAAAAAATACCTCAAATTGTACTTAAGTACAGTACTTGAGTACATGCACTTAGTTACTTTACAACACTGGACAACAGCAATCCAAAATTAACCCCAATCTCACCATCGAATCAATGCATACAGTGAGTCTTTACCTGGTTCTTCTTAGTCTCTGAATCCACACGCTCAGAGAAGAAGCCTTTTACCAATATTGGAGCGGAACAGGGTTGTTCTTGTCGTGGTTTGGGACGAAACAGGAGAGCTTTCCGATCTTCAATCTCAAATCAAAGTATATAATTAGTGATCTACTACTTGTTGTGTGGGATGTAAACTGCATTCAGATGGGTATATACAGTAAACTGCTGCAGTTGTTTCAAGCCGAGGCTCTTCATCAGGTTAAACGGCTCGAAACATTGTCATTAAATTACATTGGAACAGAAGAGCATGCAGGACTTCCTTCATGATACTTTCCAACCCATGGCACCCTCAACAAAGTGACGTGCATTATTCTATTAGTTTTTGTAGTTGAACCTACCTTAATCTTCGGAGGTGTACCATAAATCATTTTTATATAGCGATCAAAAGCATCTTTGCGAGTTTTGGGCGTAGAGGAGGGTTTTCTTCCCTTGCATTGTACGGTCCCTTGTAGGAGGGAAGCCAGGTCTTTGTTCCGGGACAGCAAGGCCTCATAGTCCTGGGTTTAGAGATGCACTTGTGTTGTCAAAAGTTATTATAGTTAACGAAAACTAACAAAATAACGAAATTTTAAATTGAAAAAAATAAAATAAACATTTTCGTTACCTGAACTAAATAAAAACTACAATAAAAATATAATAAATGATAACTAACTGAAAATGTATTGTGTGTTTACAAAACTAAATTAAATGAACTGAAATTATAGACACACACACACCTGACTCCATAGATCAGCATTCTGTAGTGAATCCCTGGCAATACCTCTGAAGTTTGTCCCATTTTCCTCTGTTTTGGCCCTGTTAGAAGACCAGTTTGTAAAGATCATGGTCACAGAATTTCAATCACTTATTAATTAATTTGAAAAAACATTTTTTAACATCTTTTTAATTTCATAAGAAATATTTATGAAATTAAAGGATACAATCATATTGTACATGTATATGTGTAGCGACATGCCCAAAATAGTGGCACCAGTATTAAAGTGGATTACCTGTGTTTGAGGAACATGGTGATGTCAGGAACAGGCTCTGATGTCAGCGTGCAGAGAAACTGTTAACAGAAAATGCATACAGTGGAGGAATGTGCAGTCTTGCTGTGAAAATGTCCCGACCCTGGGAATATCAGTTCTCGTAATGCAAAGTCAGCAGGGTGAGATTTCCATATTTATGAATACATTTCTCCATCCATCCAGTGATAATTTCGTCGACTAAAACTATGATGGAAAATGTTCATCTAACAATTAAAACAATAGTGGTGAAGAGATCCAGTAAAACAATGTGTTTGGTTGCGCTCAGGTGTTGCACTCTGAAGTGTACAATCAGGCATAAATTACCAGCAAAACCAACTGTAGATTTAGTCGACTAAACTCGTGTGATATTTAGCCGAACTAAAACTAAAACATTTCCGATGACTAAAATATGACAAACTAAATACATTTTATTAAAAAGACTGTGACTAAAACATGCATGCATGCATCCATCCACTAGCCTAGTGAGTTACTTTTATATGGTAGTCAGGTGGTAGGAATGTGGCACAGCTGATCCTGTACAAGTCCCCTCTGATGCCCAGCAGCAAGTCTCCTCCATCTCCACTGTAAGCTATGCACTCAGGCTGTGCACTTAGCTGTAGTGTCCTATTAGAGAGGACACCAGACTGTAAGCTATGCACTCAGGCTGTGCACTTAGCTGTAGTGTCCTAGTAGAGAGGAGTCACTGTTGTGCCACAAGCTCCCCACGTTCCTAGTCCCTCCCATGCACGACATCATAGGGCAAGGGCCGGGTGTCTTCCTCAGCCAGCAGCCAGCACAGGTGTGGCTGATTCCAATCAGCCCAGCTGCTCCACAATCACCATCAACAGAGGCTGCCAATATAAGCTGCTGAGAGCCGGCGCCCGACGCTTGAACGTTGCTTCCAACAACCCACCCCTGACTAGAGATGGGATTTATGGCTCTTTGAAGGGAGCCGGATCTCTAGGATCCGTTCCTTTCAAAGAGTCGTTCAAAAGACTGGCTCAAAAGACTGGCTCACGGGGCTCACCGATGGGTGGGGGCCTGGGGGACAAAAAAAAAAAAAAAAAACTCCCAAATGTCTGCCCAGGGCCTCCCTAGTAACTCCCCAGTGTCTCCACAGTGCCTCCCCAGGCCCTTTCTGAAACCAGTCCCTTGACTTGAAGTGCTCTCGGGAGGTTCCCTCGTCAGGAAGTGCCCCTCCAGCTGAATCAAGTTCCCTTGATTAGGATGCTGGATATAAAAAACTGTTTGGAAATACACTCGCCCTCCTTGTGCAGAAACAGGAAACAGACACCATTCGTTGCCATGGTTACCGTCATGCAATTGTTTTACCTGTTATTTTGTTTGTACAGTTATATTGCATTGCATCGTGTATGTTTGTGTGACATGTGGATTTCATTAATATGGAAAAAGGAAATACAGTGTGACTGTCAAAAATGTCATATACATCCATGGTGTTTATAAGTCATTGTTAAAAGTTGTTTTGTTTGTGTGGTTTCATTTATAGTTTTTCACGGTGGGGTAAATAAAGAGCCCTTGTGAACATCAGTTGGAGCGTTGTCTATTCTGCATCAGATGAAGATTGTTTAGGAGGCGTTTATTTATTATTTATTTGTGGTGGTACTTACATTTGTAGGTTGCGGTTTCCATGCGGACAGAGAGCAGGGCGAGTGGCGAGGAGCTGGTTTCAGAAAGGGGGCCAGTGTATCCATCCTGTTTAGGATCCCAGATTGCCCTGGTTGAAACCCCCTTGCCCCCATCCTCCTCTAAAAAGGAACGGCTCCCTACTGTGAACCGGATCCCATCGTTCCTTTCAAAAAGCCGTTCAAATGATCCGATTCGTTCACGAACGTCACATCTCTACCCCTGACGTAAAGTTTTGATTTTGGATAAAATTTCCTTTTGCATACTCCTGTCTCAGTGTCTTTGCCTTTGGGGTCCCCGGGCACATTTGGCTTAACAATTTGAGCGTAACAGACACCAGACTGTAAGCTATGCACTCAGGCTGTGCACTTTACTAGTGTCCTAGTAGAGAGGACACTACACTCTAAGGCAAGCTATGCACTTAATTGTAGTATCCCAGTAGAGAGGACAACAAGATACAAGCCGAAGCACCGACATAACATCCATAATTAAGAAATAAAGTTGAGAAAGCGACACGACATGACATGACAATACCACAATGTAAATTTACTTCAGTAAAAGTACTAAAGTATTAAAGTACTAAAATAAAAGTACAAAAGGAGCCTACTCATTATGCAGAATGTCCCAATTCACACGTTTTCAGAAAATGTATAAAAGATCTTTCAAAAATAGCAGATCCACAAGCTCACATTGTGTCGCCTCATGATCTGCTATTTCCAAATGGCCGAAATGTATATTGGGCCAAAGTGGGTAATGTATGTTTTGTAATAATATTCCAAATCTACAAAGTAAGTGTTTTCAAATAATTGTTGTGGAGTAAAAGTATAATATTTGCCCCTGAGATGTTACCTGATGAGACGATTCTCCTGATTCCAAATACGTACTGTCCCGTCCGCGCTGGCAGAGGCAAACACTCCAAACTCAGGGCACACACACAGGCCTCCGTAAGGTAAGGTAAGGAACACAGGAACACACACACACACACACACACACACACACACACACACACACACATGACACACACACACACACACACATGACACACACACACACACACACACACACACACATGACACACACACACACACACACATGACACACACACACACACACACACACACACACACACACAGTAAATAAGGCCTCCAAACTTAGCGCACACACACACAGGCCTCCGTAAGGTAAGGAACAGGAACGCACTCACACAATGTAAGTAAACACTCGGAACACAGGGCATACAAAGGCCTCCGTAAGTCGTAAGCACGCATGTAAATAAACAATGACACACACCGGAGTCACCGAACACCTCAATATGCATCAGGTACATCTCATTAGGAACACATTACAATTGTCAAGGTCAAGGTTAACGTTCTAGTGGTCTCCTAATGTGCCATAGTGGTGTCCTAGCTCAGCACAGCTCAAGGCCTACTCTTAACATTTTTAAATGTCTGTGTTTTATTATTCATTCATTGTTTTGCCTGATTATTATATTTTAATGAGACGGTGAGACGTAGGAAGGGCCCAGACAGGAGTCAACCCACAGAGCCTAGTCCTTCCACGCGCCAGAACCTGGTTCTCCCAGTCCTGGCAGAGTAGTTCCGGAGCAACGGATTGTGTGGCCTTGGTCTTTCCATAATGGGACTGATCGAGGGTAGCTACTGGGACATAAGTCGGGACTTGATCACTCCGGCTGGGTCACCTGAGTGATGCTGTTGCCAGACCCGAAAACCCAATGACCATGGGATACATCACTGAGGATACGTCCCAGGTGCATCCATGCAATGTTTTTATTATTATTAATGTTGTTTTATGCATTTGCTTTTAGTTTTTCTTTACTGCTTTGTAAAGCACTTTGAGTTGCATTTCAGGTCATGAAAGGTGCTAATAAAGTTTATTATTATTATTATTATGATAGCAATTCAGTGTCATTGCGAATGCAGAGAGCACTTACTATGAGACCTAGCAGATCATGTCTGTCTGTCTGTGTGTCTGTCCCGCTATCCAAATATGGAGTGTGTTGCATCAGCAATCACTCAGCTCCATATATGGGCACAAAAGGGGCCAGGTCCACTCAGCTCCATATATGGGCACAAAAGGGGCCAGGTCCACTCAGCTCCATATATGGGCACAAAAGGGGCACCATAAGTCCCCAAAGCATGCTATACGTCCAAAACCCAAATATGTACGAGCTGCGTTCGCTTCCCGCGTTTGCGCGTCTTACTCGTACATATTATGAAGAAAACCTGGAGACTGACATTCTGTAATTGTGTGTCGTGTCAAAATCAGAACATTATAATTGTGAGTAAAAACTCAATATAGAATTTGTAATGGACAAGGACACGTCTTCCAGGGACACATGTGTCTGTGTGCGCCTTGCGGACATATTGATGACTCCACCCTCTCGCTTTACCGTACTCTGTTGGTAAGGGTGCACAAGAGAATCATTTTAACCCATTCTGACCTGAGATCAGATTAAAAATGTCTTCTACATCCTGACAGTTTTCTGAAAAAGCTATGTTTCTATGTCAGTCGTTCTTCGATTTAAAAAAAATAGCAGACCTACAAGCTCGTAGAGCTCGTAGAGTACAAGCTCGTAGAGCTTGTAGATCTGCTATTTTTCAATAGCTAAAGCATAACATAATGCTAACACCAAAAGGGGTTCCTGCCCAGAATGGGTTTTAATAGAGTTCAACTGTTCCTTGTTTCACTAGATGGCTTAATGAGATTGTATTGACACATCTGGAGAGGCTTTGCGTTGCAAAGAGTTTAACAAAATGTGAATACACCTGGCTCATATCACGGGTCCTCTTCACTCTGCTGACTGTATTGTATGACTGCTCTGCTCTGTATAATTGTTAATGTGTCCAACTTTTCAATTGTGGTACTTAACCACCAGTAACACTAATCATCATGATAGGTTCATGATTTAAGTTTATAATGCTTTATAATCTGGTGCTTGTTTGTTTTCTTGTTATGTCTTTTATGTCTGCTAAATCAATAAAATAAATATTAAAATAATCTTGTCTCTGTCACCTATATGGTACCCCATATGGCCTTCGCCTGCAGGGTGGTGGTCAGTAGTAGGACTCTGGCTGAGCAGGCTGTATTGCGTCAGCAGGCTGTGTGATGTGGTACTGTGGGGGTCCTGGGAGAGCAGGGCCAGTCGGGGTCCCAGCACGGCCACATGGAGCACAGACTGGCCACAGTACAGGCTACGATGGAGGCTGAGGAGGCACTCCTCAGAGTAAGGACACACCATCCATATCGACACCGTTTGGTCTTCACCTGAGAGGGAGAGGAGGAGAAGAGGGTTTCCAGTAGAGTTGTTCCGATACCAGTATCGGAAATGCTGCCGATGCTGTGTAAAATGTTACTATTGCTATTGGTCAGTAATATGCCAGTCTACACCATTCCCATACAACATCATTTATATCCCATTTTTTGTGTCTTCCATTAAAAAAAACAGCATATTTCCAAAGACTTAAAAGAGTTTATTTTTTCATTAATTAAATTAACTAGACCGGTGCCCGGCTGTAGAGCACAGAGTCGGTAATGATGGAAGTTGGAGATCCATGCCCCACCCGGTTATGCAATACCTGTTGTATCCGTGTTCCACCCATCTGTCTGTGTCCCTTTTATGCCCCTTATATGGAGATTTCTGTATCTGTCTCTCTGTGGCCCTTTTTTCCTATATATGGAGTTCTGTGTCAGGCATGACCAAATATGAAGTGTTGTGATGTCAGAACAGGCCAGATCCAAAGTGTTGTGATGTCAGGCATGCCCAAATATGGAGTGTTGTGATGTCAGAACAGGCCAGCTCCATATATTGACACTGGGCAGGGGCCCTGTCCAGAACCCGGGCAGAGGCCTTTTGTGGCGGTCCTGGATAACCGTGGGTCCGACCGACTCGACACCGGGCACTGCACTCCCTGTGGGGGTGTGGAACGCGTGTGTCGAATTTGAAGTCGGTGGGGCGAACGGTTCTCGAGTTACGTGCATTACAGACGTACACACAGACAGACATACAGAGACTTGGTGCATTTATAGATATACAGTAGATTCCAACATATTTCAAAAGTATTTCCTAACTATTGAACTATAGGCATGTACCTATGGTGAGCAGGTGGCTGTTCTCAGGGTCAGTCTGCATGCCAGGGACTCTCTGGCCATTGTGTGCAGGTGTCCTGTGCAACAATCTGCCATTGTTCAGTTCCAGGACACTGATACAGCCTCCGGTTTGGCCAAGGACCACCAGAAACCTGTGGCAACACAGTCACACAAACATAGTCAAGGCCCAGGACAGATAACTTCTTCAGCACTTCTTCTTAATTTTTCTAGAGCAAACATTTTTAACTAAATTCTTTGGTGTGTGTGTGTGGGGGGGGGGGGGCTGCAGCAGGAGTAGCTCACTTGTTATTGGCATCGTGTTGAAGAAGAGCCGCCACGTTCCTGTGACTGTGTCCTGTCTCCTCCTGCAAACTCCTCCACTCCTGGAAGGCCGTCTGGGCATCAGCCACGTGACTGTAGAGAGCCAGGCAGGAGGCCGGCCCAGGGCCTGGACCAGGGGTCTTGTCATCACCCCACCATGGGCCCGTACCTCTCCCCCTCCACTCATCCATCAGTGTGCCTGGGTTGGTCAGAGTGTCGGCCTGCAGTGTTCATTTTTTGACAGCAACATTTTGAATTCGTTTGAGTCTTTTGAAAAGTTCTGAAAAGTTTTGGTTTCATTTTAGTTTTACTTTTAGTCGACTGAATATCAAAGATTTTTGTTGACAAAAAAGTATAATGGTTGATTTTTTTACACTTGGTTGCGTGCTGAAAATAGCAGCTCTACAAGATCTGTTATTGTCAGAGCACAACACCAGAGCGCAACCAAACTTAAAATAACTTGTCTTTTAGTTCCACTGGATCTCTTCTCCACTATAGTCTCTCCATAACATTTTAGTCTACTTTTTATTTGTTGACGAGATTGTCAATATATTTAGGCTCAGTCATCATTTATTACCGGTAGTTTTTATTTAGTGTTCGTCAGTGAACTCCCGACGAGCATTTTTTGTCACAGTTTTTAGACGGCAAAATCAACACTGGCCTGCAGCACCGCGCCTGCCTCCGTCAGGACCAGCAGGACCTCTCTGTGCACGCAGTACGCGGCGCTCACAACCCTCTCCGCCGCCGCCGAGAAGGACGACAACACCGCTCCCGTTTCCGCAGCCACCAACACCACGCTGCCGTCCCCAATCACGCAGAGCGCACGGGAGGTGTAGGGGGCAGCGCGGCAAGGCGGGACAAGGATCTGCCTCAGCGGATTCCTCCTCAGAATCAGAGTCAAAAAAGTAAAAAAGTGGGTGAAATTTGTTTTTATTGTTCATCGTGTTATAAAACAAAGAAAGGGAAGAAGCGGGGGGGCGGGGGGTTAGGAGATCAAAGCAGGAAAGACAATTTAGATGCTCGTTCCACACCCAAACAGCACACTCGTAGGGTCTCTCTTAGGTAATTTATAAACAGCACAGCCATGGGGTCTCTCTGATCAGTGATCTTATTTACAATGCAAGTAAGGGCTTTCCAGATATTTACAAGCTTGTTTCACAAACGGCACAGCCGTAGGGTCTTATTTGCAGGCTGCACAGCCGTACAACCAGGGGGTCTGTTTTCCACAAGAAAAATGTCACATAGTATACCTCACGTCTCCTCCTCCTCCTCCCAGCTTACAGTGCAGGGTGTACACGCGGCTGAGTGTCCAGAAATCCACCCCGCCGTGGCGGCAGTAGGAGAAGATGACGGAACCTCTCTTCCCGGCCACCGGGCCCCCACCGATGTACGAGGGGGGATTCTCACCGCCGGTGTGGACGCACTGGACTTCCTCGCCCCGCGCCTCCATGATGTCCCAGCAACGCACGGTGCGGTCCTGAGAGGCTGAGAGCAACATGGCCGTCTTGGAGCAGTACAGCATCGAGGTCACCAGATCTGGACGGACGGACGGACAGACAGACATGAGGAGGGCCCTTATACCATGCTCAATAGCCAAAGGGATATATATATATTATATATCCAAAGAAGCCACATACACGAGAGGTAAATGGTAATGCAAACGTTTACTGTGAATCAACAGGGGAAATGATGGTACAGAAGGATCCAGTCACCTGGAGCTCAGGTGCCTATATGCATGTTCCCACACTGCCATGACACTGTTGCCATGACAACACCCAATCATTCCTGGTGTAATGTGTGAAACAAACAGAGATAGACAGAGAAAGCAACACAGACAGATAGGAATGTGCATGTTTTAAAAAGGAGAATAAATCTGCGCATTCATCTGCTCCAATATAATGTATTGACGACGTTTCGAGCCATGGCTCTTCATCTGGTCAAACTCGAGTTTGACCAGATCCAAGTTTTCCAACCCAGCACCTCTTCTAAGTGATGTACGTTTTCTATGAGTTTTTGTAAGACATTATTTTATTACGTTGGTGTCCTGTGAAAGCCATGCAGAGCTCCCAGTAGGGACCCCAGACTTTAATGGACAGGTCTTTAGATGCCACGATCAAACGGTCCAGCTGTGAGCAGTGCACTACTGAGGTGATGTCACTAGAAGAAGAGAGATGTTATACCGTCTCAAACCCCCCCCCCCCCCACACACACACACACACACACACACACACACACACACACACACACACACACACACACACACACTTCACGTACCGCGAGCAGAGGTTCTTCTTGTGTTCCAGTACGTGCCCGGCATCGAGGTCGACCACCGTCATGACTCGGCCGCACACAGCGAAGGCCCTGCGGGGTCTGTTGTGACGCGGCGGGGCCAACGCCATCTGAGTGAACACACTGCGGCTCACGCCCTCCAGTATCTTCACCTTGCACTGCATCGTGTGCGTCATGACGGCCCACACACACACGTTGCCCGCTCCCGCAGTCACCACCTGCAATGGAGAACATGACAGTACTAGACTAGATAGACTGTTTTGACTGTGATTATTTGATTTATTTTCTAAAATGTTTCCTTTCATCACCCAGTGTCTCAAATTTTCACCCAGTGTCAATTATCTAATGTAATCCTTGGCGCTAGACTCTCTACCAACCTGGGGAGAGCAATGGACTGACTAACCTCATGCTTCCTTCTATGCATGACGAGTCAAAGCCACTTCTTTTCACCTGACAAGGGAGAGTTTCCCTGGTTGGAAGTAGCGTGTAGAAAGAACACGTTATTCCAACGAGTTCCTTTCCCCTCCATCAGGCGCCCCGGATGACCAGGGGGAGGCAGTTTAGAGACCAGGATTGCTGCATGTATATTGTGAGGGTACCTATACCTAGGGAAAGAGAAGGGAACCTGCACACTCGTATGCTCCAAAAGATAACTTTTATTGACGACGTTTCGAGCCAAGGCTCTTCATCTGGTCAAACTGACCAAGAGCCTTGGCTCGAAACGTCGTCAATAAAAGTTATCTTTTGGAGCATACGAGTGTGCGGGTTCCCTTCTCTTTTCATATGTTACTTTTTGAACCCAGCACCTCCATGAAGTGATGTGCGTATTTTTCTATAGTTTCTGTACCTATACCTAGGGGACACGGGAGAACATGAAAACTCCATACAGAAAGGCCCTTTTGTCAATCCCACCCAGGCACTGATAACACGGGGGAGAGAACACGCCCCCCAGCAGGAATCGAACCCAGGACCTTCTAGCTGTGAGGCGACAGCGACACCGACTGTGCCACCGTCTGTGATTGTCTGTGATTATTATGGTTATGCCTCCTATGAGCCTTTACTAAGAGGACATTTTGTTCACTATACAGGTCTATATAGAACTCAGTTTAGTGAGCAAAGCATGTTCTCATCTGTCGGTAGACTAGTCTGTCAGAATAACTATTTGTAAATCTAGCATCGTCATTGTAGAAAAAGCCACGTGTGGCTCTGTCCACTAACTGAGCTTATCTATTTGTGTAATCTTGTTGTGTAAGGGAAAACATGTCTGATATTGAGGAGCCTGCATTTGCATGAGACAGTCTCAGAGAGCTCTCGACCTTTGTTAAATAAATGCATTGATTCATTCCTTCATTGTTTTTGAGTGGTGCAACCACTCCAAGGAACAGCAATGTCCGTGACGTTAACCTACCTATGTGGTAGTTCACCTATGGTTCACCTATGTGACTATGAGCACCAGTATGACTATGAGTACCAGTAGGGGCGCTGTTGTGCCAGAAACAGAGAGAGAGATAGTGCTGCACTGTTGCCTGCTAATGAGAGAGAGAGAGAGAGAGAGAGAGAGAGAGAGAGAGAGAGAGGAGTGGGGAGAGAGAGAGGGGAGTTGCACCACTCAGTTCACACAGGTGTGATTTCTTTACTGGAGTAAGGTAAATTCCTAATCCTGCCACAACACACCTCTGTGGACGAGTGGTGCCCCACAGCCTGGCACACACGTACATCCAGGGGCTGGAGGGCTGATGCCAGGCGACGCAGCTTGCCGTCCAGCAGGGTGAGCACCGGCCCCGGGCCCCAGCCCACCAGGCGACCGCCGGGCAGCTTGGTGGAGGTCAGGCCCATGAAGGGCATCGACATGGAGTCGTCTGTGGCAAGGTTATTGTAGTTAACAGAAACTTAACGAAATAACGAAAACTAAAGTTGGAAAAAAGAACTGTCAACTGAACTATATAAAAGCTACTCATTGTAGCTTTTATATAAAATACACGATGACTAACACTGTATTGTGTGGTTGTATATCTGTAACTGAATACATTTTTAAATGCTATCTTTTGTTAAGTTTTTATTACACAATATCAAAACTATTAAAACTAACTGCATTAGAAAATATATATATTCAAAATGAAGAATCTCTATTAAAACCTTGGTCTGTGGAAGCTCGACGTCGGCCATCTGGCTGGTAGAATTGGACTGTGTTGTCCTGGTGCAGGCTGATGAACGCTGCCGCGGCTTCACAATACATCATGTAGCGCACAGGGCTGACGGAGGAAAGGTGACGGAGGTGATGGAGACCGTGAGTGAAGACAGGGGGGTTGTTGTCATCACCATGTTGAACCTGGATAGAGACAAGACAGGATTGTATTACTGTGTCTTATGTAGCCAGTGTTGGAAGTTCTCACATTTTGTACTTATGTAAAATTAAATAATGAATAGCACTAGGTAGAAATATTCTTTAGTGGCATGGACGGTTATAGCATAACCGTCTGGGCACCTACGTTGCTAAGCCAGACTGAGGGCATGCTGCGGGTTCGACTCCCGATCCTGACGGCCTTTGCCGCGTCTTCCCCCCCATGTCAAATTACTTTCAAACTATTAATAAAGACAGAAAAAGCCCCAAAAATATCATAAAAACAAAAAAAAGATACTCTGTAGTAAAAGTCTGGTATTCAAAATGGAAACGTGTTGGCAATATAATTTACTAAAGTACTAAAAGTAAAAGTAAGCATAAAAATAATAAGTTTTCGAAATGTATAGAAATCTTTCAAAAATAGCATGTTGAAGTGGTTAATGTATGTTTTTTAAGGGTAGGCACTCAGGGCCAGCAGGGGCGCCTGGTGCCCGCCGTGGTTGTCGCTAACTATAACTACGTTTTCAAATACTTGTAGTGGAGTAAAAGTACAATATTTGGTTCTGAGGTGTAAGTGGAGTAGAAGTAGAAGTGCTCCAGTAATGTAAAAAAAATACCTCAACATTGTACTTAAAACTACCTTACCTTGTCCATTCCTTGCTCCTTTTCACAGGAAGTGTCACTTCCACTTCCCACAGGACTTTCCTTGTGTCTTCTCTTCAGGTTCTCTCTCCAGACGGTGTGGGGGTCAAGATTGGTTTGACCCTCTTTCTGCTGCTGTTACTTTCTACATCTGCCGTCTCCCTCCCTGATAAAACCAACGAGACAAGCATCTGCGCAGTGCGCTGGGCACAGAAACATCTAGTCTGATGTTGTAGTGTTCCGTCTCAACTAAGAACTATTTGAACAAATTTAGACGAATTTGAACAAAGCACAATTTACAGAAAAAAGGTAAATAAATTATAGCATGTCCTAAGCCGAGATTTATCTTCAAATGGAAAAAGTCAGAAAACACCCTACTGATCTTTTGGCGAGTCTTCGTAAATGTAAAGGAATAAAATGTAACTTCACTCTCTACCTCACAGAGCCTTTGCTTTAACTAGTTTAACAACGGTGCGCGCTGTTAGTTGCCAAGCAACGGGTCGCTGAAAACTGGCAACTGCTCAGACTGGTTAGTGGCATTTAATTGCCTGCATTGTTTACAAACCTAATGCTTTAGCTTGACTGCCTCCTCTTTATGGAATAAAAGGAATGCATGACAACGGATGTGTACAATTGTCTTAATTTATTTTCTGCAGAATATAAAAAATAAACTTTTTCATAGTGATGAAAATTATTTACACCATACCAAAACCTATTTACATGTATCATTTCATGTGTTCATATATGGATACTGTCAAGTTGTCAACCAAAAAAAAGTAGGCTAAGCTAGTGAATGACAACATTTGACTGTTAAAGAAAAAACGCACATTGTTCCAGAGTTTAAAGAATGTGTACGTGTTACACAAAGAAAACACAACGTAAAAACCAAATCATAAGCTGACACATTATTTCAGAAGGCGTCATTGATCATACTCTCCAAAGTCTCTGGTTCTGCAGCACTGGGAACGGTGAATCTTTCGTTGAAATACTGCACTTGCAGTTTCCCCGACTCGTGAGCCAGCGCTACACCCGAGTACATGTTCTGTTGTCCTGAGTCTCCAAACACCGACATGGCCGTCACCCTGACCAGTGGAAGTACTCACAATTTAATTAACCCATTTTGACCTGGGAACGATTCTAAAAATGTCTTCTACATCCTGACAGTTTTCTGAAAAAGCTATGTTTCTATGTCAATCATTCTAAGATTTTTCAGAAATAGCAGACCTACAAGCTTGTAGTGCGCCACTTGGTGGCGCGCTATGAGCTTGTAGATCTGCTATTTTTCAATAGCTAAAGCATAACATAATGCTAACACCAAAAGGGGTTCCTGCCCAAAATGGGTAAGTAAAAGTATCAATACTGCAATGTAGAAATACTCTGTTACAAGTAAATGTCTGGAATTCTAAATTTACTTGAATAAAAGTATTGGTATCAAATGTAGTGAAAGTACCAAAAGTAGAAAGTATTGTGCAGAATGTCTCATTTCAAGCTTTCAAATCAGTTTAAAATAGCCGATCTACAATCTCACAATGAGTCGCAAGGCTGGGAAAACTCGGAATTCCCGCCCGTCTTCTCGCGTACCGGTGGTACATGTCCCGCGGACAGGCACCGGTCTGCGTACCAGTGTTTAGGAACCTCTGCTCTATGGTAGGTACGCTCAGAAAAAAACATGCAGTAATCCTGATGGATGGGGAAAGGAACTGGTTGGAATAACGTGTTCCTTCCACGCCTTCCCGGGGAAACTGTCAGGTGATAAAAAGGCGGCCTGCTCACTCCTCACGCATTGAGGGAAGCATGAGCTCAGTTCGGGGCTCTCCCCAGGTTGGCAGAGGGAGAGTAGGCCTAGTGCCAGGATTACACTACCGCTTAGGCAATTGGCGGGTGAAAAAAGTGGTT
Organism: Protomyctophum bolini; assembly: GCF_963924005.1. NCBI lineage: Eukaryota > Metazoa > Chordata > Actinopteri > Myctophiformes > Myctophidae > Protomyctophum > Protomyctophum bolini. Next base: position 14,166,477 of record NC_137882.1, on the reverse strand, counting down.
ACAGAATTGTGGGATAAATAAAAAAACGAAACCATAAATAAACACTGGGTCATTTGTTCTCCATGTTGTTACCTGTCAGCGTGGATCCTTTCAGTGACGGCGGGCTCCAGGTCATTCCTCTGCAGGTCCCATATGTGGAGGTTAGAAGCCGCATCCAGGACGCAAAAGACTGTCGGCCGGGTCCGAGTCCACTGCACCGAGACGACCGGCTCGCCGGCTGTGGAGTCGTTCCACTCCAGCACAGGCTGTTCCTGGGAGGCCGCATGCAGTCTGATGCTGCCGTCTGCGCAGCCCACCTAGCAGCACACGCACAGCAAACACATGCCAAGAGAGAGAGAGATCAACCAGGTGTGGAGATGAGAGTTGAGTTAACAACGTAGATTGGTGCTCCTAGGATCAACGGGAACCTCAAATTGAAATTAACGGAGGAGACAGAGTAAGAACTTTAATCATGTCTACAACAGCCTTTTCAAAATTTGTAGAAAAGTAGCAGTAGTGTCACAATCCTTCAGCGGTAAGCTGGTTCATCTGTAATTTCTTACGACTTTTGAAAGATATTGAAAATGTTTGGAAACTTTTGAATCATTTTTTTTAACATAAATAATGTCTTCTGGGGGTCCCTGGCACAAACACATTCTCAGATGGGGGGTCCGCGCGGCCAAATATATATATCGATTTGGGGGTCCTTGGCAAGAAAAGGTTTGGTTTGAGAACTACTACCAAATGCAGATTTAGCACGCACACATCAGCATGTTTGAAGACGTGTACTCAGTGTACACTACAGTACACATGGTGTCTGCAGTCACATGAACTACATGTGCACTGCAGCCCTCACAAACCCCTACATGTGCCCTGCAGCCCTCACAAACCCCTACATGTGCACTGCAGCCCTCACAAACCCCTACATGTGCACTGCAGCCCTCACAAACCCCTACATGTGCCCTGCAGCCCTCACAAACCCCTACATGTGCACTGCAGCCCTCACAAACCCCTACATGTGCCCTGCAGCCCTCACAAACCCTTGAACTCCACGTGAGAGGTAGGCCTGTTACATTTATTTTATATTATTGTATAAAATTATTATTAATGTCAGTAATGTAATTGTTTATTTAGGTAATTTGTCATATCTGAGATGTGATTTGATTTATTTATTACGAAGCCTGAAAAGGCAATAAAAATGTGTATTGATATGTTCCAGTGTTCAATGCCAAAAAACACAATTAAATAATTTATCGTTTAATCGTGCCGTGTGACAATGAATCGTCAAGCTAAAGTTAACACCTTGAGGGCCCGGGCCTATTGCAATTATTAATAAAATGTGCCCATCGTCAGCAAGCACCTCTAGGCTGTAGAGCGATGCGATCAGTTTTCATAGCACTAATTTCGGGCACATGACCGTGCACTTGAACTTGACGGTGATTTACGTCATGCCATGGGCCCCGATGGTGTTAAAGGGCTCACCAGGAACAGGGCTGGACTGAACGGTGAGAAGTGGATGGAGGTGACGTCAGTGGGTCGGACTCCGACCACCCGAGACCTGTAGAGCTTTGGTGGAGCCTTCAACCCGTGGCTGGTTCCATGGTTGACCACACCCTGAGACAGAAAGAAATCACACTGATAAACTGAGACAAAGGTGCCCGGGGAAAATAATAGGGAAGTGGGGAGCATGATCTATTAATCAAATATAGCATATATATGAAGACAAGGGTGAATCACCACATGGGAATGGTGTGGCTTAAGACTTCATCGCGTGGCCTGCCTGTGAAAGAAGTCATCTATAATGACATATCTATGACAGATAGCTCCATTGACTGCCATTATACATTTTAAGTTAAGTTATATTTCATGAAGTATAACACACGTGAGAAGAAAAGAAAACTGGAGGTAAACACCAATGAGCTGTGACACAGATAGGCAGACAGACACACACACACACACACACACACACACACACACAATAAAGGGACCTATTTTCTCCAGTGCTATACCCCTTATCCCTAAACTTCTTTGCCTTTTTTGCTATTTTGAAAAACCTTTTTGAATAGTTCAATTAAAAAAAAAATGAAGTAGGGGTATAGCATGGCGAAAATAGGGCCCAATAGTCTCTTATCGACGCTCACCATATTGGTGCCAATAAAGAAATGGTTTGAGTCTGTGGGGAGGAATCTTAACAGTAGTGTTTCCAATGATCCCGTATTCATTGCATCCCTTGGTGAAGTCCTGAGAGAGAGAGAGAGAGAGAGAGAGAGAGGATCAGTGGTGGAGTAAATCATTATGCAGAAAGGCCATTTCACACATTTTAAAATGTATAAAGATCATTTGAAAATAGCAGACCTACAAGCTTGTGTTAAGCTTGTAGATCAACCATTTATACATATCCAAAGTACAGGGCTGATTGGTTAATGTATGTTTCGTAATAATAATCTAAATCTACAAAGTAGTACTAAAGTTTTCATATAATAGTGGAATAAAATATTTGCCTCCGAGATGTAGTAGATTAGAAGTGAAAGTACGGACAATTTAAAATACTCCAGTAAAGTAAAAATGTCTACTTAAGTACACTACTTGAGTAAATGTACTTATTTACTGTAAGTCAGGATCACCACCCGCTGAGATGAGAGGTCATGACATTCCCAGCCCCCCTAAAAAAAATGAGCCACGCACCGCGGTGGAACATGACACTGTGTGACTCTCCACACAGTGTACATGGTACAGGGTACATGATGTCTGGACTGGCGGCTACATGGTCAATCAAAAAAACAGCAGTCCTCTGCCCACAACAAACAAGCTCATATGACCCACGCGGAGCAGGTGGTCCTGCGCCACCGGGGCAAAGACATTGTGGGTATTAATGGCCCCCTTTGGCTGGCAGTGACGAATGAACACTGTCTGTGTCAGCCATCTAATCTGTCCGTCTCACCTCTCAGCGGCGAGGAGCGTGGAACTGTACAGCAACTTGACTTTGCCCCCCGGCCTGAGCCCTGTAAGACGAAGAGAGAGGTTGTTATGTAATTCGCGTGAAAGAAAAGTGTTTGTGGAAAAAGTGTGAGTGTGTTCAAAAACGTGACCATCAGTCGTCTCACCCAGGTCTGTCTGGGAGCCAGAGTCGCTGGCTTTAGGGAGTTCCAGCACCACCTGTTGGACAGAAACGAGAACAACATCACCATCATTCATCATGATGGAATCCGGGAGCGTGGGTGACCGAAGCTGTGTGCTATCTGGTTGTGAGATTTTCAGCCTTACCCATTGATTTAAAACCCCGTTTACATCCAGGGAGGCCAACTGGAAGGACAATCCAGACGACTCTGGATATCACAACAGAAATGGCACTTATTATTTAAAACCAGAAAGCATAACTAGGGCCAAAATAAAACGGAACATTTAACGGAATAGTTCACCCCAAGAAATGACTTATTTTACACCTCCTGAAGCCTTGAATTCATGGAGATTAATTTCGTTTTTGTTGCATTCCTGAGCCAATAATTTGATGACCAGCGGAGTCTCCTGTAGGAGAGTCAATTGAGTCTATATATTGAGAAATATTGGTTTAGAAATATCTCCGTAAATTCAAGTCATTTTTTGGGGTGAACTACTCCTGAAAGAAAACATCACATTCTCCCATTTTCCATCTCTAAACATAGAATCCGTATTAAGGGACGTAAATGCTGTGGTTTCTTTCTTGACCTTCGTCGGACGCCAACAACGGTGCCTCTGGTCTCAGGCCGCCCACTACAGCGGAGGGGACAACCTCCACGCAGCACACAGAGGACAAATGACCCGACGTCGCCAGCACGGCGTCTGCGTTGACAAGGTGACAAACAAGAAGGCATTCTAGCACGTACCATCACTCTCGTATAGGTAAACAAGACTTCTGAACTTTCAGACGGAACATTCAAGGACTGGAGACACGTGAAAGTGTGAATTTATACTGCTACTGATTTCAGGGTAATGATGATAAAGATTGCAGCGGAACAAAAACGCTGCTTCATGTAATTAAAAAACTACAACACTGTTTCCCGAACAGTGGGTCAGGACCCATTTGTCGCTCACGGACACATTTTTATGGGTCCCTTTATTTTTGGTTCTCTATATTTTTGCTCAACAAAAAAGCAAAAATTTTCATGAATTAAAAACAAATGCAACGTTTCTGTTTCAGTCATTTCATCAAGAAATACAAGAAAAGAAAAAAAAATGTTTAAGAAGTAGTGAACATTTGGGTCCCGGGCTACAGCGTTTAGGAACCACTGGTCTATGCGAATGCGGCTGGAGTGAACACCAAGCATATAGAGGGTATGCGCATGCATAAAGTAAGTGGCAAATGGAGTGGAAAAGTGCATTTGACGTTGTTTAATGCATTCAGATAGGACTGATCACCAGCATCTGATCATCAGCATCACCCCTAATCTGAGTTTGCTATGGGGCATAGCAGTGGCTGTCATTCAGATAGAAAACACATGCATTTTTTCCTAATTATTTTAAGCCTCGAACCAAGCCATCCATGCTCCTGGTGAATCATGACCATAAAACATTTGATTCTGTGTCAAAAATATATATTTCAAAACTTAAAATGATCTTTAAAAAAAATAGCTGATCTACAAAGCTCAAGACGCATTGTGACGACGTGTTGTGAGCTTGTAGATCGGCTATTTGAGCCATTTGCTTGAGCGGTTCTTTTACTAGTCCTACCACACTGTCTTTGACTCACCGGTGGAGAAGGTGGGGTGACGGAAGGTCCACTCGTCCTCCCCTACCTTCAGGTTGTCATGGTTACCGGCACGCTCCCTTAGGTCCCACAGCAGCACAGACCCCACTGACGTACCTGCAGTGGTGGAGAAAGAATACTCACATTCTTTACTTAAGTAAAAGTACCTATACTGCAATGTATAAATACTCTGTTACATGTAAAAGTCCGGAATTCAAAATTTACTTGAGTAAAAGTGCAAAAGTATTGGTATCAAAATGTACTTAAAGTACCATTATTAGTACCAGTACTCATTATACAGAAGGTTGCATTTCACAAGCTCACAATGGTCTCTTTTCAAATGGTCGAAATGTATATAGGGCTGAAGTGGGTAATGTACAGTATGTTTTGTCATAATAATCTAAATCTACAAAGTAAATTAGTAACTAAAGTTGTGATATAAATGTAGTGGATATATATTTGCCTCTGAGACGTAGTGGAGTAGAGGTAAAAGTATTTGGAAATTGGAAATACTTGAGTACTGTACACATACCTAAACATTGTACTGTACTCGAGTACTAAAGTACAAGATGTAGTTAGTTACTTTCCACCACTGACGTACCTGCAAACACCAGAGTGGCCTTGCCAGGACTGAAGCAGCAACACTCCACCTGCGTCAAGGAGAACATCACAAAGATCTTCTCAGTGATCGTTATCTGCACACTGCTGCTTCTTTCATATTTGTAGCAGCATTTTTCCACCGTTTTCCCAAAAAACGCAGCCAGTCTGCAATGACCTTTAGAGTTGGGATCCGGAACCAGAGGAACTGGATCCAACATTGAGGAACCGGAATTGGTTCCATCACACGTTTCTGGAACCGGTTTTATCACACTGTCAGAGCTGGTACGTGGACTTCACATCTGCTATACAATTACAACACAGGTGGTTCTCAAAATGTTTTAATTCGAAGACCACCATAACTGAGAGTGTACAAATGGAACCAAATGGACCTCTACACTCTCAGAGTGTGTCGGAACGTCCATAGGGAATCGCTAAATGGAACCGTTAAGGAATCGGACCGTTAAAGAGAGAATCGTTAAAATCCTAAAGGCACTTAATACATCTGAACATCTCAAGGCCTAATCAGTCAATAACAGAATGCAAATACATGCAAGACTTGTGCTACTGTACATGCACGTTTGTGGGGTTTTTTTTACAGCATTGTTGCCACCAGACGACAAAACTGTCTGAAATTCTCTCTTTGTTACCTCAGACTCATAGACAAGGATCTTCTGGGGTCGTGAGGGCTCCCAGATGTTCCAGATGCAGATCATGGTCCAGGTGTCGAGGCGCACGGCGCCAGGCTCGCCCGTGGGACTGTGGACTGACATCATGGTCTGGTTCTGGACCGGGGAGAAGTGCACCAGGCTGACGCGACGGCCTGTAAACATGAAATACAAACGGGATGTCCAATGTAAGATTCTGTATATAAACTCTGTATTGACACATAAACCAGTGGCATGATAGGACATTAGAATTCCTTCACGGTGTGACTTCACTTCAGCACGGCCTGTACTTTAATACCCACCCTTCATCATATAAACATTTATTATTCCATTTAATTGCACCACACATAACTATTAAAAGTGAATAATATGGTACCTAAGGTAGTAGGAACCACCTCTCCATTTTTCGAACCACAAAGACATCAACAAACATGTTCCAGAAAGTATTCCCGTAAATAAGATTTTCTTTGTTTCATTACCTTTTGCACATGGTTATTTCTTGTTTCATTTGTATTGGCACATTTTATTTTCACTTGTTTATTACGTTTGTGAAATTCTTGTTTTATGTGCATTCTGTCCTATATGTAGGTGCAGTATTTGTGACTCATGTCATGTCAAGTGCTATATAAATAAATGTATTATTATTATTATCTCCATGGTGCTGGTGCGTGTACCGTTGAGAAAAGACAACTTTGTGTTGAACTGCAAACTGCCATCGCTGAAAGACAGAATCTCTGCTTTGGTGCTGAGCCTCTTCAGCGACTGTTTCTGAGCGTAGTCCTCCTCCAACAGGACAACCATCACCTGGACAACCACAACAAACAGCACAGCCATCACCTAGATACAGTGGTGGAGGACGTACTCGCATGTTTTACTTAAGTAAAAATAGCAATCCTGCAATGTAGATATAGTCTGTTGCAAGTAGAAAAAGTATTCCCAAATCCACTTGAGTAGTTTCTGCCACTGCCTAGATACACCCAACAACAGGAGTCTGTATTCGCTAACAACATACCTGTGATGCAGAGAGTAAAAACGCTGTGAGACGCTGTGTGTCGATGTTAATTTCACTCCTGCTTTTATCTCGGCCGTCCTGGGAAAGCCTTGGATCTGCCAGTACGTTGGGACACAGTCAATCAGAGAATCAAGTTTATTATGCTTTTTTTGTCTTATTCCCCTCGAGAAATACTGGGATGTGTAACAGCATGGGAAGCACACGATTATGATTATTTTACTTGATGATTAATTGTCACTCAGATAATTGGTTAAATTGTGGTTCTGTCATTGAACATTGGAAAATACATTACATTTATGTTTGGCTTTCATAGGCTTCATAAACAAAAAGGTGCACAGGCCAGATATGACAAATAACTTACATATTAAAGTATCTATTTTAAAAACATTAAATCCTTAATAGCTGAAATAGCAGATGAGCTTGTAGTTCAGCTGTTTCCACTATTTTTGTAAATGTTTGAATGAAATTGAACACTTATAACGATTATGCAAAAAATTAATAAAATAATTCCGATTATGTAAAATAATTTTGCGATTAGGCGAGTTTGTAATAATTCTCATTTCAGGCCTAGGAAACACCATCAGATCATGTTGTATCAGACAGAGAGCCTTCTGGGTGTTGTCTTACCTCCACATGGTCCATGCTTCTCTGCTGGATGCTGTGTCCATTTCTCAGACATCTCTATTTCCTCTGTCTGGATGTCTCTGTCCACGTTGTCCTCATTACACTGAACATATGCCTGAGAAGGAAGGATTTCAATTATGTCAAGTTTTCATGCGTGGAAGCAGGGTCCATTCGCTGGTTTTTATTGATTGATTGAATACTTTGCATCTTAAAATAACCAGTAACAGCAACACGCCGCATTGAGATGTGTTGCGTGCTGCTGATTGGCTATTTTTGGTGCGCGACATGCTTTCATAGAAGACATGCTGGCTTTTATGGAATCCAAATGACTGAAATCAGCTGTGGCAACTGAGAACTTTAATCCATGTGTACGTGCAAACAGAAGGAGCCGCTGACCTGTTTCGTGTTTGTATTCCCAAAGCTTTTGATGTACATGTCGTATTCGCTAACAGGAGGCAGGTCCAGAAGGGAGAATGTCGAGGAGAAATCCAGATCTATAAGGCGAAGCAGCTCTGCACTGCGCTTCCTGAAGATATAAACAGTCAAATCAATTATAGCAGTGGTTCTCAGGACATTATTGGGTGGAGGACAGTGATGACAGTGATCCCCAGTTAAAAATATATGGTCATTTTGGGGGGTCCCCGCCTGAAAATTTTCAGAACTACTGAATTAGAGGCCAACATGATATATCGGTGTCTAAGGTGCCAGGTAAAAATGCAGACCATTTACAGTTTCTATCAAACCTACTTCTGTTTGTTGGCAACCTGCTTGCTGACTTCACGTTGCTTTGCGGCCACAAAGTTGATAAACTTCCCGCGCTGAGAGCCTCTCCTCTGGTTCTTGTCGTGCGCTTCTGAAAGAACAGCAAGAAATGTCAGTGGTATTTCACCTCTCATTTCACAAGCCCAGATGATAGCATCGTGTTGGAACTAAAATCAACAAATGCCCTTGAAAAAGAAAAAAACACATGACAAATTCTAAAATGGATGACATGAAAGTTAGAAAAAGTGGATCTTTTAGGGCTGGGCTATATGACTTCAAATCAATATCACAATTATCTACATTTTTTGTTTCGATTACAATGAACCAGCCGGTTCAATATCCGTTTCCATTAGGACAGAACGTTTTTGCTTGCCGTCTAACCACTTTACCATCAGTCTAATCGAATTAGAATTTCTTTAGTGCTGATTAACCTACATAAACGAGATTAAATTCTGTTATTGGCTCTAAATGTCAATTTCAATATATTTCCGGTTAATTTCCCAGCCCTAGTTGCCTGTACCTCTGGACCGAGTGTGTCTGTCTTGGTCTGTGTTCGAGCTCTGTCTGGATTGTGCTGCAGTTCCTACTCGCTCATTCTCCTCGTCCATGGCTCTCCTGATTGCCTTTATTTCCTCGCTCGTCTGTGGCGTCGGGCCCTCCCCCTCCCCCTCTCCACTCGCCACCGGGCTGGGTGATGGCTCCTCGTCCTCTCCTTCACCTCCACTCTCCTCCTCAAAATCCTCCTCATAATCCTTGACGGACAAAGAGAGAGGAATAGCGGTCACGCCCTGCAAATAACTTTATCACCCACAGCACCCCTGAATGACTGTTCATTTTTAGTACCTTATGTGATATATGTAAATATGTGAAACTTTCCCTCTTAAGATCCAGTACGCCATGAGGAAAACTTGAGAGAATATCCGTTTCCATTAGGACTTTTTACACTGGCAGCCAAATCCAGCCTGAATCAGATCTGTGCCACATCCAGATAGGTTTGTTTAAATAAGTCTAAATGCAGACACATTTCAGGAGATCTGTCTCAGTCTGAATGCAACAACCTGATCTAAATCGGATTCCATGTGACTTGTATGTGACTTATTTGCGTTTAGACTTATTTAAACAAATCTGATTCCAATCTGGATGTGGCACAGATCTGGTCACTTTCAAACGGCAGTGTGAAAAGTCGGGCCAAAAGATCGGATTTGAGAAAAATAAATCAGATTTTAATCGAATTTGACTTGATGTGACTGCAGTCTAAATGGGGCCTTTAAACCCCAGCATCCCTATTCTGAGGAGGAACATATGCCAAACATAGCCAATCTACAAGCTCACAATGTGACGCGTTGTGAGCTTGTATATCTGCTCATTTTGCTGAAGAGACTTTGTGTACTGTAGACTGAAAAAGAAGGCACCAAGAACAGAGCAACACATTCTCACCTAATACTTCGGTAGACTCGATGCGAATAGGCGGAGAAGTTGCAATTCTTGCATATTTAATTTGCTGCGGTTTGCCTTCACACTGGCTGTGTCGTGCAAGGAAACGAAGCAGGTGTGTGTGTGTGTGTGTGTGTGTGTGTGTGCCAGCCACTGTTCTTTTGGGCACATGAACGAGGCACTGCGGTTGCCTACAGTTTATAAATCATGCTGAGCTAAAATGTGTTTTAATTTTGAAGTATTTATATTTAAACAAGATGAAGAAAGTCTCCACTCGGATCCCCACACACAGTTTACGCACGACAGACAGACAGAATATTCTGTACACTGCAGTGTTTTTTATGTTTCCTTAAGCAATAGATTAATGTGCTCGTCCTAATATTTCGATGAGGGCTTCAGTCTCCTTATTTGACCATGTCAAAAGGGACATCTTTGTACTGCGTAAAATTAATATCCCTTCTCCGCCTCCAACTGTGCAGCTCCTTATCCGCCACATAGTTTGCTTCATTTCCTTTATTTGCTACAGATTGCATTCCCACCTGCACCGAATCGAAATCAAGTGCGATTGGAAGCGAAACCCCCGTTTTTTGGCGGAGAATGCACATTATGATTCGAATGAGCCTTCACACCTGCCAAACGAAGCACACTTTCGGACAATGTGCAGCAGGATTCGTTTTAGTCGCAGTAAAGCTTTCTGGTGTGAAGGTCACCTAACATCCGTTTCACTAAGTCTAGTAGTTAAACTGAAGTGTGGCACCCATTGACTTGCATTCCGGCACCCACTTTGAGAACCCCTGGTCTAATGTTCAATGCAAAATAAAGTGTACAAAACAAGCTACGACCTTAATCAAACAGCCATGAAGGAAGAAGTCAATGACAAAAGTAAAGCTACCTCACAACAAATCTGATTACTCACCACTTTCTTGAAAAGTGAATCCAATGTAGGGGATGCCAAAGTGAAAAAGCAAACAAAATGAATGAATGAAATTGTGAAAATGAAATGTTTTTCTTTTTAATATATTTGAAATGATGAAAATCATATCAGCACAATGGAATGGTTCCTGGGAAGGTCCACAAATTATTTTGGGGGGTCAGCAGGTGATTAGCTTAATGTGCAGCATTGTATTATTACTCGACAATAAACAAACCAACATACATCATAAATGTATACAGGGTTTCTAAAGTGACGTTAGAAAAACGTTGTGCGTATCATGTCTGTTCGTATGAGCACGGAATCGATGACTTTGATTGGTTGATGTATGATGATGTTCTCATCATCAACAAGCCTCATGTGTGAGCTTGTTGATCTGCTATTTTCACAATATTCGTCTGTGGAACCGAGTCAAACTATATTGAATGCCTCGATTCTTACATTCCAAGTGCTTATCAGGGTGGTGGGTTCAAATGTGAATATTTTTCAGGGGGTCAGGCTGAGAACAACTATGTGACTATTAGAAACAAGCCAGTATAACAGTATTTAATTTACCTCAAAATCGTCTTCGTAGTCCTGATCCCTCTCTGCTGCCCCATCTGGCGGAGTCAGGTTACCATAGTCCTGGACTTCAGCCGTTTCTTCGTCCTTGCCAACCTGCAGACAAGGTAAATCACCATCAGCAACAATGGATAACACTTTTTAAGGCCTTGTATCTGAGCTGGAAAACTTCCATAACAAGGCCAGTCTGGATGGTTGTGTATATATTGTGTAAGACAGCATTCAGTGATAGATGGTGGGAAGCAATGGAGGCAAGTGGGCAACGCAATGATGAATAGCACAACATGCATTTGGAGCGAAGTCAAAACAAACATCTTACAGACTCTTCTTCTGTTTCTTCTAAATATGTTGGAATAGTTGTGTGAGGCTCAGGTAGTATCACCACTTCCATATTGATACAGTGGCCATTTTGCTTTTACATCATACTCCGTGTATGGTGTGAGAGTATGTGTATTCGGTCAATTGACAGAAAACATACAGTACAGAACAGCCTTGCAAATATCACAAGACAAGCAACACCTTGCACTTCTGTATGTGTATAGGCTATTAGGCTCCTATTGTCATTTAACCGAGTTTACACCTGCATGAAATGTGCTATACAAATCAACTTGACTTGACACTGACCTTCATTTTTGAAGGCGTGGTCTCGTCTCTGGGACCTTGGTATGGTTTTGCGGCGCTCGTCTCATCTGCTTCTGGGTCTGCCTCCTCTCTGGGCCTTCTCTCCCTGTGCTTGTCCCGGTCTCTTCTGTCTCTGTCACCACGGTGATGATCATCACTGTCATGCTTCCGCCTTTCATCCTGGAGAGCAGAAATCACAGTCAAGACAAAGTCTTTCTATTTATTTACAGATGTATTTGCAATAACTAATAACCATTTCTTTGTAAGCCATAGGGTTACGGCTAACCCCAACTGGACCGCTGGGGCTGTTAAATAGGCTTACATGATGTCCTCTCTCGTTGTGTCTCCGTTCTCTGTCCTCCCTTTCTTTCTGGCGATCTTCTTTGTATACTGGAAAGCCGAGCAAATGGTGGAAGCAGAGCTTTTAAATATGATGGGAAACTCACAGTCCATTTTGGCCTATTTGAGGAATTACCTGTGCACCTTTGTTCGAATGCAGCACTCAACACTCAAGGTGAAGATCTTGAGCCGTTTTGTGAACAACTTTACCTTGTTCCTCCTTGTGTTCCGAATGCCTTCTGTCTGCATGCCTCTCTCGCCTCTCTTTGTCACGCGACTCGTGTTTTTGTCGCTCGCCTTCTTCGATCGGGTTCTCTCTCTCCCTGTCTCGCCTCCGCTCCCTATCTCTTCCCATCTCCTCGCCTTCTTCGTGTCTCTTTCGATCCTTCTCCCTCCCGTGTTCTCTGTCCCTTTCCTCTCTCCTCCTTTCCCTGTCTCTCTCTTCCCTCCTCTTGTCTCTGTCCCTCCCGTGGCCGTCCTCTCTTTCTCTCTCCCTCCTCCTTTCCTTCTCCCTCTGTTTGTCTCTCTCCCTGTCCTGGATGTCTTTCTCCTCTCTGTTGTGCCTTCTGTCTCTGTGTTCTCCGCGCTCGTCGCTGTGTTTAGCGGGATCGGCCACTCTCTCTCTGTCTCTTCTCTTCTCTTTGTCTCTCTCCTCGCCGTCGGCTCTCCTGTCCCTCGACCCCTCTTTCCTTCTGTCGAGATATGGGTTATGTCCTTCCTCTTTTCGTTTGTCTCGCTCCCTCGTATTGTCGAGATATGGGTTATTTTCTCCATCTTTTTGTTTGTCTCTTTCCCTGTGTCTGTCTCTGTCTCGTCTATGCTCTTTGTCTGGGTCCCTGTGATGGCGCCGCTCTACAGTCTCCCCATCCCCGTGTTTTCTCTCGTTTTCCTCTCGTCTCCTGACACGGTCCTCCTCATATCCTCCATCCTAGGGAAAAATAATGCAAATTATTTTAAATAGCCTACAGAACAGCCTCAAAATGAAACCTGATAAACTCATAGAAACTTACCCGGATATGTCTTCTAAGTTCAGCTGGTTTCCATGTGTCTTCCTTGGTAATTTTCTAAATAATGCAGAGCCAAAATATCATAAGTGAAAAACAGTGATGAGTTGCTGCCAATCGAACACAAGCTTAGCAATCTAGCTCCTCTGAAGCATTTTTTTATTGAGGCACTCTATATCAATAAATGATTGCATCAGTTACAACTTGAGTTGGGGCTACTTCTATAATTATTACTTGCGCAAGCAGAGCGCGCAAGTAATAATTTCGCCCAGTCTCTTCAACGTCTTCAGTACATATAATATGTATGACTAGCTCTCAATGATGACGTAAGAAAAATGGTCATCTGTGTAATCTGGTCCCAGCAAACCAGGCACAGATTTGCTGTTTTGCATACCCAGAAAAGTGGTTGACGGCTGTCACTTTTTGGCACAAAGTAACCACAGTATACTGCTAATCAAATTACAACTACATACTCTATATAGTATATGTATATGTATACGTATGTATACCAGAGTACGTGGTGTGTATATGTATGACTAGCTCTCAATGATGACGTAAGAAAAATGGTCATCTGTGTAATCTGGTCCCAGCAAACCAGGCACAGATTTGCTGCTTTTCTTGCATACCCAAAAAAATGGTTGACGGCTGTCACTTTTTGGCACAAAGTAACCACAGTATACTGCTAATCAAATTACAACTACATACTACTCTATATAGTGTATACGTATGTCTTACGTCATCACAATTTGCAAATAAAATAGCAAATTGTGCCTGAACTGCTGGGACCAGAGTACGTGGTGTGTATATGTATGACTCAAAGTAACCACAGTATACCGCTAATCAACTTACAAATGACATATACATAGAGGCAGAAACTGAGATTTGACAGTTTGTAGCGGTTTGTAGCGGTCGAAAGTACTTGCACACTAGTGCAACAAGCAGTTGATAAATATATTTATGTATACATTTTATAGATACAATTTAGCTACAAGTTAGACATTTAAGTAACGGTTGGTTTTACAGAATAGTTGGGCACTTAGGGACATATGGACACCTCAATGTAAAACTGGCTATTTTGTCCAAAAGAAGAAAATGTATGTACTTAAATAATGTAAAGTATAATGTGTGAACATTATGTATACTTCGAGAGAACATCAGTGGTGGAAAATAACGAAGTACAATTACTTCGTTACTGTACTTAAGTACACGTTTTGAGAATTTGTACTTTTATTTACTATTTTTATTTTTCTGTATTTTTACTTTTACTTCGTTACATTTACAAGTAAAAAATCGTACTTTTAATCCGCTACATTAAAATTGGACACCTTTCGTTACTCGCTACACATTTCCACGCGAAATATGCGCAATCTCCGCATTTTCCACATAAAGTTTATAAAGTCATCGCCTCACTCATTCGTTCACATTCACACAGAAGCATGGTGGTGCGGTGCGTTGAAAAAGCTGGACAAGAAGCGCCCGTCTCTCTCTCTCTCTCTCTCTGTCTCTCTCTGGTGCGGTGAATAAATAACAGCGAGCCGCGCTGTGTGTGTGTGTGTGTGTGTGTGTGTGTTTCTGTGTGTGTGTGTGTGTGTGTGTGTGTGTGTGTGTGTCTGACGTGCGCTGCATCTGCTGGTTATTGCAGTTCTGTTTTCGTCACATTATGTGACGAAAACAGAACTGCAATAGCAGCAGATGCAGCGCATGTGTATGGGACTCACATACACATCTTAACGTCAGGAACGTTACACGACTCACCCATCCAGGTGATTGCAATAATAATCACTGTAGGCCGTCTTTACCGTGCATTGCATGTAAACGTCTGTCGAACGGGATGGTCGTTAAAGTTGATATCGGTTTCAACTTTATCCCCCAATAATGAAATCCACATTTGTGCATAGGCCTATAGCCTACTGTAGGCGTTTTTTACTCTATTTAGAAGACATTTTCAAGCTCTTGCTAATGAAATGATCGATTATTTTTATGGATAAATCATTTACATGCATCTCAATGGGAGACAGTTTTCCCTGCAAAGTGGAGTGGGTGGGGCTTAATTAGTGAAGGGCTAATTATAATGCGTGAATTCATGCAATTATAATGTCTGTTTTGCAAATTGCAATGGCTCTCCCCATTCTCCCCTAAATCTGAAATATATTTTTGTGTGAGCTTGCTTGCACCCTGAGTTGTTTGTAATGTTTGTAATGATAATGAGTGGCCAGTTTAGTTTCTAGTGTTCATCCCAACACAAACATTAAATGCCATTGATAATGAATGGCCAGTTTCTAGTGTTTATCCCAACACAAACATTAAATGCCATTGATAATGAATGGCCAGTTTCGAGACGAGTGTTGAAATAAAGCCACTTTTGGACTTCATTTCTTTGTAGGCATTTTGAAAAGCATGTTGTACTTTTTACTTGTACTTTTTACTTGTACTTTGTAATTTTTACTTTTATACTTAAGTACATTTTTACACCGGGTACTTTTTGTACTTAAGTACATTTAATTTGAGGTACTTTTATACTTTTACTTAAGTAACTTTCTTAATGGGTACTTTGTACTTTTACTTAAGTAATTTTCAAGTAGAGAATCAGTACTTCTACTTAAGTAAAATATTTTTGTACTTTTTCCACCACTGGAGAACATGCATGTACAATATCAGTATCACGTACCAGACAGACCTAATCTTATCTTTCGACTTCTTGTTTATGCCCCAAAATGACTGGATATGTAGGTTTTGTAGAAATTGTAGAAATATTAGACCTTAATTGTCGAATGTTTAAGCATGTTCTAATCATGTATACTTTTCTTGATACCCATTGCCATTAACAGTCGGGCTAAATAAGTGGTATTTCTCATGCCAAGGGAAGGCGGGATTAAGT
The DNA here is from genome assembly GCF_963924005.1 of Protomyctophum bolini. Taxonomy (NCBI): domain Eukaryota; kingdom Metazoa; phylum Chordata; class Actinopteri; order Myctophiformes; family Myctophidae; genus Protomyctophum; species Protomyctophum bolini. The sequence continues at coordinate 14,150,344 of NC_137882.1, read as the reverse complement.
GCTAGCAGGGCTCATGTCATTACCTTGTCGCTGTGCATGTTGTCATCTGCACTTTTTTTCTCCAAAGAACGTCTTGTTATCTCAGAAAATAAGCTTTAATACATTGCTGTTTACGCCGCCATCACGATTGCGCAAGCGCAGTTTACTGAAACCATGGAGAATGCGTCATGTCATCTTGACAACAGACCTGTTAAACAGTAACAGATAAATCGATTAAATCAACTACCAGGGAAGAGGGAAGTGAGGGAACCGTTTTCTAAAAATAAATAAAATGATTCATCTTGAAAGTATTGTAACATTTTGATTTGATTTTTTTTTTTTGGTTCGTTTTTAGAACCAGCAGTGCATGGTTTGATTTCTCTGCGCGCTTCATGCAGACCTTTACGGTCGAGATTCAATCGACGGTGCGTTTACTGCGGCTGAACATGGAGTGGCGACATTGTGCAGGGTCTATATACTAGTAGGGCTGCACCGGCTGCACTCACACGTTCGAGTGCACGCACTCACGCACGCACACACGAGACTAGTCGCTGGAGTGCGTCTGGAGAGACTTCACTAGTAGTCGAGAGTGCCATAATTTCCCAAGCTGTCACTTTAGCGCACGCTGCTGAAGCAGAGTAGCAGAGGCAAGTCAGTGGTGGTGCGGGACTGGGACGTGGCTTTCTCTTCTCCGTGGCCAAGACTTTATCCGTTCAACAATTTATTTTTGGAGTATACAATGTTTTCCCAACGATTTAGTCGCAGAGATAAAACATACGGTGGTAGTTCACGCGGACAATTCTTCTAACGGCGATGGGCTGCTGGTGTACGGGTGAAATTGGTGAATTAACGTGAGTAACAGCCTATACTGGACGGCTGGACGCGCACATGGGACCCCAGTGTGTCTGACTGTATGCCATTTGAACTAAATACAGACCCGTCACCCGAGCGCAGCAGCTGTGCGACAACAAGACATGTCCAGAGACAGGATGACGACTGTGCGCGGAGCCCACTCGAGGAGCACTGGCAGCAGTGCAAGTTCCATGGCACCCAAGGAAAATGGCCATAATAATAATAACTCGGCGAGCGCCGTTCATCGCAGCACCGACGCCAACTTTGACCACCCTCCACCCGGCGGCGGGGACGTGTCCCATAACGCGCCGGCGACGCCGCCGGTGGAGGAGCCGCTGTCTTCGGCGATCGAGCTGACCCAGACGTGGGTCCAGGTCGCCAAGAGTTTCGTGTTTATTTTCCCCATCTACGCGCTGGGCTACTTTGAATTCAGCTTCAGCTGGTTGCTGATTGGACTCGCGATATTTTTCTGGTGGCGAAGGAACACCGGGGGGAAGAGCAGCCGCCTGAGCAGAGCCTTGGCTTTCTTTGAACAGCAGGAGGAGGAGAGAAGTGTCAAGCACGCTGTCACATCCTCTGATCTTCCAGCATGGGTAAGAGTCACTGTCTGTCTATAAGCTCAGCTGTGGCCCAGGTGGTGGCCAGGCCAGCTGACAACTTGCAGGTTTAATTTACTCTAAGTGCAGTACAGGGTGCGTGCAGCATTGGCTTGTGGTGGACATTTTTGTCAAAATTCAATTTTTGCCATACAAATACCATAGCTAACCCTCAGCCTGCTAGCCTCCATGTGGTGGCCCTCAAAGTGGGTTGGGGACCTCCGGGGTAACGGTTCCTTGTAGCCTAGGTGTTCGAAAGGACCAAAATGTAGGTTATTCCAGGTGAGGTCTGTAACTCTGAGTGTAGGCATACACATTGAACCAAATGCCCCCTACAGTTATGGGTCCAATTGGTTCCATTAAGCATATACTCAAAGTTATGAGGGTCCTAAAAAGCTTCAGAACCATTAGTACTAGTGGACTAGTGTGCCATAGTGTCATCAGTGTAAATCAGTGTCATACATATTCTGAAGAAAACCAGGAGACTGGCATTCAGTCTTGTGGGTCTTCAAAATCATCAAAATAAAGAACAAATATGTAAAAAACACAAAACCTACCAATTGCCACAGACAAAGACAAGTCATAATGAGACATTTGTCTGTGTATGGACATATTGATGACCCCTGTTTCAGTACCTTTGAGACAAATATATCACCCCCCTCTCTCTCTCTCTCTCTCTCTCTCTCTCTCTCTCTCTCTCTAACACATGAGTTGTTTAACTTGTTTGTGTGAAGCCTATTTGTTGTGAGTTTCCTGGAACAACAATCAGCTGACAGGAGATGATGGGGGAGCGGCGTTGAGCTGTGAAGCTGTGATCAGGCAGCTGTCTCTCAGCGGTGACATTACCATTGAGCCCCCCGGGTCTAAATCCAGTATGTCACAATAGTAAACCAGACACCCCAGCGGAAAGGGAGACATGCCCACTGACAGACCCTACTGTTATTTTAAGACCCAGAGCCACACCATCACCACATGTGAGTCATATCAACGCACTCTATAAGTGGAAGATGTAAAACAGCCCGTTATCTCTCCTGTTAGATAAGTGTGGGGCTGTAGTTGGTTCCACTGTGCAATCAGAGCAGCACAAAATAGAACTTTACCTGGACATCACGTTGAGGAAGACCTAATTTAGGCTACTTGACAGTAAGCTGTAAATAGACCACAATGACGATCAGCTGTCTCTAGGCCATGCCAAGACATTCACATGGCCCAAGAAGAAAGAGCATAATATATTTTGGTCTGTTCTTGATTTCAGGATTCATCACCATGCTGCTACTCAGGGTAACATGAAGAGTATTAGCCACTAAGGCCTAAACCACACCAATGTTTTGCCACACAACTTGCAACATGTGACTACTTGCTTGCCACCAACATTGTCCCTAATACCGTGCATGTTCACATCATGTATACTTTACATTACTTCAGACCATTTTTAAAATATTTTATTTTTGGACACTATAGCCAATTTTACATTGAGGTACCCAGTCTTCTTGTATCCGCTATTTGCTTGCTCCTAGCTGATGCATCGTTGTGTTTCTATTTACATTTCACTGTCAAAGTAAATGAGATGTCATTCTGTTAATGTGGAGAAAACACAGAGTGTAAAACAATAGCAGCTCAGTTTTTAATCCCCCAATGTAATTGCCTCGCAATTATATGCCCCAACACTCTTGTATTGGTTTCTGTCTCCTGAAAAGCTTTACAAGAAACACCACAGAGACAGGCGGAGTCCCTTAGCAATATTGTTGACTGCTGCCTGGCTATAAGCAGTGGGATTGTGTCACCAATTAGAAATTATGCCACTTAAGAGCAACACTGATCGACTGATGTCTTATCATCTAAATAGCAAACTGTTTTATGACAAAACAGGCTAAATGAACAAACATACTAACTTTGTGCACAAACCAATCCTCATTGTTTTCTTCACATTCAGCAGTTCCCACTTACCAAGGCTCATCTGGTTGATTCATTCTTAGGCATCTTCTGCAACAAAATGCAGGCCCAAACCCAGATGGACAGAGCTGACATGGTTGTAGCGACTAGCGACATCATCAAGTCCGGCAGTACTTAACCCATTAAGACCTGAGGCAGATTCTACAAATGTCATCTAAGTTCTAACAGTTTTCTGAAAAACGATATGCTATATCACTGTCGGTGCTCAAAACCTTTTCATGTCAAGGACCCCCGAAATTATTATATTTGTCCGCTGACCCCATCTCAAAATATTTTAAGATATGACTTAAAATAGTTTGCTTTAAAAAATATATATTTTGAAAGTTTTGCACACATTTTCACGATTAAAAAATAAATAGCAGATCTACAAGCTCGCAGTGCAGCACCAAGTGACGCCCTGTTAGCTTGTATAACTGCTATTCTTCGAATAGCCAATGTATATAATGGTTAGCATAGTTAGAATCTAAAGTGACACGGATGCTATCCCGGCAATGGGTTAACTATCTGAAAGCTTCTGTCCTCTCCAGAGGGAGTGCGAGTCGCCGTCAGCCACAGACCATTAATATCTCACTGGGTGACATCACCTCTCACCAGAGTCCAGTCCGCACACGGACCGACCCTGTGATGATGATCTCTGATGACTTATTTATGGTTGTTCCTGAAACACAGTGAGAAAAGCTGATTCTACTGTCACCAGACTGAGACTGGCTGTGTTGTGGTGGCTGTTAAAAGAGAGGAGAAAGCATACCAGATAATGCATAAAAGGCTATACTAAATTAGTCCTGATTAGATCACGTGATCGGAAATCGGGGCCGATTGCGTAATTTCCAAATGATCGGAAATAGGATCGGGAGCACAAAAACGCGGCCGGGACATCTGTAGTATCAATATTATATCCATATCGTGATATGGCATAGGTGTTATATAAAAATATACATATTGAATCGGGAAAAATCGGTAACGGCAGATACTCAAAATCAAATGATCGGAATCAGATCAGAAGCAAAAAAACATGATCGGGACATCCCTAATTGTATGCATTATCTGCGATGCTAAGTAAGGATCAACTGTGCACCTGAATCTGGTCTAACTGTTAGATTAGGGGCTCCATTTGCGTCACCGCTAAACCCCTTATCCCTAAACTTCTTTACTATTTTGCAAAACCTTTTTGAATAGTTAAATGGCTAGTCTACAAGCTCACAACGTGTCAATGTAGATTGGTTAGTTGAACTATTCAAAACTATGTTTTTCAAAATAGTAAAAAAAGGCAAAGAAGTTTAGGGATAAGGGGTTTAGCGCGGTGACGAAAATGGAGCCCTAGAGGTTCTCAACGTTTTTGGCTGGGGGCCCCCGGAAATGCTTTGGCCATGTCTCTAAAAGACAATTCTTTGCCACGGACACATTTGTCCGTGTACGGACATATTGATGGCCCCTGCATTGGGCCCAGAAATCTGGCATTGCTCTGGCTCTAGTCTTGTGTTGTGGAGAAGGAAGAATGCATCAACTAAATGGTACAACCGCCGTATTTGGCAATATCTGACAGCGAGACGGAGAGAGTGAGTAATAGGACTGATCCTTAATAATGTTAAGGCTGAGTAAATACTGTACGAGTGGATAGTTTTATGAAGATTAAATACAGACCATTTATAGATTTAAACTTGATCTGGTGTCAGTTCTTTTTCCCCGCCATCAAGATTTAGGCGGTGATAAAGTTGGCATTGATTTTGCAGGCCATTCCGGCTGAGTGACCAAAATCCTGAAGTTAGAACCCAGCTTCTCGTATTACTAAACTGTATTCTTGGTTACAGTTAGCCTTGGAAACCCAGACATTTTATTTCCAGGTTCCAGTTGATTTCCCTGTCTGGTTGAGTCATTTACCACATGGTGCTGTAGCTGTAGCTACCTATAGTCCACAATTAATAGTCTGTGCCTGTACTGTCTGTATGGACGGTAGGTCCTGTGAGACGCCACAGTTGCAGACATAAACAAGCAGGCATATCTATTGTTTGA